>NC_092005.1:1203019-1803019 GCF_044704955.1 Pristiophorus japonicus
CAACACTCACATGTCACATAGTGTCAGAGAATGAGAGAGACAGTTTCTATCCAACACTCACTTGTGTCATGGTGTTAGATAATGAGTGAGGCTGTATCTTTCCAACACTCACCTGTCACATAGTGTCAGAGAATGAGAGAGACAGTATCTATCCTACACTCACCTGTCACATAGTGTCAGAGAATGAGAGAGACAGTATATATCCAACACTCACCTGTCACATAGTATCAGAGAATGACAGAGACTGTATCGATACAAAACTCACCTGTCACATAGTGTCAGAGAATGAGAGTGGCAGTGTCTATCCAACACTCACCTGTCACATAGTATCAGAGAATGACAGAGGCTGTATCTATCCAAAACTCAGCTGTCACATCGTGTCAGAGAATAAGTGAGGCAGAATCTATCCAGCACTCACCTGTCACACAGTGTCAGAGAATGACAGGGGCAATATCTATCTTCTCTCATCTGTGAAATAGTGTCAGAGAACGCGAGAGGCACTATCTTTCCTACACTCACATGTCATATATTGTCAGAGAATGAGAGAGGCAGTATCTATCCAACACTCACCTGTCACATAGTGTCAGAGAATGAGAGAGGCAGTATCTATCCTACACTCACGTGTCACATAGTGTCAGGGAATGAGCGAGGCAGTATCTATCCTACACTCACCTGTCACATAGGATTCAGAGAATGACGGAGGCAATATCTATCCAACACTCACCTGTCACTTGGTATCAGATAATGCCAGACGCAGTATCTATCCAACACTCACCTGTGACATATTATCAGAGAATGAGAGAGGCAGTATCTGTCCAACACTCACCTGTCAGTTAGTGTCGGGGAATGAGAGAGACAGTATCTATCCTAAACTCACCTATCACATAGTGTCAGAGAATGAGAGAGGCAGTATCTATCCAACACTCACCTGTCACATATTATCAGAGAATGACAGAGGCTGTATCTAACCAAAACTCACCTGTCACAGAGTGTCAGAGAATGAGAGTGGCAGTGTCTATCCAACACTCAGCTGTCACATAATATCAGAGAAAGACGGAGGCTGTATCTATCCAAAACTCAGCTGTCACATCGTGTCAGAGAAAGAGAGAGCTAGTATCTATCCAACACTCACCTGTCACATAGTGTCGGAGAATGGGAGAGGCAGTATCTATCCTACACTCACGTGTCACATAGTTTCAGAGAATGAGAGAGGCAGTATCTAACCTACACTCACCTGTCACTTCGGAGTCAGAGAATGATAGAGGCAGTATCTATCCAACACTCACCTGTCACATAGTATCTGAGAATGAGAGAGGCAGTACCTATCCAACACTCACCTGTCACTTGGTATCAGATAATGTGAGAGGCAATATCTATCCAGCACTCATCTGTCAGAAATTGTGAGAGAATGAGAGAGGCAGTATCTATCCAACACTCACCTGTCACATCGTGTCAGAGCATGAGAGAGGCCGTATCTATCCAACACTCACCGGTCACAAAGTATCAGAGAATGAGAGAGGCAGTACCTATCCAACACTCACCTGTCACATAGTATCAGAGAATGAGAGTGGCTGTACCTATCCAACACTCACCTGTCACTTGGTATCAGATAATGCCAGACGCAGTATCTAACCAACACTCTCCTGTGACATAGCATCAGAGAATTAGAGAGGCAGTATCTATCCTACATTCACCTGTCACATAGTTTAAGAGAATGAGAGAGGCAGTATCGATCCAACACTCATCTGTCACATACTGTCAGAGAATGAGAGAGGCAGTATCCATCCTACACTTACCTGTCACATTTTGTCAGAGAATGAGAGAGGCTGTATCTTTCCAACACTCACCTGTCACATAGTGTCAGAGAATGAGAGAGGCAGTATCTGTCCTACACGCACCTGTCACATTGTGTCAGAGAATGAGAGAGACAGTATCTATCCAAAACTCACCTGTCACACAGTGTCAGAGAATGAGAGTGGCAGCATGTATCCTACACTCACCTTTCATATAGGAGTCAGAGAATGACAGAGGCTGTATCTATCCAATACTCACGTGTCACATAGTGTCAGAGAATGACAGAGGCTGTATCTATCCAACACTCACCTGTCACATAGTGCCGGAGAACGAGAGAGGCAGTATCTATCCAACACTCACCTGTAAGTTAGTGACAGGGAATGAGAGAGACAGTATCTATCCTAAACTCACCTAGCACATAGTGTCAGAGAATGAGAGAGGCAGTATCTATCCAACACTCACCTGCCACATAGTATCAGAGAATGACAGAGGTTGTATCTATCCAAAACTCACCTGTCACATAGTGTCAGATAATGAGAGTGGCAGTGTCTATCCAACACTCAGCTGTCACATAATATCAGAGAAAGACGGAGGCTGTATCTATCCAAAACTCAGCTGTCACATCGTGTCAGAGAAAGAGAGAGCTAGTATCTATCCAACACTCACCTGTCACATAGTGTCGGAGAATGGGAGAGGCAGTATCTTTCCAGCACTCACCTGTCACATAGTGTCAGAGAATGACAGAGGCAATATCTAGCAACACTCATCTGTGACATAGTTTCAAAGAACGCGAGAGGCAGTATCTTTCCTACACTCACATGTCATATATTGTCAGACAATGAGACAGGCAGTATCTATCCAACACTCACCTGTCACATAGTGTCAAAGAATGAGAGAGGCAGTATCTATCCTACACTCACGTGTCACATAGTTTCAGAGAATGAGAGAGGCATTATCTAACCTACACTCACCTGTCACTTAGGAGTCAGAGAATGATAGAGGCAGTATCTATCCAACACTCACCTGTCACATAGTATCTGAGAATGAGAGAGGCAGTACCTATCCAACACTCACCTGTCACTTGGTATCAGATAATGTGAGAGGCAGTATCTATCCAGCACTCATCTGTCAGAAATTTTGAGAGAATGAGAGAGGCAGTATCTATCCAACACTCACCTGTCACATCGTGTCAGAGCATGAGAGAGGCAGTATCTATCCAACACTCACCGGTCACAAATTGTCAGAAAATGAGAGAGGCAGTATCTATTCAGCATTCACCTGTCACATAATATCAGAGAATGAGAGAGGCTGTACCTATCCAACAATCACCTGTCACTTGGAATAAGGTAATGCCAGAGGCATATCTATCGAACACTCATCTGTCACATAGTGTCAGAGAATGAGAGAGGCAGTATCTATCCTACACTCACCTGTTACATCGTGTCAGAGAATGAGAGTGGCAGTGTCTATCCAACACTCACCTGTCACATAGTATCAGAGAATGACAAAGGCTGTATCTATCCAAAACTCAGCTGTCACATCGTGTCAGAGAATGAGAGAGGCACTATCTATGCAACACTCACCTGACACATAGTGTTAGAGAATGAGAGAGACAGTATCTATCCAACATTCACCTGTCACATAGTTTCAGAGAATGAGAGAGGCAGTATCTATCCAACACTCACCTGTCACATAGTATCAGAGAATGAGAGAGGCAGTATCTATCCAACACTCACCTGACACATAGTGTCAGAGAATGAGAGAGACAGTATCTATCCACCACTCACCTGTCACATAGTATCAGAGAATGAGAGAGGCAGTATCTATACAATACTCACCTGTCACATAGTATCAGAGAATGAGAGAGGCAGTATCTATCCAACACTCACCTGTCACATAGTGTCAGAGAATGAGAGAGACAGTTTCTATCCAACACTCACCTGTGTCATGGTGTTAGATAATGAGTGAGGCTGATTCTTTCCAACACTCACCTGTCACATAGTGTCAGAGAATGAGAGAGACATTATCTATCCAACACTCACCTGTCACATTGTATCAGAGAATGACAGAGGCTGTATCGATACAAAACTCACCTGTCACATAGTGTCAGAGAATGAGAGTGGCAGTGTCTATCCAACACTCACCTGTCACATAGTATCAGAGAATGAGAGTGGCAGTATCTATCCAACACTCACTTGTCGCACAGTTCCAAAGAATGAGAGAGGCAGTATCTATCCAACAGTCAACTGTCACATAATGTCAGAGAATGAGACAGGCAGTATCTATCCAACACTCACCTGTCACACAGTATCAATGAATGAGAGAGGCAGTATATCACCAACACTCACCTGTCACATTGTATCAGACAATGAGAGAGGCAGTATCTATTCTGCACTCAGATGTCATATAGTGTTAGCGAATAAGAGAGGCAGTATCTATCCAACACTCACCTGTCATTTGGTATCAGATAATGAGAGAGGCAATATCGATCCAACACTCCCCTGAAACATAGTGTCAGAGAATAAGAGAGACAGCATCTATCCTACACTTACTGTCACATAGTGTCAGCGAATGAGGGTGGCAGTATCTATCCTAAACTCACCTGTCACATCGTATCTGAGAATGAGATAACCAGTATCTGTCCAACACTCACCTGACACATAGTGTTAGAGAATGAGAGAGACAGTATCTATCCAACATTCACCTGTCACATAGTTTCAGAGAATGAGAGAGGCAGTATCTATCCAACACTCACCTGGCTCATAGTAACTGAGAATGAGAGAGGCAGTATCTATCCAACACTCACCTGACACATAGTGTCAGAGAATGAGAGAGACAGTATCTATCCACCACTCACCTGTCACATCGTATCAGAGAATGAGAGAGGCAATATCTATACAATACTCACCTGTCACATAGTATCAGAGAATGAGAGAGGCAGTATCTATCCAACACTCACATGTCACATAGTGTCAGAGAATGAGAGAGACAGTTTCTATCCAACACTCACCTGTGTCATGGTGTTAGATAATGAGTGAGGCTGTATCTTTCCTACACTCACCTGTCACATAGTGTCAGAGAATGAGAGAGGCAGTATCTATCCTACACTCACCTGTCACATAGTGTCAGAGAATGAGAGAGACAGTATCTATCCAACACTCACCTGTCACATAGTATCAGAGAATGACAGAGACTGTATCGATACAAAACTCACCTGTCACATCGTGTCAGAGAATGAGAGTGGCAGTGTCTATCCAACACTCACCTGTCACATAGTATCAGAGAATGACAGAGGCTGTATCTATCCAAAACTCAGCTGTCACATCGTGTCAGAGAATGAGAGAGGCAGTATCTATCCAGCACTCACCTGTCACATAGTGTCAGAGAATGACAGGGGCAATATCTATCTTCTCTCATCTGTGAAATAGTGTCAGAGAACGCGAGAGGCACTATCTTTCCTACACTCACATGTCATATATTGTCAGAGAATGAGAGAGGCAGTATCTATCCAACACTCACCTGTTACATAGTGTCAGAGAATGAGAGAGGCAGTATCTATCCTACACTCACGTGTCACATAGTGTCAGGGAATGAGAGAGGCAGTATCTATCCTACACTCACCTGTCACATAGGATTCAGAGAATGACAGAGGCAATATCTATCCAACACTCACCTGTCACTTGGTATCAGATAATGCCAGACGCAGTATCTATCCAACACTCACCTGTGACATATTATCAGAGAATGAGAGAGGCAGTATCTGTCCAACACTCACCTGTCAGTTAGTGTCAGGGAATGAGAGAGACAGTATCTATCCTAAACTCACCTATCACATAGTGTCAGAGAATGAGAGAGGCAGTATCTATCCAACACTCACCTGTCACATAGTATCAGAGAATGACAGAGGCTGTATCTAACCAAAACTCACCTGTCACATAGTGTCAGAGAATGAGAGTGGCAGTGTCTATCCAACACTCAGCTGTCACATAATATCAGAGAAAGACGGAGGCTGTATCTATCCAAAACTCAGCTGTCACATCGTGTCAGAGAAAGAGAGAGCTAGTATCTATCCAACACTCACCTGTCACATAGTGTCGGAGAATGGGAGAGGCAGTATCTATCCTACACTCACGTGTCACATAGTTTCAGAGAATGAGAGAGGCAGTATCTAACCTACACTCACCTGTCACTTCGGAGTCAGAGAATGATAGAGGCAGTATCTATCCAACACTCACCTGTCACATAGTATCTGAGAATGAGAGAGGCAGTACCTATCCAACACTCACCTGTCACTTGGTATCAGATAATGTGAGAGGCAATATCTATCCAGCACTCATCTGTCAGAAATTTTGAGAGAATGAGAGAGGCAGTATCTATCCAACACTCACCTGTCACATCGTGTCAGATCATGAGAGAGGCCGTATCTATCCAACACTCACCGGTCACAAAGTATCAGAGAATGAGAGAGGCAGTACCTATCCAACACTCACCTGTCACATAGTATCAGAGAATGAGAGTGGCTGTACCTATCCAACACTCACCTGTCACTTGGTATCAGATAATGCCAGACGCAGTATCTATCCAACACTCACCTGTGACATAGCATCAGAGAATTAGAGAGGCAGTATCTATCCTACATTCACCTGTCACATAGTTTAAGAGAATGAGAGAGGCAGTATCGATTCAACACTCATCTGTCACATACTGTCAGAGAATGAGAGAGGCAGTATCCATCCTACACTTACCTGTCACATTTTGTCAGAGAATGAGAGAGGCTGTATCTTTCCAACACTCACCTGTCACATAGTGTCAGAGAATGAGAGAGGCAGTATCTGTCCTACACGCACCTGTCACATTGTGTCAGAGAATGAGAGAGACAGTATCTATCCAAAACTCACCTGTCACACAGTGTCGGAGAATGAGAGTGGCAGCATGTATCCTACACTCACCTTTCATATAGGAGTCAGAGAATGACAGAGGCTGTATCTATCGAATACTCACGTGTCACATAGTGTCAGAGAATGACAGAGGCTGTATCTATCCAACACTCACCTGTCACATAGTGCCGGAGAACGAGAGAGGCATTATCTATCCAACACTTAATTGTCATATCGTCTCAGAGAATGAGAGAGGCAGTATCTATCCAACACTCACCTGTAAGTTAGTGACAGGGAATGAGAGAGACAGTATCTATCCTAAACTCACCTAGCACATAGTGTCAGAGAATGAGAGAGGCAGTATCTATCCAACACTCACCTGCCACATAGTATCAGAGAATGACAGAGGTTGTATCTATCCAAAACTCACCTGTCACATAATGTCAGAGAATGAGACAGGCAGTATCTATCCAACACTCACCTGTCACACAGTATCAATGAATGAGAGAGGCAGTATATCACCAACACTCACCTGTCACATTGTATCAGAGAATGAGAGAGGCAGTATCTATTCTGCACTCAGATGTCATATAGTGTTAGCGAATAAGAGAGGCAGTATCTATCCAACACTCACCTGTCATTTGGTATCAGATAATGAGAGAGGCAATATCGATCCAACACTCCCCTGAAACATAGTGTCAGAGAATAAGAGAGACAGCATCTATCCTACACTTACTGTCACATAGTTTCAGCGAATGAGGGTGGCAGTATCTATCCTAAACTCACCTGTCACATCGTATCTGAGAATGAGAGAACCAGTATCTGTCCAACACTCACCTGACACATAGTGTTAGAGAATGAGAGAGACAGTATCTATCCAACATTCACCTGTCACATAGTTTCAGAGAATGAGAGAGGCAGTATCTATCCAACACTCACCTGGCTCATAGTATCAGAGAATGAGAGAGGCAGTATCTATCCAACACTCACCTGACACATAGTGTCAGAGAATGAGAGAGACAGTATCTATCCACCACTCACCTGTCACATAGTATCAGAGAATGAGAGAGGCAATATCTATACAATACTCACCTGTCACATAGTATCAGAGAATGAGAGAGGCAGTATCTATCCAACACTCACATGTCACATAGTGTCAGAGAATGAGAGAGACAGTTTCTATCCAACACTCACCTGTGTCATGGTGTTAGATAATGAGTGAGGCTGTATCTTTCCAACACTCACCTGTCACATAGTGTCAGAGAATGAGAGAGGCAGTATCTATCCTACACTCACCTGTCACATAGTGTCAGAGAATGAGAGAGACAGTATATATCCAACACTCACCTGTCACATAGTATCAGAGAATGACAGAGACTGTATCGATACAAAACTCACCTGTCACATAGTGTCAGAGAATGAGAGTGGCAGTGTCTATCCAACACTCACCTGTCACATAGTATCAGAGAATGACAGAGGCTGTATCTATCCAAAACTCAGCTGTCACATCGTGTCAGAGAATAAGTGAGGCAGAATCTATCCAGCACTCACCTGTCACATAGTGTCAGAGAATGACAGGGGCAATATCTATCTTCTCTCATCTGTGAAATAGTGTCAGAGAACGCGAGAGGCACTATCTTTCCTACACTCACATGTCATATATTGTCAGAGAATGAGAGAGGCAGTATCTATCCAACACTCACCTGTCACATAGTGTCAGAGAATGAGAGAGGCAGTATCTATCCTACACTCATGTGTCACATAGTGTCAGGGAATGAGAGAGGCAGTATCTATCCTACACTCACCTGTCACATAGGATTCAGAGAATGACAGAGGCAATATCTATCCAACACTCACCTGTCACTTGGTATCAGATAATGCCAGACGCAGTATCTATCCAACACTCACCTGTGACATATTATCAGAGAATGAGAGAGGCAGTATCTGTCCAACACTCACCTGTCAGTTAGTGTCGGGGAATGAGAGAGACAGTATCTATCCTAAACTCACCTATCACATAGTGTCAGAGAATGAGAGAGGCAGTATCTATCCAACACTCACCTGTCACATAGTATCAGAGAATGACAGAGGCTGTATCTAACCAAAACTCACCTGTCACATAGTGTCAGAGAATGAGAGTGGCAGTGTCTATCCATCACTCAGCTGTCACATAATATCAGAGAAAGACGGAGGCTGTATCTATCCAAAACTCAGCTGTCACATCGTGTCAGAGAAAGAGAGAGCTAGTATCTATCCAACACTCACCTGTCACATAGTGTCGGAGAATGGGAGAGGCAGTATCTATCCTACACTCACGTGTCACATAGTTTCAGAGAATGAGAGAGGCAGTATCTAACCTACACTCACCTGTCACTTCGGAGTCAGAGAATGATAGAGGCAGTATCTATCCAACACTCACCTGTCACATAGTATCTGAGAATGAGAGAGGCAGTACCTATCCAACACTCACCTGTCACTTGGTATCAGATAATGTGAGAGGCAATATCTATCCAGCACTCATCTGTCAGAAATTTTGAGAGAATGAGAGAGGCAGTATCTATCCAACACTCACCTGTCACATCGTGTCAGAGCATGAGAGAGGCCGTATCTATCCAACACTCACCTGTCACTTGGTATCAGATAATGCCAGACGCAGTATCTATCCAACACTCACCTGTGACATAGCATCAGAGAATTAGAGAGGCAGTATCTATCCTACATTCACCTGTCACATAGTTTAAGAGAATGAGAGAGGCAGTATCGATCCAACACTCATCTGTCACATACTGTCAGAGAATGAGAGAGGCAGTATCCATCCTACACTTACCTGTCACATTTTGTCAGAGAATGAGAGAGGCTGTATCTTTCCAACACTCACCTATCACATAGTGTCAGAGAATGAGAGAGGCAGTATCTGTCCTACACGCACCTGTCACATTGTGTCAGAGAATGAGAGAGACAGTATCTATCCAAAACTCACCTGTCACACAGTGTCAGAGAATGAGAGTGGCAGCATGTATCCTACACTCACCTTTCATATAGGAGTCAGAGAATGACAGAGGCTGTATCCATCCAATACTCACGTGTCACATAGTGTCAGAGAATGACAGAGGCTGTATCTATCCAACACTCACCTGTCACATAGTGCCGGAGAACGAGAGAGGCATTATCTATCCAACACTTAATTGTCATATCGTCTCAGAGAATGAGAGAGGCAGTATCTATCCAACACTCACCTGTAAGTTAGTGACAGGGAATGAGAGAGACAGTATCTATCCTAAACTCACCTAGCACATAGTGTCAGAGAATGAGAGAGGCAGTATCTATCCAACACTCACCTGCCACATAATATCAGAGAATGACAGAGGTTGTATCTATCCAAAACTCACCTGTCACATAGTGTCAGAGAATGAGAGTGGCAGTGTCTATCCAACACTCAGCTGTCACATAATATCAGAGAAAGACGGAGGCTGTATCTATCCAAAACTCAGCTGTCACATCGTGTCAGAGAAAGAGAGAGCTAGTATCTACCCAACACTCACCTGTCACATAGTGTCGGAGAATGGGAGAGGCAGTATCTTTCCAGCACTCACCTGTCACATAGTGTCAGAGAATGACAGAGGCAATATCTAGCAACACTCATCTGTGACATAGTTTCAGAGAACGCGAGAGGCAGTATCTTTCCTACACTCACATGTCATATATTGTCAGACAATGAGACAGGCAGTATCTATCCAACACTCACCTGTCACATAGTGTCAAAGAATGAGAGAGGCGGTATCTATCCTACACTCACGTGTCACATAGTTTCAGAGAATGAGAGAGGCATTATCTAACCTACACTCACCTGTCACTTAGGAGTCAGAGAATGATAGAGGCAGTATCTATCCAACACTCACCTGTCACATAGTATCTGAGAATGAGAGAGGCAGTACCTATCCAACACTCACCTGTCACTTGGTATCAGATAATGTGAGAGGCAGTATCTATCCAGCACTCATCTGTCAGAAATTTTGAGAGAATGAGAGAGGCAGTATCTATCCAACACTCACCTGTCACATCGTGTCAGAGCATGAGAGAGGCAGTATCTATCCAACACTCACCGGTCACAAATTGTCAGAAAATGAGAGAGGCAGTATCTATTCAGCATTCACCTGTCTCATAATATCAGAGAATGAGAGAGGCTGTACCTATCCAACAATCACCTGTCACTTGGAATCAGATAATGCCAGAGGCATATCTATCGAACACTCATCTGTCACATAGTGTCAGAGAATGAGAGAGGCAGTATCTATCCTACACTCACCTGTTACATCGTGTCAGAGAATGAGAGTGGCAGTGTCTATCCAACACTCACCTGTCACATAGTATCAGAGAATGACAAAGGCTGTATCTATCCAAAACTCAGCTGTCACATCGTGTCAGAGAATGAGAGAGGCACTATCTATGCAACACTCACCTGACACATAGTGTTAGAGAATGAGAGAGACAGTATCTATCCAACATTCACCTGTCACATAGTTTCAGAGAATGAGAGAGGCAGTATCTATCCAACAGTCACCTGTCACATAGTATCAGAGAATGAGAGAGGCAGTATCCATCCAACACTCACCTGACACATAGTGTCAGAGAATGAGAGAGACAGTATCTATCCACCACTCACCTGTCACATAGTATCAGAGAATGAGAGAGGCAGTATCTATACAATACTCACCTGTCACATAGTATCAGAGAATGAGAGAGGCAGTATCTATCCAACACTCACCTGTCACATAGTGTCAGAGAATGAGAGAGACAGTTTCTATCCAACACTCACCTGTGTCATGGTGTTAGATAATGAGTGAGGCTGATTCTTTCCAACACTCACCTGTCACATAGTGTCAGAGAATGAGAGAGGCAGTATCTATCCTACACTCACCTGTCACATAGTGTCAGAGAATGAGAGAGACAGTATCTATCCAACACTCACCTGTCACATTGTATCAGAGAATGACAGAGGCTGTATCGATACAAAACTCACCTGTCACATAGTGTCAGAGAATGAGAGTGGCAGTGTCTATCCAACACTCACCTGTCACATAGTATCAGAGAATGACAGAGGCTGTATCTATCCAAAACTCAGCTGTCACATCGTGTCAGAGAATGAGAGAGGCAGTATCTATCCAGCACTCACCTGTCACATAGTGTCAGAGAATGACAGGGGCAATATCTATCTTCTCTCATCTGTGAAATAGTGTCAGAGAACGCGAGAGGCACTATCTTTCCTACACTCACATGTCATATATTGTCAGAGAATGAGAGAGGCAGTATCTATCCAACACTCACCTGTCACATAGTGTCAGAGAATGAGAGAGGCAGTATCTATCCTACACTCACGTGTCACATAGTGTCAGGGATGAGAGAGGCAGTATCTATCCTACACTCACCTGTCACTTAGGATTCAGAGAATGACAGAGGCAATATCTATCCAACACTCACCTGTCACTTGGTATCAGATAATGCCAGAAGCAGTATCTATCCAACACTCACCTGTGACAGAGTATCAGAGAATGAGAGAGGCAGTATCTATCCTACATTCACCTGTCACATAGTTTAAGAGAATGAGAGAGGCAGTATCGATCCAACACTCATCTGTCACATACTGTCAGAGAATGAGAGAGGCAGTATCCATCCTACACTTACCTGTCACATTTTGTCAGAGAATGAGAGAGGCTGTATCTTTCCAACACTCACCTGTCACATAGTGTCAGAGAATGAGAGAGGCAGTATCTGTCCTACACGCACCTGTCACATTGTGTCAGAGAATGAGAGAGACAGTATCTATCCAAAACTCACCTGTCACACAGTGTCAGAGAATGAGAGTGGCAGCATGTATCCTACACTCACCTTTCATATAGGAGTCAGAGAATGACAGAGGCAGTATCTATCCAATACTCACGTGTCACATAGTGTCAGAGAATGACAGAGGCTGTATCTATCCAACACTCACCTGTCACATAGTGCCGGAGAATGAGAGAGGCATTATCTATCCAACACTTAACTGTCACATCGTCTCAGAGAATGAGAGAGGCAGTATCTATCCAACACTCACCTGTCAGTTAGTGTCAGGGAATGAGAGAGACAGTATCTATCCTAAACTCACCTATCACATAGTGCCAGAGAATGAGAGAGGCAGTATCTATCCAACACTCACCTGTCACATAGTATCAGAGAATGACAGAGGCTGTATCTATCCAAAACTCACCTGTCACATAGTGTCAGAGAATGAGAGTAGCAGTGTCTATCCAACACTCAGCTGTCACATAATATCAGAGAAAGACGGAGACTGTATCTATTCAAAACTCAGCTGTCACATCGTGTCAGAGAAAGAGAGAGCTAGTATCTATCCAACACTCACCTGTCACATAGTGTCGGAGAATGGGAGAGGCAGTATCTATCCTACACTCACGTGTCACATAGTTTCAGAGAATGAGAGAGGCAGTATCTAACCTACACTCACCTGTCACTTCGGAGTCAGAGAATGATAGAGGCAGTATCTATCCAACACTCACCTGTCACATAGTATCTGAGAATGAGAGAGGCAGTACCTATCCAACACTCACCTGTCACTTGGTATCAGATAATGTGAGAGGCAATATCTATCCAGCACTCATCTGTCAGAAATTTTGAGAGAATGAGAGAGGCAGTATCTATCCAACACTCACCTGTCACATCGTGTCAGAATATGAGAGAGGCCGTATCTATCCAACACTCACCGGTCACAAAGTATCAGAGAATGAGAGAGGCAGTACCTATCCAACACTCACCTGTCACATAGTATCAGAGAATGAGAGTGGCTGTACCTATCCAACACTCACCTGTCACTTGGTATCAGATAATGCCAGACGCAGTATCTATCCAACACTCAACTGTGACATAGTATCAGAGAATTAGAGAGGCAGTATCTATCCTACATTCACCTTTCACATAGTTTAAGAGAATGAGAGAGGCTGTATCTTTCCAACACTCACCTGTCACATAGTGTCAGAGAATGAGAGAGGCAGTATCTGTCCTACACGCACCTGTCACATTGTGGCAGAGAATGAGAGAGACAGTATCTATCCAACACTCACCAGTCACATAGTGTCGGAGAATGGGAGAGGCAGTATCTTTTCAGCACTCACCTGTCACATAGTGTCAGAGAATGACAGAGGCAATATCTAGCAACACTCATCTGTGACATAGTTTCAGAGAACGCGAGAGGCAGTATCTTTCCTACACTCACATGTCATATATTGTCAGACAATGAGACAGGCAGTATCTATCCAACACTCACCTGTCACATAGTGTCAAAGAATGAGAGAGGCAGTATCTATCCTACACTCACGTGTCACATAGTTTCAGAGAATGAGAGAGGCATTATCTAACCTACACTCACCTGTCACTTAGGAGTCAGAGAATGATAGAGGCAGTATCTATCCAACACTCACCTGTCACATAGTATCTGAGAATGAGAGAGGCAGTACCTATCCAACACTCACCTGTCACTTGGTATCAGATAATGTGAGAGGCAGTATCTATCCAGCACTCATCTGTCAGAAATTTTGAGAGAATGAGAGAGGCAGTATCTATCCAACACTCACCTGTCACATCGTGTCAGAGCATGAGAGAGGCAGTATCTATCCAACACTCACCTGTCACATAGTATCAGAGAATGACAAAGGCTGTATCTATCCAAAACTCAGCTGTCACATCGTGTCAGAGAATGAGAGAGGCACTATCTATGCAACACTCACCTGTCACATGCTGTCGGAGAATAGGAGAGGTAGTATCTTTCCAGCACTCACCTGTCACATAGTTTCAGAGCATGAGAGAGGCAGTATCTATCCAACACTCACCTTTCACAAATTGTCAGAAAATGAGAGAGGCAGTATCTTTTCAGCATTCACCTGTTACATAATATCAGAGAATGAGAGAGGCTGTACCTATCCAACAATCACCTGTCACTTGGAATCAGATAATGCCAGAGGCATATCTATCGAACACTCATCTGTCACATAGTGTCAGAGAATGAGAGAGGCAGTATCTATCCAACACTCACCTGTCACATAGTATCAGAGAATGACAAAGGCTGTATCTATCCAAAACTCAGCTGTCACATCGTGTCAGAGAATGAGAGAGGCACTATTTATGCAACACTCACCTGTCACATGCTGTCGGAGAATAGGAGAGGTAGTATCTTTCCAGCACTCACCTGTCACATAGTGTCAGAGAATGACAGAGGCAGTATCTATCTAGACTCATCTATGACATAGTGTCAGAGAACGAGAGAGCCAGTATCTATCCAACACTCACCTGTCATATATTGCGAGAGTATGAGAGAGGCAGAATCCAACACTTATCTGACAGGAAGTTTTAGAGAATGAGAGAGGCAGTATCTATCCAGCACTCACCTGTCACATGGTATCAGAGAATGAGAGAGGCAGTATCTATCCAACAATCACTTGTCACATATTGTCAGAGAATGAGAGAGGCAGTATCTATCCAACACTCACCTGTCACATAGTGTTAGAGAATGAGATAGGCAGTATACATCCAACACTCACCTATCACATGGAGTTAGAGAATGATAGAGGCTGTATCTTTCCAAGACTCACCTGTCACATAGTATCAGAGAATGAGAGAGGCAACATCTTTCCTACACTCACCTGTCGCATAGTGTCAGAGAATGAGAGAGACAGTATCTATCCAACACTCACCTGTCACATCGTGTCAGAGAATGAGAGAGGCAGTATCTATCCAACACTCACCTGTCACTTAGTGTCGGAGAATGAGAGAGACAATACCTATCCAACGCTCACCTATCACATAGTGTCAGAGAATGAGAGAGGCAGTATCTATCCAACACTCACCTGTCACATAGTATGAGGGAATGACAGAGGCTGTATCTATCCTGCACTCACCTGTCACATAGTGTCAGAGAATGGGAGTGCCAGTACCTATACTACACTCACTTGTGACATAGTGTCAGAGAATGAGAGAGACAGTATCTATCCAAAACTCACCTAGTCACACAGTGTCAGAGAATGAGAGTGGCAGCATGTATCCTACACGCACCTTTCATATAGGAGTCAGAGAATGACAGAGGCAGTATCTCTCCAATACTCACGTGTCACATAGTGTCAGAGAATGACAGAGGCTGTATCTATCCAACACTCACCTGTCACATAGTGCCGGAGAATGAGAGAGGCATTATCTATCCAACACTTAACTGTCACATCGTCTCAGTGAATGAGAGAGGCAGTATCTATCCAACACTCACCTGTCAGTAAGTGTCAGGGAATGAGAGAGACAGTATCTATCCTAAACTCACATATCACATAGTATCAGAGAATGAGAGAGCAGTATCTATCCAACACTCACCTGTCACATAGTATCAGAGAATGACAGAGGCTGTATCTATCCAAAACTCACCTGTCACATAGTGTCAGAGAATGAGAGTGGCAGTGTCTATTCACCACTCAGCTGTCACATAATATCAGAGAAAGACGGAGGCTGTATCTATCCAAAACTCAGCTGTCACATCGTGTCAGAGAAAGAGAGAGCTTGTATCTATCCAACACTCACCTGTCACATAGTGTCGGAGAATGGGAGAGGCAGTATCTTTCCAGCACTCACCTGTCACATAGTGTCAGAGAATGACAGAGGCAATATCGAGCAACACTCATCTGTGACATAGTTTCAGAGAACGCGAGGGGCAGTATCTTTCCTACACTGACATGTCATATATTGTCAGACAATGAGACAGGCAGTATCTATCCAAAACTCACCTGTCACATAGTGTCAAAGAATGAGAGAAGCAGTATCTATCCTACACTCACGTGTCACATAGTTTCAGAGAATGAGAGAGGCAGTATCTAACCTACACTCACCTGTCACTTAGGAGTCAGAGAATGATAGAGGCAGTATCTATCCAACACTCACCTGTCACATAGTATCTGAGAATGAGAGAGGCAGTACCTATCCAACACTCACCTGTCACTTGGTATCAGATAATGTGAGAGGCAGTATCTATCCAGCACTCATCTGTCAGAAATTTTGAGAGAATGAGAGAGGCAGTATCTATCCAACACTCACCTGTCACATCGTGTCAGAGCATGAGAGAGGCCGTATCTATCCAACACTCACCGGTCACAAAGTATCAGAGAATGAGAGAGGCAGTACCTATCCAACACTCACCTGTCACATAGTATCAGAGAATGAGAGTGGCTGTACCTATCCAACACTCACCTGTCACTTGGTATCAGATAATGCCAGACGCAGTATCTATACAACACTCACCTGTGACATAGTATCAGAGAATTAGAGAGGCAGTATCTATCCTACATTCACCTTTCACATAGTTTAAGAGAATGAGAGAGGCAGTATCGATCCAACACTCATCTGTCACATACTGTCAGAGAATGAGAGAGGCAGTATCCATCCTACACTTACCTGTCACATTTTGCCAGAGAATGAGAGAGGCTGTATCTTTCCAACACTCACCTGTCACATAGTGTCAGAGAATGAGAGAGGCAGTATCTGTCCTACACGCACCTGTCACATTGTGGCAGAGAATGAGAGAGGCAGTATCTATCCTACACTCACCTGTTACATCGTGTCAGAGAATGAGAGTGGCAGTGTCTATCCAACACTCACCTGTCACATAGTATCAGAGAATGACAAAGGCTGTATCTATCCAAAACTCAGCTGTCACATCGTGTCAGAGAATGAGAGAGGCACTATCTATGCAACACTCACCTGACACATAGTGTTAGAGAATGAGAGAGACAGTATCTATCCAACATTCACCTGTCACATAGTTTCAGAGAATGAGAGAGGCAGTATCTATCCAACAGTCACCTGTCACATAGTATCAGAGAATGAGAGAGGCAGTATCCATCCAACACTCACCTGACACATAGTGTCAGAGAATGAGAGAGACAGTATCTATCCACCACTCACCTGTCACATAGTATCAGAGAATGAGAGAGGCAGTATCTATACAATACTCACCTGTCACATAGTATCAGAGAATGAGAGAGGCAGTATCTATCCAACACTCACCTGTCACATAGTGTCAGAGAATGAGAGAGACAGTTTCTATCCAACACTCACCTGTGTCATGGTGTTAGATAATGAGTGAGGCTGATTCTTTCCAACACTCACCTGTCACATAGTGTCAGAGAATGAGAGAGGCAGTATCTATCCTACACTCACCTGTCACATAGTGTCAGAGAATGAGAGAGACAGTATCTATCCAACACTCACCTGTCACATTGTATCAGAGAATGACAGAGGCTGTATCGATACAAAACTCACCTGTCACATAGTGTCAGAGAATGAGAGTGGCAGTGTCTATCCAACACTCACCTGTCACATAGTATCAGAGAATGACAGAGGCTGTATCTATCCAAAACTCAGCTGTCACATCGTGTCAGAGAATGAGAGAGGCAGTATCTATCCAGCACTCACCTGTCACATAGTGTCAGAGAATGACAGGGGCAATATCTATCTTCTCTCATCTGTGAAATAGTGTCAGAGAACGCGAGAGGCACTATCTTTCCTACACTCACATGTCATATATTGTCAGAGAATGAGAGAGGCAGTATCTATCCAACACTCACCTGTCACATAGTGTCAGAGAATGAGAGAGGCAGTATCTATCCTACACTCACGTGTCACATAGTGTCAGGGATGAGAGAGGCAGTATCTATCCTACACTCACCTGTCACTTAGGATTCAGAGAATGACAGAGGCAATATCTATCCAACACTCACCTGTCACTTGGTATCAGATAATGCCAGACGCAGTATCTATCCAACACTCACCTGTGACAGAGTATCAGAGAATGAGAGAGGCAGTATCTATCCTACATTCACCTGTCACATAGTTTAAGAGAATGAGAGAGGCAGTATCGATCCAACACTCATCTGTCACATACTGTCAGAGAATGAGAGAGGCAGTATCCATCCTACACTTACCTGTCACATTTTGTCAGAGAATGAGAGAGGCTGTATCTTTCCAACACTCACCTGTCACATAGTGTCAGAGAATGAGAGAGGCAGTATCTGTCCTACACGCACCTGTCACATTGTGTCAGAGAATGAGAGAGACAGTATCTATCCAAAACTCACCTGTCACACAGTGTCAGAGAATGAGAGTGGCAGCATGTATCCTACACTCACCTTTCATATAGGAGTCAGAGAATGACAGAGGCAGTATCTATCCAATACTCACGTGTCACATAGTGTCAGAGAATGACAGAGGCTGTATCTATCCAACACTCACCTGTCACATAGTGCCGGAGAATGAGAGAGGCATTATCTATCCAACACTTAACTGTCACATCGTCTCAGAGAATGAGAGAGGCAGTATCTATCCAACACTCACCTGTCAGTTAGTGTCAGGGAATGAGAGAGACAGTATCTATCCTAAACTCACCTATCACATAGTGCCAGAGAATGAGAGAGGCAGTATCTATCCAACACTCACCTGTCACATAGTATCAGAGAATGACAGAGGCTGTATCTATCCAAAACTCACCTGTCACATAGTGTCAGAGAATGAGAGTAGCAGTGTCTATCCAACACTCAGCTGTCACATAATATCAGAGAAAGACGGAGACTGTATCTATTCAAAACTCAGCTGTCACATCGTGTCAGAGAAAGAGAGAGCTAGTATCTATCCAACACTCACCTGTCACATAGTGTCGGAGAATGGGAGAGGCAGTATCTATCCTACACTCACGTGTCACATAGTTTCAGAGAATGAGAGAGGCAGTATCTAACCTACACTCACCTGTCACTTCGGAGTCAGAGAATGATAGAGGCAGTATCTATCCAACACTCACCTGTCACATAGTATCTGAGAATGAGAGAGGCAGTACCTATCCAACACTCACCTGTCACTTGGTATCAGATAATGTGAGAGGCAATATCTATCCAGCACTCATCTGTCAGAAATTTTGAGAGAATGAGAGAGGCAGTATCTATCCAACACTCACCTGTCACATCGTGTCAGAATATGAGAGAGGCCGTATCTATCCAACACTCACCGGTCACAAAGTATCAGAGAATGAGAGAGGCAGTACCTATCCAACACTCACCTGTCACATAGTATCAGAGAATGAGAGTGGCTGTACCTATCCAACACTCACCTGTCACTTGGTATCAGATAATGCCAGACGCAGTATCTATCCAACACTCAACTGTGACATAGTATCAGAGAATTAGAGAGGCAGTATCTATCCTACATTCACCTTTCACATAGTTTAAGAGAATGAGAGAGGCAGTATCGATCCAACACTCATCTGTCACATACTGTCAGAGAATGAGAGAGGCAGTATCCATCCTACACTTACCTGTCACATTTTGCCAGAGAATGAGAGAGGCTGTATCTTTCCAACACTCACCTGTCACATAGTGTCAGAGAATGAGAGAGGCAGTATCTGTCCTACACGCACCTGTCACATTGTGGCAGAGAATGAGAGAGACAGTATCTATCCAACACTCACCAGTCACATAGTGTCGGAGAATGGGAGAGGCAGTATCTTTTCAGCACTCACCTGTCACATAGTGTCAGAGAATGACAGAGGCAATATCTAGCAACACTCATCTGTGACATAGTTTCAGAGAACGCGAGAGGCAGTATCTTTCCTACACTCACATGTCATATATTGTCAGACAATGAGACAGGCAGTATCTATCCAACACTCACCTGTCACATAGTGTCAAAGAATGAGAGAGGCAGTATCTATCCTACACTCACGTGTCACATAGTTTCAGAGAATGAGAGAGGCATTATCTAACCTACACTCACCTGTCACTTAGGAGTCAGAGAATGATAGAGGCAGTATCTATCCAACACTCACCTGTCACATAGTATCTGAGAATGAGAGAGGCAGTACCTATCCAACACTCACCTGTCACTTGGTATCAGATAATGTGAGAGGCAGTATCTATCCAGCACTCATCTGTCAGAAATTTTGAGAGAATGAGAGAGGCAGTATCTATCCAACACTCACCTGTCACATCGTGTCAGAGCATGAGAGAGGCAGTATCTATCCAACACTCACCTGTCACATAGTATCAGAGAATGACAAAGGCTGTATCTATCCAAAACTCAGCTGTCACATCGTGTCAGAGAATGAGAGAGGCACTATCTATGCAACACTCACCTGTCACATGCTGTCGGAGAATAGGAGAGGTAGTATCTTTCCAGCACTCACCTGTCACATAGTTTCAGAGCATGAGAGAGGCAGTATCTATCCAACACTCACCTTTCACAAATTGTCAGAAAATGAGAGAGGCAGTATCTTTTCAGCATTCACCTGTTACATAATATCAGAGAATGAGAGAGGCTGTACCTATCCAACAATCACCTGTCACTTGGAATCAGATAATGCCAGAGGCATATCTATCGAACACTCATCTGTCACATAGTGTCAGAGAATGAGAGAGGCAGTATCTATCCAACACTCACCTGTCACATAGTATCAGAGAATGACAAAGGCTGTATCTATCCAAAACTCAGCTGTCACATCGTGTCAGAGAATGAGAGAGGCACTATTTATGCAACACTCACCTGTCACATGCTGTCGGAGAATAGGAGAGGTAGTATCTTTCCAGCACTCACCTGTCACATAGTGTCAGAGAATGACAGAGGCAGTATCTATCTAGACTCATCTATGACATAGTGTCAGAGAACGAGAGAGCCAGTATCTATCCAACACTCACCTGTCATATATTGCGAGAGTATGAGAGAGGCAGAATCCAACACTTATCTGACAGGAAGTTTTAGAGAATGAGAGAGGTAGTATCTATCCAGCACTCACCTGTCACATGGTATCAGAGAATGAGAGAGGCAGTATCTATCCAACAATCACTTGTCACATATTGTCAGAGAATGAGAGAGGCAGTATCTATCCAACACTCACCTGTCACATAGTGTTAGAGAATGAGATAGGCAGTATACATCCAACACTCACCTATCACATGGAGTTAGAGAATGATAGAGGCTGTATCTTTCCAAGACTCACCTGTCACATAGTATCAGAGAATGAGAGAGGCAACATCTTTCCTACACTCACCTGTCGCATAGTGTCAGAGAATGAGAGAGACAGTATCTATCCAACACTCACCTGTCACATCGTGTCAGAGAATGAGAGAGGCAGTATCTATCCAACACTCACCTGTCACTTAGTGTCGGAGAATGAGAGAGACAATACCTATCCAACGCTCACCTATCACATAGTGTCAGAGAATGAGAGAGGCAGTATCTATCCAACACTCACCTGTCACATAGTATGAGGGAATGACAGAGGCTGTATCTATCCTGCACTCACCTGTCACATAGTGTCAGAGAATGGGAGTGCCAGTACCTATACTACACTCACTTGTGACATAGTTTCAGAGAATGAGAGAGACAGTATCTATCCAAAACTCACCTAGTCACACAGTGTCAGAGAATGAGAGTGGCAGCATGTATCCTACACGCACCTTTCATATAGGAGTCAGAGAATGACAGAGGCAGTATCTCTCCAATACTCACGTGTCACATAGTGTCAGAGAATGACAGAGGCTGTATCTATCCAACACTCACCTGTCACATAGTGCCGGAGAATGAGAGAGGCATTATCTATCCAACACTGAACTGTCACATCGTCTCAGTGAATGAGAGAGGCAGTATCTATCCAACACTCACCTGTCAGTAAGTGTCAGGGAATGAGAGAGACAGTATCTATCCTAAACTCACATATCACATAGTATCAGAGAATGAGAGAGGCAGTATCTATCCAACACTCACCTGTCACATAGTATCAGAGAATGACAGAGGCTGTATCTATCCAAAACTCACCTGTCACATAGTGTCAGAGAATGAGAGTGGCAGTGTCTATCCACCACTCAGCTGTCACATAATATCAGAGAAAGACGGAGGCTGTATCTATCCAAAACTCAGCTGTCACATCGTGTCAGAGAAAGAGAGAGCTTGTATCTATCCAACACTCACCTGTCACATAGTGTCGGAGAATGGGAGAGGCAGTATCTTTCCAGCACTCACCTGTCACATAGTGTCAGAGAATGACAGAGGCAATATCGAGCAACACTCATCTGTGACATAGTTTCAGAGAACGCGAGGGGCAGTATCTTTCCTACACTGACATGTCATATATTGTCAGACAATGAGACAGGCAGTATCTATCCAAAACTCACCTGTCACATAGTGTCAAAGAATGAGAGAAGCAGTATCTATCCTACACTCACGTGTCACATAGTTTCAGAGAATGAGAGAGGCAGTATCTAACCTACACTCACCTGTCACTTAGGAGTCAGAGAATGATAGAGGCAGTATCTATCCAACACTCACCTGTCACATAGTATCTGAGAATGAGAGAGGCAGTACCTATCCAACACTCACCTGTCACTTGGTATCAGATAATGTGAGAGGCAGTATCTATCCAGCACTCATCTGTCAGAAATTTTGAGAGAATGAGAGAGGCAGTATCTATCCAACACTCACCTGTCACATCGTGTCAGAGCATGAGAGAGGCCGTATCTATCCAACACTCACCGGTCACAAAGTATCAGAGAATGAGAGAGGCAGTACCTATCCAACACTCACCTGTCACATAGTATCAGAGAATGAGAGTGGCTGTACCTATCCAACACTCACCTGTCACTTGGTATCAGATAATGCCAGACGCAGTATCTATACAACACTCACCTGTGACATAGTATCAGAGAATTAGAGAGGCAGTATCTATCCTACATTCACCTTTCACATAGTTTAAGAGAATGAGAGAGGCAGTATCGATCCAACACTCATCTGTCACATACTGTCAGAGAATGAGAGAGGCAGTATCCATCCTACACTTACCTGTCACATTTTGCCAGAGAATGAGAGAGGCTGTATCTTTCCAACACTCACCTGTCACATAGTGTCAGAGAATGAGAGAGGCAGTATCTGTCCTACACGCACCTGTCACATTGTGGCAGAGAATGAGAGAGACAGTATCTATCCAACACTCACCTGTCACATAGTGTCGGAGAATGGGAGAGGCAGTATCTTTTCAGCACTCACCTGTCACATCGTGTCAGAGAATGACAGAGGCAATATCTAGCAACACTCATCTGTGACATAGTTTCAGAGAACGCGAGAGGCAGTATCTTTCCTACACTCACATGTCATATATTGTCAGACAATGAGACAGGCAGTATCTATCCAACACTCACCTGTCACATAGTGTCAAAGAATGAGAGAGGCAGTATCTATCCTACACTCACGTGTATCATAGTTTCAGAGAATGAGAGAGGCATTATCTAACCTACACTCACCTGTCACTTAGGAGTCAGAGAATGATAGAGGCAGTATCTATCCAACACTCACCTGTCACATAGTATCTGAGAATGAGAGAGGCAGTACCTATCCAACACTCACCTGTCACTTGGTATCAGATAATGTGAGAGGCAGTATCTATCCAGCACTCATCTGTCAGAAATTTTGAGAGAATGAGAGAGGCAGTATCTATCCAACACTCACCTGTCACATCGTGTCAGAGCATGAGAGAGGCAGTATCTATCCAACACTCACCGGTCACAAATTGTCAGAAAATGAGAGAGGCAGTATCTATTCAGCATTCACCTGTTACATAATATCAGAGAATGAGAGAGGCTGTACCTATCCAACAATCACCTGTCACTTGGAATCAGATAATGCCAGAGGCATATCTATCGAACACTCATCTGTCACATAGTGTCAGAGAATGAGAGAGGCAGTATCTATCCTACACTCACCTGTTACATCGTGTCAGAGAATGAGAGTGGCAGTGTCGATCCAACACTCACCTGTCACATAGTATCAGAGAATGACAAAGGCTGTATCTATCCAAAACTCAGCTGTCACATCGTGTCAGAGAATGAGAGAGGCACTATCTATGCAACACTCACCTGTCACATGCTGTCGGAGAATAGGGAGGCAGTATCTTTCCAGCACCCACCTGTCACATAGTGTCAGAGAATGACAGAGGCAGTATCTATCTAGACGCATCTATGACATAGTGTCAGAGAACGAGAGAGCCAGTATCTATCCAACACTCACCTGTCATATATTGCGAGAGTATGAGAGAGGCAGAATCCAACACTTATCTGACAGGAAGTTTTCGAGAATGAGAGAGGTAGTATCTATCCAACACTCACCTGTCACATGGTATCAGAGAATGAGAGAGGCAGTATCTATCCAACAATCACTTGTCACATATTGTCAGAGAATGAGAGAGGCAGTATCTATCCAACACTCACCTGTCACATAGTGTTAGAGAATGAGATAGGCAGTATACATCCAACACTCACCTATCACATGGAGTTAGAGAATGATAGAGGCTGTATCTTTCCAAGACTCACCTGTCACATAGTATCAGAGAATGAGAGAGGCAACATCTTTCCTATACTCACCTGTCGCATAGTGTCAGAGAATGAAAGAGACAGTATCTATCCAACACTCACCTGTCACATCGTGTCAGAGAATGAGAGAGGCAGTATCTATCCAACACTCACCTGTCACTTAGTGTCGGAGAATGAGAGAGACAATACCTATCCAACCCTCACCTATCAAATAGTGTCAGAGAATGAGAGAGGCAGTATCTATCCAACACTCACCTGTCACATAGTATCAGGGAATGACAGAGGCTGTATCTATCCTGCACTCACCTGTCACATAGTGTCAGAGAATGGGAGTGCCAGTATCTATACTACACTCACTTGTGACATAGTGTCAGAGAATGAGAGAGACAGTATCTATCCAAAACTCACCTAGTCACACAGTGTCAGAGAATGAGAGTGGCAGCATGTATCCTACACGCACCTTTCATATAGGAGTCAGAGAATGACAGAGGCAGTATCTCTCCAATACTCACGTGTCACATAGTGTCAGAGAATGACAGAGGCTGTATCTATCCAACACTCACCTGTCACATAGTGCCGGAGAATCAGAGAGGCATTATCTATCCAACACTTAACTGTCACATCGTCTCAGTGAATGAGAGAGGCAGTATCTATCCAACACTCACCTGTCAGTAAGTGTCAGGGAATGAGAGAGACAGTATCTATCCTAAACTCACATATCACATAGTATCAGAGAATGAGAGAGGCAGTATCTATCCAACACTCACCTGTCACATAGTATCAGACAATGACAGAGGCTGTATCTATCCAAAACTCACCTGTCACATAGTGTCAGAGAATGAGAGTGGCAGTGTCTATCCAACACTCAGCTGTCACATAATATCAGAGAAAGACGGAGGCTGTATCTATCCAAAACTCAGCTGTCACATCGTGTCAGAGAAAGAGAGAGCTTGTATCTATCCAACACTCACCTGTCACATAGTGTCGGAGAATGGGAGAGGCAGTATCTTTCCAGCACTCACCTGTCACATAGTGTCAGAGAAAGACAGAGGCAATATCGAGCAACACTCATCTGTGACATAGTTTCAGAGAACGCGAGAGGCAGTATCTTTCCTACACTCACATGTCATATATTGTCAGACAATGAGACAGGCAGTATCTATCCAACACTCACCTGTCACATAGTGTCAAAGAATGAGAGAGGCAGTATTTATCCTACACTCACGTGTCACATAGTTTCAGAGAATGAGAGAGGCATTATCTAACCTACACTCACCTGTCACTTAGGAGTCAGAGAATGATAGAGGCAGTATCTATCCAACACTCACCTGTCACATAGTATCTGAGAATGAGAGAGGCAGTACCTATCCAACACTCACCTGTCACTTGGTATCAGATAATGTGAGAGGCAGTATCTATCCAGCACTCATCTGTCAGAAATTTTGAGAGAATGAGAGAGGCAGTATCTATCCAACACTCACCTGTCACATCGTGTCAGAGCATGAGAGAGGCAGTATCTATCCAACACTCACCGGTCACAAATTGTCAGAAAATGAGAGAGGCAGTATCTATTCAGCATTCACCTGTCTCATAATATCAGAGAATGAGAGAGGCTGTACCTATCCAACAATCACCTGTCACTTGGAATCAGATAATGCCAGAGGCATATCTATCGAACACTCATCTGTCACATAGTGTCAGAGAATGAGAGAGGCAGTATCTATCCTACACTCACCTGTTACATCGTGTCAGAGAATGAGAGTGGCAGTGTCTATCCAACACTCACCTGTCACATAGTATCAGAGAATGACAAAGGCTGTATCTATCCAAAACTCAGCTGTCACATCGTGTCAGAGAATGAGAGAGGCACTATCTATGCAACACTCACCTGACACATAGTGTTAGAGAATGAGAGAGACAGTATCTATCCAACATTCACCTGTCACATAGTTTCAGAGAATGAGAGAGGCAGTATCTATCCAACACTCACCTGTCACATAGTATCAGAGAATGAGAGAGGCAGTATCCATCCAACACTCACCTGACACATCGTGTCAGAGAATGAGAGAGACAGTATCTATCCACCACTCACCTGTCACATAGTATCAGAGAATGAGAGAGGCAGTATCTATACAATACTCACCTGTCACATAGTATCAGAGAATGAGAGAGGCAGTATCTATCCAACACTCACCTGTCACATCGTGTCAGAGAATGAGAGAGACAGTTTCTATCCAACACTCACCTGTGTCATGGTGTTAGATAATGAGTGAGGCTGATTCTTTCCAACACTCACCTGTCACATAGTGTCAGAGAATGAGAGAGGCAGTATCTATCCTACACTCACCTGTCACATAGTGTCAGAGAATGAGAGAGACAGTATCTATCCAACACTCACCTGTCACATTGTATCAGAGAATGACAGAGGCTGTATCGATACAAAACTCACCTGTCACATAGTGTCAGAGAATGAGAGTGGCAGTGTCTATCCAACACTCACCTGTCACATAGTATCAGAGAATGACAGAGGCTGTATCTATCCAAAACTCAGCTGTCACATCGTGTCAGAGAATGAGAGAGGCAGTATCTATCCAGCACTCACCTGTCACATAGTGTCAGAGAATGACAGGGGCAATATCTATCTTCTCTCATCTGTGAAATAGTGTCAGAGAACGCGAGAGGCAATATCTTTCCTACACTCACATGTCATATATTGTCAGAGAATGAGAGAGGCAGTATCTATCCAACACTCACCTGTCACATAGTGTCAGAGAATGAGAGAGGCAGTATCTATCCTACACTCACGTGTCACATAGTGTCAGGGACTGAGAGAGGCAGTATCTATCCTACACTCACCTGTCACTTAGGATTCAGAGAATGACAGAGGCAATATCTATCCAACACTCACCTGTCACTTGGTATCAGATAATGCCAGACGCAGTATCTATCCAACACTCACCTGTGACAGAGTATCAGAGAATGAGAGAGGCAGTATCTATCCTACATTCACCTGTCACATAGTTTAAGAGAATGAGAGAGGCAGTATCGATCCAACACTCATCTGTCACATACTGTCAGAGAATGAGAGAGGCAGTATCCATCCTACACTTACCTGTCACATTTTGTCAGAGAATGAGAGAGGCTGTATCTTTCCAACACTCACCTGTCACATAGTGTCAGAGAATGAGAGAGGCAGTATCTGTCCTACACGCACCTGTCACATTGTGTCAGAGAATGAGAGAGACAGTATCTATCCAAAACTCACCTGTCACACAGTGTCAGAGAATGAGAGTGGCAGCATGTATCCTACACTCACCTTTCATATAGGAGTCAGAGAATGACAGAGGCAGTATCTATCCAATACTCACGTGTCACATAGTGTCAGAGAATGACAGAGGCTGTATCTATCCAACACTCACCTGTCACATAGTGCCGGAGAATGAGAGAGGCATTATCTATCCAACACTTAACTGTCACATCGTCTCAGAGAATGAGAGAGGCAGTATCTATCCAACACTCACCTGTCAGTTAGTGTCAGGGAATGAGAGAGACAGTATCTATCCTAAACTCACCTATCACATAGTGTCAGAGAATGAGAGAGGCAGTATCTATCCAACACTCACCTGTCACATAGTATCAGAGAATGACAGAGGCTGTATCTATCCAAAACTCACCTGTCACATAGTGTCAGAGAATGAGAGTAGCAGTGTCTATCCAACACTCAGCTGTCACATAATATCAGAGAAAGACGGAGACTGTATCTATTCAAAACTCAGCTGTCACATCGTGTCAGAGAAAGAGAGAGCAGTATCTATCCAACACTCACCTGTCACATAGTGTCGGAGAATGGGAGAGGCAGTATCTATCCTACACTCACGTGTCACATAGTTTCAGAGAATGAGAGAGGCAGTATCTAACCTACACTCACCTGTCACTTCGGAGTCAGAGAATGATAGAGGCAGTATCTATCCAACACTCACCTGTCACATAGTATCTGAGAATGAGAGAGGCAGTACCTATCCAACACTCACCTGTCACTTGGTATCAGATAATGTGAGAGGCAATATCTATCCAGCACTCATCTGTCAGAAATTTTGAGAGAATGAGAGAGGCAGTATCTATCCAACACTCACCTGTCACATCGTGTCAGAGCATGAGAGAGGCCGTATCTATCCAACACTCACCGGTCACAAAGTATCAGAGAATGAGAGAGGCAGTACCTATCCAACACTCACCTGTCACATAGTATCAGAGAATGAGAGTGGCTGTACCTATCCAACACTCACCTGTCACTTGGTATCAGATAATGCCAGACGCAGTATCTATCCAACACTCAACTGTGACATAGTATCAGAGAATTAGAGAGGCAGTATCTATCCTACATTCAACTTTCACATAGTTTAAGAGAATGAGAGAGGCAGTATCGATCCAACACTCATCTGTCACATACTGTCAGAGAATGAGAGAGGCAGTATCCATCCTACACTTACCTGTCACATTTTGCCAGAGAATGAGAGAGGCTGTATCTTTCCAACACTCACCTGTCACATAGTGTCAGAGAATGAGAGAGGCAGTATCTGTCCTACACGCACCTGTCACATTGTGGCAGAGAATGAGAGAGACAGTATCTATCCAACACTCACCAGTCACATAGTGTCGGAGAATGGGAGAGGCAGTATCTTTTCAGCACTCACCTGTCACATAGTGTCAGAGAATGACAGAGGCAATATCTAGCAACACTCATCTGTGACATAGTTTCAGAGAACGCGAGAGGCAGTATCTTTCCTACACTCACATGTCATATATTGTCAGACAATGAGACAGGCAGTATCTATCCAACACTCACCTGTCACATAGTGTCAAAGAATGAGAGAGGCAGTATCTATCCTACACTCACGTGTCACATAGTTTCAGAGAATGAGAGAGGCATTATCTAACCTACACTCACCTGTCACTTAGGAGTCAGAGAATGATACAGGCAGTATCTATCCAACACTCACCTGTCACATAGTATCTGAGAATGAGAGAGGCAGTACCTATCCAACACTCACCTGTCACTTGGTATCAGATAATGTGAGAGGCAGTATCTATCCAGCACTCATCTGTCAGAAATTTTGAGAGAATGAGAGAGGCAGTATCTATCCAACACTCACCTGTCACATCGTGTCAGAGCATGAGAGAGGCAGTATCTATCCAACACTCACCGGTCACAAATTGTCAGAAAATGAGAGAGGCAGTATCTATTCAGCATTCACCTGTTACATAATATCAGAGAATGAGAGAGGCTGTACCTATCCAACAATCACCTGTCACTTGGAATCAGATAATGCCAGAGGCATATCTATCGAACACTCATCTGTCACATAGTGTCAGAGAATGAGAGAGGCAGTATCTATCCTACACTCACCTGTTACATCGTGTCAGAGAATGAGAGTGGCAGTGTCTATCCAACACTCACCTGTCACATAGTATCAGAGAATGACAAAGGCTGTATCTATCCAAAACTCAGCTGTCACATCGTGTCAGAGAATGAGAGAGGCACTATCTATGCAACATTCACCTGTCACATGCTGTCGGAGAATAGGAGAGGCAGTATCTTTCCAGCACCCACCTGTCACATAGTGTCAGAGAATGACAGAGGCAGTATCTATCTAGACGCATCTATGACATAGTGTCAGAGAACGAGAGAGCCAGTATCTATCCAACACTCACCTGTCATATATTGCGAGAGTCTGAGAGAGGCAGAATCCAACACTTATCTGACAGGAAGTTTTAGAGAATGAGAGAGGTAGTATCTATCCAACACTCACCTGTCACATGGTATCAGAGAATGAGAGAGGCAGTATCTATCCAACAATCACTTGTCACATATTGTCAGAGAATGAGAGAGGCAGTATCTATCCAACACTCACCTGTCACATAGTGTTAGAGAATGAGATAGGCAGTATACATCCAACACTCACCTATCACATGGAGTTAGAGAATGATAGAGGCTGTATCTTTCCAAGACTCACCTGTCACATAGTATCAGAGAATGAGAGAAGCATCATCTTTCCTGCACTCACCTGTCGCATAGTGTCAGAGAATGAGAGAGACAGTATCTATACAACACTCACCTGTCACATCGTGTCAGAGAATGAGAGAGGCAGTATCTATCCAACACTCACCTGTCACTTAGTGTCGGAGAATGAGAGAGACAATAACTATCCAACCCTCACCTATCACATAGTTTCAGAGAATGAGAGAGGCAGTATCTATCCAACACTCACCTGTCACATAGTATCAGGGAATGACAGAGGCTGTATCTATCCTGCACTCACCTGTCACATAGTGTCAGAGAATGGGAGTGCCAGTATCTATACTACACTCACTTGTGACATAGTGTCAGAGAATGAGAGAGACAGTATCTATCCAAAACTCACCTCGTCACACAGTGTCAGAGAATGAGAGTGGCAGCATGTATCCTACACTCACCTTTCATATAGGAGTCACAGAATGACAGAGGCTGTATCTATCCAAAACGCACCTGTCACATAGTGTCAGAGAATGAGAGAGGCTTTATCTATCCAACACTTAACTGTCACATCGTCTCAGTGAATGAGAGAGGCAGTATCTATCCAACACTCACCTGTCCTATATTGTCAGACAATGAGACAGGCAGTATCTATCCAAAACTCACCTGTCACATAGTGTCAGAGAATGAGAGTGGCAGTATCTATCCTACACTCACGTGTCACATAGTTTCAGACAATGAGAGAGGCAGTATCTAACCTACACTCACCTGTCACTTAGGAGTCAGAGAATGATAGAGGCAGTATCTATCCAACACTCACCTGTCACATAGTATCTGAGAATGAGAGAGGCAGTACCTATCCAACACTCACCTGTTACTTGGTATCAGATAATGAGAGAGGCAGTATCTATCCAACACTCACCTGTCACATAGTATCAGAGAATGAGAGAGGCAGTACCTATCCCACACTCACCTGTCACATAGTATCAGACAATGAGAGTGGCTGTACCTATCCAACACTCACCTGTCACTTGGGATCAGATAATGCCAGTCGCAGTATCTATCCACCACTCACCTGTGACATAGTATCAGAGAATGAGAGAGGCAGTATCTATCCTACATTCACCTGTCACATAGTTTAAGAGAATGAGAGAGGCAGTATCGATCCAACACGCATCTGTCACATACTGTCAGAGAATGAGAGAGAAAGTATCCATCCTACACTTACCTGTCACACAGTGTCAGAGAATGAGAGTGGCAGCATGTATCCTACACTCACCTTTCATATAGGAGTCAGAGAATGACAGAGGCAGTATCTATCCAATACTCACGTGTCACATAGTGTCAGAGAATGACAGAGGCTGCATCTATCCAACACTCACCTGTCACATAGTGCCGGAGAATGAGAGAGGCATTATCTATCCAACACTTAACTGTCACATCGTCTCAGAGAATGAGAGAGGCAGTATCTATCCAACACTCACCTGTCAGTTAGTGTCAGGGAATGAGAGAGACAGTATCTATCCTAAACGCACCTATCACATAGTGTCAGAGAATGAGAGAGGCAGTATCTATCCAACACTCACCTGTCACATAGTATCAGAGAATGACAGAGGCTGTATCTATCCAAAACTCACCTGTCACATCGTGTCAGAGAATGAGAGTGGCAGTGTCTATCCAACACTCAGCTGTCACATAATATCAGAGAAAGACGGAGGCTGTATCTATCCAAAACTCAGCTGTCACATCGTGTCTGAGAAAGAGAGAGCTAGTATCTATCCAACACTCACCTGTCACATCGTGTCGGAGAATGGGAGAGGCAGTATCTTTCCAGCACTCACCTGTCACATAGTGTCAGAGAATGACAGAGGCAATATCTAGCAACACTCATCTGTGACATAGTTTCAGAGAACGCGAGGGGCAGTATCTTTCCTACACTCACATGTCATATGTTGTCAGACAATGAGACAGGCAGTATCTATCCAACACTCACCTGTCACATAGTGTCAAAGAATGAGAGAGGCAGTATCTATCCTGCACTCACGAGTCACATAGTTTCAGAGAATGAGAGAGGCAGTATCTAACCTACACTCACCTGTCACTTAGGAGTCATAGAATGATAGAGGCAGTATCTATCCAACACTCACCTGTCACATAGTATCTGAGAATGAGAGAGGCAGTACCTATCCAACACTCACCTGTCACTTGGTATCAGATAATGTGAGAGGCAGTATCTATCCAGCACTCATCTGTCAGAAATTTTGAGAGAATGAGAGAGGCAGTATCTATCCAACACTCACCTGTCACATCGTGTCAGAGCATGAGAGAGGCAGTATCTATCAAACACTCACCGGTCACAAAGTATCAGAGAATGAGAGAGGCAGTACCTATCCAACACTCACCTGTCACATAGTATCAGAGAATGAGAGTGGCTGTACCTATCCAACACACACCTGCCACTTGGTATCAGATAATGCCAGACGCAGTATCTATCAAACACTCACCTGTGACATAGTATCAGAGAATTAGAGAGGCAGTATCTATCCTACATTCACCTGTCACATAATGTCAGAGAATGAGAGAGGCAGTATCCATCCTACACTTACCTGTCACATTTTGTCAGAGAATGAGAGAGGCTGTATCTTTCCAACACTCACCTGTCACATAGTGCCGGAGAATGAGAGAGGCATTATCTATCCAACACATAACTGTCACATCGTCTCAGAGAATGAGAGAGGCAGTATCTATCCAACACTCACCTGTCAGTTAGTGTCAGGGAATGAGAGAGACAGTATCGATCCTAAACTCACCTATCACATAGTGTCAGAGAATGAGAGAGGCAGTATCTATCCAACACTCACCTGTCACATAGTATCAGAGAATGACAGAGGCTGTATCTATCCAAAACGCACCTGTCACATAGTGTCAGAGAATGAGAGTGGCAGTGTCTATCCAACACTCAGCTGTCACATAATATCAGAGAAAGACGGAGGCTATATCTCTCCAAAACTCAGCTGTCACATCGTGTCAGAGAAAGAGAGAGCTAGTATCTATCCAACACTCACCTGTCACATAGTGTCGGAGAATGGGAGAGGCAGTATCTTTCCAGCACTCACCAGTCACATAGTGTCAGAGAATGACAGAGGCAATATCTAGCAACACTCATCTGTGACATAGTTTCAGAGAACGCGAGGGGCAGTATCTTTCCTACACTCACATGTCATATATTGGCAGACAATGAGACAAGCAGTATCTATCCAACACTCACCTGTCACATAGTTTCAGAGAATGAGAGAGGCAGTATCTAACCTACACTCACCTGTCACTTAGGAGTCAGAGAATGATAGAGGCAGTATCTATCCAACACTCACCTGTCACATAGTATCTGAGAATGAGAGAGGCAGTACCTATCCAACACTCACCTGTCACTTGGTATCAGATAATGTGAGAGGCAGTATCTATCCAGCACTCATCTGTCAGAAATTTTGAGAGAATGAGAGAGGCAGTATCTATCCAACACTCACCGGTCACAAAGTGTCAGAAAATGAGAGAGGCAGTATCTATTCAGCATTCACCTGTCACATAATATCAGACAATGAGAGAGGCTGTACCTATCCAACACTCACCTGTCACTTGGAATCAGATAATGCCAGAGGCATATCTATCGAACACTCATCTGTCACATAGTGTCAGAGAAGGAGAGAGGCAGTATCTATCCTACACTCACCTGTTACATCGTGTCAGAGAATGAGAGTGGCAGTGTCTATCCAAACTCACCTGTCACATAGTATCAGAGAATGACAAAGGCTGTATCTATCCAAAACTCAGCTGTCACATCGTGTCAGAGAATGAGAGAGGCACTATCTATGCAACACTCACCTGTCACATAGTGTACGGAGATTAAGAGAGGCAGTATCTTTCCAGCACTCACCTGTCACATAGTGTCAGAGAATGACAGAGGCAGTATCTATCTCGACTCATCTATGACATAGTGTCAGAGAACGAGAGAGGCAGTATATATCCAACACTCACCTGTCATATATTGCGAGAGTACGAGAGAGGCAGAATCCAACACTTATCTGACAGGAAGTTTTAGAGAATGATAGAGGCAGTATCAATCCAACACTCATCTGTCACATAGTGTCAGAGAATGAGAGAGGTAGTATCTATCCAACACTCACCTGTCACATAGTATCAGAGAATGAGAGAGGCAGTATCTATCCAACAATCACTTGTCACAGATTGTCAGAGAATGAGAGAGGCAGTATCTATCCAACACTCACCTGTCACATATTGTCAGAGAATGAGAGAGGCAGTATCTATCCAACACTCACCTGTCACATAGTATCAGGGAATGACAGAGGCTGGATCTATCCTGCACTCACCTGTCACATAGTGTCAGAGAACGAGAGTGCCAGTATCTATACTACACTCAATTGTGACATAGTGTCAGAGAATGAGCGAGGCAGTATCTATCCAACACTCACCTGTCAGTTAGTGTCAGGGAATGAGAGAGACAGTATCTATCCTAAACTCACCTATCACATAGTGTCAGAGAATGAGAGAGGCAATATCTATCCAACACTCACCTGTCACATAGTATCAGAGAATGAGAGAGGCAGTATCTATCCAACACTCACCTGTCACATAGTATCTGAGAATGAGAGATGCAGTACCTATCCAACACTCACCTGTCACTTGGTATCAGATAATGTGAGAGGCAGTATTTATCCAGCACTCATCTGTCAGAAATTTTGAGAGAATGAGAGAGGCAGTATCTATCCAACACTCACCTGTCACATCGTGTCAGAGCATGAGAGAGGCAGTATCTATCCAACACTCACCGGTCACAAAGTATCAGAGAATGAGAGAGGCAGTACATATCCAACACTCACCTGTCACATAGTATCAGAGAATGAGAGTGACTGTACCTATCCAACACTCACCTGTCACTTGGAATCAGATAATGCCAGACGCAGTATCTATCCAACACTCACCTGTGACATAGTATCAGAGAATTAGAGAGGCAGTATCTATCCTACATTCACCTGTCTCATAGCTTAAGAGAATGAGAGAGGCAGTATTGATCCAACACTCATCTGTCACATACTGTCAGAGAATGAGAGAGGCAGTGTCCATCCTACACTTACATGTCACATTTTGTCAGAGAATGAGAGAGGCTGTATCTTTCCAACACTCACCTGTCACATAGTGTCAGAGAATGAGAGAGGCAGTATCTGTCCGACACGCACCTGTCACATTGTGTCAGAGAATGAGAGAGACAGTATCTATCCAAAACTCACCTGTCACACAGTGTCAGAGAATGAGAGTGGCAGCATGTATCCTACACTCACTTTTCATATAGGAGTCAGAGAATGATAGAGGCAGTATCTATCCAATACTCACGTGTCACATAGTGTCAGAGAATGACAGAGGCTGTATCTATCCAACACTCAATTGTCACATAGTGCCGGAGAATGAGAGAGGCATTAACTGTCACATCGTCTCAGAGAATGAGAGAGGCAGTATCTATCCAACACTCACCTGTCAGTTAGAGTCAGGGAATGAGAGAGACAGTATCTATCCTAAACTCACATATCACATAGTGTCAGAGAATGAGAGAGGCAGTATCTATCCAACAGTCACCTGTCACATAATATCAGAGAACGACAGAGGCTGTATCTATCCAAAACTCACCTGTCACATAGTTTCAAAGAATGAGAGTGGCAGTGTCTATCCAACACTCAGCTGTCACATAATATCAGAGAAAGACGGAGGCTGTATCTATCCAAAACTCAGCTGTCACATCGTGTCAGAGAAAGAGAGAGCTAGTATCTATCCAACACTCACCTGTCACATAGTGTCGGAGAATGGGAGAGGCAGTATCTTTCCAGCACTCACCTGTCACATTGTGTCAGAGAATGACAGAGGCAATATCTAGCAACACTCATCTGTGACATAGTTTCAGAGAACGCGAGGGGCAGTATCTTTCCTACACTCACATGTCATATATTGTCAGACAATGAGACAGGCAGTATCTATCCAACACTCACCTGTCACATAGTGTCAAAGAATGAGAGAGGCAGTATCTATCCTACACTCACGTGTCACATAGTTTCAGCGAATGAGAGAGGCAGTATCTAACCTACACTCACCTGTCACTTAGGAGTCAGAGAATGATAGTGGCAGTATCTATCCAACACTCACCTGTCACATAGTATCTGAGAATGAGAGAGGCAGTACCTATCCAACACTCACCTGTCACTTGGTATCAGATAATGTGAGAGGCAGTATCTATCCAGCACTCATCTGTCAGAAATTTTGAGAGAATGAGAGAGGCAGTATCTATCCAACACTCATCTGTAACATCGTGTCAGAGCATGAGAGAGGCAGTATCTATCCAACACTCACCGGTCACAAAGTGTAAGTAAATGAGAGAGGCAGTATCTATTCAGCATTCACCTGTCACATAATATCAGAGAATGCGAGAGGCTGTACCTATCCAACACTCACCTGTCACTTGGAATGAGATAATGCCAGAGGCATATCTATCGAACACTCATCTGTCACATAGTGTCAGAGAATGAGAGAGGCAGTATCTATCCTACACTCACCTGTTACATCGTGTCAGAGAATGAGAGTGGCAGTGTCTATCCAACACTCACCTGTCACAAAATATCAGAGAATGACAAAGGCTGTATCTATCCAAAACTCAGCTGTCACATCGTGTCAGAGAATGAGAGAGGCACTATCTATGCAACACTCACCTGTCACATAGTGTCGGAGAATAGGAGAGGCAGTATCTTTCCAGCACTCAACTGTCACATAGTGTCAGAGAATGACAGAGGCAGTATCTATCTAGACTCATCAATGACGTAGTGTCAGAGAACGAGAGAGGCAGTATCTAACCAACACTCACCTGTCATATATTGCGAGAGTATGAGAGAGGCAGAATCCAACACTTATCTGACAGGAAGTTTTAGAGAATGATAGAGGCAGTATCTATCCAACACTCACCTGTCACATAGTGTCAGAGAATGAGAGAGGTAGTATCTATCCAACACTCACCTGTCACATAGTATCAGAGAATGAGAGCGCCAGTATCTATCCAACAATCACTTGTCACATAATGTCAGAGAATGAGAGAGGCAGTATCTATCCAACACTCACCTGTCACATAGTGTCAGAGAATGAGAGAGGCAGTATACATCCAACACTCACCTATCAAATGGAGTTAGAGAATGATAGAGGCTGTATCTTTCCAAGAATCACCTGTCACATAGTATCAGAGAATGAGAGAGGCAGCATCTATCCTACACTCACCTGTCGCATAGTGTCAGAGAATGAGAGAGACAGTATCTATCCAACACTCACCTGTCACATCGTGTCAGAGAATGAGAGAGGCAGTATCTATCCAACACTCACCTGTCACTTAGTGTCGGAGAATGAGAGAGACAATACCTATCCAACGCTCTCCTATCACAGAGTGTCAGAGAATGAGAGAGGCAGTATCTATCCAACACTCACCTGTCACATAGTATCAGGGAATGACAGAGGCTGTATCTATCCTGCACTCACCTGTCACATAGTGTCAGAGAATGAGATTGCCAGTATCTATACTGCACTCACTTGTGACATAGTGTCAGAGAATGAGAGATGCAGTATCTATCCTACACTCACCTGTCACTTAGGAGTCAGAGAATGGCAGAAGCAGTATCTATCCAACATATACATGTCACATAGTATCAGAGCATGAGAGAGGCAAGATACATCCAACAATCACCTTTCACATAGTGTCAGAGAAAGTGAGAGGCAGTATCTATCCGACACTCACCTGTCACATCGTATCGGCGAATGGGAGGGGCAGTATCTATCCAGAACTAACCTGTCAAATCGTGTCAGAGAAGGACAGAGGCAATATATATCCAACACTCACCTGTGACATAGTGTCAGAGAACGAGAGAGGCAGTATCGATGCTACACTCTCCTGTCACATAGTGTCAGAGAATTAGAGAGACACTATCTATCCAACACTCACCTGTCACATAGTGTCAGAGAATGAGAGAGGCAGTATCTATCCTATACTCTCCTTTCACATAGGAGTCAGAGAATGACAGAGGCAGTATCTATCCAATACTCACGTGTCACATAGTGTCAGAGAATGACAGAGGCTGTATCTATCCAACACTCACCTGTCACTTAGTGTCAGAGAATGAGAGAGAGAATATCTATCCTACACTCACCTATCACATAGTGTCAGCGAATGAGCGAGGCAGTATATATCCAACACTCACCTGTCACATAGTATCAGAGGATGACAGAGGCTATATCTATCCAAAACGCAGCTGTCACATAGTGTCAGAGAACGAGAGAGGCAGTACCTTTCCTGCACTCACATGTCATATATTGTCAGAGAACGAGAGAGGCAGTATCTATCCAACAATCACCTGTCATATATTGCGAGAGTAGGAGAGAGGCAGAATCCAACACTCATCTGTCAGAAAGTTTTAGAGAATGAGAGAGGCAGTATCTATCCAACACTCACATGTCACATAGTGTCAGAGAATGAGCGAGGCAGTATCTATCCAACACTCACCTGACACATAGTGTCAGAGAATGAAAGAGACAGTTTCTATCCAACACTCACCTGTCACATAGTATCAGAGAATGAGAGAGGCAGTATCTATACAATACTCACCTGTCACATAGTATCAGAGAATGAGAGAGGCAGTATCTATCCAACACTCACCTGTCACATAGTGTCAGAGAATGAGAGAGGCAGTTTCTATCCAACACTCACCTGTGTCATGGTGTTAGATAATGAGTGAGGCTGTATCTTTCCAACACTCACCTGTCACATAGTGTCAGAGAATGAGAGAGGCAGTATCTATCCTACACTCACCTGTCACATAGTGTCAGAGAATGAGAGAGACAGTATCTATCCAACACTCACCTGTCACATCGTGTCAGAGAAAGGGAGAGGCAGTATCTTTCCAACACTCACCTGTCACTTAGTGTCAGAGAATGAGAGAGACAGTATCTATCCAACGCTCATCTATCACATCGTATCAGAGAATGACAGAGGCTGTACCTATAAAAAACTCACCTGTCACATAGTGTCAGAGAATGAGAGTGGCAGTGTCTTTCCAACACTCACCTGTCACATAGTATCAGAGAAAGACAGAGGCTGTATCTATCCAAAACTCAGCTGTCACATCGTGTCAGAGAATGAGAGAGGCTGTATCTATCCAGCACTCACCTGTCACATAGTGTCAGAGAATGACAGGGGCAATAACTATCTTCTCTCATCTGTGAAATAGTGTCAGAGAACGCGAGAGGAACTATCTTTCCTACACTCACATGTCATATATTGTCAGAGAATGAGAGAGGCAGTATCTATCCAACACTCACCTGTCACATTGTGTCAGAGAATGACAGAGGCAGTATCTATCCTACACTCACGTGTCACATAGTGTCAGAGAATGAGAGAGGCAGTATCTATCCTACACTCACCTGTCACTTAGGAGTCAGAGAATGAGAGAGGCAGTATCTATCCAACACTCACCTGTCACATAGTATCAGGGAATGACAGAGGCTGGATCTATCCTGCACTCACCTGTCACATAGTGTCAGAGAACGAGAGTGCCAGTATCTATACTACACTCACTTGTGACATAGTGTCAGAGAATGAGCGAGGCAGTATCTATCCAACACTCACCTGTCAGTTAGTGTCAGGGAATGAGAGAGTCAGTATCTATCCTAAACTCACCTATCACATAGTGTCAGAGAATGAGAGAAGCAATATCTATCCAACACTCACCTGTCACATAGTATCAGAGAATGAGAGAGGCAGTATCTATCCAACACTCACCTGTCACATAGTATCTGAGAATGAGAGATGCAGTACCTATCCAACACTCACCTGTCACTTGGTATCAGATAATGTGAGAGGCAGTATTTATCCAGCACTCATCTGTCAGAAATTTTGAGAGAATGAGAGAGGCAGTATCTATCCAACACTCACCTGTCACATCGTGTCAGAGCATGAGAGAGGCAGTATCTATCCAACACTCACCGGTCACATTGTATCAGAGAATGAGAGAGGCAGTACCTATCCAACACTCACCTGTCACATAGTATCAGAGAATGAGAGTGGCTGTACCTATCCAACACTCACCTGTCACTTGGAATCAGATAATGCCAGACGCAGTATCTATCCAACACTCACCTGTGACATAGTATCAGAGAATTAGAGAGGCAGTATCTATCCTACATTCACCTGTCTCATAGCTTAAGAGAATGAGAGAGGCAGTATTGATCCAACACTCATCTGTCACATACTGTCAGAGAATGAGAGAGGCACTATCCATCCTACACTTACATGTCACATTTTGTCAGAGAATGAGAGAGGCTGTATCTTTCCAACACTCACCTGTCACATAGTGTCAGAGAATGAGAGAGGCAGTATCTGTCCGACACGCACCTGTCACATTGTGTCAGAGAATGAGAGAGACAGTATCTATCCAAAACTCACCTGTCACACAGTGTCAGAGAATGAGAGTGGCAGCATGTATCCTACACTCACCTTTCATATAGGAGTCAGAGAATGATAGAGGCAGTATCTATCCAATACTCACGTGTCACATAGTGTCAGAGAATGACAGAGGCTGTATCTATCCAACACTCAATTGTCACATAGTGCCGGAGAATGAGAGAGGCATTAACTGTCACATCGTCTCAGAGAATGAGAGAGGCAGTATCTATCCAACACTCACCTGTCAGTTAGAGTCAGGGAATGAGAGAGACAGTATCTATCCTAAACTCACATATCACATAGTATCAGAGAATGACAGAGGCTGTATCTATCCAAAACTCACCTGTCACATAGTTTCAAAGAATGAGAGTGGCAGTGTCTATCCAACACTCAGCTGTCACATAATATCAGAGAAAGACGGAGGCTGTATCTATCCAAAACTCAGCTGTCACATCGTGTCAGAGAAAGAGAGAGCTAGTATCTATCCAACACTCACCTGTCACATAGTGTCGGAGAATGGGAGAGGCAGTATCTTTCCAGCACTCACCTGTCACATTGTGTCAGAGAATGACAGAGGCAATATCTAGCAACACTCATCTGTGACATAGTTTCAGAGAACGCGAGGGGCAGTATCTTTCCTACACTCACATGTCATATATTGTCAGACAATGAGACAGGCAGTATCTATCCAACACTCACCTGTCACATAGTGTCAAAGAATGAGAGAGGCAGTATCTATCCTACACTCACGTGTCACATAGTTTCAGCGAATGAGAGAGGCAGTATCTAACCTACGCTCAACTGTCACTTAGGACTCAGAGAATGATAGTGGCAGTATCTATCCAACACTCACCTGTCACATAGTATCTGAGAATGAGAGAGGCAGTACCTATCCAACACTCACCTGTCACTTGGTATCAGATAATGTGAGAGGCAGTATCTATCCAGCACTCATCTGTCAGAAATTTTGAGAGAATGAGAGAGGCAGTATCTATCCAACACTCACCTGTAACATCGTGTCAGAGCATGAGAGAGGCAGTATCTATCCAACACTCACCGGTCACAAAGTGTAAGTAAATGAGAGAGGCAGTATCTATTCAGCATTCACCTGTCACATAATATCAGAGAATGAGAGAGGCTGTACCTATCCAACACTCACCTGTCACTTGGAATGAGATAATGCCAGAGGCATATCTATCGAACACTCATCTGTCACATAGTGTCAGAGAATGAGAGAGGCAGTATCTATCCTACACTCACCTGTTACATCGTGTCAGAGAATGTGAGTGGCAGTGTCTATCCAACACTCACCTGTCACAAAATATCAGAGAATGACAAAGGCTGTATCTATCCAAAACTCAGCTGTCACATCGTGTCAGAGATTGAGAGAGGCACTATCTATGCAACACTCACCTGTCACATAGTGTCGGAGAATAGGAGAGGCAGTATCTTTCCAGCAATAAACTGTCACATCGTGTCAGAGAATGACAGAGGCAGTATCTATCTAGACTCATCAATGACGTAGTGTCAGAGAACGAGAGAGGCAGTATCTAACCAACACTCACCTGTCATATATTGCGAGAGTATGAGAGAGGCAGAATCCAACACTTATCTGACAGGAAGTTTTAGAGAATGATAGAGGCAGTATCTATCCAACACTCACCTGTCACATAGTGTCAGAGAATGAGAGAGGTAGTATCTATCCAACACTCACCTGTCACATAGTATCAGAGAATGAGAGCGCCAGTATCTATCCAACAATCACTTGTCACATAATGTCAGAGAATTAGAGAGGCAGTATCTATCCAACACTCACCTGTCACATAGTGTCAGAGAATGAGAGAGGCAGTATACATCCAACACTCACCTATCAAATGGAGTTAGAGAATGATAGAGGCTGTATCTTTCCAAGAATCACCTGTCACATAGTATCAGAGAATGAGAGAGGCAGCATCTATCCTACACTCACCTGTCGCATAGTGTCAGAGAATGAGAGAGACAGTATCTATCCAACACTCACCTGTCACATCGTGTCAGAGAATGAGAGAGGCAGTATCTATCCAACACTCACCTGTCACTTAGTGTCGGAGAATGAGAGAGACAATACCTATCCAACGCTCACCTATCACATAGTGTCAGAGAATGAGAGAGGCAGTATCTATCCAACACTCACCTGTCACATAGTATCAGGGAATGACAGAGGCTTTATCTATCCTGCACTCACCTGTCACATAGTGTCAGAGAATGAGATTGCCAGTATCTATACTGCACTCACTTGTGACATAGTGTCAGAGAATGAGAGATGCAGTATCTATCCTACACTCACCTGTCACTTAGGAGTCAGAGAATGGCAGAGGCAGTATCTATCCAACATATACATGTCACATAGTATCAGAGCATGAGAGAGGCAAGATACATCCAACAATCACCTTTCACATAGTGTCAGAGAAAGTGAGAGGCAGTATCTATCCGACACTCACCTGTCACATCGTATCGGCGAATGGGAGGGGCAGTATCTATCCAGAACTAACCTGTCAAATCGTGTCAGAGAATGACAGAGGCAATATATATCCAACACTCACCTGTGACATAGTGTCAGAGAACGAGAGAGGCAGTATCGATGCTACACTCTCCTGTCACATAGTGTCAGAGAGTTAGAGAGACACTATCTATCCAACACTCACCTGTCACATAGTGTCAGAGAATGAGAGAGGCAGTATCTATCCTATACACTCCTTTCACATAGGAGTCAGAGAATGACAGAGGCAGTATCTATCCAATACTCACGTGTCACATAGTGTCAGAGAATGACAGAGGCTGTATCTATCCAACACTCACCTGTCACTTAGTGTCAGAGAATGAGAGAGAGAGTATCTATCCTACACTCACCTATCACATAGTGTCAGAGAATGAGCGAGGCAGTATCTATCCAACACTCACCTGTCACATAGTATCAGAGGATGACAGAGGCTGTATCTATCCAAAACTCAGCTGTCACATAGTGTCAGAGAACGAGAGAGGCAGTACCTTTCCTGCACTCACATGTCATATATTGTCAGAGAACGAGAGAGGCAGTATCTATCCAACAATCACCTGTCATATATTGCGAGAGTAGGAGAGAGGCAGAATCCAACACTCATCTGTCAGAAAGTTTTAGAGAATGAGAGAGGCAGTATCTATCCAACACTCACATGTCACATAGTGTCAGAGAATGAGCGAGGCAGTATCTATCCAACACTCACCTGACACATAGTGTCAGAGAATGAAAGAGACAGTTTCTATCCAACACTCACCTGTCACATAGTATCAGAGAATGAGAGAGGCAGTATCTATACAATACTCACCTGTCACATAGTATCAGAGAATGAGAGAGGCAGTATCTATCCAACACTCACCTGTCACATAGTGTCAGAGAATGAGAGAGGCAGTTTCTATCCAACACTCTCCTGTGTCATGGTGTTAGATAATGAGTGAGGCTGTATCTTTCCAACACTCACCTGTCACATAGTGTCAGAGAATGAGAGAGGCAGTATCTATCCTACACTCACCTGTCACATAGTGTCAGAGAATGAGAGAGACAGTATCTATCCAACACTCACCTGTCACATCGTGTCAGAGAAAGGGAGAGGCAGTATCTTTCCAACACTCACCTGTCACTTAGTGTCAGAGAATGAGAGAGACAGTATCTATCCAACGCTCATCTATCACATCGTATCAGAGAATGACAGAGGCTGTACCTATAAAAAACTCACCTGTCACATAGTGTCAGAGAATGAGAGTGGCAGTGTCTTTCCAACACTCACCTGTCACATAGTATCAGAGAAAGACAGAGGCTGTATCTATCCAAAACTCAGCTGTCACATCGTGTCAGAGAATGAGAGAGGCAGTATCTATCCAGCACTCACCTGTCACATAGTGTCAGAGAATGACAGGGGCAATAACTATCTTCTCTCATCTGTGAAATAGTGTCAGAGAACGCGAGAGGAACTATCTTTCCTACACTCACATGTCCTATATTGTCAGAGAATGAGAGAGGCAGTATCTATCCAACACTCACCTGTCACATAGTGTCAGAGAATGAGAGAGGCAGTATCTACCCTACACTCACGTGTCACATAGTGTCAGAGAATGAGAGAGTCAGTATCTATCCTACACTCACCTGTCACTTAGGAGTCAGAGAATGATAGAGGCAGTATCTATCCAACACTCACCTGTCACATAGTATCTGAGAATGAGAGAGGCAGTACCTATCCAACACTCACCTGTCACTTGGTATCAGATAATGTGAGAGGCAGTATCTATCCAGCACTCATCTGTCAGAAATATTGAGAGAATGAGAGAGGCAGTATCTATCCAACAGTCACCTGTCACATCGTGTCAGAGCATGAGAGAGGCAGTATCTATCCAACACTCACCGGTCACAAAGTGTCAGAAAATGAGAGAGGCAGTATCTATTCAGCATTCACCTGTCACATAATATCAGAGAATGAGAGAGGCTGTACCTATCCAACACCCACCTGTCACTTGGAATCAGATAATGCCAGAGGCATATCTATCGAACACTCACCTGTTACATCGTGTCAGAGAATGAGAGTGGCAGAGTATATCCAACACTCACCTGTCACATAGTATCAGCGAATGACAAAGGCTGTATCTATCCAAAACTCACCTGTCACATAGTATCTGAGAATGAGAGAGGCAGTATCTATCCAACACTCACCTGTCACATAGTGTCAGAGAATGAGAGAGGCAGTTTCTATCCAACACTCACCTGTGTCATGGTGTTAGATAATGAGTGAGGCTGTATCTTTCCAACACTCACCTGTCACATAGTGTCAGAGAATGAGAGAGGCAGTATCTATCCTACACTCACCTGTCACAAAGTGTCAAAGAATGAGAGAGACAGTATATATCCAACACTCACCTGTCACATCGTGTCAGAGAATGAGAGAGGCAGTATCTTTCCAACACTCACCTGTCACGTAGTGTCAGAGAATGAGAGAGACAGTATCTATCCTACACTCACCTGTCACATAGTATCAGAGAATGACAGAGGCTGTATCTATCCAAAACTCAGCTGTCACATCGTGTCAGAGAATGAGAGAGGCAGTATCTATCCAGCACTCACCTGTCACATCGTGTCAGAGAATGACAGGGGCAATATCTATCTTCTCTCATCTGTGAAATAGTGTCAGAGAACGCGAGAGGCACTATCTTTCCTGCACTCACATGTCATATATTGTCAGAGAATGAGAGAGGCAGTATCTATCCAAGACTCACCTGTCACATAGTATCAGAGAATGAGAGAGGCAGCATCTATCCTACACTCACGTGTCACATAGTGTCAGAGAATGAGAGAGGAAGTATCTATCCAACACTCACCTGTCACATAGTATCAGAGAATGACAGAGGCAGTATCTATCCAATACTCACGTGTCACATAGTGTCAGAGAATGACAGAGGCTGTATCTATCCAACACTCACCTGTCACATAGTGCCGGAGAATGAGAGAGGCATTATCTATCCAACACTTAACTGTCACATCGTCTCAGAGAATGCAATAGGCTGTATCTATCCAACACTCACCTGTCAGTTAGTGTCAGGGAATGAGAGAGAGAGTATCTATCCTAAACTCACCTATCACATAGTGTCAGAGAACGAGAGAGGCAGTATCTATCCAACAGTCATCGGTGACATAGTTTCAGAGAACGCGAGGGGCAGTATCTTTCCTACACTCACATGTCATATATTGTCAGACAATGAGACAGGCAGTATCTATCCAACACTCACCTGTCACATAGTGTCAAAGAATGAAGAGGCAGTATATATCCTACACTCACGTGTCACATAGTTTCAGAGAATGAGAGAGGCATTATCTAACCTACACTCACCTGTCACTTAGAGTCAGAGAATGATAGAGGCAGTATCTATCCAACACTCACCTGTCACATAGTATCTGAGAATGAGAGAGGCAGTGCCTATCCAACACTCACCTGTCACTTGGTATCAGATAATGTGAGAGGCAGTATCTATCCAGCACTCATCTGTCAGAAATTTTGAGAGAATGAGAGAGGCAGTATCTATCCAACACTCACCTGTCACATGGTGTCAGAGCATGAGAGAGGCAGTATCTATCCAATACTCACCTGTCACTTAGTATCAGGGAATGACAGAGGCTGTATCTATCCTGCACTCACCTGTCACATAGTTTCAGAGAATGAGAGTGGCAGTATCTATACTACACTCACCTGTGACATAGTGTCAGAGAATGAGAGAGGCAGTGTCTATCCTACACTCACCTGTCACTTAGGAGTCAGAGAATGACAGAGGCAGTATCTATCCAACACTCACCTGTCACATAGTATCAGAGCATGAGAGAGGCAGTATCTATCCAACACTCACCGGTCACATAGTGTCAGAAAATATGAGAGGCAATATCTATCCAGCACTCACCTGTCACATAGTATCAGAGAATGATAGAGGATGGATACATCCAACAATCACCTTTCACATAGTGTCAGAGAAAGTGAGAGGCAGTATCTATCCGACACTCACCTGTCACATCGTATCGGAGAATGGGAGAAGCAGTATCTGTCCAGAACTAACCTGTCACATCGTGTCAGAGAATGACAGAGGCAATATCTACCCTACACTCACCTGTGACGTCGTGTCAGAGAACGAGAGAGGCAGTAACGATGTTACACTCTCCTGTCACATCGTGTCAGAGAATTAGAGAGACACTATCTATCCAACACTCACCTGTCACATAGTGTCAGAGAATGAGAGAGGCAGTATCTATCCTATACTCTCCTTTCACATAGGAGTCAGAGAATGACAGAGGCAGTATCTATCCAATACTCACGTGTCACATAGTGTCAGAGAATGAGAGAGGCAGTATCTATCCTACACTCACCTGTCACTTAGGAGTCAGAGAATGATAGAGGCTGTATCTATCCAACACTCACCTGTCACGTAGTGCCGGAGAATGAGAGAGGCGTTATCTATCCAACACTCACCTGTCACTTAGTGTCGGAGAATGAGAGAGACAGTATCTATCCAAGGCTCACCTATCACATAGTGTCAGAGAATGAGAGAGGCAGTATCTATCCAACACTCACCTGTCACATGGTATCAGGGAATGACAGAGGCTGTAACTATCCTGCACTCACCTGTCACATCGTGTCAGAGAATGAGAGTGGCAGAATCTATACTACACTCACCTGTGACATAGTGTCAGAGAATGAGAGAGGCAGTATCTATCCGACACTCACCTGTCACTTAGGACTCAGAGAATGAAAGTGGCAGTATCTATCCAACACTCACCTGTCACATAATATCAGAGCATGAGAGAGGCAGTATCTATCCAACACTCACCGGTCACTTAGTGTCAGAAAATGTGAGAGGCAATATCTATCCAGCACTCACCTGTCACATAGTATCAGAGAATGATAGAGGCAGGATACATTCAACTATCACCTTTCACATATTGTCAGAGAAAGTGAGAGGCAGTATCTATCCAACACTCACCTGTCACATCGTATCGGAGAATGGGAGAGGCAGTATCTATCCAGAACTAACCTGTCACATCGTGTCAGAGAATGACAGAGGCAATATCTATCCAACACTCACCTTTCACTTAGTGTCAGCGAATGAGAGAGAGAGTATCTATCCTACACTCACCTATCACATAGTGTCAGAGAATGAGCGAGGCAGTATCTATCCAACACTCACCTGTCACATAGTATCAGAGAATGACAGAGGCTGTATCTATCCAAAACTCAGCTGTCACATAGTGTCAGAGAACGAGAGAGGTGGTACCCCTCCTGCACTCACATGTCATATATTGTCAGAGAACGAGAGAGGCAGTATCTATCCAACAATCACCTGTCATATATTGCGAGAGTAGGAGAGAGGCAGAATCCAACACTCATCTGTCAGAAAGTTTTAGAGAATGAGAGAGGCAGTATCTATCCAACACTCACATGTCACATAGTGTCACAGATTGAGAGAGGCAGTATCTATCCAACACTTACCTATCACATAGTATCAGATAATGAGAGAGGCAGTATCTATCGAACAATCACCTGTCACATATTGTCAGAGAATGAGAGAGGCAGTATCTATCCAACAATCATCTGTCACATAGTGTCAGAGAATGAGAGAGGCAGTATACATCCAACACTCACCTGTCACATAGTATCAGAGAATGAGATAGGCAGCATCTATCCTACACTCACCTGTCAAATAGTGTCAGAGAATGAGAGAGACAATATCTATCCAACACTCACCTGTCACATCGTGTCAGAGAATGAGAGAGGCAGTATCTATCCAACACTCACATGTCATATAGTATCAGAGAATGACAGAGGCTGTATCTATCTTGCACTCACCTGTCACATAGCTTCAGAGAATGAGAGAGGCAGTATCTATCCTACACTCACCTGTCACTTGGGAGTCAGAGAATGACAGACGCAGTATCTATCCAACACGAACATGTCACATCGTGTCAGAGCATGAGAGAGGCAGTATCTACCCAAAACTCACCGGTCACATAGTGTCAGAAAATGAGAGAGGCAGTATCTATCCAACACTCACCTGTCACATAGTGTCAGAGAATGTGAGAGGCAGTATCTATCCGACACTCATCTGTCATATCGTGTCGGGGAATGGGAGAAGCAGTATCTATCCAGCATTAACCTGTAACATCGTGTCAGAGAATGGCAGAGGCAATATCTATCCAACACTCACCTGTGACATAGTGTCAGAGAACGAGAGAGGCAGTATCTATCCAATACTCACGTGTCACAGAGTGTCAGAGAATGACAGAGGCTGTATCTATCCAACACTCACCTGTCACATAGTGCCGGAGAATGAGAGAGGCATTATCTATCCAACACTCACCTGTCACATCGTGTCAGAGAATGAGAGAGGCAGTATCTATCCAACACTCACCTTTCACTTAGTGTCAGAGAATGACAGAGATTGTATCTATCCAAAACTCACCTGTCACATAGTGTCTGAAATGAGAGTGGCAGTGTCTGTCCAACACTCACCTGTCACATAGTGTCGGAGAATGGAAGAGGCAGTATCTTTCCAGCACTCACCTGTCACATAGTGTCAGAGAATGACAGAGGCTGTATCTATCTGCACTCATCTGTGACATAGTGTCAGTGAACGAGAGAGGCAGTATCTTTCCTGCACTCACCTGTCATATATTGTCAGAGAATGAGAGAGGCAGTATCTATCCAACACTCACCTGTCACATAGTGTCAGAGAATGAGAGAGGCATTATCTATCCTACACTCACCTGTCACATAGTGTCAGAGAATGAGAGAGGCAGTATCTATCCTGCACTCACCTGTCACGTAGGAGTCAGAAAATGAGATAGAGAGTATCTATCCAACGCTCACCTATCACATAGTGTCAGAGAATGAAAGAGGCAGTGTCTATCCAACACTCACCTGTCACATAGTTTCAGAGAATGACAGACGCTATATCGCTCTAAAACTCAGATGTCACATAGTGTCAGAGAATGAGAGGGGCAGTATCTATCCAACACTCACCTGTCACATCGTGTCAGCGAATGAGAGAGGCAGTATCTATCCATCACTCACCTGTCACATAGTGTCAGAGAATGAGAGAGGCAGTATCTATCCTACACTCACCTGTCACTTCGGAGTCAGAGAATGTGAGAGACAGTATCTATCCAACGCTCACCTATCACATCGTGTCAGAGAATGAGAGAGGCAGTATCTATCCAACACTCACCTGTCACATAGTATCAGAGAATGACAGAGGATATATCTATCCGGCACTCACCTGTCACATAGTATCAGAGAATGAGAGAGGCAGTATCTATCTGCACTCATCTGTGACATAGTGTCAGAGAACAAGAGAGGCAGTATAGTTCCTGCACTCACTTGTCATATATTGTCAGAGAATGAGAGAGGCAGTATCTATCCAACACTCACCTGTCACTTAGTGTCAAAGAATGAGAGAGGCAGTATCTATCCTACACTCACCTGTCACATAGTACCAGAGAATGAGAGAGGCAGTATCTATCCTTCACTCACCTGTCACTTCGGAGTCAGATAATGACAGAGGCAGTATCTATCCAACACTCAAATGTCACATAGTATCAGAGAATGAGAGAGGCAATACCTATCCAACAGTCACCTGTCACTCGTATCAGATAATGTGAGAGGCAGTATCTATCCAACACTCATGTGTCAGAAAGTATTAGAGAATGACAGAGGCAGTATCTATCCAACACTCCACTGTCACATAGTATCAGAGAATGAGAGAGGCAATACCTATCCAACACTCACCTGTCACTTGTATCAGATAATGTGAGAGGCAGTATCTATTCAACACTCCCTTGAAACATAGTGTCAGAAAATGAGAGAGTCAATATCTATCCAGCACTCACCTGTCACATAGTATCAGAGAATGAGAGAGGCTGTACCTATTCAACAATTATCTTTCACATGGTGTCAGAGAATGTGAGAGGTAGTATCAATCCGAAATTCACCTGTCACAGAGTGTCGGAGAATGGGAGAGGCAGTATCTATCCAGCATTCACCTGTCACATAGTATCAGAGAATGAGAGAGGCAGTATACATCCAACAATCACCTTTCACATAGTGTCAGAGAATGTGAGCGGCTGTATCTATCTGACACTCATCTGTCACATCGTGTCGGGGAATGGTAGAAGCAGTATCTGTCCAGCACTAACCTGTAACATCGTGTCAGAGAATGACAGAGGCAATATCTATCCAACACTCACCTGTGACATAGTGTCAGAGAACGAGAGAAGCAGTATCTATCCAATACTCACGTGTCAGATAGTGTCAGAAAATGACAGAGGCTGTATCTATCCAACACTCACCTGTCACATAGTATCAGAGAATGACAGAGGCTGTATCTATCCAAAACTCAGCTGTCACATTGTGTCAGAGAATGAGAGAGGCAGTATCTATCCAAAACTCACCTGTCACATAGTGTCAGAAATGAGAGTGGCAGTGTCTATCCAACACTCACCTGTCACATAGTATCAGAGAATGACAGAGGCTGTATCTATACAAAACTCAGCTGTCACATTGTGTCAGAGAATGAGAGAGGCATTATCTATCCAACACTCACCTGTCACATCGTGTCAGAGAATGAGAGAGGCAGTATCTATCCAACACTCACCTTTTACTTCGTGTCAGAGAATGAGAGAGACAGTATCTATCCTACACTCACCTATCACAAACTGTCAGAGAATGAGAGAGGCAGTATCTATCCAAAACTCACCTGTCCCATAGTATCAGAGAATGACAGAGACTGTATCTATCCAAAACTCACCTGTCTCATAGTATCAGAGAATGACAGAGGCTGTATCTGTCCAAAACTCAGCTGTGACATTGTGTCAGAGAATGAGAGAGGCAGTATCTATCCAACACTCACCTGTCACATAGTGTCGGAGAATGGGTGAGGCAGTATCTTTCCAGCACTCACCTGTCACATACTGTCAGAGAATGACAGAGGCTGAATCTATCTGCACTCATCTGTGACATAGTGTCAGAGAACGAGAGAGGCAGTATCTTTCCTGCACTCACATGTCATATATTGTCCGAGAATGAGAGAGGCAGTATCTATCCAACACTCACCTGTCACATAGTTTCAGAGAATGAGAGAGGCAGTATTTATCCTACATTCACCTGTCACTTAGGAGTCAGAGAATGACAGAGGCAGTATCTATCCAACACTCATCTGTCACGTAGTATCAGCGAATGAAAGAGGCAATACCTTTCCAACACTCACCTGTCACTTGTATCAGATAATGTGAGAGGCACTATCTATCCAACACTCCCTTGAAACATAGTGTCAGAGAATGAGAGCGCAGTATCTATCCAGCACTCACCTGTCACATAGTATCAGAGAATGAGAGAGGCTGTACATATCCAACAATCACTTTTCACATGGTGTCAGATAATGTGAGAGGCAGTATCTATCCGACACTCACCTGTCACATAGTGTCGGAGAATGGGAGATGCAGTATCTATCCAGCACTCACCTGTCACATAGTATCAGAGAATGATAGAAGCAATATCTATCCAACACTCACCTGTGACATAGTGTCAGGGAACGAGAGAGGCAGTATCTATCCTAAACTCACATGTCACATAGTGTCAGAGAATGAGAGAGGCAGTATCGTTCCAATACTCATCTGTCAAATGGTGTCAGAGAATGAGAGAGGCAGTATCTATCCTACACTCACATGTCACATAACGTCAGAGAATGAGAGAGGCAGTATCTATCCTACACTCACCAGACACATTGTGTCAGAGATGGAGAGAGGCAGTATCTATCTAACACTCATCTGCCAGAAAGTGTTCGAGAATGAGTGAGATGAATCTATCCAACACTCGCCTGTAACATATATCAGAGAATGACAGAGACTGTATATATCCAAAGCTCAATTGTCACATAGTGCCAGAGAATGAGAGAGGCAGTATCTATCCAACACTCACCTGTCACATCGTGTCAGAGAATGAGAGAGGAAGTCTCTATCCATCACTCACCTGTCAGATAGTGTCAGAGAATGAGAGAGGCAATATCTATCCTACACTCACCTGTCACTTCGGAGTCAGAGAATGAGAGAGACAGTATCTATCCAACGCTCACCTATCACATAGTGTCAGAGAATGAAAGCGGATGTGCCTATCCAACACTCACCTGTCACATAGTTTCAAAGAATGACAGAGGCTCTATCTCTCCAAAACTCAGATGTCACATCGTGTCAGAGAATGAGAGAGGCAGTATCTATCCAACACTCACATGTCACATCGTGTCAGAGAATGAGAGATGCAGTATCTATCCATCACTCACCTGTCACATAGTGTCAGAGAATGAGAGAGACAGTACCTATCCAACACTCACCTGTCACTTGTATCAGATAATGTGAGAGGCAGTATCCATCCAACACTCCCTTGAAACATAGTGTCAGAGAATGAGAGAGGCAGTATCTATCCAGCACTCACCTGTCACATAGTATCAGAGAATGAGAGAGGCTGTACCTATCCAACAATCACCTTTCACATGGTGTCAGAGAATGAGAGAGGCAGTATCATTCCAACACTCATCTGTCACATGGTGTCAGAGAATGAGAGAGGCAGTATCTATCCTACACTCACCTGTCACATAATGTCAGAGAATGAGAGAGGCAGTATCTATCCTACACTCACCTGTCACATAGTGTCAGAGATTGACCGAGGCTGTATCTCTCCATAACTCAGATGTCACATTGTGTCAGAGAATGAGAGAGGCAGTATCTATCCAACACTCACCTGAAACATCGTGTCAGAGAATGAGAGAGGCAGTATCTATCGAACACTCATCTGTCAGAAAGTTTTAGAGAATGAGTGGCAGTATCTATCCAACACTCACCTGTCACATAGTGTCAGAGAATGACCGAGGCTGTATCTCTACAAAACTCAGATGTCACATTGTGTCAGAGAATGAGAGAGGCAGTATCTATCCAACACTCACCTGAAACATCGTGTCAGAGAATGAGAGAGGCAGTATCTATCCATCATTCACCTGTCACATCGTGTCAGAGAATGAGAGAGGCAGTAACTATCCTACACTCACCTGTCACTTCGGAGTCAGAGAATGAGAGAGACAGTATCTATCCAATGCTCACCTATCACATAGTGACAGAGAATGAGAGAGGCAGTATCTATCCAACACTCACCTGTCACATAGTATCAGAGAATGACAGAGGCTGTATCTATCCTGCACTCACCTGTCACATAGTATCAGAGACTGAGAGAGGCAGTATCTATCCTACACTCACCTGTGACATAGTGTCAGAGAATGAGAGAGGCAGTATCTATCTGCACTCATCTGTGACATTGTGTCAGAGAACGAGAGAGGCAGTATCTTTCCTGCACTCACATGTCATATATTGTCAGAGAATGAGAGAGGCAGTATCTATCCAACACTCACCTGTCACTTATTTTCAGAGAATGATAGAGGCAGTATCTATCCTACACTCACCTGTCACATAGTGTCAGATAACGAGAGCGGCAGTATCTATCCTTCACTCACCTGTGACTTAGGAGTCAGAGAATGACAGAGGCAGTATCTATCCAACACTCAACTGTCACATAGTATCAGAGAATGAGAGAGGCAATACCTATCCAACACTCACCTGTCACTTGTATCAGATAATGTGAGAGGCAGTATCTATCCAACACTCCCTTGAAACATAGTGTCAGAGAATGAGAGAGGCAGTATCTATCCAGCACTCACCTGTCACATAGTATCAGAGAATGAGAGAGGCTGTACCTATCCAACAATCACCTTTCACATGGTGTCAGAGAATGAGAGAGGCAGTATCGTTCCAACACTCATCTGTCACATGGTGTCAGAGAATGAGAGAGGCAGGATCTATCGAACACTCATCTGTCAGAAAGTTTTAGAGAATGAGAGGCAGTATCTATCCAACACTCACCTGTCACATAGTGTCAGAGAATGACCGAGGCTGTATCTCTACAAAACTCAGATGTCACATTGTGTCAGAGAATGACAGAGGCAGTATCTATCCAACACTCACCTGAAACATCGTGTCAGAGAATGAGAGAGGCAGTATCAATCCATCATTCACCTGTCACATCGTGTCAGAGAATGAGAGAGGCAGTAACTATCCTACACTCACCTGTCACTTCGGAGTCAGAGAAGGAGAAAGTCAGTATCGATCCAACGCTCACCTATCACGTAGTGACAGGGAATGAGAGAGGCAGTATCTATCCAACACTCACCTGTCACATAGTATCAGAGAATGACAGAGGCTGTATCTATCCTGCACTCATTTGTCACATAGTGTCAGAGAATGAGAGAGGCAGTATCTATCCTACACTCTCCTGTGACATAGTGTCAGAGAATGAGAGAGGCAGTATCTATCTGCACTCATCTGTGACATAGTGTCAGAGAACGAGAGGCAGTATCTTTCCTGCACTCACATGTCATATATTGTCAGAGAATGAGAGAGACAGTGTCTATCCAACGCTCACTTATCACATATTGTCAGAGAATGACCGAGGCTGTATCTCTCCAAAACTCAGATGTCACATTGTGTCAGAGAATGAGAGAGGCAGTGTCTATCCAACACTCACCTGTCACATAGTGTCGGAGAATGGGAGAGGCAGTATCTTTCCAGCACTCACCTGTCACACAGTGTCAGAGAATGAGAGAGGCAGTATCTATCCTACACTCACCTGTCACTTACGAGTCAGAGAATGACAGAGGCTGTATCTATCCAACACTCAACTGTCACATAGTATCAGAGAATGAGAGATGCAATACCTATCCAACACTCACCTGTCACTTGTATCAGATAATGTGAGAGGCAGTATCTATCCAACATACATGTGTCAGAAAGATTTAGGGAATGAGAGAGGCAGTATCTATCCAACACTCACCTGTCACATCGTGTCAGAGCATGAGAGAGGCCGTATCTATCCAACACACACTGGTCACATAGTGTCAGAAAATGAGAGAGGCAGTATCTATCCAGCACTCACCTGTCACATAGTATCAGAGAATGAGAGAGGCTGTACCTATCCAACAATCACCTTTCACATGGTGTCAGAGAATGAGAGAGGCAGTATCGTTCCAACACTCATCTGTCACATGGTGTCAGAGAATGAGAGAGGCAGGATCTATCGAACACTCATCTGTCAGAAAGTTTTAGAGAATGAGAGGCAGTATCTATCCAACACTCACCTGTCACATAGTGTCAGAGAATGACCGAGGCTGTATCTCTACAAAACTCAGATGTCACATTGTGTCAGAGAATGAGAGAGGCAGTATCTATCCAACACTCACCTGAAACATCGTGTCAGAGAATGAGAGAGGCAGTATCAATCCATCATTCACCTGTCACATCGTGTCAGAGAATGAGAGAGGCAGTAACTATCCTACACTCACCTGTCACTTCGGAGTCAGAGAAGGAGAAAGTCAGTATCGATCCAACGCTCACCTATCACATAGTGACAGGGAATGAGAGAGGCAGTATCTATCCAACACTCACCTGGCACATAGTATCAGAGAATGACAGAGGCTGTATCTATCCTGCAGTCATTTGTCACATAGTGTCAGAGAATGAGAGAGGCAGTATCTATCCTACACTCTCCTGTGACATAGTGTCAGAGAATGAGAGAGGCAGTATCTATCTGCACTCATCTGTGACATAGTGTCAGAGAACGAGAGGCAGTATCTTTCCTGCACTCACATGTCATATATTGTCAGAGAATGAGAGAGACAGTGTCTATCCAACGCTCACTTATCACATATTGTCAGAGAATGACCGAGGCTGTATCTCTCCAAAACTCAGATGTCACATTGTGTCAGAGAATGAGAGAGGCAGTGTCTATCCAACACTCACCTGTCACATAGTGTCGGAGAATGGGAGAGGCAGTATCTTTCCAGCACTCACCTGTCACACAGTGTCAGAGAATGAGAGAGGCAGTATCTATCCTACACTCACCTGTCACTTACGAGTCAGAGAATGACAGAGGCAGTATCTATCCAACACTCAACTGTCACATAGTATCAGAGAATGAGAGATGCAATACCTATCCAACACTCACCTGTCACTTGTATCAGATAATGTGAGAGGCAGTATCTATCCAACACACATGTGTCAGAAAGTTTTAGGGAATGAGAGAGGCAGTATCTATCCAACACTCACCTGTCACATCGTGTCAGAGCATGAGAGAGGCCGTATCTATCCAACACACACTGGTCACATAGTGTCAGAAAATGAGAGAGACAATATCTATCCAGCACTCACCTGTCACATAGTATCAGAGAATGAGAGAAGCTGTACCTATTCAACAATCACCTTTCACATGGTGTCAGAGAATGTGAGAGGCAGTATCTATCCGAAATTCACCTGTCACAGAGTGTCGGAGAATGGGAGAGGCAGTATCTATCCAGCACTCACCTGTCACATAGTATCAGAGAATGACAGAAGCAATATATATTCAACACTCACCTGTGACATAGTGTCAGAGAACGAGAGAGGCAGTATCTATTCTACATTCACATGTCACATAGTGTCAGAGAATGAGAGAGGCAGTATCGTTCCAACACTCATCTGTCACATGGTGTCAGAGAATGAGAGAGGCAGTATCTATCCTACCCTCTCCTGTCACATAGTGTCAGAGATTGAGAGAGGCAGTGTCTATCTAACACTCATCTGTCAGAAAGATTTAGGGAATGAGAGAGGCAGTATCTATCCAAAACGCACCTGTCACACAATGTCAGAGAGTGAGAGAGGCAGTATCTATCCAACACTCACCTGTCACATAGTGTCAGAGAATGAGAGAGGCATTATATGTCCAACACACACGGACACACAATACCAGAGAATGAGTGACGGTGTCTGACTTACACACACCTGTTTATCCTACAATGACATAATGTACCAGAGAGTGAGTGACAGTGTCTGTCTTATACACACCTGTCACACACTGACACACAGTACCAAGAGTGAATGACAGTGTCTGTCCTATACACACCTGTCAATCTCACACTGACACACAGTACCGGAGAGTGTGTGACAGGGTATTTTGTATATTCTCCCTCAATCCCACACTGACGCATTTATTCAGAAAGTAAAACATAGGTCGTTTTTGGAAAAATAATATATTTATCAGTTTGGTCACACTGTATTTCAGATGGGAGTTAAAGTATCTGCATATTGTATTCCACTGATAATCAAACACTGCCACAAAGTAACAGAGAGTGACAGATGCACTATCTATCCAATAGTCAACAACAATACCCAAACTGATATGTATGACCAGAGAGTGAGTGGCAGTTATTTGCTATACACAACTGTCAATCCCAGACTGGCACACAGTACCAGAGAGTGAGTGACAGTGTCTGTCCTATACACACATGTCAATCACACACTGACACACAGTACCAGAGAGTGAGTGACAGTGTCTATCCTATATACACCTGGCAATCCTACAGTGACACACAGTACCAGAGAGTGTGTGGCACTGTCTGTCCTGTACACACCTGCCAATCACACACTGACACACAGTACCAGAGAGTGAGTGGCAGTGTCTGTCCTATACACAGCTGTCGATCTCACATTGACTCACAGGAGCAGAGAGTGAGTGACAGTGTCTGTCTTATACACACCTGTCAATCCTAATTTGATACACAGTACCAGAGCGTGAGTGACAGTTTCTGTCCTATACATACCTGTCAATCCTACACTGACACACAAGTACCAAAGAGTGAGTGGCAGTGTCTGTCCTATAAACACCTGTCAATCCCACACTGACACACAGTGCCAGAAAGTGACTCATAAAGTGTCTAGGCTACCCGAACCAAGCAATTTAAAACTTCCCCATAGTCCCACTGAGTGACAGAAACAATATCAATCCCTTTTCACAGGACCAGTGCGTGTAGAACATGGTATTTGGGGTAATGTTTTGACGTGGATCGAGAACTGGTTCGCAGACAGGAAGCAGAGAGTCGGGATAAATGTGTCATTTCAGAATGGCAGGCAGAGACTAGTTGGGTGCCGCAGGGCTCAGTGCTGGGACCCCAGCTCTTTACAATATACATCAATGAATAAGAGGAAGGAATCGAGAGTAATATCCCCAGGTTTGCAGATGACACACAGCTGGGTGGCGGTGTGAGCTGTGAGGAGGATGCGAAGAGGCTGCAGGGTGACTTGGACAGGTTAGGTGAATGGGCAAGTGCATGGCAGATGCTGTATAATTTCGATAAATGTGAGCTTATCCACTTCGGTGGCAAACACATGAAGGCAGAATATTATCTGAACGGCGGCTTATTAGGAAAAGGGGAGGTGCAACGAGATCTGGGTGGCAAGGTACATCAGGCATTGAAGGTTGGCACACAGGTTGGCGCAGGTGGTGAAGAAGGCAAAAGGCATGTTGGCCTTCATAGCGAGGGGATTTGAGTATAGGAGCAGGGAGGCCTTACTGCAGTTGTACAAGGCTTTGCTGAGGCCTCACCTAGAATATTGTGTTCAGTTTTGGTCTCCTCATCTGAGGAAGGATGTCCTTGCTATTGAGGCAGTGCAGCGAAGGTTCACCAGACTGATGCCAGGGATGGCAGGACTGACATATGAGGAGAGATTGGATCAACTGGGCCTGTATTCACTGGAGTTTAGAAGGATGAGAGGGTATCTCATAGAACATATAACATTCTGACGGGACTGGACTGGTTAGATGCAGGATGAATGTTCCCGATGTTGGGGAAGTCCAGAACCAGGGGTCACAGTCTAAGGATAAGGGCGAAGCCACTTAGCACTTAGATCAGGAGAAACTTCTTCATTCAGAGAGTTGTGAACCTGTGGAATTCTCTTCTGCAGAGAGCAGTTGATGCCAGTTCATTAGATATATTCAAGAGGGAGTTAGATATGGCCCTTATGGCTAAAGGGATCAAGGGGTATGGAGAGAATGCAGGAAAGGGGTACTGAGGTGAATAATCAGCCATGATCTTATTGAATGGTGGTGCAGGCTCGAAGGGCCGAATGAACTACGCCTGCACCTATTTTCTATATTTCTATGAATCCAGCCAGTGTCAGCGCCTTTAGGGGAGGGGAAACAGTGAATGCAGAACTGAACCAAGCCAGAGTCAGCACCTTCAGGGGAGGGGAACCAGTGAGTGTAGAACTGAACCTAGCCAGAGTCAGTACCTTCCGGGGAGGGGAACCAGTGAGTGTAGAACTGAACAAAGCCAGAGTCAGCATCTTCAGGGGAGGGGAACCAGTGAGTGTGGAACTGAACCCAGCCAGAGTCAGCATCTTCAGGGGAGGGGAACCAGTGAGTGTAGAACTGAACCCAGCCAGAGTCAGCATCTTCAGGGGAGGGGAACCAGTGAGTGTAGAACTGAACCCAGCCAGTGTCAGTACCTTCAGGGGAGGGGAACCAGTGAGTGTGGAACTGAACCCAGCCAGAGTCAGCACCTTCAGGGGAGGGGAACCAGTGAGTGTAGAACTGAACCTAGCCAGAGTCAGCATCTTCAGGGGAGGGGAACCAGTGAGTGTAGAACTGAACCCAGCTAGAGTCAGCATCTTCAGGGGAGGGGAACCAGTGAGTGTGGAACTGAACACATCCAGCCAGGGTCAGCACATTCAGGGGAGGGGAACCAGTGAGTGTGGAACTGAACCCAGCCAGAGTCCGCATCTTCAGGGGAGGGGAACCAGTGAGTGTGGAACTGAACCCAGCCAGAGTCAGAACCTTCAGGGGAGGGGAACCAATGAGTGTAGAACTTAACCCAGCCAGAGTCAGTACCTTCAGGAGAGGGGAACCAGTGAGTGTAGAACTTTACCCAGCCAGAGTCAGTACCTTCAGGAGAGGGGCACCAGTGAGTGTAGAACTTTACCAAGTCAGAGCCAGTACATTCAGGAGAGGGGAACCAGTGAGTGTAGAACTGTACCCAGCCAGAGTCAGTACCTTCAGGGGAGGGGAACCAGTGAGTGTAGAAGTAAACCCAGCCAGAGTCAGCACCGTCAGGGGAGGGAACCAGTGAGTGTAGAACTGAACCCAGACAGTGTCAGCACCTTCAGGGGAGGGGATCCAGTGAGTGTAGAACTGAACGCAGACAGAGTCAGCACCTTCAGGGGAGGGGAACCAGTGAGTGTAGAATTGAAACCAGACAGAGACAGCACCTTCACGGGAGGGGAACCAGTGAGTGTAGAACTGAACCGAGACAGAGTCAGCACATTCAGGAGAGGGGAAACAGTGAGTGTAGAACTGAACCCAGTCAGATTTGGTGATGAAAATTGGGAGCAGAGGACAAGCTGAATTTCACGACAGGAATGGGGAAGAGAGTATGGAGTGGAAATTTACTGCTTTCTGGAACAAGAGAGGAAAGAATGTTCTCTAGAATCTAGAATTGTCTGTTCTGAATTTCTGTCCTGTACTAGCAGTAATGATTTTTGTAAACTCCTTTTCCAGGATATTCGGGGGGCAGGATTTGCAGGCGGGGAACGCAAACCAAACATCACGTCAAGATCTGACAAAGAAACATAGAAACATAGAAAATAGGTGCAGGAGCCGGCCATTCAGCCCTTCTAGCCTGCACCGCCATTCAATGAGTTCATGGCTGAACATGAAACTTCAGTACCCACTTCCTGCTGTCACGCCATACCCCTTGATCCCCCGAGTAGTAAGGACTTCATATAACTCCCTTTTGAATATATTTAGTGAATTGGCCTCAACTACTTCCTGTGGTAGAGAATTCCACAGGTTCACCACTCTCTGGGTGAAGAAGTTTCTCCTTATCCCGGTCCTAAATGGCTTAGCCCTTATCCTTAGACTGTGACCCCTGGTTCTGGACTTCCCCAAAATTGGGAACATTCTTCCTGCATCCAACCTGTCCAAACCCGTCAGAATTTTAAACGTTTCTGTGAGGTCCCCTCTCACTCTTCTGAACTCCAGTGAATACAAGCCCAGTTGATCCAGTCTTTCTTGATAGGTCAGTCCCACCATCCCGGGAATCAGTCTGGTGAATCTTCGCTGCACTCCCTCAATAGCAAGAATGTCCTTCCTCAAGTTAGGAGACCAAAACTGTACACAATACTCCAGGTGTGGCCTCACCAAGGCCCTGTACAACTGTAGCAACACCTCCCTGCCCCTGTACTCAAATCCCCTCGCTATGAAGGCCAACATGCCATTTGCTTTCTTAACCGCCTGCTGTACCTGCATGCCAACCTTCAATGACTGATGTACCATGACACCCAGGACTCGTTGCACCTTCCATTTTCCTAATCTGTCACCATTCAGATAATAGTCTGTCTCTCTGTTTTTACCACCAAAGTGGATAACCTCACATTTATCCACATTATACTTCATCTGCCACGCATTTGCCCACTCACCTAACCTATCCAAGTCACTCTGTAGACTCATAGCATCCTCCTCGCAACTCACACTGCCACCCAACTTAGTGTCATCCGCAAATTTGTAGATACTACACTTAATCCTCTCGTCTAAATCATTAAAGTACAATGTAAAAAGCTGGGGCCCCAGCACAGAACCCTGCGGTACCCCACTAGTCACTGCCTGCAATTCCTAAAAGTACCCATTTACTCCAACTCTTTGCTTCCTGTCTGACAACCAGTTCTTAATCCACGTCAGCACACTACCTCCAATCCCATGTGCTTTAACTTTGCACATTAATCTCCTGTGTGGGACCTTGTCGAAAGCCTTCTGAAAGTCCAAATATCCCACATCAACTGGTACTCCTTTGTCCACTTTATTGGAAACATCCTCAAAAAATTCCAGAAAATTTGTCAAGCATGATCTACCTTTCACAAATCCATGCTGACTTGGACCAATCATTCACCATTTTCCAAATGCGCTGCTATGACATCCTTAATAATTGATTACATCATTTTACCCACTACTGAGGTCAGGCTGACCGGTCTATAATTCCCTGCTTTCTCTCCCACTCCTTTTTTAAAAAGTGGGGTTACATTGGCTACCCTCCACTCGATAGGAACTGATCCAGAGTCAATGGAATGTTGGAAAATGACTGTCAATGCATCCGCTATTTCCAAGGCCACCTCCTTAAGTACTCTGGGATGCAGTCCATCAGGCCCTGGGGATTTATCGGCATTCAATCCCATCAATTTTCCCAACACAATTTCCCGACTAGTAAAGATTTCCCTCAGTTCCTCCTCCTTAATAGACCCTCTGACCACTTTTATATCCGGAAGGTTGTTTGTGTCCTCCTTAGTGAATACTGAACCAAAGTACTTGTTCAATTGGTCTGCCATTTCTTTGTTCCCCGTTATGACTTCCCCTGATTCTGAATGCAGGGGACCTACGTTTGTCTTTACTAACCTTTTTCTCTTTACATACCTATAGAAACTTTTGCAATCCGCCTTAATGTTCCCTGCAAGCTTCTTCTAGTACTCCATTTTCCCTGCCCTAATCAAACCCTTTGTCCTCCTCTGCTGAGTTCTAAATTACTCCCAGTCCCCAGGTTCGCTGCTATTTCTGGCCAATTTGTATGCCATTTCCTTGGCTTTAATACTATCCCTGATTTCCGTAGATAGCCACGGTTGAGCCACGTTCCCTTTTTTATTTTTACGCCAGACAGGAATGTACAATTGTTGTAATTCATCCATGCGGACTCTAAATGTCTGCCATTGCCCATCCACAGTCAACCCCTTAAGTATCATTAGCCAATCTATCTTAGCCAATTCATGCCTCATACCTTCAAAGTTACCCTTCTTTATGTTCTGGACCGTGGTCTCTGAATTAACTGTTTCATTCTCCATCCTAATGCAGAATTCCACCATATTATGGTCACTCTACCCCAAGGGGCCTCGCACAATGAGATTGCTAATTAATCCTCTCTCATTACACAACACCCATTCTAAGATGGCCACCCCCCTAGTTGGTTCTCTGACACTATGTGACAGCTGAGTGTTGGTTAGATACTGCCTCTCTCATTCTCTGACAATTTGTGACAGGTGAGTGTTGGATATATACTGCCTCTGTCATTCGCTCACACTATGTGACAGGTGAGTGTAGGATAGCTACAGCCTCTCTCATTCTCTGACACTATGTGACAGCTGAGTGTTGGATAGATACTGCCTCTCTCATTCTCTGACACTATGTGACAGGTGAGTGTAGGATAGATACTGCCTCTCTCATTCTCTGACACTCAGTGAAAGGTGAGTGTTGGATAGATACTGCCTCTCTCATTATCTGACACTATATGACAGGTTTGTGTTGGATAGATACTGCGTCTTATATTCTCTGAGACTATGTCACAGGTAAGTGTTGGATAGATACTGCCTCTCTCATTATCTGATACAAATGGCAGGTGATTGTTGGAGAGATACTGCCTCTCTTATTCTCTGATACCAAGTGACAGATGAGTGTTGGATAGATACTGCCTAACTCATTCTCTGATACTATGTGACAGGTGAGTGTTAGATAGTACTGCCTCTCTCATTCTCTGACACTCTGTGGCAGGTGAGTGTTGGATCGATACTGCCTCTCTCATTCTCTGAAACTATGTGACATGTGAGTGTAGGATAGATAGTGCCTCTCTCATTCTCTGATACGATGTGACAGGTGAGTGTTGGATACATGCTCGCTCTCTCATTCTCTGACACTATGAGACAGGTGAGTGTTTGATAGATACTGCCTCACTCATTCTCTGACACTATGTGACAGGTGAGTGTAGGATAAATACTGCCTCTCTCATTCTCTGACACTATGTGACAGGTGAGTGTTGGATACATATTGCCTTCCTCATACTCTGACACTATGTGACAGGTGACTGTTGGATACATACTGTCTCTCTCATTCTCTGACACTATGAGACAGGTGAGTGTTGGATAGATACTGGCTCACTCATTCTCTGACACTATGTGACAGGTGAGTGTTCGATAGATACAGCCTTCCTCATTTTCTGACACTATGTGACAGGTGAGTGTAGGATAGATACTGCCTATCTCATTCTCTGACACTATGTGACAGATGAGCGTTGCATATATACTGCCTCTCTCATTATCTGATACTGTGAGACAATTTTATTTAGGATAGCTACAGCCTCTCTCATTCTCTCACACTGTGTGACAGTTGAGTGTTGCATAGATACTGCCTCTCTCATTCTCTGATACAAGTGACAGGTGAGTGATGGATAGATACTGCATCTCTTGTTCTCTGATACCAAGTGACAGGTGAGTTTTGGATAGATGCTGCCTAACTCATTCTCTGACTCTATGTGACAGGTGAGAATTATAATTAGAGGACTGGGTAATTTAGGGGAACATATAGAAACATAGAAACATAGAAAATAGGTGCAGGAGTAGGCTTTTAAGCTCTTCTAGCCTGCACCGATATGCAATGAGTTCATGGCTGAACATGCAACTTCAGTACCCCATTCCTGCTTTCCCGCCATACCCCTTGACCCCCCTACTAGGATTGACTACATCTAACTCATTTTTGAATATATTTAATGAATTTGATTCAACAACTTTCTGTGGTAGATAATTCCACAGGTTCACCACTCTCTGGGTGAAGAGGTTTCTCCTCATCTCGGTCCTAAATGGCTTAGCCCTGATCCTAAGACTCTGTCCTCTGCTCCTGGACTTCCCCAACATCGGGAACATAGTTGCTGCATCGAACCTGTCCAGTTCCGTCAGTAATGTATATGTTTCGATGAAATCCCCTTTCATTCTTCTAAGCTCCAGTGAACACAAGCCCAGTCGATCCAGTGTCTCCTAATATATCAGTCCTGCCATCCCGGGAGTCAGTCTGATGAAACTTCGCTGCAATCGCTCAATAGCAAGAATGTCGTTCCTCAGAATAGGAGACAAAAACTGAACACATTATTCCAGATGAGACCTCACTAATGCCCTGTAAAACTGCAGTAAGACCTCCATGCTCGTGTATTCAAAACCACTAGCTATGAAAGCCAATATGCCATTTATCTTATTCAACGTGTGCTGTACCTGTACCTGCATGCCAATTTCAATGACTGATGTACCATGACACACAGGTCTCGTTGCACGTCCCCTTTTCCTAATCTGCCGCCATTCAGATAATATTCTGCCTTGGTGTGTTTGATCCCAAATTGGATAACCTCACATTTATCAACATTTTCCTGCATCTGCCTTGCTTTTGCCCACTCACCTAACCTGTCCAAGTCAACCTGTAACCCCTTACCGTCCTTCTCACAGCTCACACCGCAACTCAGCTTAGTGTCATCTGCAAACGTCGAGATAGAATACTCAATTCCTTCATCAAATCATTAATGTATATTGTAAGTAGCTGGGGTCTGCGGCAATCCACTAGTCACTGTCTGCCATTCTGAAAAGGAACCGTTCATCCCAACTCTCTGCTTCCTGTCTGCCAACCAGTTCTGTTTCCACGTCAATACATTACCGCTAATACAATGTGCTTTAATTTTGCACACAATCTCTTGTGTGGGACCTTGTCAAAAGCCTTTTGAAAGTCCAAATACACCACATCCACTGGTTCTCCCGTGCCCACTCTACCAATTAAATTATCAAAAAATTCTAGAAGATTTATCAAGCATGGTTTCTCTTTCATAAACCCATGCTGACTGAGAGCGATCCTATCACTGCTATCCAAATGCGCTGCTATTTCAACTTTAATAATTGATTCCAACATTTTCCGCACTACTGATGTCAGGCGAACCGGTATTTAATTACCTGATTTCTATCTCCCTCCTTTTTTGAAATGTCGTGTGCGATTAGCTAGAATCCAATCCGTAGGAATTGATCCAGACTCGATACACCGTTGGAAAATGATCACCAATGCATCCACTATTTCTAGAGCCACTTCCTTAATTACTCTGGGATGCAGACTATTAGGCCTCTGGGATTTATCGGCCATCAATCTCATCAATTTCCCGAACATAATGTCCGACCATATAAGGATTCCCTTCAGTTCCTCCTTCTCACTAGACCCTCGGTCCTCTAGTATTTCCGCAAGTTTATTTGTGTCTGCTTTTGTGAAGACAGAACCAAAGTATCTGTTCAACTAGTCTGCTCTTTCCTCATTATAAATTCACAGAATCAGACTGCAAGGGACCTAGGATTTCCTTCACCAATCTTTTTCTCTTCATATATCAATATAAGTTTTTGCAGTCCGTTTTTATGTTCCCAGCAAGCTTCCTGTCATATTCTATTTCCCCCCTATTTATTAAAACTTTTCCCCTCCTTTGCTGAATTCTAAATTTCTCCCAGTCCTCATAGTTGCTGCATTTTCTGGCCAGTGTTTATGCCTCTTCCATAGATTTAACACTATCGTAAAATCTCCTTGTTAACCACGCTTGGGACACGTTCCACGTTTTATTTTTACTCCAGAAAGGATGTACAATTGTTGAATTTCATCCATGTAACCCTTAAATGTTGGTCATTGCCTAACCGCCGTCAAGCCTTTAATATCATTCAATAATCTATACTACCAATTCATCGAACCATAGATAATATGTTTGCAATGTTTCACCATTTAAATTGTAAAGTGCTTTTCTATATTTTCTGCCAAAAGTGGACAACATCGCATTTTCCCACATTATCATCAATCTGGCTAATTTTTCCCACTCACTTAGCCTGTCTGAATTTCTTTGCAGATTTTTTGTATCCTCAGAATTTGATTTCCAACCATTCTTTGTATGATCAGCAAACGTTGACACATTACACTCCGTCCCTTCATCCACGTCATTGATATAGATGATAAATAGTTGAGGACCCAGCACCGATCCTTGTGGCACCTCACTCGTCACTCTTTGCCAATGGGAAAATTACGCATTTATCTCGACTCTCTGTTTTCATGTTAGTTAACCAATCCTCTATCAATTTTAAAATATTATCCCCAAACCTGAGCGTTTTTATCTTCCATGGTAACCTCTTATGTGGCACAATATCGAATACCTTCTGCAACTCTAAATACTATGCATCTACTGCTAACCCCTTATCCACCCTGCTCGTGACATCCTCAAAGAACTCCAGCATTAAGTCTTTGTCAATCTTCGACTGTCTGTCTCTATCTCGCTCTGTCTCTCTCGCTTTGTCGATCTCTTTCTCTCATGTTCTCTCTATCTCGCTCTCTGCCTCTCGCTGGTTCTCTGTTTGTCTCTGTCTCTCAATCGGTTTGTCTCTTTCTCACGGTGCTCAGTTCTCTTTGAAGCTCGATTACTGTTCTGACACATTTAGCCGCCATCAGTTTCTCGTTAGTTTAGTGGTGAGTATTCCTGCCTGTCACGTGGGAGACCCAAATTCAATTACCTGACGGGAATGAAACATTTTTAAGCTAATGAATTTTACGTTTGATTCTTGGTGTAGATTTATGTCAATATGTTCAAGAGCAATATAGAACAGTAACAAATACAGCAAGAGGTGATTGACTGTTCCGAAGGTTTAAGGAAGATGTGCCCTTCTGCTGCAGAGAGATGGAAGATTGAGTTTTGCCTGAGTCACATTTATAGAGTCAGAGACCAAGTAGTCGTGGCTGAGTGGTTCAGGCGATGGACGAGAAATTCATTGGGTTTGCCTGCGCAGGTTTGGAATCCTGCCAACTATGGTTACCATAACTAATAGGAACAGGAATAGACTGTTGAAACACATGATCCTGCTCTGCCATTCGATTTGATCGTGGATTCAGTTCCGTTCCGCATAGCTCTATATGGGCAGAGCTGCAGAACACCAAAGGGTAAAAAACTTTAGTGGGAGTTGTTTGCAGATCTCCAAACAGCAGTAGTGATGTTGGGGAGGGCATCAAACAGAAAATTAGGTGTGCATGCAATAAAGGTGCAGCAGTTATCAAGGGTAACTTTAATATGCACATAGATTGGGCTTACCAAACTGGAAGCAATACGGTTTGAGGAGGATTTCCTGCAGAGCATAAGTGATGGTTTCTCGACCAATATGTCGAGGAACCAACTAGGAGGGAGGCCACCTTAGACTGGGTGTTCTGTAATGATAGAGGATTAATTATCAATCTCGCTGTGCGATGCCCCTTTGGGGAAGTGTGACCATAATATGGTGGAATTTTACATTAGGATGGAGAACGAAACAGTTAATTCAAAGACCATGGTCCAGAACTTAAAGAAGGGTAACGTTGAAGGTATGAGGCGTGAATTAGCTACGATAGATTGGCGAATGATACTTAAGGGGTTGACAGTGGATTGGCAATGGCAGACATTAGAGACCACATGGATGAACTACAACAATTGTATATCCCTGTTTGGCATAAAAATATAAAAGGAAAGGTGGCTCAACCGTGGCTATCAAGGGAAATCAGGGATCGGTTTAAAGCTAAGGAACTGGCACACAAATTGGCCAGAAATGGTAGTGATCCCGGGGACTGGGAGAAATTTAGTACTCAGCAAAGGAGGACAAAGGGTTTGATTTGGGCAGGGAAAATAGAGTCCGAGAGGAAGCTTGCAGGGAATATTAAAACGGACTGCACAAGCTTCTATAGATATGTAAAGAGAAAAAGGTTAGTAAAGACAAACGTAGGTCTCCTGCAGTCTGAATCAGGGGAAGTCATTACGGGGAACAAAGAAATGGCTGACGAAAGGAACAAGTACTTTGGTTCGGTATTCATTATGGAGGACACAACAAGCTTCCGGATATAAAAGGGGTCAAAGTGTCTAGTAATATGGAGATGCTGAGGGAAATCCTTATTATTCGGGAAATTGCGCTTGGACAATTGATGGGATCTAAGGCCGATAAATACCCAGGGCCTGATGATCTGCATCCCAGAGTACTTAAGGAGGTGGCCTTGGAAATAGCGGATGCATTGACAGTCATTTTCCAACATTCCATAGATTCTGGATCAGTTCCTATGGAGTGGAGGATAGCCAATGTCACTCCACTTTTCAAAAAAGGATGGAGAGAGAAAACAGGGAATTATAGACCGGTCAGCCTGTCCTCAGTCGTGGGTAAAATGATGGAATCAAGTATTAAGAATGTCATAGCAGCACATTTGGTAAGACATTTGGTCAGCCATGACTTTATTTAATGGCAATGCAGGCTCGAAGAGCCGAGTGGCTTACTCCTGCACTTATTTTCTATGCTTCTATGTATGTTTCAATAGGCACAGAACGGGATGTAATTTATCACTTATTTGATGTGGACCAATCCATTTGAGTGGTGTGTTATTCCCCAGGTTTATGGCTATGGGTATCCACATTTGTCTCCCAGTCACAGCCTCATATGGACTTACTCGTCGTCGCATGTAGTGTCGTGCTCGGACTGGAGTTTATGCAAGTCGATGGCTTGTGTTTTAGTGGCAGCCGCTACAGCAGATATCTGGGGAGTTTCAAAAACGCATCCTGGTACATTTAATCCGATTATTGCGGATTCTTTAGCCAACTGATCAGCTGCATTATTGCCACTGTTATGGGGTGAGGAATCTTCCTGGTGGCGTGTATGACAAGGGTGAGTCGCTTCTGGAGCACTTCCCAAAGTTTACGGAGGAGACCAGATTGTAATAGAATTTTACCATCTAACAAATAGTACGCAGTTTTTGGTATAGGTGCAAGGCCATAAATGCATGGCATACATTGCATCTGTCGGACCAAATCTTTTTGCTTCAGATACTGTATCGAATAATGGTTCCCAATTCTGCTTGCTGAGACGAGTGGGTGTTCACTCTGAATCCCATCTAGAGAGATAAGAGCAGTACCCTGTATCATAGCTTGTTTTAAAGCATTTTACTGTGTTTTCTGGATATCTCCCCAGGCCGGCCGTATATCTTCCTCATACTCATTTTTCAACTGTTCATACAGAGGTTTGGTTCTGTTTGAAAAATGCAGAATTAAATTCCTTTGATATCCTATCAGTCCCAAGAAGGAGCACAGCGCTGTCTTTGACACAGGCAACGGAAGCGTCCAAATGGCGTCGACTTTATGCTGATTAGGTTAATTTGAAAAATTCTGAATGTCACTGGAGAAACATTCGTTTTTGTATTGAACAAATATCACAAACATATTTTACACAAAAGGCTAAAGAGTGGGAATCTTCACTTAGCTTCTGGCTTCGAGAAATTTATGCAGAATTGTTTTTTAAAGGCACTTATCTTTCAAAGCAACATAATCAATTTTTAAGTTTTCTTTTGATTAAGTGAACATCTCTGAATTTTTCAGCTTTTAATAACACAATTTTAAAGACAGTGCTTTGTTACAATCTGTATTGATTTAAAATGAGATCACGCATTTATTTTTTACTATAATCTAATTAAAACTTCCAAATCATTTTTTTAGCAACTGTAACTTCAAGACTTAAGTTTTATCTTTTGTTAAACAAACCCATCCTTTTTACAAACCCATCGCTTTATAAATCATAATTAAACTAACTAGGCACCTGCGTTTATAACTTAAAATGTAATTCAATTTTAAGTACACAATGAATATTTTAACGCTCAATTTATTCATACTTTCACTTTTTTTCGATTCGTTTTTTTCCAGCAACATATTTTCTAGTTCCCTGTTTTTTTCTTCCTTTGCTGAGTTCTTAGAACTTCCTACTCTCTCTCCTGCACTTCATGTTTATCCTGTTTCACAAGTTCCTATGCTATATGCAGAGGAGTGTGGTGTTTTCTGGTTTCTAACTGGCTTTTTTAAGTTTAGTTTTTGACAGCTGACAATGCTGATAAACTCCTCCGAAACGGGAGTGCCGGTGCTGCAACTCAATCAGCATCTGCCGCAGTGTCATCTGGTGTTGCGTTGAGGTGACATCAGTTCAATTCACGATACTTACTGGTTTTCAATAGCCGGGGGTTGCAGCGTAGTCTTTTTCTCATTCTTTATAATTGTTGTGTCATTATTACCACATGATGTGGTATTTAGCATTAATGGAGCGAGGAGGAATGGATACAAATTTCAACCAGAACGAGCCTGTCTCTCATTAAGGTCTGAGCAGGAATGGTCCATCGTTACTGCGGCTACAACTGCATGTTTTTGCTCCCAACTAGTTGTTTAACTGTCGGATCGTAGACTGACAAGGTTGGTCATCTTCCTCTCTTTGAGGTCGATGCAAAGCCTCCCTCATTGCTCCCCATGACTTCTCTAATTGTTTGGTGAGACAGCTAATCTGTCTGCTTCGATCTTCGTTAGCATTGATCCTTGCAATTCTAAGTGAAGCTGTATCAGCAGTTAAAAAAATGGATAACATAATAATGGCTCAATTTACCATGATGCTTTACTTCTCAGCCTTTGGACATTTTAAACTCTATTTTATGTTTTACTGCCATTTTTTATCATTTATAAACTAGTTTTACAGACAATACATGCATATACAGGAAGTTACAAACATAATTATCATTCATTAATTAATGACGTGTAAAATAAGCTTCTCAATACTAACTTCTCACATCTGTCAATAGGTGATATATAACATGAGTCCCCAACTCAACACATTCCCAAATTAACTTGCAAGCCTCTTCCGGAGCACCGATAATTCTAACCTCCCGCCAACCCGAAGCACTATTCCACTACAGGAGACCTCAGGCCTGGACCCAATGAGCTTAGAGGAAGAGCAGCGTGGCATCAGATGGAAATTGCCGGAAGAAATTCGGGTGTGACCAGAAACCGCAGTAAGTGTTCCATGGTCGGGTGGCTCCGAATGAAAGTGCAGATGGTGAAGGACAGGGTTCTCAAAGTTCAGGGAAACAGGGAGCGTATGTCACTGGTGGATCCCTGCGTGATCTTTAGTGAGTTCAGGGAGATTGTATCAGAGAGAATGGCGCAGAGCAGGGAGACAGGATGCCCAGGGTGATGATCAGTGAGTTCAGGGAGATGGTACCAGAGGGAATGAAGCAGAGTAGAACATAAGAAAATAAGAACAGGAGTAGGCCATATGGCCCCTCGAGCCTGCTCCGCCATTCAATAAAATCATGGCTGATCTGATCGTGCATTCAGCTCCACTTCCCTACCCACTCCCCATAACTGCTTATCCACTTATCGTTTAAGAAACTGTCTATTTCTGCATTAAATTGATTAAATGTCCCAGCTTCTATAGCTCACTGGGGCAGCGAAATCCAGAAATTTATAACCCAGTGAGAGAAGAAATTTCTCTTCATCTCTGTTTTAAATGGGTGGCCCCTTTTTCTAAGATCGTGCCCTCTATTTCTAGTCTCCCCCATCAGTGGAAGCATCCACCCTGTCAAGTCCCATTATAATCATATACGTTTCTATAAGATCACCTCTCATTCTTCTGAATTCCAATGCGTAGAGAGGCCCAACTTACTCAACCTTTCTTCATAAGTCAACCCCCTCATCCCCGGAGTCAACCTGGTGAACCTTCTCTGTACTGACTCCAAAGAAAGTATATCCTTTAATAAATATGGAACGAAAACTGACGCAGTATTCCAGGCGTGGCCTCAGCAATACCTTATGTAGCCGTAGCAAGACTTCCCTGCTTTTACACTCCATTCCTTTGCAATAAATGCCAAGATGCCAATGGCCTTCCAGATCCTTGCTGTACCTCCATACTCTCTTTTTGTGTTTCCTGCACAAGTACCCCCAGATCCCGCTGTACTGCAGTACTGTGCAATGTTTCTCCATTTAAACAATAATTAGCTCTTCGATTTGTTTCTGACAAAGTGCATGACCTCACAATTTCCAACATTAGACTCCATCTGAAATGTTTTGCCTATTCTTTTTGGCTATCTATTTCCTTTGTCAGGTTTTTTGTATCCTCACAGATTGCTTTTCCTCCCATCTGTACCTGCCCTGTGATTTGATGGGACAGTGTAGAGGGAACTTTATTTTGTATCTCACCAATGCAGTATCTACTCTAGAATGCTTGGGACAGGGTAGAGGGAGGTATACTCCGTATCTACCCGGTGTTGTGCCTGCCCTTGTAATGTCTGGTGGGACAGTGATGAGAGAGCTTTATTCTGCATCTCAGCAAGGCAAATATATCCTTGCTTAGAAAAGGAGAGCAAAACATTGCACAATACTCCAGGTGTAGTCTCACCAAAAGCACTGTACAATTGTAGAGAGAAGTTAGAGAGATGGTTACACTTAAGCTAAATTATGCTGTACCTGCCCTCGGAGTGTTGATTTGTAAAGTGTAGAGCGAGCTTTATTATTACCTAAACAATGCAATCCCTGCCCTGGCAGTGTTTGTTGGGGCAGTGTAGAGGGACATTTACTCTGTATCTAACCCGTACTGTAGCTGCCCTGGGAGTGTTTGATCGGATAGTTTAGAGAGCTTTACGCTCTATCCAACCTGTGCTGTACCTGACTTCGGATTGTTGTTGGGACAGTGTAGACGGAGAGATTACTCTGTATTTATCCCAAGCTGTACTTGCCGTGGGAGTGTCTGATGTGACAATGCAGAGGGAGCGTTATTCTCTGTCTAAACCGTGCTGTACCTGACCTGGGAATATTTCATGGGACAGTGTTGATGGAGCTTTACTCTGTATCTAACCCATGCTGTACCTGCCCTGGGAATGTCCGATGAAACAGTGCAGAGGGAGATTTGCTCCATATCTAACAAATACTGTAACTGCCCTTGGAATGGTTGGGACAGCGTAGAAGGAGAAGTGCTCCGTGTCTAACTCGTGCTATACCTGCCTTGGGAGTATTTAATGCGACAGTGTAAAGGGAGCTTAACTCTATCTATCCCGTGCTGCACCTGACCTGCGATTTGCAGGGACAGTGTCGAGGGAGCTTTCTTCTTTCGAGTAAATCTCCATTTACACTATCGCATCAAATACTCCCAGGGCAAGTATAGCACAGGTTAGACACGGAGCACTTCTCCTTCTACCCTGTCCCAACCCGTGCTGTCCCTGCCCTGGTAGTGATTGATGGGACAGTGTAGAAGGAGCTTTATTTTGTATGTAATCCGTGCTGTAATTGTCCTCGGGGTTTTTGATGGGATACTGTATAGAGAGCTTTATTCTGTATCTAACCAATGCACTATATACTCTGGAATGCTTGGGACAGAGGGGAGGAAGATATACTCCGTATCTAACCTGTGTTGTACCTGCCCTTGGAATGTCTGGTGGGAAAGTATTGAGGGAGCTTTACTCTGTATCTAAGCAAGGCAAATATATCCTTCCTTAGATAAGGAGAGCAAAACTGTGCACAGTACTCCAGGTGTGGTCTCATGAAAGCCCTGTACAATTGTAGAACGAAGTTAGAGCGAGGGTTACCCTTAATCTATATTATGCTGTACCTGCCCTGGGAGTGGTTGATGGGACAGTGTAGAGGCAGCTTTACTCTTTATCTAACGCTTGCCCTACAGCTCTGGGTGTGTTTGATGGGACAGTGTAGAGAGAACGTATTGCTGTAGCTAACCTGTACTATAACTGCCCTGGGAGTGTTTGATGGAGCTGTGTAGACAGTGTATCTGCGTCGGGATAAATGGGTCAATTTTCTGTTGACAAACAGTGACTAGTGGAGAGCTGCAGGGATCGTTGCAGGGTTCTCAACTATTTATAATCAAGGTTAATGACTTGTATGAAGGGACTAACTGTAATGTATCCAAGTTTGCTGATGATACAAAGATGGGTGAGAAAGCAAATTGTGAGGAGGTCACAAAAAATGTGCAAAGTGATAGACGGGCTAAGTGAGTTGGCAAAAAATTCTCAAAAGGTGGCCATTGTAGGAAAATGTGAGGTTATCCACCTTGGCAGCAAAAATAGAAAAGCAAATTACAGTTTAAATGGTGAAAAATTGCAAAGTGCTGCATTACAGTGGGACCTGGGGGTACTTGTGCATGAAACACAAAAAGTTAGTATGCAGGTACAGCAGGTAATCAGGAAGGCAAATTAAATATTAGCCTTTATTTCAAGGGGGGTGGAGTATAAAAGCAGAGAAGTATCTCTACAACTGTACAGTGTGTTGGTGAGGCCATACCTAGAGTCCTGCGTGTAGTTTTGGTCTCCATATTTATGGAAGGATATACTTGCATTGGAGGCTGCTCAGAGAAGGTAAACTAGGTTGATTCCAGAAATGAGGGGGTTGACTGATGAAGATAGTTTGAGTAGGTTGGCCTATAGCCATTGGAGTTCAGAAGAATGAGAGCTGATCTTATCGAAACAGATAAGACAATGAGGGGGCTCGAAAATTTGGATGCAGAGAGGATATTTCCATTCATCAGGGAAACTAAAACAAGGAGATATAGTTTCAGAATAAGAGGCTGTCCATTGAAAATTGAGATGAGGAAGAAATTCTTCCATCAGATGTTTGTAAATCTATGGAATTCTCTGCCCAGAGCGCTGTGGAGTCTGATTCATTGAATATGTTTAAGGTGGAGATCGACAGATTTTTGAGCGATAAGGGAATAAGGGTTTATATGGAGTGGGCAGGAAACTGGAGCGGAGTCGATGATCAAATCAGCCATGGTCCTATTAAATGATGGAGCAGGCTCGAGGGGCCAGGTGGCCAACTCCTACCCATGGAATGTCTGGTGGGACAGTGATGAGGAAGCTGTACTCTGTATCAAAACAACTCAAGTATATCCTTCCTCAGATAAAGAGGTTAAAACTGTGCACAGTACTCCAGGTGCGGTCTCACCAAGGTCCTGTGCAATTGTAGAGCGAGGTTAGAGAGAGCATTACCCTCTATCTAAATTATGCTGTAGCTAATCTAGCAGTGTTTATTTGGCCAGTACAAAGGGAGCTTTACTTATTATTTAACCAATGGAGTAGCTGCCTTGGGAGAGTTTGATGGGACTGTGCAGAGTGAGATTTACTCTATATCTAACAAATGCTGTACCTGCCCTGGAATGATTGGGACAGGGTAGAGGGAGATGTACCCCGTGTCTAACCTGTACTGTACCTGCCCTGGGAGTGTTTGATGGGACCGTGAAGATGGAGCTTTAAGCTGTATCTAACCGGTGCTGTACCCGCCCTGGGAATGTTTTTGGGATATTGTAAGTGAGATTTACTCTATATCAAACCTGGTAGTGTTTGGGACAGGCTGGAGTGAGATTTACTTTGTATCTAACTCGTCCAGTACCGGTAGTCCTTACATCATTAGTAGGGAAAATGCTACAATCTATTATTAAGCACGTGGTAACAGGACACTTCGGAAGTGATAACAGGATTGGGCAGAATCAACACGGATTTATGAAAGGGAAATTGTTCTTGACAAATATCTTAGTGTTTTTTGAGGTTGTAACTCGTAGGATAGATAAGGGGGAACCACTGGATGTGGTGTATTTAGATGTACAATCGGCATTCAATGAGGTGCCACACAAGAGATTATTAAACAAAATTAGGAATCATGGGATTGAAAGTAATATACGAGCAAGGGTTAAGGATTGGTAAATCGACAGAAAACAGAGAGTAGGAATAAACGGGTCACTCTTGGGTTGGCGACCTGTAACTCGTGGGGTGCTGCAAGCATCGGAGCTCGGGCCCCAGCTATTCACAAACGATATCAATAATTTGGATGTTTTGACCAAATTAAATATAACGACGTTTGCTGAGGATGCAAAGCTCGTTGGTAATGCAAGTTGGGAGGAGGATCAAAAAGGTTTCAAGGGGATATATGCAGGCTCAGTGAGTGAGCAAGTACATGGCAAATGGAACATATTGTGAAGAAATGTTACGTTGGACACTGATAGTAAAGATAGAAAGGCATAAGATTTTTTTAAACGGTTAGAGATTGGGAAATGTTGGTGTTCAGAGGGACCTGGGTGTTCTTGTACACAAATCGCTAAAAGTTAATATGAAGGTCCAGCAAGCAATTAAGAAAGCAAATGCTATATTGTACAAAAAGATTTGAGTATTTACGTCTTACTGCAAATATACAGAGCCCTGGTGAGACCACACATGGAGCAATGTGTACAGTTTTGGTCGCCTTACCTAAGGAAAGATAAACTTGCTGCAGAGGGAGTGCAATGAAGGTTCACCAGACTGATTCCTGGGATGGGGGGATTGTCCTGAGAAACTGAGTAGACCAGGCCTATATTCCCGAGCATTTAGAAGGAGAGGCGAGAGGTGACGCGCACAACCCATAAACAATTTTTAAAAGAAGATCGGAGGTGTTTAAATTTGATCAAGGACACCAGCCAAATTATTAGACAAATTTCCTGTCGTTCAGGACCTGTGCCCAGGGAGAAGCTAATGGGTTATCTGATCATCTTTGGGTTAAATGTTGTGCTTATCGAACTGAGCACCTCGTACCAGCATTAAAAATTCTCCAGTCGGGCACAGCGCGGGTTAGATACAGAGTGAACCCATCGGTCGCTCCCCGACACAGATACTGAGGGACAGGGAGTGTCCGGGACACTGACATTTCTCACTCAATAAGGTAAACATTGATCCTGTACCTCTCCCCATTAATCCTGGGCTGCACACGGCTCGAATCCTGCTCCTGTTTCCTTCCTGTCACAGCAATGAGCTCAACCCAGCCCATAATGAGCAGGGCTCAGGGAGTTTGGTTGCTGGGCACTGCAGTGATGTCAGAAAGCAGGGTTATTCAGCCCAGCTGCTCCTCTCCTTGTCCCTTTAAAGGTGGAGAGCTGGGATATGCTGTCTCAACACACAGACCCCTCTTCATACTGAGAATCCCCGGGGAAGGACCAAGGCCCAGAGTGTGGAACACAACCAAGGGGGAAAGAGGAGGAGAGAAGGGGAGGCAAATCAGGGAGTGGGGACTGAGGGCCCTCAAGCTTCAGTTTCAGAACCTGTAGGCGTCAGGAGGGGAAGAGTCAGTAAGAAACATAGAAAATAGGTGCAGGAGTAGGACATTCGGCCCTTCAAGCCTGCACCACCATTCAATAATTTCATGGCTGATCATTCATCTCAGTACCCCTTTCTTGCTTTCTCTCCATACGCCTTGATCCCTTTAGCCATAAGGGCCATATCTAACCCACTCTTGAATATATCTAACGAACTGGCATGAACAACTCTCTGCGGTAGAGAACTCCACAGGTTAACAACTCTCTGAGTGAAGAGGTTTCTCCTCAACTCGGTCCTCAATGGCTTACCCCTTATCGTTAGACTGTGACCCCTGGTTCTGTACTTCCCCAACAACGGGAACATTCTTCCCGCATCTAACCTGTCCAGTCCCGTCAGAATGTTTTCTTTTTCTTTGAGATACCCTCTCATCCTTCGAAACTGCAGTGAATACAGGCCCAGTCGATCCAGTCTCTCAACATAGGTCAGTCCTGCCATCCCGGGAATCACTCGATTGAACCTTCACTGCACTCCCGCAATAGCAAGAACGTCTTTCCTCAGATTAGGGGACCAAATCTGAACACAATATTCAAGGTGAGGCCTCAGCAAAAGCCTAAACAACTGCAGTAAGACCTCCCTGCTCCTACAATCAAATCCCCTAGCTATGAAGGCCAACATACCATTTGCCTTCTTCACCACTTGCTTACCTGCATGCTAAGTTTCAATGACTGATGTACCATGACACCCTTGTCGCATTGCACCTCCCATTTTCTTAATCTGTCGCCATTCAGCTATTCTTCTGCCTTCATGTTTTAGCCATCAAAGTGGATAACCTCACATTTATCCACGTTATACAGCATCTGCCATGCCTTTGCCCACTCACCTAACCTGTCCAAGTCAACCTGCAGCCTCTTAGCATCCTCCTCACAGCTCACACTGCCACCCTGCTCCGTCTCATCTACAAACTTGGAGATATTACATTCAATTCCTTCATCTAACTCATTGATGTATATTGTTAATAGCTGGAGTCCCAGCACTGAGCCCTGCGGTACCCCGTTAGTCACTGCTTGCCATTCTGAAAAGGACCCATTTATCCCAATGCACTGCTTCCTGTCTGCGAAGCAGTTCTCTATCCTCGTCAATACATTACCCCCAATACCCAGTGCTTTAATTTTGCGCACCAATCTCTTGTGTGGGACCTTGTGTAAAACCTTTTGAAAGTCCAAATACACCACATCCACTGGTTGTCCCTTTTCCACTCTACTAGTTACATCCTCAAAAAATTCGAGAAGACTTGTCAAGCATGATTTCCGTTTCATAAATCCAAGCTGACTTGGACCTGTCACTGCTTTCCAAATGTGCTGCTATTTCATCTTTAACAATTGATTCCAACATTTTCCCTATTATGGATGTCAGGCTAACCGATGTATAATTCCCCATTTTCTCTCTCACGACTTTTTTTTAAAAAGTGTTACATTAGCTACCCTCCAGGCCATAGGAACTGATCCAGAGTCGATAGACTGTCGGAAAATGATCAGCAATGCATTCAGTATTTCTAGGGCCACTTCCTTAAGCACAGTGGGATGCAGACTGTAGTTTCAGGATCCAGGGAGAGAAGAAGGAGCAGATGGGATGACTGGTGTGGATTCCAGCACAGTGAGGATGTAGGGTGTGGGGGGTGGGGGGGCTGGGGATTGTGTCAGGCCGTGTATTAGGGGTATAGGAGGGACAAGAAAGGAAAGGTCAGAGGATCAATTACTGCAGCAGTGTCCATCAACAGTGAGAGAAGGGGAATGTGCCATGGAAAGGCCGGGAAACTGTTTGTTTGCCTGACCAGCTTTCCTTCTGTCACAAATAGCCTCCTGTAGCCCAGTGACACAAACAGCCCATTAAAAGCCACCAATGTCCTTTGGTCTGGTGAGGTCTCCCTTTGTGAAACATTGGCTGTTGTTAAAGCTTCTCGCTCAAAGTGAGACAGAATCCACTGTCCCTTTTATTCCATGGGCTTCATCTTTGCTGGTATTGGTAACACGCCCGGGATCACTAAACACAAAACCCAGTCTGTAATTCATTTTCAATTTCTGGACTTAGTGTGTGCCCCACAGCATCTCTCTCACCTTCAATGTGTGAATAGAACATCATGCCTACAAAGCTGCTTTAAGTTTATATCCAGGCAGCAAATCTATTAAGAAAAGCGTGTCGGCCGATGAGACACTTCTCAGGTGCCAATGTGCTGCTGGTTTGTCTGGCATTTGCCTGTAATGCAAAGTAAATGAACATTTCTCCCAGTGCAACCATTGCTGTAATGAAATGAGTCTTTTAATAAGCCTCATGGTCTTGCTCATGTCTGCTGCAATTGTGTAGAAAGAGGATGTGTGAAGTGATGGAGGTTGTATGGAGATGCGAAACAACGAAACGATATCTGTGTGTGGCAGTGACACAGCCTTGTGGTTATAGTTTTAGCAGGGTCAGTTAATGAATGCTCAAGAGAAGAGGTGCCAGGGATCGGGAGCAGCGGCAGTAAATAAAATCTAAATGTAAATTCTGATGTAGTTTAGTTTCATTTATTGCTAATTTTATAGGTTTTTCTGAATGTGGCCCATGCCAAGTGCCAGGCTATTGGATCAGGCCCACCATAGAAAATGAGCTTGAGACCTTGAGGTCGGCAATGTCAACCGGATTCCCCCATCCACCAACCGAACAACTTCTTTACAAACTCAAGCTAGCTTGTAAGGCGTGACCATGTTTACCGGAATCCATGTTCAGTATGTGTAATGGCCCCTTCCCTTTCCCCATGATCGAAAATAGCATCTCTCAGGATCCCTTAAAGCACCTTCCCAGTGATTGAGGTCGCGTTGATGGGCATTCAGTTCCCGACATGTGGCCAATTTGCAAAATCTGATCTGTGTGTGCTACTTTCCAATCTCGGGGAATAACCCATGAATCTACTGAGCTGATGCAGTTATGGGAAAGGGGCTGAAAGAGCACACGTCCCATCTCTTTAAGTACCCTTGGGTGGATATCATCCGTACCTTACAATGTCAAGGTTAACCGGCATGGCGACGTTGCTGTCAATGAAGAGTGATGAGAAAGACCAAAGTGCCGCTTGCCCCTCAAGGACTGTATCCAGGCTAAAGTTCTCCCCACATACGATCCTCCGCCCAGGTTTTACTTTCTGAGCTTCAGCCAGGTGATACGAATCACTCAGGTGGGAAAGACAAAAATCCACACTCATGTGTTGAACGCAACACGAATGTATGTGTCTTTCTCCCAAATATTAAACTCCAGTCCAGTTACAGGAGTCATTGACATCAGCGGAAACAAACCCCAACTCTCAGAATGAGCATGGCTCAGTCGGGATGTGATTAACAACAGCAATAACAGCAGAATCCCACCACTGCAGTCACTTGTGAACTCTCTGATGTTTCAGCAGGGTGAATGACTGAGTGAATCGCCTCCCACACTCAGAGCAGTTGAACGGCCTCTCCCCGTTGTGATCTCGCTGGTGTGTCAGCAAGTGGGATGATTGAGTGAATCCCTTCCAACACTCTGAGCAGATGAACGGCCTCTCCCCAGTGTGAACTCGCTTTGTGTGCCAGCAGGTTGGATGACTGAGTGAATCCTTCCCCAGACTCGGAGCAGGTGAATGGCCTCTCCCCAGTGTGAACTCGCCAATGTGTTTTCAGCTAGGAGGGGTAGTTGAAACGTTTCCCACAGTCTCCACGTTTACACAGTTTCTCCCCAGTATGAATGAACTTGTGTCTCTCCAGGTTGGATGATAGGCTGAAGCCTTGTCCACACAAAGTGCGCGTGTACAGTTTCTCCCCGCTGTGAACAGTGCTTTTTGCTTCCATGGTCAAAGGCCGATGATATTCCATTCCCGATGAAATGAGTGACACCGTCAGATCTTAATGTGATGTATGGTTTGAGCCTCTGGTCGAAAACTCCACCCCATTTTATACCCTGTAAAATGAGTTTCAAACTGGAAAGAGGGTGGGTGAGATAGAACCCACAATAACACAAAGGCAGGTTGTGAAATTGAGCTGAATGAACCTGGCTGTTTGTGCGGCCATCAGCAGAGAAAAAGTGACCATGAAAGCTGCCGGATTGTCGTAATAACCCAACTGGTCACTAATATCCTTCAGGAAGGGAACCCACCACCCGGTCTGGGCCGACACAAGACGCTGGCCACTACGAGAGGAGGGAGAGGTGGGTGTGGCGAAGGGGAGGGAATTTAAACATCTGCAAGTCGACCAGAACTTGGACAGAACCTCTCAAACCCGCAAACTCTTCCGCCTAGAAGGACCAGGGCAGCAGGTGCATGGGAAATCCATCATCTCCAAGTTCCGCTCCAAGTCTCACACCATCCTGACTTGGGCATAGATCGTCGTTCCTACATCATCACTGGGTGAAAATCCTGTAACTCCTCATGTAACAGCATTGTGGGAGGGCATTCACCACACGGACTGCAGCGGTTCGAGAAGGCCTACCATCACCTTGTCAAGCGGCAAATGGAAATTGGAAATATATTCTGGCCCTACTAGCGACACCCACATCACAAGAATGGATTAAAACAAATCTGTATCTTGAAAGCCACGACAGAAATACTTGTTCCTAAAACAATACTCTTCTACATTGTGCGGGCAGTGTCTGTTTCACAACCTAATCTCCCCTAGAGTCCACCGCCGTTGACAATCTCTACTCGGAAATTGTTGGACCCGACTGGGCCCAGAGGTACTGGGGGTTAAACCCAGCAGCTTCGTCGCCCTCTCCACTCCAGGTCAAACTGATGCAACAAACAGGCCCAAACAGGAAGCCAGGGTGCGACTTCTGCATCCAGCGCCCATCCTGATACAGAGCGGCTCTGGATTGGTCGCTCTGTGTTTCCATTATCGATGTACTGAAGATCAGCATATGAGGAAGGTGGGAATATAGGATGATGCATAGAGAGTTAGAACCATAGAATCAGAGAATGGTTACAGCACTGCACAAGACCATTCGGTCCGTCGAGCCAGTGTCAGCTCTCTGCAAGAGCACATCAGCTGGACCCACTCTCCCGCTCTTACCCCACAGCCCTGCAAAAGTTTTTCTTTCAGTTACTTATCCAACTCGCTTTTGAAAGCCGTGATTGAGTCTTCCCCCCCCACCCTTTCTGGCCGTGCATTCCGGATATTAAACACTCGCAACGCAAAAAGATTTTTTCTTGTGTCGCCTTTGGTTCTTTTGTCAATCACCTTAAGTTTGTGTCCTCTGGTTCTCGACCCTTCTGCCAATGGGAACAGTATCTCTCGATCTACTCTGGCAAGACAACTCATGATTTTGAACACCTCTACCAAATCTCCTCTCAATCTTTCCTGCTCTAAGGGGAACATAAGAAATAAAAGCGGAAGCAGGCCTTTTAGCCCCACGAGCTTGCTCCGTCATTCAATAAAATCGTAGCTGATCTGATCATGGACTCAACTCCACTTCCCCGCTCGGTCCCCATAAATCTTTACTCCCACATCGGCCAAAAAAATCTGTCTATCTCCGCCTTAAATATATTCAATGATCCAGCCTCCACAGCTCTCTGGGGCACAAAATTCCACAGAATTAGTACCCTCTGAGAGAAGAAATTACCCCTTATCTCAGTTTTAAATGGGCAACCCCTTATTCTGAAACTATGCCCCCTCGTTCTAGATTCTCCTATGAGTGAAAATATCCTTTATGCATCCACCTTGTCAAGCCCACAGTATATTTTATGTTTCAATAAGATCACCTCTTATTCTTCTGAACTCCAATGAGTATAGGCCCAAACTACTCAACCTTTCTTCATAAGTCAATCCCCTCTTCTCGGGAATCAACCGAGTGAACCTTTACTGAACTGCCTCCAATGCAAGTATATCCTTCCTTAAATACAGAGACCAAAACTGTACGTTGTACTTCAGGTGTGGCCTCATCAATACCCTGTACAGTTGTAGCAGGACTTCTCTGCTTTTATATTCTATCCGCCTTGCAACCCCAGATGCTCCAGTCTGTCCAGGTAACGGAAGTTCCTTATCCCTGGAATCATTCTCGCAAATCTTTTCTGCACCTTCTGCAAGACCTTCACATTATTCCTGAGGTGTGTTGCCCACAATTGGTCATAATACTCCAGTTGAGGCCGAACCACTGTTTTGTACAGGTTCATCATAATATCCATGCGTTTGCATTCTAAGCTTCTATTTATAAGCAGAGATACTGTCTAGTGTAATATAAACACGGACAGGGCCTAGTGTAATATAAGCAGAGGCAGAATCGAATGAAATATAAAACGAGACAGGGCCATGTGTAATTATAAACAGTGACATTGTCACGGGTAATATTTAAAATGACTCCTGGTGCCATGAACTAGTGAGTACAGAAATAGGAGGATAGAGCAGATGAATGCCTGGCTGGAGAGATGGTGCAGGAGGGAAGGCTTTAGATTCCTAACGCATTGGGACCGCATCTGGAGGGAGGTGGGATCGGTACAAGCCGGACGGGTTGTACCTCAACAGAGCTGGGACCAATATCCTTACCGGGGGTGGCGGGTCTGGGCGGGAGGTTGCTAGTGCTTCTGGGGAGGGTTTAAACTCGCTTGGCAGGGGGATGGAAACCTGAGAAAACATTCAGTTGGGAGGGAAGAAAAGCTGGTATGAGAACGCAAAAATGTAGAAAGTGAGTTGGAAGGACAGAGGAAAAAAGCAGGAAAAATGGTAAAAAAAACAAATTTAAAAGCTCTTTGTCAAAATCCACATAACATTTGCAACAAAATAGATGAGTTGATGGCACAAATAGTTACAAATGGGTATGATCTGATAGCAATAACAGAGACGTGGTTGCAAGGTGACCAGGACTGGGAACTAAATAATCAGGGACATTTGACAATTCGATAGCACAGACAGAAATGAAAAGACGGTGGAGTAGCACTGTTAATAAAGTTAGTGAGAAATTATATTTGCTCAGAGGATCGAGATATTGAATCAGTTTGGGTGGAGATGGGGAATAATAAAGGGAAAGTCACTGGTGGGCAGAGTCTATAGGCCCCTAACAATAGCTACAAAGTTGGACGGAGTATAAACCAAGAAATAATGAAGGCTTGTAATAAAGGATCGGCAATAATTATGGATGATTTTAAACTTCATGTTGATTGGACAAAGCAAATTGGCCAGGGTAACCTTGAAGAGGAGTCCATAAGAGTGCATCCGGAATAGTTTCCTTGAACAGTATATTGTGGAACCAACCAGGGAGCAGGCTATCTTAGATGTAGTACTGAGTAATGAGGCAGGATTGATAAATGATCTCGTACTAAAAGATCTTCGACAAATGAGTGACCATAGTATTGTTGAATTTCAAATTCAATGAATGGGACGGTTGATGAGCAGTGGCAGACATTTAAGGAGATATTTCAAAACCTGCAACAAAAATATATCCTAATGAGAAGGAAAGACTGAAAGAGAAGGGATAACCATCCGTGGCTAACTAAGGAAATAAGGGAGGTATCAAATTGAAAACAAAGGCGTATGATGCGGCCAAGACTCGTGGGAGGCCAGAGGTTTATGACATTTTTAAAAGCCAGCAGAGAGCGATGAAATATATGATTGAGTGGGAAGATAGATTATGAAAGTAAACTAGCACAAAATATAAAAACAGATAGTAAGAGTCCTTCGTAGTAGAAGACGCTTAAAACATCCCAATCGTGGAAAAGCGAGTGGCGAAAGGTAAGGAGGAATACAATACAATCACTAATGACGTAGTACTAGATAAAATAATGGGACTAAAGGCAGACAATTCCCCTGGACCTGATGGCTTCATCCTCGGGTCTTAACAGAAGTGGCTGCAGAGATAGTGGATGCATTGGTTGTAATCTACCAAAATTCCCTGGATTCTAGTGGCGCTCCCAACAGATTGGAAAACAGCAAATGTAATGTGTCTATTTGAAAAATGAGGCAGACAAAAAGCAGGACACTATATTCCAGTTAGCCCAACATCTGTCGTTAGGAAAATGCTGGAGTCCATTATTAAAGAAGCAGTAGCAGGACGTTTGGAAAAGCATGATTCAATCAAGCAGATTCAACATGGTTTTAAGAAAGGGAAATCATGTTTGACAAATTCGCTGGAGTACTTTGAGGATGTAACGAGCAACGTGGATAAGTGGGAAGCAGTGGGTGTGATGTATTTGGATTTCCAGATAAGAGGTTACTGCACAAGATAACAGCTCACAGGGTTGGAGGTAATGTATTAACGTTGATAGAGGACTGGCAAACCAACAGAAAACAGAGGGTCAGGATTCATGGCTTATTTTCCAGTTGGCAAACATGACTAGTGGGCTGCCGGAGGGATCGGTGCTGTGTCTTCAACTAATTACAATCCATATCAATGACTTGGATGAAGGGCCCAGTTTGCTGTTGTTACAAAAATTGTTCGGAGGACAAAAAAATCTCCAAAGGGATATATACAGGTTAAGTGAGAGGGCAAACATTTGGCAGATGGAGTATAATTTGCGAAAATGTGAAGTTATCCACTTTGGCAGAAATAATAGAAAAGCAAATTATAATTTAAATGGATAAAAATTGCAATGAGCTGCATTACAGAGAGACTTGGAGGTCTTCTGCTTGAAACACAAAACGTTAGCATGCAGGTACAGCAAGTAATCAGGAAGGCAAATGGAATGTTGGCCAGTATTGCAAAGGGGATAGTGTATAAAAGCAGAGAAGTCCTGCTACAACTGCACGGAATATTGGTGCGGCCACACCTGGAGTACTGCGGACAGTTTTGGTCCCTGTATTTAAGGAAGGATATACTTGCATTGGAGGCTGTTCAGAGAAGGTTCACATGGTTGATTCTGGAGATGAGGGTGTTGACTTATGAGGAAAGGTTGAGTAGGTTGGGCATATACACATTGGAGTTCAGGAGAATGAGAGGTGATCTCATTGAAACTTAATGATAATGAGAGGGCTTGCCAAGGTGGATGCAGAGAGGATATTTCAATGCATCGGGGAAATTAAAACTAGCGCGACATAATCTCAGAATAAGGAGTCGCCCATTCAAAACTGAGACGAGGAGGAGTTTCTTCTCTGAGAGGGTGGTAAATCCATGGAGTTCTCTGCCCCAAAGAGCTATGCAAGCTGAGTAATTTAATAATTTAAGGTGGAGATAGACAGATTTTTCAGCGATAAGGTAGTAAAAGGATTTGCGGCGCGGCCAGGGAAGTGGAGCCGAGTCCATGATCAGATCAGCCATGATCTTATTGAATGGAGAGCCGGCTCGAGGGGTCAAATGGCCTACTCCTGCTACTATTTCTTATTTTCTTGTGTTGTTGAACGTTTTCCCTCCAGTCCCAATTCTGGCTGCGTTCAGTTCTACACTCACTGGCTCCCCTCTCTCTCCTTCACTGAAGGTGCTGACTCTGGCTGGGTTCAGTTCTACACTCACTGGTTCCTCTCAAGATGCTGACTGTGGCTGAGAACAGTTCCACACTCACTGGTTCCCATCTCCTCCCCTGAAGACGCTGATTCTGTCTGGATACAGTTCCACACTCACTGGTTCCCCGAGCTTACCTCCACTGCTGGTGGTGACTCTGGCTGAATCCAATTCTATATTCAATGGTTCCCCTCCCCTGAAGGTACTGACTCTGGCTGATTCAGTTCCGAACTCACTTGTTCCCCTCCCTTTCACTATCAGAGCTTGCTGACTGGCTGGGTTCCGTTCTAAACTCACTGGTTCCCCTCCCATGAAGGTGCTGACTCTGGCTGGGTTCAGTTTTGCACTCACTGGTTCCCCTCCTCTAAATGTGCTGACTCTGGTTGGGTTCAGTTCTACACTCACTGGTTCCCCTCCCCTGAAGGTACTGACTCTGGCTGGGTTCAGTTCTACACTCACTGGTTCCCCTCCCCTGAAGGTACTGACTCTGGCTGGGTTCAGTTCTACACTCACTGGTTCCCCTCTGGTGAAGGTACCGACTCTGGCTGAGTTCATTCCAGACACTGCCATCAGCCACTTTATTCCTTCAGCAAGATAGCCGCGCATGCGCTGTGCTAATCACTGTATCAAGATGGCGGCGCGCTGAACCTGCCTTCCTGCACGAAGATGGCCGCCGTTAGCCTGTGACCGGGAGAAAGACCCGAAGCTGCAACCGCCGATATTCTGGTTATTATTCTGCGCTTGCGGCGGGCACGGATTGTTAATGAATTCTCCGCGGCTCCCCGCTGGTCCATTACTCCGCTCCGTCCCGCTGAAAAGGACATTTCTGAGGAGCCTGCCCAAAACGTTTCTCCTCCGCCATTACACGCACCGCGCATGTTCCAAACACAGCCAGGATCCGCGCCTGCGCACTGATCTCCTGTAGTCTGGGTGCGGCACATTCTCGCCCGCGGGGCATGGTGGGTACATAAGACCATGAGAAATCGGAGCAGGAGTGGGCCACACGGAGCCTGCTCCCCATTCAATCGGAGCATGGCTGGTCTGATCAAAGACTCAGCTCCACTTCCCTGCCCGCTCCCGAGAACCCTTTACTCCCTTATCGCTCAAAAATCTGGCGATCTCCGCCTGAAGTATGTTGAATGACCCAGCCTTCACTGCTCTCTGGGGCAGAGACTTCCACAGATTTATTACCCTCTGAAAGAAGATATTTCTCCTTATCTCATTTTTGAATGGGCTGATGAGAAAGGCTGCATTTATAAATAGAACAGGCTTTACTGTGATTGCATTGGGCACTGAACCATGTTCATTCTGGCAGCTCCACTTTGTTTCTGATGATCTTAATAACCCCTATACTTGAACTGGAAATTCAAATTGTTTATAAATGTTGAATAAATTATTTTTGTTTCAAACACAGTGTGTCGAATATTTGATTCCTCCATGATCAGAGGAGACTAATTGATGTTCTGTTACTGACTTTCCATTTTAGTGCTTTTTCTTAATCTAACTTATATTATTTCTCTCCAATTCTCACCTATCAAACCCCAAACATGTTCCATTTGAGTACGAGTTGTAGTCGTAGTAGACTTAACTGCAGTGTGTCACTTTTAACTCAACTGAAACCCTTTGAACCACCCCTTTATTGAACCGTCTTGCATAAGATTTGAAATCCGTTACTTTCTGCAACCCATTTTTATCACTGATTAAATTTTAAAAACTCATCAACATATTTTGCATGCGATAGCCTGTGAAATATTCTGATATGTGTAATTGTCATTGCCACAAACTCCGTTCCCTAGCCACAGACTCCATCCCTCTCCCCAACTTCTGTCTGAGCCTGAACCAGACTGTTCGAAACCTTGGTGTCATACTTGACACTGAAATAGGTTTTTTGACCAGATATCTACTGCATAATTAAGATTGCCTCTTTCCATCTCTGTAACATCATCCGTCTCCGCTCTTGCCTCAGCACATCCACTCCGGAAGCCCTCATCCATGCCTTTGTAACTTCTGGACTTGACTATTCCAACGCACTCCTCCCACATTCGGCTCAACATAAACTAGAGTTCATCCAAAATTCGGCTGCCCGTGCCCTAACTCACACCCTCCAGCTCACCCATCAGCCCTGTGCTCACTGACCTACATTGGCTTTGAGTTAAGCAAAGCCTTGGTTTAAAAATATTTTCAAACCCCTCCATGGGCTCGCCTCTCCCTAGTTCTGCAAATTCCTCCAGCCCCACAACCACCGTTCCGCCCCCCACCCATGAGATATCTGCCTTCCCGAGAATCTCTGATTATAATTGATGGCTGAGACTTCTGTTGCCCAGGTCCCATGTTCTGGAAAACCCAGCCTAATCCGTTCTGTCTAATCTGTGAAGTACCTGCCCTGGCAGTACTTGATGGGATAGTGTACAGCACGCTTTTCTATCTTCTCCAATCCATGCTGTCTCTTACCTCCGAGTGTTTGATGGGACAGTGTAGAGTGAGCTTTCTCAGTATCTAACTCGTGCTGTACCTGCGATGGGAGGGTTTAATGGATCAGTCTATGGGGACCTTTACTCTCTGACTAACCCGTGCGGTGTCTGTTGTGTGAGTGTTTGATGGGACAGCGTAGAGGAAGATTAACTATGTACCTAACCTATGTTGTACCTACCCTGGGAGGGTTTGGGACCAGCTTGAGTGAGATTTAACCTGCAATAATCCACGCTATACCGACATGGAAATGTCTGGTGAGACAGTGTGGAGGGAACATGAATCTGCAGCTAAACTGTGTTGTAATCATCATCATCATCATCATAGGCAGTCCCTCGGAATCAAGGAAGATATGCTTCCAGTCCAGAAGTGAGTTATTTGGTGGCTGACCAGTCCAATATGAGAGCCACAGACTCTGTCACAGATGGAACAGATAGTCATTGAGGGAATGGGTGGGTGGGACTGGTTTGCCGTATGCTCCTTCCACTGCCTACGCTTGATTTCTGCATGCTCTCGGCATTGAGACTGGAAGTGCTTACCGCCCTCCCTGATTCACTTTCTCCACTTAGGATTGTCTTTTGTCAGAGACTCCCAGGTGTCAGTGGGGATGTCGCACTTTATCAGGAATACTTTGAGGGTGTCCTTGAAATGTTTCCGCTGCCCGCCTTTGGCTCATTTGCTGTGAAGGAGCCCCACATAGAGCCCTTGTTTTGGGAGTCTCGTGTCTGGCATACGAACTATGTGGCCTGCCCAGCGGAGATGATCAAGTGTGGTCAGTGCTTCAATGCTGGGGACATTAGCTTGGACAAGGACGCTGATGTTGCTGTGCCAGTCCTCCCAGGGGATTTGTCGGATCTAGCGGAGACATCATTCGTGATATATCTCCAGCGACTGTACCTGGTCAATTCCTCTGAGCCATACAGGAGGGCGGGAATTACTATAGCCCAGTAGATCATGAGCTTGGTGGTCCCTGCCCTGGGAATGGTTGATGGGACAGTTTAAAGGGAGCGTTACTCTGGATCTAACCCGTGCTGTACCTGCTCTGCGAATGTCCGGCAGATCAGTATAGAGGGAGATTTTCGCTATATCTATAAGATGCTGTAATTTCCCTGGAATGGCTGGACAAGTTAGAGTGAGATGTAGTCTGTGTCTAACCTGTGCTGTACTTGCCCTGGGAACGTCTGATGGAACAGTATAGAGGGAGCTTTACTCTATATTTAACCCATGTTGTACTTGCCCTGGGAATGTTTGATGGTAGTGTGGAGGGAGCTTTACTCTGTATCTAACCAATGCTGAACCTTACCGACAAGTGCCTGATGGGACATTGTATTGAGATCCTTAATGTGTACCTGCTCATGTCCGTTTTACTCTGTAGAGGATGAAAACCACACTGTGACTCCGGGAGGAGCTTCTCAGCCACAGTGAGAAGACAGTTGACGAGGATTCAAGCGATGTCTTTCTCAGGGCGATTCATCTGTAATTGCCGCAGTCGGACTTGTCCCTTTTGTTTAATATGGTCACGATTACTGCATCTCTGCGATCTCCAGGCATGCCCTCCTTCCAGATGAGAGAGATGAGGTCATGCATTTGTGCCAATAGTGCCTCTCCGCCATACGTTCGTGCCTCAGTGGGGATTTCATTCACTCCCATTGCCTTGTTGGTCTTGAGCTGACGGATAGACTTTTCTATCTCGTTTATAAGGGGAGCTTTACTCTATATTTAGTGCTGGGGTTTTCCTGAGATGGTGGTGGGTAGCATGCTGTGGGTTGGAGTCGAGGACACTCGAGTCAAAAGCAGAGTCTCGGTTAAGGAGATCTTCGAAGTGCTCCTTCCAGCGGGTCCTGACTGCTTCGGTGTCCTTGATGAGTGTTTCCCCAATCTTGGCCAGCAATGGGGTGGTGCCTTGGGTGATTGGGCTGTAGGTGACCTGTGAAGGATCCTCGCACATCATGGCTGTCAGCCAGCTGCTGAACCTCCTGTGATTTCTCATCCAGCATATATGCTTTAGGTCACAGGTTTTTTCGTGGACCTCGGCCATAAGCCGTGTGTAATGCTGCTTTGCTGCTCACGAGTTGGGTTGTTGTTTTAGGTTCAGAAATGCCCTTTGCTTGGGATTTAACAGCTCTTGGATCTCCTGGTCATTTTCATCAAACCAGTCCTGGTGTTTCCTTAATCAGGCCAACACGAGGGGATTAAATGTCGTATTTCCAAATTTGCGGATGACACTAAGTTGGGTGGAAGTGTGAGCTGCGAGGAGGATGCTCTGAGGCTGCAGAGCGACTTGAATAGGTTAGTGAGTGGGCAAATGCATGGCAGATGAAGTATAATATTGATAAATGTGAGGTTATGCATTTTGGTGGTAAAAACAGAGATACAGACTATTATCTGAATGGTGACAGATTAGGAAAAGGGGAGGTGCAAAGAGACCTTGGTGTCATGGTACATCAGTCATTCAAGGTTGGCATGCAGGTACAGCAGGCGGTTAAGAAAGCAAATGGCATGTTGGTCTTCAGAGCGAGGGGATTTGAGTAAAGGGGCAGGGAGGTGTTGCTACAGTTGTACATGGACTTGGTGAGGTCACACCTGGAGTATTGTGTACATTTTGATCTCTTAACCTGAGGAAGGACGTTCTTGCTATTGAGGGAGTGCAGCGAAGGTTCACCAGACTGATTCCCGGGATGGCGGGACTGACCTATAAAGAAAGACTGGATCAACTGGGCTTGTATTCACTGGAGTTCAGAAGAATGAAAGGGGGCCTCATAGAAACGTTTAAGATTCTGACGGGGTTAGACAAGTTTGATGCAGGAAGAATGTTCCAAATGTTGGTGAAGTCCACAACCAGGGGACACAGTCTAAGGATAAGGGGGAAGACATTTAGGACCGAGATGAGGAGGAACTTCTTCACCCAGAGAGTGGTGAATCTGTGGAATTCTCTACCACAGAAAGTTGTTGAGGCCAATTCATTAAATATATTCAAAAAGGATTTGGATGAAGTCCTTACTACTAGGGGGATCAAGGGGTGTGGCGAGAAAGCAGGAATGGGGTACTGAAGTTCCATGTTCAGCCATAAACTCATTGAATGGCGGTGCAAGCTGCGGGGGCCGAATGGCCTGCTCCTGCACCTATTTTCTATGTTTCTATGTTTCTATCACCAGCATCGACAACACTGACCACACTCGACCAGCCCTGTTGCGTGGGCCACATTGTTCACAACTATTTTAAGTGGAACAATAATCAAGTGTCCCCTGATTAAAGGGGGATCACACTCCAGAAACTTTCATTAATGTGCCCCCTTGTTTTTTTTTTGATGGCACCAAAAACACAACTTAATAATTCAACATAAAGAGAACCTTTGTCAAATCAAATCTAATTGATTAAAATAAAAATTCTGTTCTCTCTTGAAATGATGCATTCCAGTCTCTGCAGGTCCATCTCTTGTGGATACCGTGTGCTCCATCTCCAGGGATACCCTGGCTCGCCACATTGTTCACATGACTGACACAAGACTCCCAAAGCAAGCGCTCTGCTCAGAACTCCTGCATGGCTAGCGAGCCCAAGGTGATCAGAGGAAACATTTCAAGGACACCTTCAAAGCCTCTTGATAAAATGCAGCATCCCCACTGATACCTGGGAATCCCTAACGAAATTACGCCCGAAGTGGAGGAAGTTCATCCGGGAGGGCGCTGAGCACCTCGAGTCTCATCGCTGAGAGCATGCAGAAACCAAGCGTAGGAGCGTGTGGCAATTCAGTCCCACCATTTCCTTCAATGACAGGCTGTCCCACCTGTGACAGAGACTGTAATTCCCGTATTGGACTGTTTAGTCACCTAAGAACTCACCTTTCGAATGTATTCAAGTCTTCCTTGATTTCGAGGGACTGCCTACGATGATGATAATGTGTACCTAACCTATGTTGTGCTTGTCCTGTGAATTTTTGGATTGGCTGTTTAGAAAGACATTTACTTTGCATCAAAATTATGCTTTATTTGCCCTGGGAGTGTTTGATGGGACACTGTAGAGGAAGCTTCACTTTGTATCTAACCTATGCTGTAACTGCACTGGGAGTGTTTGATGGGACAGTGCAGAGGGAGCTTCACTCTGTATCGAACCTCTGCTGTACCTGCCACTGGTATGCTTGTGGTCTTCTCTAAGAGGTCGGCACCGGAGGGACTGGAGTGCATCGTCACCTCCAGCAATCAAATTTTAATTTGATTTAAGTTTACCCTCCAAGATTTAATTAGTTTATTGTGTTGGTTATAGTGCCCCCCTCCTTTTAATCGGGGGGCATTTGAGTTACAGATCAACAACAAAATAGTTGTGCTGTACCTGCCCTGTGATTTCTTCTTGGGACAGTATAGAGGGAGTTTTATTCTGTATCTAATCTGGCCTGTCCATGCCCTGGGAATACCTGGTGGGACAGTGTGCAGGGATCCTTACTGTTTATTTAATATGTCCTGTACCTGCCCTGGGAGTGTTTGATGAGTCAGCGGACAGCAAGCTTTAAATTATAACTAACCCGTGCTGTATCTGCTCTGGGATTCTTTAGGACAGTATAGAGTGAGCTTTACTCTGTATATACCCGTGTTGTACCTGCCCTGGGAGTGTTTTCTTGGTCACTGTCGAGGGAACTTTACTCTGTATCTAACCCCTGCTGTACCTGCCACCAGTACGCTTGCCTCCTTCTTTAAGAGGTCGGCACTGGAGGGACTGGAGTGCATCATCGCCTCCAGCAACCAAATTTTAATTTGATTTAAGTTTACCGTCCAAAGTTTAATTCGTTTATTTTGTCGGTTATAGTGCCCCCCACCTGCCTTTAATCAGGGGGCATTTGATTTGCAGATCAACAACAAAATATTTGTGCTGTATCTGACCGATGATTGTTTCTGGGGACAGTATAGAGGGAGCTTTATTCTGTATCTAACCTGTGCAGTGCATGTCCTGGGAATATTTGGTGGGATAGTGTAAATGGATCCTAATTGTGTATTTAATATGTGCTGTACCTGCCCTGCGATTGTTTGATGAGTCAGCGAACAGCAAGCTTTAATTTGTAACTAACCCATGCTGCATCTGCCCTGGGATTCTTCAACATAGAAAATAAGTGCAGGAGGAGGCCATTCGGCCCTTCGAGCCTTCACCGCCATTCAATGTGTTCATGGCTGAACATGTAACTTCAGTACCCCATTCGTGCTTTCTCGCCATACCCCTTGTTTCCCCCAGTAGAAAGGACTACATCTAACTCCTTTTTGAATATATTTAGTGATTTGGCCTCAAACACTTCCTGTGATAGAGAATTCCACAGGTTCACCACTCTCTAGATGGAGAAGTTTCTCCTCATCTCGGTCCTAAATGGCTTACCCCTGATCCTTAGACTGTGACGCCTGGTTCTGGATTTCCCCAACATTGGGAACATTCTTCCTGCATATAACTTGTCTAAAACCGTCAGAATTTTAAACATTTCTATGAAATCCCTTCTCATTCTTCTGAACTCCAGTGAATACAAGCCCAGTTGATCCAATCTTTCTTGATATGTCAGTCCCGCCATCCCGGGAATCAGTCTGTTGAACCTTCGCTGCACTCCCTCAATAGCAAAAACGTCCTTCCTCAAGTTAGGAGATCAAAACTGTACACAATTCTCCAGGTGTGGCCTCACCAAGGCCCTGTAGAACTGTAGTAACACGTTCCTGCCCGTGTAATTAAATCCGTTCGCTATGAAGGCCAACAGTGGCATTTGCTGTATGAACCGCCTGCTGTACGTGCATGCCAACCTTCAATGACTGATGTACCATGACGCCCAGGTCTTATTGCAGCTCCCCTTTTCCTAATCCGTCAACATTCAGATAATAATCTGTCTCTCTGTTTTTACTACCAAAGTGGATAACCTCACGTTTATCCACATTATAGCTCATCCGCCATGCATTTGCCCACTCAGCTCACCTGTCCAAGTTAATCTGCAGCCTCATAGCATCCTCCTTGGAGCTCACACTGCCACCCAACTTGGTGTCATCCGAAAATTTGGAGATACTACATTTAATCATGAATGTACAATGTAAACAGCTGGGGCCCCAGCACAGAACCTTGCAGTACCCCACGAGTGCAGTATCTGGCCCACTCGTGCTCCGATTTCTCATGGTCTTATGCACTCAGCATGCCCCGCGGAGGAGAATGCGCCGCACCCAGAGTGCAGGAGCGCATTGCACAGGCGCGGGCCCTGGCTGTGTTTGCAGCATGCGCGGTGCATATAATGGTGGAGAAGACATGTTTTGGACAGGCTCCTCAGAAGAATCCTTTGCAGCGGGATGGAGCAGATTAAGGTACCATCAGTGAGCCGCGGAGGCTTCATGAACAACCGGTGCCCGCCGCAAGCCCGGAATAATAACCGGAATATCGGCGGCTGTATGTTCGGGCCTTTCTCCCGGTCACAAGCCTCAGCTAACGGCGGTCATCTTGGTGAAAGAAGGCAGGTTCGGCTCTCCGCCATCTCGATCCAGTGAGTAGCACAGCGCATGCAGGGCCATCTTGGTGCCGGAACAAAGTGAATGGTGCCAGTGTCTGGAACTGAACCCAGCCAGAGTCAGTACCTTCAGGGGAGGGGAACCAATGAGTGTAGAACTGAACCCAGCCAGAGTCAGTACCTTCAGGGGAGGGGAACCAGTGAGTGTAGAGCTGAACCCAGTCAGAGTCAGTAGCTTCAGGGGAGGGGAACCAGTGAGTGTAGAACTGAACCCAGCCAGAGTCAGCACCTTCAGAGGAGGGGAACCAGTGAGTGTAGAACTGAACCCAGCCAGAGTTCAGTACCTTCAGGGGAGGGGAACCAGTGACTGTAGAACTGAACCCATGCTGTGATTGAGTCTGCCTCCATCAGCCTTTCAGGCCGTGCATTCCGGATCCTAACCACTCAGTGCGTAAAATACATTTTTCTGATGTCACCTTTGGTTCTTTTGCCATTCAACTTAAATCCATCTCCTCTGGTTCTCGACCCCTCCAACAATGGGAACAGTATCTCTCTATCTACTCTGTCCAGATCCCTCATGATTTTGAACGCCTCTATCAATTCTGCTCGCCACGTTCTCTTTCCAAGAAGAACACCCCCAGATTCTCCAGTCAATCCATGGAACTTAAATACCTCATATCGTGAATCATTCTTGTCAATCTTTTCTGCACCCTCTCTAAGTTCTTCATATCCTCACGTGCGGTGCCCAAAATTTGACACAATGCTCCAGTTTAGACCAAACCAATGTTTTATAAAGGTTCGTCATAACTTCCTTGCATTTGTACTCTATGATGCCCAGGATCCTGTAAGGTTTTTTAGCTGCTTTCTCAACCTGTCCAGCCACATTCTGCAATTTGTGCACATATACCCGCAGGTCTCACTGTTCATGCATCACCTTTACGATTGTACCCTTTAGTTTATATTTTCGCTCCTCGTTCATTTAATCATGCTTTTCTAATTTTATTTCTTAACTCAGATTCACGGCCTCATTTTGTTTCTTCCTCCGAGCCCTCACATTAATGTGGCAGTGTAATGTTGGCGAGTGGTGATTAATTGCCCTGCGAACCAACAGGAAGAGAGGTCAGAGGCCGGAGGGCCCAGGGAGCAGTGTGTTCTGCAACCAATCACGGTGCTTGAGGGGTGGACCCTGAGTCAGCCTGTCAGGTGAGTCTGTAAGAATCCCTGTTAAATAATTCATTTTTTAAAAGTTAAATCGAGATTTCTTTTGTCAACAAAACAGTTTAACATCTGTCAGTATTTTATTTCTATTTATAAGTTCCTATTATGAGTTTCAGACATTTCAGTGCCAAGTGGAACAGGTGTTGAAAGGTAATTATTTTCCCTCTTTCCATGTCGCTGTTAGTTAAAGGGACAGAGATTGATTTTCCCACATTACGCATCTTCAGTAGTTAAAGTAATATCCTTCCTGTTGGTAGTGAGTTACATTCTGTGCTGGCAGAGATGGCTGGTGGCATCAGCCTTTAAAATACTCAGCCGCTTTTTCAAATCTCTCAAGGGTCTCGCCCTGCTCTATCTTTGTAACCTCCTCCAGCCCATCAACCCTCTTAATAGTTTGTTTCCTTTGCAACAGAGGATGCTGAGGGGAGACCTTAATGATGTGTATAAAATTATGAGGGGCCCAGATAGAGTGGAGAGGAATGACCTATTTCCCTTCGCAGAGGGGTCAGCAACCAGCAGAACTTTTTAGCCAGTACGGAGCAAGCCCAAAAAGAGAGGGGGAAGTTCTGCACTTAGTATTAGGGACTGAAGATGGGCAGGTGGAAGGGTTATCGATGGGACAGCATTTTGGTGTTAGTGATCATAATTCAGTTAGATTTAGGGTAATTATGTAAAAGGACAAAGACCAGAAATAAAAGTTGTCAATTGGGGAAAAGACAATTTTACTGAGCTGAGTTGTGATTTAGCCAAAGTGGACTGGAAACAGCGACTTGAAATGGTGAGATATTGGGAAATGGTGGTGTTCAGAGGGACGTTTGTGTCGTTGTCCAAATTACTGAAAGTTAATATGCAGTTTCAGCAAGCAATTAAGAAACCAAAAGGCATGCCGGCCTTTATTACAAGAGGATTTGTGGAGAAGAGTAAATATAAGAACATAAGAAATAGGAACATGCGTAGGCCATACGGCACCTCGAGCCTTCTCCGGCATTCAATAAGATTATGGCTGATCTGATCATGGACTCAGCTCCACTTACCCGCCCACTCCCCATAACCCCTTGTCCCATTATCGTTTAAGAAAATGTCTATTTTCCGTCTTGAATTTATTCAGTGTCCCAGCTTCCACAGCTCTCTGAGGCAGCGAGTTCTCCAGATTTACAACCATCAGAGGAGAAATTCTCCTCATCTCTGCTTTAAATGGGCGGCCCCTTATTCTAAGATTATGCCCTCTAGTTCGAGTCTCCCCCATCAGTGGAAATATCCTCTCAGCATCCACCTTGTCAAGCCCCCTTGTACATTTCGATAAGATCACCTCTCATTCTTCTGAATTTCAATGAGGAGAGGCCCAAACGACTCAACATTTCCTCATAAGTTAGCCCCCTCATTCCCGGAATCAACCTAGTGAACCTTCTGTGAACTGCAGCCGAAGTAATTATATCCTTTCGTAAATATGGAAACCAAAACTGCAGTATTCCAGGTGCGACCTCACCAATAACTTATATAGATGTAGCAAGCCTTCCCTGCTTTTATACTCCATCCTCTTTGCAATAAAGGCCAAGATCCCATTGCCCTTCCTGATCAATTGCTGTACCTGCATAATATCCTTTTGTGCTTCATACACAAGTCACCCCATGTCCCACTGCACTGCAGTATTTTGTAATCTTTCTCCATTTAATTAATGACTTGCTCCTCGACATCTTACTGCAATTATATAGGGCCCTGGTGAGACTACACCTGGAGTGTTGTGTACAGTTTTGGCTGCTTACCGAAGGAAGGATGTACTTGCCATTGAGGATGGCAATGAAGGTTCACCAGACTGATTCCTGGGATGGGGGGGGGATTGTCCTGTGAGGAGAGATTGTGTAGACTAGGCCTTTATTCTCCACAGGTTAGAAGAATAAGAGGTGATCTCACTGAAACATACAACATTCTTACAGGCCTTGACAGTGTAAATCAGGAGTATCAAACATACGGCCCGCGGGCAGGACACGGCCCCCCAAGCCCCTTCCTCCGGCCTACCACGTGTTTTAATTTATACACCCCCACCTCCGATCTTTCGCTTGCTGACTGGAACACAATCTGAATTTGTCGGCTGTCACGGGACAAGAGAAGAGCGGCGGAGGCACGGGGAAGGTCATTTGGTGTCCACGGGGAGCAATTCTGGGACAACGAGGGTACTCACACGGACTGTCAATGGGAGATAAGTTTTGAGTGAGGCAGAGATTAGATAAATACCAAGAGAGAGGGGGAGGAGTGTTGTTGGAACTGCACGTGATTTAACAGGTGATGGGGGTTCGTGCAGGGTAGGTAGTGAAGGGTTTGTGTTCCTGCACTTCTCCTCCTCCCCACCCCCCAGCGAGGCGCTGATTTTAAAATTCTCAGCCTCGTGTTCAAATCCCTCGATGTCCCCGCCCCTCCCCTCCCTATCTCTGTTACCTCCTCCAGCCCCTACACCCCACCCTATCTCTGTAACATCCTCCAGCCCTACACCACTCCCTATCTCTGTAACCGCCTCCAGCCCCTACACCCCTCCCTATCTCTGTTACCTCCTCGAGGATCGACACCTCTCATATCTCTCTAAACCACCTCCAGCCCCAAAACCCCAGCCCTACATTCCTCCCTATCTCTCAAACCTCCTCCTGCCCTACATCCCACCCCTATCCCTCTAAACCTCCTCCAGCCCTTACACCCTCCCTATCTCTGTAACTCCATCCAGCCCCTATAGACCTCCCTATCTCTCTAACCTCCCCCTGCCCCTACATCCTTCCCTTCCATCATTTGCTTTGTCTGTAACCTCCTCCAACACGACAACCCTCCTCCTCTGTAACCTCCTGCAGCACTACAATCATTGGTATCTCTCTAAGCTCCTCCAGCACCTAGAACTCTTTCCATCTCTGTAATCTTCTCCAGCCCCTACACCCCTCCCTATCTCTGCAATCTCCTGCAGACCTACACCTCTCCCTATCTTTGTAACTTCCCCCAGCCCATACACCCCTCGCTATTGTTGCTGCTCCAGCTACTCCTTATCACTGTAACCTCCTCCACCACTACACCCCTCCCAATCTTCATAACCACCTGCAGCCCTACACCTCTTCCTATCTCTGTAATCTCTTCCAGCCCTACACCCCTCCCGATCTCAGAAATCTTCGACAGCATCTACACCCCTCCTTATCTGTAACCTCCTCCAGCCCCGACACCCCTCCCTATCTCTGTAACGTCCTCCGGACCCTACACCCCTCCCTATCTCTGGAACCCTCTCGAGAGACTACTCTCGTCCCTTTCTTTAAATTCCTCCAGCACTACACCCTCCCTATCTCCGTTACCAGTTGTAGTCCCGATAACACTAGCTATCTCTGCAATCTCCCCCAGCCCGTACACTCGTCCCAATCTCTCTAACCACCAGCCGTGACACCATTCGCTATCTCTATAAGCTCCTGCAGCCATACCCGCTCCCTACTATTTCTGTAATCTCCTCCGGCCCCTACACCCCTCCATATGCCTATAACCTTCAGCACCTACACAGCTCCCAAACTCTGTAATCTCCTCCAGCCACTCCTTATCTCTGTAACCTCCTCCAGGCGCTACACCCTTCGCTATCTCTATTACCACCTCCTACCACACACACCTCCCTATCTCTCTCGTCCTAAAGAGCTCCATATCTCTGCAACCTCCAGTCCCTACACCCCTCGCTATCTCTAATCTCCCCCAGACCCTACAACTCTCCCTTTGCCTGTAACCTACTCCAGCACTACAGCCCTCCCTCTCTGTAACCTCTTCCAGCGCTACACACCTCCGCATTTCTCTAACCTCTTCCAGCCCTTACACCCCTCTCTTTCTCTGGAATCTCCTCCAACCACTACACCCCTCCCTATCTCTCTAACCTCCTCCAGCCCTGCAGCCCTCCCTATCTCGTACCTCCTCCAGACCCAATATGCCTCCCTATCTCTGTAATCTCCTCCAGTTCTGCACCCCTCCCTATCTCCATCATTACTAAGTACCAGAACCTTCCCTATCTCTGCTATCTTCTCCAGCCCCATCTTATCTCTGTAACCTCATCCAGCACTGCAAACCTCCCCATCTCCGTAACCACCTGCAGCCTTACTCCCTCCCTATCTCTCTAACCTCCTCCAGCCCTGCAATCCTCCCTATCTCGAACCTCCTCCAGACCCAATATGCCTCCCTATCTCTGTAATCTCCTCCAGTTCTGCACCCCTCCCTATCTCCATAATCACTAAGTTCCAGAACCTTCCCTATCTCTGCTATCTTCTCCAGATCCATCTTATCTCTGTAACCTCATCCAGCACTGCAAACCTCCCCATCTCCGTAACCACCTGCAGCCTTACACCCCTCCCTATCTATCTAACCTCCTCCAGCCCTGCAGCCCTCCCTATCTCGAACCTCCTCCAGACCCAATATGCCTCCCTATCTCTGTAATCTCCTCCAGTTCTGCACCCCTTCATTTCTCCATAATCACTAAGTACCAGAACCTTCCCTATCTCTGCTATCTTCTCCAGCCTCATCTTTTCTCTGCAACCTCATCCAGCACTGCAAACCTCCCCATCTCCGTAACCACCTGCAACCTTACACCCCTCCAAAACTCTGTAACCTCCTCCAGACACTAGAACCCTCCCTATCTCTGTAAACTCCTCCAGTCCTTACACTCATACCGATCTCTAAAACCTCCTCCAGCCCTAAACCCCACCTTATCTCTGTAACCACCAGCGCCTACATCCCTCCCTATCTCAGTGATCTCCTCCAGCCCCACACCACTCCCAATCTCTGTAAACTCCGTCAGCCCCTATACCGCTCCCTATCTTTGTAACCTCCTCCAGCCCTACAACCCTTCCTATCTCTGTAACCCCCTCCAGCATTACACCCCTCCCTATCTCTGTATCCCCCTCTAGCACTACACCCCTCCCTATCTCTGTAAACCCCTCCAGCACTACAACCCTCCCCCTTTGTAAACTCCTCCAGCACTAGAACCCTCCCCCTCTCTAACCTCCTCCAGCTGTTACACCCTCACTATCCCTCTAACCTCCTCCAGCACCTACACGCCTCCGTATCTCTGACCTTCCCCTTCCTACCACCACCCCTCCCTTTACAGTTGAGCCAACCATGATGCCTTGGAATTGAATCTGGCTGTATTACCTGAGGAACCACCAGTATAGAAAGTGAGATGCACTGAGATGTGTCCTGCACTACCTGCCTGGTCCTCCATGTCTGTCTGGGCAGTGACCCATTCCCTCTCTACCTGCACACTCTTATGCTGCGAGTTGACGACTCCCTGAAAGGTGCTATCTACGTAGATCTCAGCCCCGTGGATGCAGTGACACTCGCTGCTGCTCCGAAACCCCACAGATAGGTTTCACATCTATAGGGGGAAAATGCTTGAAACTATTGAGGAAGAAATAGCGTGACATCCAGATAGGAATAGAGCAAGCAAGCAGACGCAACATGGATTCATGAAGGGGAAATCATGTTTAACTAATTTACTGGAATTCTTTGAGGATATAACGAGAATGGTGGATAGAGGTGTACCGATGGATATGGTGTATTTAGATTTTCAAAAGGCATTCGATAAGGTGCCACACAAAAGATTACTGCAGAAGATAAAGGTACGCGGAGTCATTGTAAATGTATAAGCATGGATAGAGAATTGGCTGTCTAACAGAAAGCAGAGAGTCCGGATAAATGTGTCCTTTTCGGGTTGGAAATCGGTGGTTAGTGGTGTGCCACAGGGATCGGTGCTGGGACCACAACTGTTTACAATATACATAGATGACCTGGAAGAGGGGACAGAGTGTAGTGCAACAAAATTTGCAGATGACACAAAGATTAGAGGGAAATCGGGTTGTGTAGAGGACACAGAGAGGCTGCAAAGAGATTTAGATAGGTTAAGCGAATGGGCTAAGGTTTGGCAGATGGAATACAATGTCGGAAAATGTGAGGTCATGCACCTTGGGAAAAAAAACAGTAAAATGGAATATTATTTGAATGGGGAGAAATTACAACATGCTGCGGTATAGAGGGATCTGGGGTTCCTTGAGCATGAAACTCTTTTTGGAGTTCACCTGCAAAACATAAAACATTAAACGGTGCCACCCGACCTGGGTGACACTCCAGATATTTACAAGGCCCTTTTTTCCCCCCCTTTTTTTTTTTTTTTGTGTTTTTCTTTTTTTTTTGTTTTTTTTTTTTGGGAACTAAAATCACAATTTTTCCCCAGTGCCCCCTATAAAAGGGAAGGGGACACTAAAAGCACCGGCAATTAAAACAAATTAACTTTAAAACGTAAAATCAAATTAAAATTTGGTTGCCGGGCGTGATGATGCACTCCAGTCCCTCCGGTGCCCACCTCTCGCGGAAGGCCGCGAGCGTACCGGTGGACACCGCGTGCTCCATCTCCAAGGACACCCTGGACCGGATGTAAGAGCGTAAGAGAGGCAGGCAGTCAGGTTGAACGACCCCCTCGACCGCCCGCTGCCTGGACCGGCTGATGGCACCCTTGGCCGTGCCCAGGAGCAGTCCTACGAGGAGGCCTTCGGACCTACCCGCTCCCCTCCGCACAGGGTGCCCAAAGATCAGGAGAGTGGGACTGAAGTGCAGCCAGAATTTCAGGAGCAGCCCCTTCAAATAGTGGAACAGGGGCTGCAACCTTGTGCACTCCATAAAAACATGGAACACGGACTCCTCCAGACCGCAGAAATTGCAAGCGGCCTGGGAGTCCGTGAACCGGCTTAAAAATTTGTTGCACGGCACTGCTCCGTGCACCACCCTCCAGGCCAAGTCCCCGATGAATAGTGCCCTCCATCGGGGACCCCCGCCTCCTCCGGACGGCAAGATGGTACGCCATGGCGTGTCCGGACGGCCGGCGAGGATGGCAAAGTTGAGGGTGTGCAGGAGCAGCCCGTACAGGAAACCCCTCCGCGCGGAACTGAAAGGCACGGAGGGGATTTCCCCGAGGCGGCTCAAGTTGTGAGGCGCCGGCCCCCGAGGGAGGTTCCGGGGTTTGGCGCCGATGAGGAATTCCGTCCGGACGGGGATCAGTTCGGACGGGATCTCCCCACGTGCTTGAGCCTCCTCGATGCACCTAACGGAGTCAGGGCCCAGAGCTGTTTTTAGCGACTCGATGGCATCGGCCGCGTGGCGGACGTTGGCAGAATTTAGGCGCCGCGCCAGCGTGTCTGGCGCCATCCAGCCCGCTCCTCCGCCATCGAGCAGGTCCCTGACCCTGGTCACCTCACCAGCCACAGCCCTCTCTTCCGACCGCCACATGAAGCCTCGGCCGTGGAGGTACGGATTCCCGAGCAGCGGTTCCTGCAGGACGGCCGCCACTCCAGCCGGCGGAGAGCTGCGCTTGGTGGAGACTTTGTTTCAGACCCTGATGAGTTCCCTGTAAAAGACAGGCAGCTCCCGGAGGGCGGTCCTGGCACCCCCCAAGTTCACAAACAGGAGCTGCGTGTCATAATTGAGGTCGAGCTGCTGGCGGAAGAAATACCTCGCCAGAGCGCACCACCTAGGAGGGGGCTCGACGTAAAGGTATCTCTGCAGGGTCTGAAGACGGAAAGTCGCGAGCTGGGCGCTGACGCACACCAACGACTGACCGCCCTCCTTAAGCGGGAGACTCAAGACCGCGGCAGAGACCCAGTGCTTCCTGTTGTTCCAGAAGAAGTCCACCAGCTTCTTCTGTATCTTGGCGACAAACGCAGGGGGAGGGGTCAAAGTGACCAGCCGGTACCACAGCATTGCGGCCACCAGCTGGTTTATGACTAGCGCTCGACCCCTTTAGGACAGCACTCGGAGCAGTCCTGTCCAGCGCCCTAGGCGAGCGGCGACCTTGGCCTCCAGCTCCTGCCAGTTCGCCGGCCAGGCTCCCTCGTCGGGGCTAAGGTAGACTCCCAGATAGACGAGATGGGTCGTGCTCCAGCAAAAGGCCTGAGCTCCTCCGGCAGGGAGTCCACCCGCCACTGACCCACCAGGAGTCCGGAACATTTCTCCCAGTTGATCCTGGCGGAGGACGCGGCCGAGTAAATCTCCTGGCACTCACGCATCCTCCGCAGGTCAGCGGGATCCTCTATCGCGAGGAGCACGTCATCGGCGTAAGCCGTGAGGACGACCTCCACGCCCGGCCCTTGCAGAGCCAGTCCCGTCAACCTCGTCCGCAAGAGGCGCAGGAAAGGCTCCACGCAAACGGCGTATAACTGGCCGGACATGGGGCATCCCTGGCGCACCCCTCTCCTAAAGCGAAGGGGCGCCGTCAAGGACCCGTTAACCTTAATCAGACACTCCGCGGCGGCGTACAAAAGTCGGATCCGGGCGACGAAATGCGTCCCGAACCCGAAAGCGCGCAGAGTTCCGAGCAGATAGTCGTGATCCACCCTGTCGAACGCCTTCTCTTGGTCGAGGGATAGGAAGGCGACCGACAGATCAGCCTCCTGGGAACAATGGATGAGGTCCCGGACCAGATGGATGTTATCGTGGATTGTCCGGCCCGGGACCGTGTATGACTGGTCGGGGTGGATTATGTGGTCCAGCACGGCACCAAGGCGAGCAGACATCGCCCTGGCGAAGATTTTGTTGTCCGTGCTGAGGAGGGAGACCGGGCGCCAGTTCTTAAGGAGGCGGAGATCGCCCTTCTTAGGCAGCAGGACGATGACTGCCCTGCGCCAAGAGAGGGGCATCTCCCCGGTCGCCAGACTTTCCCCCAGGACCCGCGCGTAGTCGCTCCCCAGGACGTCCCAGAACGCCCTGTGGAACTCCACGGTCAGCCCGTCCAGCCCCGGGGATTTTCCCCTCGAGAGCCGGGCGAGGGCACCGGTCAGCTCCGCCAGGCTTAGCGGAGCTTCCAGATTTTCGGCGCCCTCCGGGCCGACCTTCGGCAGGTCCTCCCACAAAACTCTATGCGCTTCCTCGCTGGACGGATCCGGAGAGAACAGAGCCCCGTAATATTCAAGGACCCTGTTGTTGACGCCCTCCGGATCCGAGACGAGAGAGCCGTCGTCGGCCAGCAGCGTCAAGAGCTGCTTACGGACACTCTGCCTTTTTTCCAGCGAGTAGAAGAAGGGGGAGCCGCGGTCCAGATCCCGCAGGAACCGGATCCGCGACCTCATGAACGCGCCTCGGGACCCGACGAGCTGCAGGTCCTTCAGCGCGGCCTTCTTCGCTTCGTACACCGTCCGCAGGGCCGGGTCCTGGACGACTTGACCGAGACGGGCTTCCAGGTCGAGCACCTCTTTTTCTAGGCGCCCGACTCTGGCCGCCCGCCTCTTGGTCGACCCCCTCGCGTACTCTTGACAGAAGACGCGGACGTGAGCCTTGCCCACGTCCCACCATAGCCTCAAGGAGGGGAAGCCCCCCTGCTTCCTTCTCCAGTCGGACCAGAATCGACGGAACGAGTCCTGGAACCGCACGTCCTCCAGCAGCCGGTTGTTAAAGTGCCAGTACGCGGACCCCGTCCTCGCGCGGAGCGAAGCGAGCTCCGCCCACACCAGGTGGTGGACCGAACACGGCACCGGCCGCATGGAGGCCGCCGGGACGCAGGAAACGTACGCCCGAGACACGTAAAGGCGGTCGACTCTAGACCATCCAACTCCAGGCCTCACCCAAGTAAAGGCGCTGGAGTCGGGGTGGAGATTTCGCCAGACGTCCACCAAGTCGAAGGACCCGACCAGGTCCCTCAACTTCTCCATCGCCGTCATGCACTGCGGGGCACCGGAGCGGTCCCTCGCCTCGAGGGTGCAGTTAAAATCCCCCCCGAGGACAATGCAGTCGCCGACGTCGACGGAGCCAAGAAGAGCGGACACCTCTTCAAAGAAGCGCGTCTGCTGCGGGCCGGGATGAGGGGCGTACACGTTCACGAGATGGAGCGGCACGTCCCCCAGGCGAACCGTTACGTGCAGCAAGCGGCCTGGCACGGGCTCCTCGACCCCCAAGATCTCCGGCTGAAAATGCGGGCCCAGCAAGATGGCCACCCCACTAGAAATGGCGGTGAGGTGGCTCATGCGGACCTCTCCTTGCCATTCCAGGAACCACGTGGCTTCGTCTCCCGGAACGGTGTGGGTTTCTTGCAGGAAGCACACCGCATATTTCCCCTCCCGCAGGAGCGAAAAATTATCAAATCTACGGCGTGCCCCTCTGCCGCCGTTGATGTTGAGGCTGGCTATGGTTATCTTCATGGCAAAAGCATAGTGCAACCTCTACCTTCACCTATTGTGGGGGAGGGAGCGGAGTCTTTTGTTGAACTCCGCTCCCTCCGCAGCCCAGCGAGGAGTCCCTCGAGCTCGCGCAGCTCAAGGTGCTGCTCCTTTGTCAAGGGCCCGCCCGCGGCCAAGGTTTTAACGGCGGCGCGGACGGACCCCTTGATCAGCTCTGGCTCGGACCATTTTTCCAGGGCCAGTCGGGCTTGGTCGCGGCGACCCCGGCTCTGGGCCAAAAAGTCCCGGAGTTCCTTTGCAGGAATGAGGAGGGCCTCAGCGGCGGCCGCGAGCAGATCCACCGCCTCACTGGCGGTGGTCTCTAGGTCTTCACCCGCGTCCCCCACCGAGTCCCCGTCCTCCTCCGGGAGGTGGCCGCCAGCAGCCAGCCCATCGACCGCACAAGGTACGGCAAATGAACCGGCCGCTCCAACCGGCCCTGGCACTGCCCCGATCCCACCCCCAGGATCGTCGGCAGAGGAGTCCCCACTGGGCTCTTTTAAAAATGGTGCTGGGTCGGGAAATGACAGCGGAAGGGGTTCCCCCTCCGCCCCAGGAACCGGAGAACAAGGAGAGACCCGGCCATAGGAGATCCCCAGGCTCCCCAAGTGCTCCAGCTCCAAAGTAAGAGGCGAGGGTGGGTGTACCTCCCCCTCCCCGCTGCCACCCCCCGGCCCAGCATCTACAGTTTCATAAAAATCAGTTTGTGTTTCTGCCGGGTCGAGCGACTCCCGACGGAAGTTGGGTATTGGCTGGGCGGGCTCAGGTTCGGCCTTTTCGGCCTCGCCCGCCTCAGTCCCCGGGACGCCCGGCCCGGCGGCTACGCATTCCTACGCGGTCACCACGCCCCCCACGACAGGCAGATCTTCCATGCCATCCCCAGGAGGCAGCGGCTGGGCAGCCTCGACTGCCTCACCCTCCCCGGGGACAGACTCTTCGCGCCTGCAGCGCAACTTGGGAGCGCTGGTGGGGGACGCGGGACACGCGGCGGGCACCGACTCCTCCGCGGAGGGATGTTGTTCCCACTCCGCCTCATCGGAGCCGCGCCTCCTTTTGTTCCTGGGGGCGCGCGGAGGCAGGGAGACCCCCATGTCTGCCGAGGCCTCCCGCTCCGCCCCCCCCTTTTCCTTTCCTTTCCCGCGCCCGGGCCCCTCTGTGGTGTTATTCAAGTGCTCGGGCACGGGCTCGGGGCACCACGCGCTCGCCGGTGACTGGGTTGGGCTGAGCGCGGTGGTCAAATTATGTGGCGCACCGAGGGGACCCGCCTCTTGATGTTTTGCCTTCTTCCGCGCCTTCTTTCCGGTCGGACGCTCTCCCTCCCCCCCGCCGGAGGCCCTGAAAACAAAGGCCTCCGACGATGCCCGCGCACCTACGGCTCCCGGCACGCGGACGCAACTAGGGGGAGGGGTGGCGGCGGCGCCAGCCTTGGCCGCCTTCGGTGGTTTGGCAGCCTTGGAGGCGGGGCAGTTCTTACGAACATGCCCCACCTCCCTGCAGGCATGGCACCGCACGCCGTCCGACGTCCAGAAGACGCGGTAGGCAGTCCCCTCCGTCGTGTCCTCCCGCGCCAGCCGGACAAAGAGCTGGCGGCGGAAGGAGAACACGTGGCGCAGGCTATTCTCCCTGAGGCCGAGCGGTATGGGGTTGATCCCTGACGTTACCTCCCCCAGTTGTTGTAGATGAGGGAGGAGGAGCTCAGCGGGAACAAAGGGCGGGACGTTCGATATGATGACCCTCTGCGCGGTGGCCTCGAGAGGGTCCACCGGCAGGAACGTCCCGCCCACCGTGAGTCCCTTTTCGAGGGCCAGGGACACCGCCCGCTCCGACCCCAGGAAGACCACGGCCTTCCCAGACATCTTGGAGGCTGCGACAATGGCCGAGGGGCCGACTACCCCAGCCATCGCCCGCACGCACTCCTCGATGGTCATTGTGGGGTGAGTGTAGCTCTTGACCCCGTGTTTTTTAGTAATGAGTCTGAAAGGTGGCAGGGCAGCGGGTGGCGCAGGAGGGGCCGTGGAAGCGGTTGCCACCTGCGCATATGTCTTCGCTGGCCCTGCCACCGGCGTGGATGGGGTCGCCATCACGGGGTCCCTTTAAGGGCTACACCCACCCCAAAGTCACAGGCCTTAATGGTCTTTAATGGCCTCGTATATTAACTGAGCAGAGGAGCCCTTAACGAGGCACCTCTCCCCTCGTTGACAATTGGGGAGAGGCCTTGCTCCCTCTGCTCAGTTCTCTTAATTGGTTTTTTTTTAAATTAGGAAGAAAAGGGGCCTCAGAGAGAGAGGGGAGAAACAGAGGGTAACGGAGAAAGAGAGAGGGGGGTGGGAAGGGGGGCGGGCTGCGAGGGCAGGTCTCCCCTCGCAGCTGTGGGTGGGTGCACTCCCCAGATGGCAAAACACACAAAAAACACAGTCTTTGGGTTGGTCTTCAGGTGGGGGGAGAAGACGTCTTCACCTGGGGTAGCTAGAGCCACCAGGCACACAATCCTAAACGATCTTTAATAGGGTGATTAAGAAAACAATCTTCAGCCTGGTAGCTCCAGCTATCCCAGGCTAGGCAATTGGGGGGGGTGGGGGGGTTCCAATTGTGGGGGGGGCCTAGTTGTAAGCAAGGCCCCCACACACACTACCACACACACACACACACCCCGCGATGTTCCGGCCCTCAGTGGTCTTCTTTCCTCCCCCCACCGATACAACAAAGTCTTTTTGGGAAATGCACCCACACCCACCTGTAGAAGATGTAGAGTCTCCCTCCTTCCACACTGGATGTAGTTGGTCTTTTCCCCCTCTCTCCAACTCTTTGCAGAATGATAAAGATGTTTAAAGTTTTCTGTTCTCCTCCTCTCCCTCTGGATGAAAGTGGTGTTGAAGCCCCTTCCTTCCTTCTCCTCCTGGGCTGGTCTCAGGGCTCTCCAGGCAGGAGCTCAAGTTGCTAGCTGCTTCCCTCACTGCTCACAGCTCCAACTGAGCAGGACACGCCTCCACTGCTCCACAATTGGTCCTTGAGCATGAAACTCTTTTAGAGTCTACCTGTGAAAACATAAAACAATAACGGTGCCACCCAACCTGGGTGACACTCCAGACATTTACAAGGCCCTTTTTTTCCCCCCCTTTTTTTGTTTTTTTTTGTGTTTTTCTTTTTTTGGTTTTTTTTTTTGGGCACTAAAATCACAATTTTTCCCCAGTGCCCCCTATAAAAGGGAAGGGGACACTAAAAGCACCGGCAATTAAAACAAATTAACTTTAAAACGTAAAATCAAATTAAAATTTGGTTGCCGGGCGTGATGATGCACTCCAGTCCCTCCGGTGCCCACCTCTCGCGGAAGGCCGCGAGCGTACCGGTGGACACCGCGTGCTCCATCTCCAAGGACACCCTGGACCGGATGTAAGAGCGGAAGAGAGGCAGGCAGTCAGGTTGAACGACCCCCTCGACCGCCCGCTGCCTGGACCGGCTGATGGCACCCTTGGCCGTGCCCAGGAGCAGTCCTACGAGGAGGCCTTCGGACCTACCCGCTCCCCTCCGCACAGGGTGCCCAAAGATCAGGAGGGTGGGACTGAAGTGCAGCCAGAATTTCAGGAGCAGCCCCTTCAAATAATGGAACAGGGGCTGCAACCTCGTGCACTCAATAAAAACATGGAACACGGACTCCTCCAGACCGCAGAAATTGCAGGCGGCCTGGGAGTCCGTGAACCGGCTTAAAAATTTGTTGCACGGCACTGCTCCGTGCACCACCCTCCAGGCCAAGTCCCCGATGAATAGTGGGAGGACCCCTGCGTAGAGGGCCCTCCATCGGGGACCCCCGCCTCCTCCGGACGGCAAGATGGTACGCCATGGCGTGTCCGGACGGCCGGCGAGGATGGCAAAGTTGAGGGTGTGCAGGAGCAGCCCGTACAGGAAACCCCTCCGCGCGGAACTGAAAGGCACGGAGGGGATTTCCCCGAGGCGGCTCAAGTTGTGAGGCGCCGGCCCCCGAGGGAGGTTCCGGGGTTTGGCGCCGATGAGGAATTCCGTCCGGACGGGGGTCAGTTCGGACGGGATCTCCCCACGTGCTTGAGCCTCCTCGATACACCTAACGGAGTCAGGGCCCAGAGCTGTTTTTAGCGACTCGATGGCATCGGCCGCGCGGCGGACGTTGGCAGAATTTAGGCGCCGCGCCAGCGTGACTGGCGCCATCCAGCCCGCTCCTCCGCCATCGAGCAGGTCCCTGACCCTGGTCACCTCACCAGCCACAGCCCTCTCTTCCGACCGCCACATGAAGCCTCGGCCGTGGAGGTACGGATTCCCGAGCAGCGGTTCCTGCAGGACGGCCGCCACTCCAGCCGGCGGAGAGCTGCGCTTGGTGGAGACTTTGTTCCAGACCCTGATGAGTTCCCTGTAAAAGACAGGCAGCTCCCGGAGGGCGGTCCTGGCACCCCCCAAGTTCACAAACAGGAGCTGCGTGTCATAATTGAGGTCGAGCTGCTGGCGGAAGAAATACCTCGCCAGAGCACACCACCTAGGAGGGGGCTCGACGTAAAGGTATCTCTGCAGGGTCTGAAGACGGAAAGTCGCGAGCTGGGCGCTGACGCACACCAACGACTGACCGCCCTCCTCAAGCGGGAGACTCAAGACCGCGACAGAGACCCAGTGCTTCCTGTTGTTCCAGAAGAAGTCCACCAGCTTCTTCTGTATCTTGGCGACAAACGCAGGGGGAGGGGTCAAAGTGACCAGCCGGTACCACAGCATTGCGGCCACCAGCTGGTTTATGACTAGCGCTCGACCCCTGTAGGACAGCACTCGGAGCAGTCCTGTCCAGCGCCCTAGGCGAGCGGCGACCTTGGCCTCCAGCTCCTGCCAGTTCGCCGGCCAGGCTTCCTCGTCGGGGCTAAGGTAGACTCCCAGATAGAGGAGATGGGTCGTGCTCCAGGCAAAAGGCCTGAGCTCCTCCGGCAGGGAGTCCACCCGCCACTGACCCACCAGGAGTCCGGAACATTTCTCCCAGTTGATCCTGGCGGAGGACGCGGCCGAGTAAATCTCCTGGCACTCACGCATCCTCCGCAGGTCAGCGGGATCCTCTACCGCGAGGAGCACGTCATCGGCGTAAGCCGAGAGGACGACCTCCACGCCCGGCCCTTGCAGAGCCAGTCCCGTCAACCTCGTCCGCAAGAGGCGCAGGAAAGGCTCCACGCAAACGGCGTATAACTGGCCGGACATGGGGCATCCCTGGCGCACCCCTCTCCTAAAGCGAAGGGGCGCCGTCAAGGACCCGTTAACCTTAATCAGACACTCCGCGGCGGCGTACAAAAGTCGGATCCGGGCGACGAAATGCGTCCCGAACCCGAAAGCGCGCAGAGTTCCGAGCAGATAGTCGTGATCCACCCTGTCGAACGCCTTCTCTTGGTCGAGGGATAGGAAGGCGACCGACAGACCAGCCTCCTGGGAGCAATGGATGAGGTCCCGGACCAGATGGATGTTGTCGTGGATTGTCCGGCCCGGGACCGTGTATGACTGGTCGGGGTGGATCATGTGGTCCAGCACGGCACCAAGGCGAGCAGACATCGCCCTGGCGAAGATTTTGTAGTCCGTGCTGAGGAGGGAGACCGGGCGCCAGTTCTTAAGGAGGCGGAGATCGCCCTTCTTAGGCAGCAGGACGATGACTGCCCTGCGCCAAGAGAGGGGCATCTCCCCGGTCGCCAGACTTTCCCCCAGGACCCGCGCGTAGTCGCCCCCCAGGACGTCCCAGAACGCCCTGTGGAACTCCACGGTCAGCCCGTCCAGCCCCGGGGATTTTCCCCTCGAGAGCCGGGCGAGGGCACCGGTCAGCTCCGCCAGGCTTAGCGGAGCTTCCAGATTTTCGGCGCCCTCCGGGCCGACCTTCGGCAGGTCCTCCCACAAAACTCTACGCGCTTCCTCGCTGGACGGATCCGGAGAGAACAGAGCCCCGTAATATTCACGGACCCTGTTGTTGACGCCCTCCGGATCCGAGACGAGAGAGCCGTCGTCGGCCAGCAGCGTCAAGAGCTGCTTACGGACACTCTGCCTTTTTTCCAGCGAGTAGAAGAAGGGGGAGCCGCGGTCCAGATCCCGCAGGAACCGGATCCGCGACCTCACGAACGCGCCTCGGGACCCGACGAGCTGCAGGTCCTTCAGCGCGGCCTTCTTCGCTTCGTACACCGTCCGCAGGGCCGGGTCCTGGACGACTTGACCGAGACGGGCTTCCAGGTCGAGCACCTCTTTTTCTAGGCGCCCGACTCTGGCCGCCCGCCTCTTGGTCGACCCCCTCGCGTACTCTTGACAGAAGACGCGGACGTGAGCCTTGCCCACGTCCCACCATAGCCTCAAGGAGGGGAAGCCCCCCTGCTTCCTTCTCCAGTCGGACCAGAATCGACGGAACGAGTCCTGGAACCGCACGTCCTCCAGCAGCCGGTTGTTAAAGTGCCAGTACGCGGACCCCGTCCTCGCGCGGAGCGAAGCGAGCTCCGCCCACACCAGGTGGTGGTCCGAACACGGCACCGGCCGCATGGAGGCCGCCGGGACGCAGGAAACGTACGCCCGAGACACGTAAAGGCGGTCGACTCTAGACCATCCAACTCCAGGCCTCACCCAAGTAAAGGCGCTGGAGTCGGGGTGGAGATTTCGCCAGACGTCCACCAAGTCGAAGGACCCGACCAGGTCCCTCAACTTCTCCATCGCCGTCATGCACTGCGGGGCACCGGAGCGGTCCCTCGCCTCGAGGGTGCAGTTAAAATCCCCCCCGAGGACAATGCAGTCGCCGACGTCGACGGAGCCAAGAAGAGCGGACACCTCTTCAAAGAAGCGCGTTTGCTGCGGGCCGGGATGAGGGGCGTACACGTTCACGAGATGGAGCGGCACGTCCCCCAGGCGAACCGTTACGTGCAGCAAGCGGCCTGGCACGGGCTCCTCGACCCCCAAGATCTCCGGCTGAAAATGCGGGCCCAGCAAGATGGCCACCCCACTAGAAATGGCGGTGAGGTGGCTCATGCCGACCTCTCCTTGCCATTCCAGGAGCCACGTGGCTTCGTCTCCCGGAACGGTGTGGGTTTCTTGCAGGAAGCACACCGCATATTTCCCCTCCCGCAGGAGCGAAAAATTGTCAAATCTACGGCGTGCCCCTCTGCCGCCGTTGATGTTGAGGCTGGCTATGGTTATCTTCATGACAAAAGCATAGTGCAACCTCTACCTTAACCTATTGTGGGGGAGGGAGCGGAGTCTTTTGTTGAACTCCGCTCCCTCCGCAGCCCAGCGAGGAGTCCCTCGAGCTCGCGCAGCTCAAGGTGCTGCTCCTTTGTCAAGGGCCCGCCCGCGGCCAAGGTTTTAACGGCGGCGCGGACGGACCCCTTGATCAGCTCCGGCTCGGACCATTTTTCCAGGGCCAGTCGGGCTTGGTCGCGGCGACCCCGGCTCTGGGCCAAAAAGTCCCGGAGTTCCTTTGCAGGAACGAGGAGGGCCTCAGCGGCGGCCGCGAGCAGATCCACCGCCTCCCTGGCGGTGGTCTCTAGGTCTTCACCCGCGTCCCCCACCGAGTCCCCGTCCTCCTCCGGGAGGTGGCCGCCAGCAGCCGGCCCATCGACCGCACAAGGTACGGCAAATGAACCGGCCGCTCCAACCGGCCCTGGCACTGCCCCGATCCCACCCCCAGGATCGTCGGCAGAGGAGTCCCCACTGGGCTCTTTTAAAAATGGTGCTGGGTCGGGAAATGACAGCGGAAGGGGTTCCCCCTCCGCCCCAGGAACCGGAGAACAAGGAGAGACCCGGCCATAGGAAATCCCCAGGCCCTCCAAGTGCTCCAGCTCCAAAGTAAGGGGCGAGGGTGGGTGTTCCTCCCCCTCCCCGCTGCCACCCCCCGGCCCAGCATCTACAGTGTCATAATTATTTGTTTCATTCTCTGCCGGGTCGAGCAAATCCCGGGGGAAGTTGGGTAATAGCTGGGCGGGCTCAGGTTCGGCCTTTTCGGCCTCGCCCGCCTCAGTCCCCGGGACGCCCGGCCCGGCGGCTACGCATTCCTCCGCGGTCCCCACGCCCCCCACGACAGGCAGATCTTCCACTCCATCCCCGGGAGGCAGAGGCTGGGCAGCCTCAACTGTCTCACCCTCCCCGGGGACAGACTCCTCGCGCCTGCAGCGCAATTTGGGGGCGCTGGTGGGGGACGCGGGACACGCGGCGGGCACCGCCTCCTCCGCGGAGGGATGTTGTTCCCCCTCCGCCTCATTGGGGCGGTGCCTCTTTTTGTTCCTGGGGGCGCGCGGAGTCAGGGAGACCTCCATGTCTGCCGAGGCCTCCCGCTCCGCCCCCCCCTTTTCCTTTTCTTGCCCGCGCCTGGGCCCCTCTGTGGTGGTATTCAAGGGCTCGGGCACGGGCTCGGGGCACCCCGCGCTCGCCGGTGACGGGGTTGGGCTGAGCGCGGTGGTCAAATTATCCGGCGCACTGAGGGGACCCGCCTCTTGATGTTTTGTCTTCTTCCGCGCCTTCTTTCCGGTCGGACGCTCTCCCTCCCCCCCGCCGGAGGCCCTGAAAACAAAGGCCTCCGACGATGCCCGCGCACCTACGGCTCCCGGCACGCGGACGCAACTAGGGGGCGGGGTGGCGGCGGCGCCAGCCTTGGCCGCCTTCGGTGGTTTGGCGGCCTTGGAGGCGGGGCAGTTCTTGCGAACGTGCCCCACCTCCCTGCAGGCATGGCACCGCACGCCGTCCGACGTCCAGAAGACGCGGTAGGCAGTCCCCTCGTGCACCACATTAAAGTGACCTTCCGTCGTCTCCTCCCGCGCCAGCCGGACAAAGAGCTGGCGGCGGAAGGAGAACACGTGGCGCAGGCTGCTCTCCCTGAGGCCGAGCGGTATGGGGTTGATCCCTGACCTTACCTCCCCCAGTTGTTGTAGGTGAGGGAGGAGGAGCTCAGCGGAAACAAAGGGCGGGACGTTTGAAACGATGACCCTCTGCGCGGTGGCCTCGAGAGGGTCCACCGGCAGGAACGTCCCGCCCACCGTGAGCCCCTTTTCAAGGGCCAGGGACACCGCCCGCTCCGACCCCAGGAAGAACACGGCCTTCCCAGACATCTTGGAGGCTGCGACAATGGCCGAGGGGCCGACTACCCCAGCCATCGCCCGCACGCACTCCTCAATGCTCATTGTGGGGTGAGTGTAGCTCTTGACCCCGTGTTTCCTGGTTATAAGTCTGAATGGTGGCAGGGCAGCGGGTGGCGCAGGAGGTGCCGTGGATGTGGACACCGCCTGCGCATACGTCCTTGCTGGCCCTGCCACCGGCGTGGATGGGGTCGCCATCACGGGGTCCCTTTAAGGGCTACACCCACCCCAAAGTCACAGGCCTTAATGGTCTTTATTAGGCCTCTTGTAGATTGACTGAGCAGAGGAGCCCTTAATGAGGTACCTCTCCCCTAGTTGACAATTGGGGAGGGGCCTTGCTCCCTCTGCTCAGTTGTCTTAAATGTTTTTTTTTTTTTAAATTAAATTTGGAAGAAAGAGGCTCTCAGAGAGAGAGGGGAGAAACAGAGTAACAGAGAAAGAGAGAGGGGGGGTGGGAAGGGGGGGACTGCGAGGGCAGGTCTCCCCTCGCAGCTGTGGGTGGGTGCACTCCCCAGATGGCAAAACACAAAAGTCTTTGGGGTGGTCTTCAGGTGGGGGGAGAAGATGTCTTCACCTGGGGTAGCTGGAGCCACCAGGCACTCCTAACGATCTTTAATTGGGTGATTGATGACAATCTTCAGCCTGGTAGCTCCAGCTATCCCAGGCTAGGCTAATGTGGGGGGTGGGGGGGGTTCCAATTGTGGGGGGGCCCAGTTGTAAGCACGGCCCCCACGCACACTACCACACACACACACACCCCCCGCGATGTTCCGGCCCTCAGTGGTCTTCTTTCCTCCCCCCACCGATACAACAAAGTCTTTTTGGGAAATGCACCCACACCCACCTGTAGAATGTAGAGTCTCCCTCCTTCCACACTGGTTGGTTGTTGTGGTTTTTCCCCCTCTCTCCAACTCTTTGCAGAAATGATAAAGATGTTTAAAGTTTTCTGCTTTCTCCTCCTCTCCCTCTGGATAAAGTTGGTGGTGAAGCCCCTTCCTTCCTTCTCTTCCTGGGCTGGTCTCAGGGCTCTCCAGGCTGGGGCTCAAGTTGCTAGCTGCTTCCCTCACTGCTCACAGCTCCAACTGAGCAGGACACGCCTCCACTGCTCCACAATTGGTCCTTGAGCATGAATGACAGAAGGATAGTTTGCAGGTGAAGCAGGTAATCAGGAAGGCGAATGGAATGTTGGCCTTCATTGCCAGAGGGATGGAGTACAAAAGCAGGGAGGTCCTGCTGCAACTGTATAGGGTATTGCTGATGCCGCACCTGGAGTACTGTGTGCAGTTTCGGTCATTTTACTTAAGGAAGTATATATAATCTTAGGAGGGAGTACAGAGACTATTCACTCGGCTGATTTCGCAGATGAGAGGGTTACCTTATGATGATAGATCGAGCAGACTGGATTTTTACTCTTTGGAGTTCAGAAGGATGAGGGGTGATCTTATGGAAACATTTAAAATAATGAAAGGGATGAACAAGATTGAAGCAGAGAGGTTGTTTCCACTGATCGGGGAGACGAGAACGAGGGGGCACAGCCTCAAAATACGGTGGAGCCAATTTAAAGCCGAGGTGAGCAGGAATTTCTTGTCCCAGAGGGTAGCGAATCTGTGGAATTCTCTGTCCAAGGAAGCAGTTAAGGCTAGCTCATTGAATGTATGCAAAATACAGATAGGTAGATTTTTAACCAATAATGGAATTAAGAGTAATGGGGAGCGGGCGGGTAAGTGGAGCTGAGTCCACGGCCAGATCAGCCATGATTTTGTTGAATTGCGGAGCAGGCTCGAGGGGCTAGATGGCCTATTCCTGTTCCTAATTCTTATGTTCTTATGTTCTTATGTTCAAGCATGCCACCTCCATCCGAAGTGCCTTACAGCAGTCCAAGTAGATGCCTCCCCCAGCCGAGTTGCTTTGCACAGGTCCTGTTTCTCGGTACCACCTGCATGGAATGATTCGGGCTTAGAGGGGGCGGGGCTTGACACAGGCCGGAGCTTGTCGCCTGTCCGTCAGAAAAGTGCAGAACAAATAGTTCCCTGCGTTAATAAACCCCTGGGGTCACGCAACCCGAGCGCGGGCTCAGGCTCGAGAGACAATTCTCCGCACCATCCGCTGCACACAAACCCGGGCTCGGTCCCAGGTGCCGAATCACAGCCCGCAGGCCCTTTATTTGCACACCCGGATCCAGACTCGGCTCTCGCTATTGGGCCAGCCTGCGCTTACGCTATTTGGTCCGTCTGGGCTCACGCTATTGGGCAGCGCAAAAGTCCCAGGGTCCAGCGTAATACAAAAGGAGACAATGTCCAGCGCAATACAAACAGAGACAGGGTGCTGCGTAATACAAACGGAGACAAGGTCCAGTGTAATACAAACAGAGACAATGTCCAGCATAACACAAACGGAGACAGGGTCCAGCATAACACAAACGGAGACAGGGTCCAGCATAATACAAACGGAGACAGGGTCCAGCATAATACAAACCGAGACAGGGTCCAGCGTAACACAAACGGAGACAGGGTCCAGCGTAACACAAACGGAGTCAGGGTCCAGCCTAACACAAATGGAGACAGGGTCCAGCGTAATACAAACGGAGACAGTGTCCAGCGTAATACAAACGGAGACAGGGTCAAGCGTAACACAAACGAAGAGAGGATCCAACGTAACACAAACGGAGACAGGGTCCAGCGTAACACAAACGGAGACAGGGGGTTCCAGCGTAACACAAACGGAGACAGGGTCCAGCGTAACACAAACGGAGACAGGGTCCAGCTTAACACAAACGGAGACAGGGTCCAGCGTAATACAAACGGAGACAGGGTCCAGCGTAATACAAACAGAGACACCGCCTAGTTTTACATTATTAACAATTATTTAATAATTGTAACAGTTTTTTTGCAATAATAATTGAAAGTGTGACACTATCACCTCTAACATCTGCCTTTAACATTTTACCAACACAAGAAACATACTGTATAGAATACAACAGAGACACGATCAGCTTTGATCTTGTTGAATGGCGGAGGAGGCTCGAGGGGCCAGATGGCCTAGTCCTGTTCCTAATACTTATGTTCTTATGTTCTATAGTTATAATAATATAGGTGTGCACTAGAACTGGAACTACAGGGGCAGGTTATTTTCAGGTCTAGTGTAACAATTCCAGAGACAGGGTCCGGAGTATTAACAGCAAATGCATGGCCCACTGTTAGAGTAAAAAAGACAGTGTTTAATCCAATAAATACAGAGGTAGACTCGAGTGTAATAGTGAACACAATGCTGGATCGAGTGTGATGATCACATAGGCAGTGTCTCGTGCAACAAAACAAAGATTGGGTCTCCTCTAATAGTGTGTGCAAGTCAGGGCCGATGGTTATAACCTGATTCACCCATCTCCCTGTGCTCACTAACCTACATTGTCTCCTGGTTAAGCAACGCCTCGATTTTAAAATTCTAATCATTGGTTTCAAAACTCTCCATGGCCTCGCCCCTCCCTATCTCTGTAAACTCTTACAGCCCCACCATCTTCCGAGTTTCCTGTAGTCCTCCAAATCTGTCCTTGCCCATCCCTGATTTTAATCGCCCCACCATTGGTGGCCGTGTCTTCGGCTGCTGAAACTCTAAGCTCTGGAATTCCCCCCAAAACCTCCACCTCCTCTTTCAAGGTTCTTTTTAACAACTACCTCTTCGAAATTTTTTTCTTGTTGATATCGATCGTGTTAAGCGCCGTGAGATCTTTCATTGCATTAAAGCCACTATATTAATATACGTTCTGTTTGTTTTTTTGTTGTAACAAATGCTTTGCTAAAAGAGTCAAGGCCCACTGCAGTTGAATGTGTGGGTTAGTGTAATAACATGGCGTCTGGAGAGGGTTGCGGTGAGGGGCGTCTGGAGGGGGAGGGGGTGGGGCGCGTCTGGAGGGGGAGGGGGTGGGAGGCTTCTGGAGGGGGAAGGGGTGGGGATGCGTCTGGAGGGGGAAGTGAGTGGGGGGCGCCTGGAGGGGGAGGGGGTGGGGGGCGTCTGGACGGGGTGGGCGTGGGTGGCGTCTGGAGGGGGAAGGGGTGGGGGGCGTCTGGATTGGGAGGGGGTGGGGGGGACGTTGGGGGGGAGGGATGGGGCCGTCAGGGGGGGATGGGCAGTCGGGGGAGTTGGATGGTGGAGGGGCTGTCTGGGGGGCGGGGGAGGGACCGCCTGGGAGGGGGTGGGGCCTTGGTGGAGGGGGAGAGGGGAGGAGGGACGGTCGGGAGTGGGAGGGGCGGTCCGGGAGGTGGGGGAGGGGTCTGGGAGGAACCAGATGGTGCAGGGTCACAGCCAAGCGGGTAAGTGATTGGCTGATGGAATGGTAAATCTTTTTCTTTTGCTTTTAAATAGGAAACATTTGGCATTCTTGTAAGTCGGAACTGCCAATAAATATATGTGAACTTTATTATCTAAAGAGAGCCAGTTAATTAAATCAGCGGATTGCTGAGGAGTGGCTGGGTGTATTTTTCCAAGGTTTCGAGTTTAGTTCGACTTGATAGTTGCGACTGTAACGAGAGGGATGACAGGACAGCTCAGTCCCGTGGATTACACATCCTGTGGCATGTGGGAAATCCTGGAAGTTTCGTGCAGCCGGGAAGACCACATGTGCAGGAGGTGTCTCCAGCTGCACCAACTCGAGCTTCGCGTTTTGGAGCTTGAGCGGCGGCTGGAGTCACTGCGTTGCATCCATGAGACTGAGAGCTACGGGGATATCACGTTTCTCGAGGTGGTCACCCCGCAGCTTAAATGTATAAGTGTATGCAGGCAAATAGGGATTGGGTGACCCCTGGACAGAAGAGGAGGACTAGGCAGGTAGTGCAGGAGTCCCCTGCGTCTATCTCTCTCTCCAACTGGTTCTCTTTTCTGAGTACCGGTGAGGGCGTTGGTGGCTCTGGGGGGTGCAGCCAGAGCCAAATCGACGGCACCACGGGTGTCTCAGCTGCACGGGGCGGGGGGGGGGGGTGATTGGGGAGGAAGAAGATTTGAAGAACTCTGGTGATACGGTATATAATAGTTAGGGGAGCAGACAGGTGTTCCTGCTGCCGCAGACGTGACTCCAGGATGGTATGTTGCCTCCCTGGTGCCAGAGCCAAGGATGTCACTGAGCGGATGCAGAGAATTATGGGGTAGAGGGTGAACAGCCGGAGGTTGTGGTCCATATCGGGACCAATGACATGGGTAGAGGAAGCTAACAATATTCCGATTGTGGATCGTCAAGGGGCTATAGGGTGGGGGAGGAACTTAACACAATTACAATCACTAAGATGGTGATACTCAGTAAGATAATGGGACTGAAGGCAGATAAATCCCCTGGACCTGATGGATTACATCCTAGGATTTTAAGAGAATTAGCGGTGTGGATTGTGGATGCATTGTTTGTAATTTACCAACATTCTTTGGATTCTGCGGAGGTTACAGCTGATTTGAAAATTGCATATGTAACGCCCCTTTTTAAAAAATAAGGCAGACACAAAGCAGGAAACTATAGACCAGTTAGCCTAACATCTGTGGTTGGGAATATGTTGGAGTCCATTATTAAAATAGCAGTTGCAGGACATTTGGAAAAGCAAAATTCGATCAGGCAGAGTCAGCATGGATTTATGAAAGGGAAGGCATGTTTGAAAAATTTGTTGGAGTTTTTGAGGATGTAACAAAGAGGGTGGATAAAGGGGAACCAGTGGATGTGGTGTATTTGAATTTCCAGAAGGCATTTGACAATGTGCCACATAAAAGGTTACTGCATAAGATAAAAGTTCATAGGGTTTGGGGTAATAATTTAGCATGGATAGAGGATTGGCTAACGAACAGAAAACCGAGAGTAGGGATAAATTGTTCAATCTCTGGTTGGCAACCAATAACTAATGGGGTGCCTCAGGGATCAGTGCTGGGACCCCAACTATTTACAATATATATTAACGACTTGAAAGAAAGGACCAAGTGTATCATAGCCAAGTTTGATGATGATACAAAGATCGGGGGAAAAGCAATGTGTGAGGAGGACACAAAAAATCTGCAAAAGGACATAGACAGGCTAACATTTGGCAGGTGGTTTATAATGTTGGAAAGTGTGAGGTCATGTACTTTGGCAGAAAAAAATCGAAGAGCAAGTTATTATTTGAATGGAGAAAGATTGCAAAGTGACAGTACAACGGGATCTGGGGGTACTTGTGCATGAAACAAGGATAGTATGCACGTACAGCAAGTGATCAGGAAGGCCAATGGTATCTTGGCATTTAATGCAAAGGGGATGGAGTATAAAAGCAGGGAAGTCTGGCTACAGCTATATAAAGAATCGGTGAGGCCACACCTGGAATACTGCGTGCAGTTTTGGTTTCCGTATTTACGAAAGGATATACTTGCTTTGCAGGCAGTTCAGAGAAGATTCACTCAGTTGATTCCAGAGATGAGGGGATTGACTTTTGAGGAAACGTTGAGTAGGTTGGGCCACTACTCATTGGAATTCAGAAGAATGAGAGATGATGTTATGGAAACATGCAAGATTATGAGGGGGTTTGACAAGGTTGATGCAAAAAGAATATTTCTACTGATGGGGGAGACTAGAACTAGGGGACATAATCTTAGAATAAGGGGCAGCCCATTTAAAACTGTGATGAAAAGTAATTTCCTCTCTAGGGTACTAAATCTGTGAAATTCACTGCCTCAGAGAGCTGTGGAAGCTGGGATATTGAATATATTTAAGAGGGCAATAGAGTGTTTCTTAAACGATAAGGTGATAAGGGGTTATGGGGAGCGGGCAGGGAAATGCAACGGAGTCCATGATTGGATCAGCCATGATGGTGTTAAATGGCAGAGCAGGCTCGAGGGGCCGATTGGCCCACTGCTGCCCCTATTTCTGATGTTCTGATGTTCGAATCCGTCCAAGATGTCGGCCAGTGACCCCAATGACCCAGGCCTGTCACCACGGGGCAAACCCGGGGCCTCTGGGCTGTGATTGGGGCCTGGGTCCCACAGCAGGTGTTTGACGTTCACCCGCCCACTCGTGGATCCAATTCCTGCCCCGCAACGACAGTCGACTGTCTCCTATCCGACATCATCCGGGCTCCACCAACTGTGGCCGCCGCAGCCCATGCATGCTCAGTGCGGGAGATCCGGGCCCAGCCCCGCCCCTCGCAGACCCCGATTGGTTGGAAGACCTCCAGCCCTGTCCCTCGCTCTTCCTATTGGCTCGGAGCTGGCCTTGCCAGTGACACCCATATAAAAAAACAGGTCAGCTTTGTTTCAAACGCACAGTTGAGTATTTGTTTCTAATTGATGTCCTATTACCGACTGTTCAATTATGGGACCTTTTCTCCTTTCTAATTCTGGATTATTTCAGTTCTCATACCTTCGGTTACTCTCAGGGACAAGTCCCAGTTCCCCATACCTTCCAGAATCCCTCTCCTAGCCTTGGTATCAAGTGAAGGTGTCTGTAACACACTCGGGATCAAGAAACAAAAAACCCAGTCTGTTAATCACTTTCAGATACTGGACTTAGCGTGTGCCCCACAGCATCTCTCTCACTTTCGATGTGTGAATGGAGCATCACGTCTACAAACCTGGTTTTAAATTTAAATGCACTCAGCAAATGTACTTAATGAAAACCTGTAGGCCGATGAGACGCTGTTAAGGAGCTGGTGAATTGCTGGATTGTTCTGCATTTTGCCTGAACTGAAAATAACTGAACAGTTATCCCAGTTTAACCTTTACTATTCTGAAATGTGTGTCTATTTTAATGTGTCTCATGTCCTTGCTCATGTCGGCTGTAATTATGTAGAAAGGGGATGTGTGAAGTGATGGTGTTTGTATGGAGATGTGAAACAAGGAAACGGTATCTGTGTGTGGCAGTGACACAGCCCTGTGGTCACAGGCAGAACCATGCACCGATATCCTTGTGGTTATGGTTTGAGCAGCGTCAGATCTGGAAGGTAGCAAACAAGTTCAGTATAAATATCGCAAGTGTAACCGCAGCTTGTTAAACACACCTGGGGAGAGGTGCACTGGGAACCAACTGCATTATCCCTGTTCTCCGGATCCGGTAACTATACTCTCTGTATGTTGCAGTGCTGTTAATAACGTCATTGAAAGTCAATCTGTTGTTCTGAGCTTGATTATCTGGTATCTGGAACCACAAGACTCAATCTTTAGAGTAAACAGGATGAACAAGTGAATACATCACGTCCCACTACTCCAGCTCTATATTCACAGGAGAAAGTTGGTCATCTAACTCCTCGAGTGGGCAGAATAGAGAAAGATACCGACTCTCAGAACATCTCGAATCTGTTCTAAATATCGTTCAAATCCTGACTGGTTCCAATTGTCATTTCCATTACAGTGAAGGCAAGTGAAGACACAAGGCGGGGGGGGGGGCGGTTTGAGTCGGGGTGAAGGAGGGTTTGGTGTGAGGGGGGTTGGAGCGGAGAAGAAATGTAGGAAATGAGCAGCCAATTTGTGCAGACCAGGATCCCACAAACAGCCATGTAATGATGACAAGATAATCCGTTCTCAGTGATGCAAGTTGAGGGATACACATTGCCCAGGTCACCGGGGTGAACTCCACCTTTCCTTCCTCTGAATCGTGGCCGTGGGATCTTTTACAGTCAAATTAAAATCTAGACAGGGCATCGGTTTAATGTCTCACCTGAAAGATGGCACCTCTGACTGTGCATCACTCCCTCTGTACTGGCACCTGGAGTCTGGGCCTAGATTATGTGCTCGGGCTCTGGATTGGGAATCTCTGTTCCCGTTACACTACAGCGTGCCGGTACGATTACACTGACCCACACAGTCATACTACAGTGGGCCTTGACTCTGTTATCAGACTTTCAGTAAAGCATTTATTACAACAAAAAACAACCAGAACTTACATTAATATAGTGCCTTAAATCAATTAAACATCTCACGGCGCTTAACACGATCGATATCAACAAGAAAACATATTTGACACGGAGCCACAGAGAAAGATATCTGGAAAGATTCCCAAAAGATTGATCGAAGAGGTAGTTTTTAAAAAGAAATTTGAAAGAGGAGGTGGAAGTTTAGGGGGGAATTCCAGAGCTTGGAGCTTCGGCAGCTGAAGACACGGCCACCAATGGTGGAGTGATTAAAATCAGGGATGGGCAAGGACAGATTTGGAGGAGTACAGGAAACTCGGAGGGTGGCGGGGCTGTAAGCGATTACAGAGAGCGGGAGGGGCGAGGCCATGCAGAGTTTTGAAACCAAAGATTAGAATTTTAAAATCGAGGCGTGGCTTAACCAGGAGCCAATTTAGGTCAGTGAGCACAGGTGGATGGGTGAATGAGGTTATAGCAATAGGCCCTGACTTGCACACACTATTAGATGAGACCCAATCTTTGTTTTGTTGCACTAGACACTGCCTGTGTGATCATCACACTAGATCCAGCATTGTGTTCAGTATTACACTCGAGTCTGCCTCTGTTATTATTGGATCAAACAGTGTCTTTGTTACTCTCAGAGTGGGCCATGCATTTGCTGTTATTACTCCGGACCCTGTCTCCACCCTTATTGTATGTGACGCTGTTTCTTACACTATACATGAAAATAACCTGTCCCTGTAGTTCCAGTGCTAATGCACACCTCTATTATTATAACTGTAGATCGTGTCTCTGTTGTATTCTACAGAGTATGTTTCTCGTTTTGTTAAAGTGTTAAAGGCTTCTGTTAGTGTGACACCATCACGGTTTTTCAAATATTATTGCCAAAAAATTATTTCAATATTAAAGACTTGTTTCTCGTGTAAAACTAGGCCTTGTGTCAGTTATTAGTGCACCATACACTGTCTCTGTTTATATTACACTAGACCCTGTCTCTGTCTATATCACACTGGATCCTGTCTCTGTTTATATTACACTAGACCCTGTCTCTGTTTATATTACACTAGACACTGTCTCTGTTTATATTACACTAGACTCTGTTTCTGTCTATATTACACTGGACCCTGTCTCTGTCTATATTACACTAGACCCTGTCTTGGTTTATACTGGGTCTTTTGTGCTGGTCCAATAGGGTGAGTCCAGGCTGGCCCAACAGGGTGTGCCGGGCCTGGAACCGGGGCGGGTGAACACGGGCCCTGCGGGCTGTGATTCGTGGCCTGGGCCCCAGCCCGGGTGTGTGTGAAGCGGATGTTGCCCGAGTGTTGTCACTCCGGCCTGGGCCCGCACTCGGGCAGTGTAACCGCCACCCCCCGCCTCCCCGGGTTCCATTAACCCAAGGGAACTATTCGTTCTGCACTTTGTGACCGACAGGTGAAAAGCCCCGCCCACTGTCTAGCCCCCCAATCACCCCGTATCTTCCATGTAGGTGGTGCTGAGAAACAGGACTGAGGGAGGCATGTACTGGGACTGGGGTAAAGCACTTCAGCTGGGGGAGTCAAATATTTGGACTGGGGCAAGACAGTTCGGCTGGGCGAGGCACTTCGGCTGAGGGAGGCATGGATTGGGATTGGGTATAGGTAATTCGGTGGCGGGAGGCATGCACTGTGACTGGGGTAAGGCACTTTGACGGGGGGAGGCATGCATTTAAAGAGATGGAAACCTGTGAGGTGGAGCAAACATTGCAGCGTTTGGGAATGACATGGATTCATTCAGGCCGGGCAGCGGGGAATATTTCAGGAAATAACAGTGGAGTTGTTTTTGTTTAAACAGATGAAACCCTCTCATTGTGGAACAACCACGCTTCTCGTGTCCTCGTCAAGTATGTGTGCAATATGTGTCGTCATCTGGAGGAGCTCGATCTCCAGGTTTCAGAGCTTGAGCAGCAGCGAGTGTTACTGCATCCGCGAGGCTGAGAGCTACGTGGATAGCACCTTTCAGGCGGTCCTCACCTTGCAGCATGAGAGTGTGCAGGCAGAGAGGGAATGGGGTGACTGCCCAAACAGAAACGGAGGACCAGGCAGGTAGTGCAGGACCCCTCTCAGTGCATCTCACTCTCGATACTGGTGGTTCCTCAGGGATTACAGCCAGAGCCAAGTCCAAGGCATCATGGGTGGCTCAACTGTACGAACAGGGGTAAGGGGGGGAAGGGCAAGGTCAGGAAGGCAATATTGAAAGGGCTTTCAATAGTTACAGGAACAGACAGGCCTTTCTGCGGCCACTGACATAACTCCAGGATGGTAGGTTGTCTTCCTGGTGCCAGGGTCAAGAATATCAATGAGAGGCTGCAGGACATTCTGAGGGGCGAGCGTGAACAGACAGATTCCTGAGGGGCTGAGGACTGTACAAGCCGGATAAGGTCCAACCTCAACAGGGCCCCTACCATTATCCTTCCTGGGGGTTTGCTAATGCTGTTCGGGAGGGTGTAAACTTGCTTGGCAGGGGGATGGGAACCTGAGCATAGATTCAGAAGGGAGAGAAGCAAAGCTTGGAAATGGGAGCAGAGAATTCGTAAATTAGTTTCGAAGGCAGAGGAAACAAAGGCTAGAAAATCGACAACAAAGGAGTTAGGCCGTGCTTAATGGTATATACTTCAATGCAAGAAGTCTAGGGGATAAGGCAGATAAGCTGAGATGTTGTTACAGCAGTGACGAGGGATGAGATGTTGGAAGGATCATCAAATGAGACCATATGTGTTGAACTGATGAACAAAAGCGGGCCAATCACAATGTTGGGAGTGTACTATAAACTGTCAGAGGGGGTAAGAAAAGCAAATAGTGAGGAAGGTTTCTGAGAAGTCCAAAACCAAGAGGGCAGTAATAGTCGGGGATTTCAACGAGCACAGAATCATAAAAATGTACAGCACAGAATGAGGCCATTCGGCCCACTGTGTCTGTGCCGGTCGATAAAGAGCTATCCAGCCATATCCCACTTTCCAGCTCTGGCTCCACAGCCTTGTGGGTTATGAAACTTCCAGTGCATATCCAAGTATGTTTCAAATATGGGGAGGGTTTCTGCCTCTACCACCCTTTCAGCCAGTGAGTTCCAGACCCCCACCACCCTCTCGGTGAAATGTTTCTGCTCAACTCCCCTCTAACCCTTCCACCAATCACATTAAATTTGTGCCCCCTGGTTATTGACCTCTCTGCGAAGGGAAATAGGTCAGTTCAGAGAAGGTTCACGAGGTTGATTGCTGAGATGAAGTGTTTGTCCTATGAAGATATATTGAGCAGGTTGGGCCTATACTCATTGGAGTTTAGAAGACTGAGAGGTGATCTTATTGTAATATATAAGATGCTGAGGGGGCTTGACAGGGTCGATGCAGAGAGGATGTTTCCCCTCGCGAGGGAAACTAGAACTCGGGTGCAAAGTTTCAGAATAAGGGGTTGTCCATTTAAAATGGAAATGAGGAGGAATTTCTTCTCCCAGAAGGTCGTGAATCTTTAGAATTCTCTACCCGAGAGAGTTGTGGAGGCTGTGTAATTGAACATAATTAAGGTGGAGATAGACAGATTTTTGATCGATAATGGAGTCGACAGTATATGCGAGAGGGAAGGGAAGTGGAGTTGGGACCAAGATCAGATCAGCCATGATCTTATTGAATGGCGGAGTGGGCTCGAGGGGTTCGATGGCCAACTCCTGCTCCTATTTATTTGTCTTATGTTCTTATGTCCTTCCTATCCACTCCATCTGGGACCCTCATAATTTTGTGCACAATTCCACTCTCAGCCTCTTCCATTCCAAAGTAAACAACACCAGCCCATCTCAACATTCTTCAGCTAAAATTCTTCAGTCAAGGCAACATCCTTGCAAATCTCATTTGTACCCTCTCCAGTGCAATCACATATTTCCTGCACGGTGGTGACCAGAATACTCTCGCTGTGGTCTAACTAGTGTTTTACACAGTCCGAGCATAACCTCCAGAGTCTGGAACTTACTGCCTGAAAGGATAGTAGAGGCAGAAACCATCATCGCATTTAACAAAGTACTTGGATATGCACTGGAAGTGCCGTAACCTACAGGGCTATGAACCAAGAGCTGGAAAGTGGGATTAGGCTGGATAGCTCTTTTTCAGCCACACAGACACAGTGGGCCAAATGGCTTCCTTCTGTGTTTGAAACTGCTATGATTCCATGGTATTAATATCCTCCTGTCTGATTTAAACCCACCCCACAGTCACTGACACCAATCACCTCCCATGTGTTATAAACCAACCTTTATCACTGACACCAAATGGACTGGAAAAATATGTTAAAGGCTAAGACTGTAGAAATGCATTGGCAAACATTTAAGGAGATATTTCATAATCACAGCAGAGAAATAAAGATACTAAGAGAAGGATGAACCATCCCTGGCTAACGAAGGATGTAAAGGATGGTATCAAATTGAAAAAAAGGCACACAATGTTGCGAAGGACAGTGGAAGGCCAGAATATTGGGAAATGTTTAGAAACCAGCAAAGGACGACTAAAAATAATGATAAAGACAGAGATGATAGCATACGAGATCAAACTAGCAAGAAATATAAAAATTGGCAGTAAGAGCTTCTGCAGAGAGTAGCTAAAGTAAACTTTGGTCCCTTTAGAGGATTGGACTGGAGAATTAATAATGGGAAACAAGGAAATGGCAGAGACTTTGAACAAATATTTTCTATCGGTCTTCACGATAGAGGACACTCAAAACATCCCAATATTGATAGGAGTTATTGCTGGGGGTGGGGACCTTAGAAGAATCACTATCACTGTCACTCGAGATAAAGTACTCAGCAAACTAATGGGATTAAAGGTGGACAAGTCCCCTGGACCTGATGACATGCATCCCAGGTTCTTAAGAGAAGTGGCTACAGAGATAGTGCATGCATTGGTTGTAATCTACCAATATTCCCTGAATTCTGGAGAGGTCCCAGCTGACTGGAAAACAGCAAATGTAACACCCCTATTTAAGAAAGGAGGGAGACAGAAAGCAGGAAACTATGGACATGTTAGCCTACAATCTATCAATGGGAAAATATTGGAGTCCAGCATTAAGGAAGTAGTAGCAGGACATTTAGAAAATCATATTGCAGTCAAGCAGAGTCAGCATGGTTTTATGAAAGGGAAATCAAGTTTGACAAATTTTCTGGAGTTGTTTGAAGATGTAACGAGCAGAGTTGATAAAGGACAAACCGTTGATGTTGTATATTTGAATTTGCAGAAAGTATTCGATAAGGTGCCACAGAAAAGATTACTGCATAGGCTCAGAGCTCACGGGGCTCTCGGTAATATACCAGCATAGATCGAGGATTGGGTAAAACACAAAACACAGGGTCGGGATAAATGGGTCATTTTCAGGTTCCCTGACTGTAACTAGTGGGGTGCTGCAGGGACCTCAATTATTTATAATTTATATTCATGACTTGGATGAAGGGACCGAGTGTAACGCAACCAAATTTGCTGATGATACAAAGATGGGTGGGAAAGTAAGTTGTGAGGAGGACACAAATAATCTACAAAGAGATATAGACAGGCTCAATGAGTGCGCAAAAATCTAGCAGATGGCCTTATAATGTGGTAAAATGTCTGGTTATCTCCTTTGGTAGGAAAAATAAAAAAGCAAATTATTATTTAAACGGACGATTACAAAATACTGTTATACAAAGGGATCTGGGGTTTCTTGTACATGAAACTCAAAAAGTTAGCATGCAGGTACAGCAAGTAATCAGGAAGGCAAATGGAAAGCTGGCCTTTATTGCAAGGGGGACGGAGTATAAAAGTCGGGAAGTCCTGCTACAACTGTGCAGGGTATTGGTAAGACCACACCTTTGTACTGCGTGCAATTTTGGTCTGGACTTGTCTCCATTCCCGTGCCAAGGAGATTTCTACACCAGACAGGATGGGAACCAGGGAGTGCACTTGAAGGCACCTTCTGTGGCTAGGTTCAGTTCTATACTCCATGATTAAACTCCCACCCTTCACTCCCCTCCCCTTAATGTTCTGACTGTGGCAGGGTTCAGTTCTATACTCAATGCTTACCCTCCCTCCCATCTCTCCCCTCCGCTGAAGGTGCTGACTCTGGCTGGGTTCAGTTTTACAACGACATTGACCTATTTTGTTCAGAGACAAACCTGCTCGGAGTGACGCAAGGTTTCATGACATTTAACATTGCATCTGAAAGATGGTGTTGTCAGTGCATTGATACAACTTTGCTATAATTGTGTGGTTTGTACATCTCAACCACAATGTCTGACATTTACAGCGGAGTGCACATCTCTTAGTCTCAGCCGAACATCCTGTCCCATGTGATTTCTTGCAATAGTGTATGCGATGTACTTTATTATTACAGCTAAAACCTCCTGTTGCTGGGGCAAACAGGTTTGCTTCTGACCTACTTTGACGATTGCCAGGGTCTTTCGACAGTGGGATTCTAAAATCCTACTTCATCGACAATCACTGGTTGCCCTCTGTCCCCTCCCCTGAAGGTCTCTGGCTGGGTTCAGTTCTACACTCACTGGTTCGCCTCCCCTGAAGGTACTGATTCTGGCTGGGTTCAGTTATACACTCACTGGTTCCCCTCCCCTGAAGGTGATGACTCTGGCTGAGTTCAGTTCCACACTCACTGGTTCCCCTCCCTGGAAGGTGCTGACTCTGGCTGGGTTCAGTTCTACACTCACTGGTTCCCCTACCCTGAAAATGATCACGGTAGCTGGGTTCAGTTCTACACTCACTGGCTCCCCTCCCCTGAAGGTGCTGACTATGCCTGGGTTCAGTTTGACATTCACTGGTTCCCGTCCCTTGAAGGTGCTGACTCTGGCTGAGTTGAGTTCTACACTCACTCGTGGCCGTCCCCTGTCGGAGTTCACTCTGGCTCAATCCAGTTCTACACTCACTGGTTCCCCTCCCCTGAAGGTGATGACTCTGGCTTGGTTCAGTTTACACTCACTGGTTCCCCTCCCCTGAAGTTGCTGACTCTGGCTGGGGTCAGTTCTACACTCACTGGTTCCCCTCCCCTGAAGGTGCAGACTCTGGCTGGGATCAGTTCTACACTCACTGGTACCCCTCCCCTGAAGGCGCTGACTCTGTCTGGGTTCAGTGCGACATTCACTGGGTCCCCTCCCTTGAAGGTGTTGACTCAGGCTGAGTTGAGTTCTACACTCACTGGTTCCCCTCCCCTGAAGGTGCTGACTCTGGCTGAGTTCAGTTGCACATTCACTGGTTCCCCTCCCCGGAAGGTGCTGACTCTGGCTGGGTTCAGTTCTACACTCACTCGTGGCCGTCCACTGTAGGAGTTGACTCTGGCTGAATCCAGTTCCACACTCACTGGTTCCCCTACCCTGAAAATGATCATCTTGCTGGGTTCAGTTTACACTCACTGGTTCCCCTCCCCTGAAGGTGATGACTCTGGCTGGGTTCAGTTCTACACTCACTGGTCCCCCTCCTCTGAAGGTGCTGACTCTGGCTGAGTTGAGTTCTACACTCACTGGCATCCCTCCCCTGAAGGTGCTGACTCTGTCTGGGTTCAGTGCGACATTCACTAGTTCCACTCCCTTGAAGGTGCTGACTCAGGCTGTGTTCAGTTCTACACTCACTGCTTCCCCTCCCGTGAAGTTGCTGACTCTGGCTGTGTTTCGTTCTACACACGCTGGTTCCCTCCCGTGAAGGTACTGACTCTGGCTGTGATCAATTCTGCACTCATGTGTTCCCCTCCCCTGAAGGTGCTGACTCCTGGTTAGAACCAGTTCTACACTCACTGGTTCCCCTCCCTCTCCTCCCCTGAAGAATCTGTCTATGGCTAGATCCAGTTCTTCACTCACTGGTTCCCTCCAGTGATGGTACTGACTCTGGCTGGGTTCAGTTCCACACTCAATGATTTCCCCTCTCCTCCCCTGAGGTACTGACTCTGTCTGGGTTCAGTTCGACACACACTGGATCCACTCCCTCTCCTCCCCTGTAGGTGTAGATTCTGGCTGCGTTCAGTTATGCATTCACTGGTTCCCATCCCCTAAAGGTACTAAATTTGGCTGGGTTCAGTTCTACAATCACTGGTTCCGCTAGCCTGAAAATAATCACTCTAGCAGTGTTCAGTTCTACACTCACTGGTTCCCCTCCCCTGAAGGAGCTGACTCTGGTTGGATCAGTTGTACACTCACTGGTTCCCCTCCCCTGAAGGTGCTGACTCTGGCTGAGTTGACTTCTGCATTCACTGGTACCCCTCACAAGAAGGTGCTGAATGTGGCTGGGTTCAATTTGACATTCACTGGTTCCCCTCCGTGAAGGTGCTGACTCTGGCTGAGTTGAGATCTACACACACTCGTTCCCGTCCCCTGAAGAAGTTGACTCTGGTTGAATCCAATTCTACACTCACTGATTCCCCTACCCTGAAAATGATCGCACTAGCTGGATTCAGTTCTACACTCACTGGTTCACCTCCCCTGAAGATGCTGACTCTGGCTTAGTTCAGTTCGAGAATCTGATTTCCCTCCTTCTCCTCCCCTGAAGTTGCTGATTCTGGCTGGATTCAGTACTACACTCACTGGTTCCCCTCCCGTGAAGGTGCTCACTCTGCCTTGTTCACTTCTACACATGCTGGTTCTCTCCCGTGAAGGTGCTGACTCTGGCTGTGTTCAATCCTTCACTCATGTGTTCCCCTCCCCTGAAGGTGCTGACTCCTGGTTAGGTCCAGTTCTACAATCACTGGTTCCCCTCCCTCTCCTCCCCTGAAGCATCTGACTATGGGTAGATCCAGTTCTTCACTCACTGGTTCCCCTCCCCTGTTGCAAATGTCTCTGGCTGGTTTCAGTTCCACACTCACTGATTTCCCCTATCCTCCCCTGAGGTACTAACTCTGTCTGGGTTAGGTTTGACACTCACTGGATCCCCTCCCTCTCCTCCCCTGTAGGTGTAGATTCTGGCTGGGTTCAGCTATGCATTCACTCGTTCCCCTCCCCTGAAGGTACTGAATCTGGCTGGGTTCAGTTCAACACTCACTGGTCCCCCTCCCCTGAAGGTGCTGACTCTGGCTGGGTTCAGTTCGTCACTCACTGCTTCCCCGACACTGAAAATGATCACGCTAGCTGGGTTCAGTTCTACACTCACTGGTTCCCCTCTCCTGAAGATGCTGACTCTGGCTGGGTTCAGACTGACATTCACTGGTTCCCCTCCCTTGAAGGTGCTGACTCTGGCTGAGTTGAGTTCTACAGTCACTCGTGGCCGTCCCCTGTAGGATTTGAATCTGGCTGAATAGAGTTCTACACTCACTGGTTCCCCTTCCCCTGAAAATGATCACTCTTGCTCGGTTCCGTTTACACTCACTGGTTCCCCTCCCCTGAAGGTGCTGACTCTGGCTGGGTTCAGTTCTACACTCACTGATTCCCCTCCCCTGAAGGTGCTGACTCAAGCTGAGTTGAGTTCTAAACTCACTGGTTCCCCTCCCCTGAAGCTGCTGACTCTGGCTGGGTTCAGTTCGACAATCTGCTTCCCCTCCCTCTCCTCCCCTGAACGTGCTGATTCTGGCTGGATTCAGTTCTACACTCACTGGTTCCCCTCCCGTGAAGGTACTGACTCTGGCTGTGTTCAATCCTGCACTCATGTGTTCCCCTCCCCTGAAGGTGCAGACTCCTGGTTAGAACCAGTACTACACTCACTGGTTCCACTCCCTCCCCTCCCCTAAAGGTGCTGACTCTGGCTGGGTTCAGTTCTACACTCACTGGTTCCCCTTCCGTGAAAATGATCACTCTATCTGGGTTCAGCTCGCCACTCACTGGTTCCCCTCCCCTGAAGGTGCTGACTCTGTCTGGAACAGTTGTACACTCACTGGTTCCCCTCCCCTGAAGGTGCTGACTCTGGCTGAGTTGAGTTCTAAACTCACTGGTAGCCCTCACCTGAAGGTGCTGACTGTGGCTGGGTTCAGTTTGACATTCACTGTTTCCCCTCCATGAAGGTGCTGACTCTGGCTGAGTTGAGTTCTAAACTAACTCGTTCCCGTCCCCTGAATGAGTTGACTCTGGCTGAATCCAGTTCAACACTCACTGGTTCCCCGGCCCTGAAAATGATCACTCTAGCTGGGTTCAGGTCTAAACTCACTGGTTCCCCTCCCGTGAAGGTGCTGACTCTGGCTGGTTCAGTTCTACACACGCTGGTTCCCTCCCGTGAAGGTGCTGACTCTGGCTGTGTTCAATCCCGCACTGATGTGTTCCCGTCCCCTGAAGGTGCTGACTCCTGGTTAGGTCCAGTTCTACACTCAATGGTTCCCTTCCCTCTCCTCCCCTGAAGAATCTGACTATGGCTAGATCCAGTTCTTCACTCACTGGTTCCCCTCCCCTGATGGCACTGTCTCTGGCTGGGTTCAGTTCCACTCTCACTGATTTCACCTCTCCTCCCCTGAGGTACTGACTCTGTCTGGGTTCAGTTTGACACTCACTGGTTCCGCTAGCCTGAAAATGATCACTCGAGCTGGGTTCAGTTCTACACTCACTGGTTCCCCTCCCCTGAATGTGCTGACTCTGGCTGGGTTCAGTTCTTCACTCACTCGTCCCCCTCCACTGAAGTTGCTGACTCTGGCTGGGTTCAGTTCTACACTCACTGCTTCCGCTAGCCTGAAAATGATCATTCGATCTGGGTTCAGTTCTACCTTCACTGGTTGCCCTCCCCTGAACGTGTTGACTCTGGCTGGGTTCAGTTCTACACTCACTGGTTCCCCTCCTTGAAGATGCTGACTCTGGCTGAGTTGAGTTCTACACTCACCGGTACCCCTCTGATGAAAGTGCTGACTCTGGCTAGGTTCAGTTCAACACTCACTGCTTCCCCACCATTGAATGTGCTGACTCTGGCTGAGTTGAGTTCTACACTCACTGGTTCCCCTCCCATGAAGGTGCTGACTCTGGCTAGGTTCAGTTCAACACTCACTGGTTCCTCTTCCTCAGATGGTGCTGACTCAGGCTGAGTTGAGTTCTACACTCACTGGTACACCTCACCTGAAGGTGCTGACTATGGCTGGGATCAGTTTGACATTCACTGGTTCCCCTCCCTTTAAGGTGGTGACTCTGGCTGGGTTCCGTTCGACAATCTGCTTCCCCTCCCTCTCCTCCCGTGAAGGTCCTATTCTGGCTGGTTTCAGTTCTACACTCACTGGCTCCCCTCCCGTGAAGGTGCTTACTCTGGCTGGGTTCAGTTCTATACACGCTGGTACCCCTCCCTTGAAGGTGCTGACTCTGGCTGTGTTCAATTCTGCACTCGTGTGTTCCCCTCCCCTGAAGGTGCTGACTACTGGTTAGGTCCAGTTCTACACTCACTGGTTCCCCTCCTTCTCCTCCCCTGAAGAGTCTGACTATGGCTAGGTCCAGTTCTTCACTCACTGGTTCCCCTCCCATGAAGCTACTGACTCCGGCTGGGTTCAGTTCCACACTCACTGATTTCCCCTCTCCTCCCCTGAAGTTACTGACTCTGTCTGGTTCAGTTCCACACTCACTGGTTCCCCTCCCTCTCCTCCCCGAAAGATGTCGGCTCTGGCTGGAACAAGTTCTACAATCAATGGTCCCCTCCACTTAAGGTGCTGACTTTGGCTGGAATCTGTTCCAAACTCACTGGCTCCCCTCTCATCCAATGAAGCTGCTGAATCTGTCTGGTTTCAGTTCTGCACTCACTACTTAACATAAGAAATAGGAGCAGGCGTAGCCCATACGGCCCCTCGAGCCTGCTGCTCCATTTAATACGATCATGGCTGATCCGATCAAGGACTCAGGTCCACTCTCCTGCCCGCTCCCCATAACCAATTATTCCTTTAACGTTTATGAATCTGTCTATTTATGTCTTAAATTTATTCAATGTCCCAGGTTGCAGAGCTCTCTGAGGCAGTGAATTCCACAGATCCACAAACCTCCAAGAATAAATTTCTTCTTTTAAGTGGGCGGCCCGTTATTCTAAGATTATGCCCCGTATTTCTCGTTTCCCCTTTATCCTCTCTGCATCCACCTTGTCAAGCACCCTCATCATGTTATCTAATTCGTTAAGATCACCGCTTATAATTCTGAATTCCAATGAGTAGAGGCCAAACTCAACCTTTTCACATCAGTCAACCCCCTCATAGAAACATAGAAACATAGAAAATATGTGCAGGAGTAGGCCATTCGGCACTTCGAGCCTGCACCACCATTCAATTTGTTCATGGCTGAACATGCAACTTCAGTACCCCATTCCTGCTTTCTCGCCATACCCCTTGTCCCCCCTAGTAGTAAGGACTACATCTAACTCCTTTTTGAATATATTTAGTGAATTGGCCTCAACAACTTTCTGTGGCAGAGAATTCCACAGGTTCACCACTCTGGGTGAAGAAGTCTCTCCTCATCTCGGTCCTATATGGTTTACTCCTTATCCCCAGACTGTGATCCCTGGTTCTGGACTTCCTCAACATTCATAAGAACATAAGAACATAAGAATTATAAGAACATAAGAATTAGGAACAGGAGCAGGCCATCTAGCCTCTCGAGCCTGCTGCGCCACTCAACAAGATCATGGCTTGCCTGGCCGTGGACTCAGCTCCACTTACCCTTAATTCCCTTGTTTGTTAAAAATCTACCTATCTGTGATTTGAATATATTCAATGAGCTAGCCTCAACTGCTTCCTTGGGCAGAGAATGCCACAGTTTTACAACCCTCTGGGAGAAGAAATTCCTTCTCAACTCAGTTTTAAATTGGCTCCCCGTATTTCGAGGCTTAGCTCCCTAGTTCTAGTCTCCCCGACCAGTGGAAACAATCAATCTGCATCTGTCCTGTCTATCTCATCCCTGGAATCAACCTTGTGACAATTCTCTGAACTGCCTCCAAAGCATGTATATCCTTTCATAAATATGGAAACCAAAACTGCACACATTATTCCAGGTGTGGTCTCACCAATACCCTGTATAGCTTTAGCAAGACTTGCCTGCTTTTATTGTACATCCCCTTTGTAATAAAGGCCAATATCCGTTCGCCTTCCTGATCACTTGCTGTACCTACATACAATCCTTTTCTGTTTCATGCACAAGTACTCTCAGTTCTCGCTATACTGCAGCATTTTGCAAACTTTCAACTTTTAAACAATAACTTGCTGTTTATTTTTTTTCTGCCAAAGTGCTCACACTTTCCAACATTATACTCCATCTGCCAAATTTATGCTCACTCAATTAGCATGCCTATGTCCTTTTGCAGATTTTGTGTCCCTGCCTCAGACATTGCTTTTCCTCCCATATTTGTATCATCAGAAAACTTGGCTTCGTTACACTCGGTCCCTTCTTCCAAGTCATTATTATGGATTGTAAATAGTTCGAGTCTCAGCACTGATCCTTGCGACACCCCATTAGTTACTGATTGTCAACCCGAGAAACAACCATTTATCCTGACTCTCTGTTTTCTGTCAGTTAGACAATTCTCCATTCATGCTAATATATTACCCACAATCCCGTGTACTGTAGCCCCTCCAATCCCCTCGAATGTACTGACTCTGGCTGGGTTCAGTTCTGCACTCACTGGTTCCCCTCCCCTGAATGTACTGACTCTGGCTGGGTTCAGTTCTACACTCACTGGTTCCCCTCCCCTGAAGGTGCTGACTCTGGCTGGGTTCAGTTCTGCACTCACTGGTTCCCCTCGCCTGAAGGTACTGACTCTGGCTGGGTTCAGGTCCAGACCCTGACATCATTCACTTTGTTCCGACACCAAAATATCCGCGCATACGCTCTGCTACTCACTGAATCAAGATGGCGGGGCGAGTATCTGCCTTTCTGTAGGAAGATGGCCGCCGTTAGCTGGGCCTGTGTCCTGGAGAAAGCCCTAAAACTGCAACCGCCGATATTCTGGTTATTATACCGGGCTTGCAGCGGGCATCGGTTTTATATGAAGCCTCCCTGGCTTCCCGCTGGTCCATTACTCCGCTCCGTCCCACTGAAAAGGACACCTATGAGGAGCCTGAACAAAACGTGTCACCACCGCGATTACGCGCACCGCGCATACTCCAAAGACAGCCAGGGCCCGCGTCTGCGCTCTGAGCTCCTGTAGTCTGGGAGCGGCCCATTCTCCCCAGCGGGGCATGCTGGGTACATAAGACCATGAGAAATAGGAGCAGGAGTAGGCCACCCGGATCCCCCGAGCCTGCACCCCATTCAATAAGATCACCCCATTCAATAAGATCATTCTGGTCTGATAATAGACTCAGCTCCACTTCTCTGCCCGCTCCCCAGAACCCTTCAATCCCTTACCACACCTTGAGTCCTGTGCACAGTTTTGGTCTCCTTCTCTAAGGAAGGATATCCTTGCCTTGCTTAGATACAGAGTAAAGCTTCTTCAACACTATCCCACGATACATTCCAAGGTGAGATATGGAGTATATCTCCCTCAACCTGTCCCATGCATTCCAGAGTGGAAACTGCATTGGTTAGATAATGAATAAAGCTCACTCTACACTATCCCATCAAACACTCCCAGGGTAGGTACAGCACGAATTAAATATGCAGTAAATCTGTGCCAAAGGAACTGTACCCCAGTGAGAGTGAGAGTCAGTGCCAGAGAAATCTACAGCATGGGATAGATACAGAATAAAGCTCCCTCTACACTATCCTGAACAATCCCAGGGCATGTAAAGATGATCATAGCCAGTCCCTGGAACGAGGATGATTTGCTTCCACATGAGTTCACAGATGTTTCAATGAAGCACCCAATGTTCCAGTTCTGACCTCCAATTGACGCGGTGGAAGATGCCTGTGGGTGGATTGTATTTAACGTTTGGTGACCGTTGCACACTAGCCAACACATGGGCATGACAGAGCTAGGACTTGGTCCAGTGGCAAGGGTAAATCAGGATTACTGGAGAGTTGTTTTGCTGAACGGAGCTCGTGTGCACAAATATTGCAGTGTGGGCTGGTCTGCGCTGCCCCTGGGCTCTCGCCTCTTTTGCACCCGGTACCCTCAATCGCCTCACCTGCACCACGATCTCTCGCCACTCCTCCATACAAACATTCGCTTCACCTCCACCAAGATCCCTCTCCGCTCCACCTCCAAAAGAACACTAGCCCCACCTCCACCACGATCTCCTGCCCCATCTCTGCAGCAAACGTTCGCTGAACGTCCATCACAATCACCCACCAAATATCAGGCATGATCCCTCATCACTCCTCTGCCCCGATCACTCATCGCAAGTCCACCACAACCTTCCATGTTCGTATGCTGTACCAGGGCCACGCCGATGCTCTTGCCCACGCTCCAAATGGCAATCTAGGCCCTGATGATGTCACCCTCGAAGCCGGCACACATTTGTGTCAGCTCACACTAAAGCTGAAATGGCTCGCTCCTGCACTTTTTATAGCCCCAACCTGCGGAGGTGATCTGTCGCAGGTTGGGGTGGCCCTTGATGTGATACATGGGTTAGATACAGGGTAAGGCTTCCTCTTCTCTGCCACATGAAATACTCTCAGGTGAAGTATAGCACGGTTTAAACAGAGAGTAAATTTCTCTCTACACGGTCCCATTAAACAGTCCCAAGGCAGGTACAGCATGGGTTATATCCAGAATAAAGCTCCATCAACATTGTCGCAACAAACAGACGTCTGCCAGTACAGCACAGGTTAGATATGGAGTACATGTACCACAAACACTCCCGGGAAGGAACAGCACGGGAAAATTCCAGAGTAATTTCTTTCTCTACACTGACCCATCAAACACTCCCAGGGCAGGTACAGCACGGGTTAGATACAGAGTAATGCTCCCTCTGCACTGATCCATCAAACACTCTCAGGACAGGTATAGCACAGGGCTCGATACAGATTAAAGCTCCCTCTACACTGACCCATCAAACACTCCCAGGGCAACTACAGCATAATTTAGATGCAGGGTAAACCTCTCTCTAAAAAGGCAATTCAAAAAATGCCCAGGACATGAATAACACAGGTAAGGTATGCATTTTCATCATCATGGGCAGTCCCTTGAAATCGAGCAAGACTTGCTTCCACTCTAAAGGTGAGTTCTTAGGGGACTGAGCTGTCCAATATGGGAATTACAGTCTCTGTCACAGGTGGGACAGATAGTTGAGAAGGAAAGGGTCGTTTGGAATGGTTTGCCGCATGCTCCTACGCTTGGTTTCTGCATGCTCTCGGCGATGAGACTCGAGGTGCTCAGCGCCCTCCCGGATGCACGTCCTCAACTTAGGGCGGACTTTGGCCAGGGACTCCCAGGTATCAGTGGGGATGTTGCATTTTATCACGGAGGCTTTGAGGATGTCGCTGAAACATTTCCTCTGCCCACCTTGTCTTGCTTTCCGTGTAAGATTCCGAGGAGAGCGCTTGCTTTGGGAATCTTGTGTGGAGCATGTGAACAATAAAGCATGTGGTCTCCATCGGTATATTCATGGCCTTCCATGAGAGGTGGGCACCGGAGGACAAGAGTGCACCATTTGAACTGGGAACACAATTTCGATTTGATTTAATTTGACAAAGCGTCCTTTTATGTGGAATTGTTTATTTGTGTTTTTGGTGCCCCAAAAAAAAGGGGACACTTTAATGAAAGTTTCTGGAGTGTGACCCCATTCCCCCCTTTAATCAGTGGGAACTTGATTATTGTTCTACTTAAAATAGTTGTGGGCAACGTGGCCTATCCAACGGAGCTGGTCGAGTGTGGTCAGTGCTTCGATGCTGGGAATGTTGGCCTGATCGAGAAAACACCAAGACTGGTTGCATGAGAATGACCAGGAGATCCAACAGATAATTAATCCAAAGAACAGGGCATTTCAGAATCGAGAACAACAACCCAAGTTGGGAGCAACAAAGCAGCATTTCAGGTGGTTTAACGCAGAGTTCCAACAAAAAATCCGCGACCTAAAGAATAGATAGTGGGTGGAGAAAGAACAGGGGATTCAGCAGCTGGCCGAGAGCCATGATGTGCAAAGATACTTCACTGCAGTCAAGGCCACCTACAGTCCAAGCACCCAAGGCCCCAACCCACTGCTGGTCAAGAACAGGGAGTCAGGACCCGCTGGAAGGAGCACTTCGAAGATCTCCTTAACCGAGAGTCCACTTTTGAATCGAGTGTCCTCGACTCCATCCCACAGCATGCTAACCGCCACCATCTCAGTAAAACCTTAGCCCTGCGCGAGGTAGAAAAGGCCATCTGAAAGCTGAAGAACAACAAGGCAAGGGGAGCAGATGGAATCCCCGCTGAGGCACTAAAGTATGGTGGAGAGGGACTATTGGCACGGAGGCATGACCTCATCTCTCGCATTTGGAAGGAGGAGAGCATGCATGGAGATCTCAGAGATGCAGTAGTCGTGACCATCTTTAAAAAACGGGAGACGGCGGCGGGGGTCGGGTGGGGGGTGGAGGGCAAATCGGACCGCAGCAATAAGAGAGAAATCTCCCTGTTCTGAAGGCGAGAAAAAGCATCAAACCTGAGGACTGGGAGAAATGTAGAATTCAGCAGAGGAGGACTAAGAGCTTACTTAGGAGGGGGAAAATAGAGTACGAGAGTAAGCTTGCAGGGAACATAAAAACTGACTGCAAAAGCTGCTATAGATATGTGAAGAAAAAAAGACTGGTGAAGACTAATGTAGGTCCTTTGCAATCAGAATAGGGGAATTCATAATGGGGAACAAGGAAATGGCAGAACAATTGAAAAAATACTTTGGTTCTGTCTTCCTTAAGTAAGACACGAATAACCTCCCGAAAATACTAGGGAACCGAGGGTCTAGCGAGAAGGGGGAAATGAGGGAAATCCTTATTAGCCAGGAAATGTGTTAGGAAAATTGAAGGGACAGAAGACCGATAAATCCCCAGGGCCTGATAATCTGCATCCCAGAGTATTTAAGGAAGTGACCCTAGAAATAGTAGATGCATTGGTGATCATTTTCCAACATTCCATGGAATCTGATTCAGTTCCTATGGATTGGAGGGTAGAAAATGTAACCCCACTTTTTAAAAAAGGAGGGAGATAGAAAACGGGCAATTATAGGCCGGTTAGCCTGACATCGATGGTGGGGAAAATGCTAGAATTAAATAATAAAGATGTAATAGCAGCGCATTTGAAAAGCAGTAACAGGGTTGGTCCAAGTCAGCTTGGATTTATGAAATGGAAATCATGCTTGACAAATCTTCTAGAATTTTTTGAGGATGTAACTAGTAGAATGGATAAGGGAGAACCAGTGAATGTGGTGTATTTGGACTTTCAGAAGGCTTTTGACAAGGTCCCACACAATAGATTAGTCTGTAAAATTAAACACATGATATAGGAGGTAATGTATTGATGTGGATAGAGAACTGGTTGGCAGAAAGGAAGCAAAGAATCGGAATATACGGGTCCTTTTTAGAATGGCAGGCAGTGACTAGTGGGGTGCCGCAGGGTTCAGTGCTAGGACGTCAGCTATTTACTATATATATTAATGATTTAGACGATGGAATTGAAAGTAATATTTCCAAGTTTGCAGATGAAACTAAGCAGGGTGGCAGTGCGAGTTGCAAGGAGGATACCAGGAGGCTGCAGGGTGACATGGGCAGTTTAGGTGAATGGAAACATACATGGCAGATGCAGTATAATGTGGATAAATGTGAGGTTATCCACTTTGATGGCAAATACAGGAAGGTAGATTATTATCTGAATGGTGACATATGAGGAAAAGGGGAGGTGCAACGAGACCTGGGAGTCATGGTTCATCATTCATTGAATTTAGGCATGCAGGTGTGAATGTTTTACCAGTGTCACCAGGGTTATCACGGAATGATAAAAGGGGAGAATGTGAATGTTTAAAAATGTATAGAGGCATTGAAGGTGAGAACGTGGGAATTGTATAGGGACAGTATAAGCTAACAAAGAATTAATGGAGGAATATCCATGACATCTCAGACTCGAGACTGCGAAATGTTACAAAACTAACAAATATTGAAACAAAACCCACAGCTTGCAGAAAAAAGTCAAGGTCTTATTACATCATGTTATTAACCTGAAACATTAACAGAAGGTCTTTGTTTAAAATCAGACATACTTAGGTCGGCTTATGAGTGGACAAAGGGAAAGAGGGATCAAAAGAGATAGGCTGAACTAGGATGTCACTCTAGCCCTATCTTGTTTTCTTTTGCCGAAAATGTTTAACCGTCGTCCCTTTACAATGTAACGTCACTTTGTCCGTAGGAAGTGGGTGCGTTCTATAAGAGTTGCATTCCTTCTGTCTGATAAGGTCCCCGATCGGGATTTGCTTTTTAATAAAAGCTTGCTTTGTTTAAAGCACAAACGGTATTCGTTTCAGTAATTTTGCTGAACCAGATTGAGGTAAAAGAATCCACATTTAGATTTGGTGTCAGAAGTGGGATCTCAACGAACGACTGCCGAAAACTTGCGAATTGAGAGCCCGACTAGCCTAGGGCGAGACGAGGGGAAAGTGGTCACTGGAGTGAGTATGATTTCAATACTGCTTCAGTTTCCCCCGGTTTCAAAAGTCTGAGGAAAGTTTAGCCACTCGCTGGTTCTCAGGTAGTGTCTCAACGAGATCCAGGACAATCTGGTGAATACCTTTCAAACTTAGAATAGGGATAGAGATAGGAAAATTGCGCGGTGATGCAAACCAAGCGGCGACTTGGAAAGATATGTTAGAATTGCGCGGTGACGCAAACCAAGCGGCGACTTGGAGAGATAGATAAATCTGCCTAGGTTTGAGGCCCAGAGCCTGCCTGGGTTCAAGGCCTAGTGTCTGTGTGGGTTCGAGGCCCAAGTAGATCCGTGCGGCGACACGGAAAGTAGGGATAGTTAGAGCTCGATAGGGATAGATGATCGATCATGGATCCAAAAATTATTAGGAAAGAAAAGAGACTCTTGTGAACGTATGTTTTAAATGAGAAATGCTTGTGTGATTTTTACTGTAAAGAAAAAAGCCGGGTAGTTGTGGTTTGTTTTAGCTCCACCTACTTTTTCAAACAGAATGAAAGTTTTTTTAACCCTTCGTAGTGTTGTCCTGTATGTGGGAAGTTTAAGAGTGTGAACCTTATTGAATTACGTATATGAAAGTTTTTTTAATCCTTCGGAGTGTTGTCCTGTATGTGGAAAGTTTAAGAGTTTGAACCTTATTGAATTACGTTTTGGAAAGTTTTTTTTAACCATTCGTTTTGTTGTCCTATATGTGGGACGTTTAAGAGTGTGAACCTTATTGAATTACGTATATTCGGCTGATAAGTTATGGAGCCAGGAAATGCACAAAGGTTTGTTGAGTAAAAAAAAAGAAAAAATACATGGTCACGGTGGTTAAAAAAAGGATTTGACATGCTCGCTTACTTGTCGAAAGAAAACATTCCGAGAAGGCACAGCAAAACAACTGAGATGGATTAAAAAGGATTCAAAAAAAAAAATTATATTAAATAACACGACCTTGAGGCTGGAACAATTGAGATAACGAAAAACAGTCCACAGCCGACGTGCCAGACTTCTCTCTAGTTATGGAAAAGTCAAAAAAAAAAGTAACGTACTAAATAGGTGCTGAAAGAAAAAAAAATCTTCTGAGATTTTAAATTATGAGAAAAATTCCACTGCAGTCTAAAAAAATTCACTCCTGTCCAGTTGGCAGAAAAACTCCATTAAATTAGGGCTTTCATTGACAGAAGGAGGACATATTAAAACACCGTAGATGTCTTAAAGAAAGAGTGCACGCACGAGAAACGTACTCAGAGTTCCACTGGGACCTCTGAGAAATGTATCGACAGACTACTTAGTTAAAATGGTTGGCTTTGCGTTGACCGAGGCTGATGACGAAATTGAATTTCAGTAAACAAATGTGTGGTCTCGTTTTAAATCAATTAAAAAATATATCTTTGGCAATGACTTGAATAAGAAGTTAAAAAAATATTGGAGTTTAATCAAATGCTGCCTTTCCTGATGAAAATATATTTTTTTTCAGATGGTTACGTGAATCACGTAATGACATTAGGTCTTCTTACAAACCTGTAAAGGAGTTAACTCTTTCCATTGAAAGCCGTTTCATACTGAACATTATCAATTTGGATTTCTTAATAGAAAAAAGACTCACCTAATAGAGGAATGGTGCGATAGTCAGAATAAAAATAAAAACAGAACTAGCTCAGGTAATGATACTTGCCTGATATAATAAAGAAATAGATACTCAAACAAAACCAATTGAAGAGTTAAAAGGCTAAGATAAATAAGCTGAAAGGGCTCCACAGAGCCAACTTAACCCTGACGTCCGATTTCACGGAGTGACCTCGACATGCATGGATATAATGCAGAATCAAGGGACCTGTGGGCCATGGTAAAGCAAACCCTGAGCCCAACTGAGCATGCCCGATTTCTAGCTCACCTAGGACGTGCTACTCATGATGCATTGGTGGTTGCTCACCCTAACGATGTCCAGGATCGCCTAAACGCTATCTTTAATGCTCTCACCACGACCCTTCAGAAGCCCATCAGTATGGCTGTAGTATTAGAAACTAAACCCAAACGAGAAGAAACTGCCGATGAATTCATGGAAAGATTTATTGAAATATACGGAAGTCAATCAGGAGATAATACCTTCAGGGCAGGAGAGGATTCTCCTCATTTCGGCGCTATCCTACTTCAGTGCCTGCCCTCTTCGGTTGCTCATGCTATCCGGACAAATAATTGGGCAGATAACAATAAAGCCCAGATGGAAAGGGCGGTTAAATATTATTGGCAGGAAAAGAAAGGAGAGGTGGGAGGTGCGCCCCCAAGCCGGGTCAAGACTGAATACGTGACTGGAAAGGAAGAGCCGCCTCGGGTGGAAAGACCAAAACCCGACCCAAGGGGATACCAGATGGAACCGCAGTGTTGCGTGCAGGGTTGGGTGGATAAACAGGGATACGGTTATATCAAACACCGAAATGGCCCGCGCCCTGCTAATTACGGACTGCCCTACTGTCCCCGGCCTGGTATGGGAAGAGGTCGGGGCTGGGAAAGACGAGATGGATGCTTTATTTGTGGGCAAGATGGACATTGGAATAGAAATTGTCCCACCCGTCAGCACGAAAAAGGAAGAGGAGGAAGAGGAGGGGGGCCAGGGGGGAGAGGACGGGGATCTTACACTAACTTCTCCCAGAACAACCCCTTTGGCCAACCGTCCCCCGATTCGTATTGACCAAGCAGCTTGATTGTGCAGGGACCCTCCCCGATTGACGAACCGATGATATTGTTAAAGATTCGGAATGAGTGGCAAGCCTTCTTGATAGCTACAGGAGCCTTCATGTCTTCTGTACAATCAAAGCTTAAACTCCCCGCCTTCACTGAAACACAGGGACTGTCAGGATTCCTGGGACAAGTCTCGACATTCCCAGTGTCAGAACCGGTTAAAATGGGTTACCAGGAAGAATCGGTGGAACATCGATTTGTTATCACAACCAATCTGGACTGTAACTTGATGGCTAGAGACCTCCTCTGCAAATTCCAGTTGCATTTGGAGTATGGAGATGATGGGATTATTGTAAAACACAGAACCCTTAAGCGGCAGTATTATACCATTAGAACCCCTCAGTGGTGGTCTCTGGACCTGCCGCAGGCACCCTATCACTTGACCCTAGCATTCGATCCCAGTGGAAAGAATCAGGACCTGCAGAACTTTTATCAGGATCATGAAGGGGATGTGAAGGAAATTTTATTAAGGGCTAGAGTGACTGGACCGGAAGGGAAGCTAGATTTTGTGGAAATGGACAGCCCACAAAAGTGGCACGACATATTACACGAAGTATTATCTCCCCACCACGCTAAAGATTTGGAAGTTATGGTGCACCAGGCTATAGACGAGGCTGACCCTACCAGCCGGGATGTGCAAATTGTAAAACATGGCCGAACAGTCCAATTCCACGGGGATCCCGAGAAGGTCTTAACGACTCTGCAGCATCATACTGGCTCTGGCATACCTGACGATGTGGATCCGCATGTGTGGGCAGAGGACCCCTCCCAAGTGGGTTATACTCCCATTGATCCGATTGAGATCCCAGTGCAGGGCAATGTGGACTGTACCTCTATCCGACAGAACCCACTGACATCACAGGCAATCCTAAACTGAACTTTCGGCACTGCACTGCATTTAATCCGGCCTGTTTTCTTACTGAGCCACCCCAAGATGAGGAAGAACCCAGTCATGATTGTTTATCTTTAATATAAGAGGCCACAGCAGTCAGGGAAGATTTAGTTGATATACCAATTGAAGATCCAGACTGTATTATGTATGTCGACGGAAGTTCTTCTTTTAATCCAGAAGGTACACGAATCTCAGGATACGCCATAGTAAACCAGGAGAATCAGGTCTTGGAATCTGCCGCTTTTGAAACCGCCTATTCTGCCCAACAAGCTGAACTATTCGCCCTCACCCGAGCCTGTAACTTGGCCAAAGACTATAGGTATGCCTTTGGGTGGCCGATGATTTCGGACAATTATGGAAAAATAAGCAACTCGTATCTGATTTGTTGCAAGCCCTCATGCTCCCCAAGCATATTGCCATTGTTAAATGTACCGCCCACACCACCGGAAAATCACCGGTTGATATAGGGAACCACTGTGCTGACAAAGAGGATAAACAGGCCTCTCGTGTCCAACAGATGGTAGTGCCCAAAATGTTGAGACAGACTAAAAATCCTGCGAAGGATAAGTTAGCCTCGGAAAAATCAATGGCAACCATCCAAGATTTTATTAAAGCACAGGAGGACGCTCCTGAAAAAGAAAAACTGTTGTGGAAAAATTATGGATGTACTTATGACAATGTTTCCAAACTCTGGACCACTCCCGCGGAACAGACTTGCATGTCTGACGAATTGGCTCTATGGGTTATTGAATGTATGTATTTTTCTACTCATTGTGGAGCAAGGACCACGAGTGACACACTTTTGGCTACTTGGTGGCACCCTCGATTCCAGGGGCTGGCCCAGGCATCAGTAGTCGTTGCCTGGTTTGCCAGCAACATAATCCAGGGAAGGGAGTCCCCTGTAATTGGGGTAAAACGCCCCAACCCGAAGGTCCCTTTCAGACATTTCAGTTGGACTACATTGAGTTGCAAAAAAGTTCAGTGTTACAAATATGTGTTAGTAATAGTAGATGTGTTTAGCAGATGGATTGATTCCTACCCTACCCTGGACAATAAGGCTCAAACTGTTGTTAAGGTGTTAATGAGGGAAATTGTTCCTAGATATGGTATCTCAGCTCGACTGATGACCAACTATTCTTTCTCTGACTCAGGCTCTGCGACTAGCTCACAACCAGGTTCGAAGGCTCACCTCGACCTCCCAGTTTTACCCGAATTGTCCCTCGTGGTACCTGGGAAGTATGTCCTGATTAAGAGGTGGATTCGGAAGGGATTGGAGCCACGATGGGAGGGGCCTTTTCAGGTGTTACTCACTACCCCCACTGCAGCCAAGTTTTCGGGGAAAAGTGCCTGGGTTCACCTGCACCACTGCAAGCTCACCACCCTCTAAAGAACCTATTTTACTGGTTATTCTAACTCCTGTTTCTGTTCCAGACTTCCTCTTCTCCATAGCTGAAGAAGGCCGTTGGCATCCTAATTGGAACGTGGACCAGTTTGAACTTTTACCCGTAGTGATAGACAGCCAGCTACACCGACGGTGACCTGAGAAGAGAGACGGAAAAACTCAACTCTTTTAATCACGAAAATAATTGGACTATTTATCTGAATCCTGAGCCATAAGATGAAACTGTGTCTGTATGCCACAGTCTGTATAACAGTGTTGATAGATGACAGTTTCGGCGCATGGGAGGGGAGACAGAGACGAGAGCTCCATGTAAACACCTTTTTGTACATGTCTTATGTTTATGCGCAAAATGGGAACTTTTCTAGATGTTGGGTGTGTTCACATATCCCTATAAATTTCAAAGGGGAAATTCCTTTGTGCCCCGTTCCACTACCCTGAACTGAGACTGTCAGATGGATTCAGAGCCAAACTATCACGAGAGGAGGGGGGACAATACAATTAGTCAGACGTTCCAGGGATGTTACCAACCAACCTACGACCGTGGAAAGGAACCCCCATTCTTGGCCCTGAACAATACCTCGGAGATTGGGAGGCCAACCGGGGACATATGTCAAACCCGAAATGACACCAGTAACAAGGGACATATCGTAGGGTACAGCAGTTGCACACACAGTCTCAACCTCCCCACAGGTGCACGAGTCACCATCCCCTCTCACGATCCGAATCCTTGGTTGCCTAGGCGATGGACAGGTTTCTGCTATCTCGGATATGTGGTGCCATTTGTGCGGCAAGTACACACCCTGGCGGAAGCACATGCCTCCAGCCAATCACCCCCACCGACAAGTTCTTTGGGGTCTTAATGTTCCCAATTGGGATAAGACGTCTCATCGACGAAGTACAGAATCTAGAGTCGATATTGGAACAGATAGCTAACAATACTGAAGCAGCTCTGGAGGGCATCGCAGCTGAAATGGTAGCAATAAGGATCGTAGCTTTACACAACCGAATGGCCCTCGATTACCTGTTAGCTGAGAAAGGGGAACGTGTGCCCTGATAGGATCTGAATGTTGCACTTACATTCCTGATTGGTCAGAAAACATAACCAATCTCGCTGATCACATAAGAAGTGAGGTGAAGAAGTTATCCACACCAGCAGAATGATCTAGCTGGTTTGATTGGCTATCAGATGGATCTTGGAGATCCTGTCTAATTGTTGGTTGCCTTAACCTTTGTTGTAAAGTAATGATGGCAAGGTTAGCAAACCCTCTTGTTGTCAAGGGCTCCTGAGTCATGATCCAATGAACGAAAGAACTACTCGACAGTAAGAACAATATGGATCAGGAAAGAGAGTGCGAAGGGCTGAATGCGATACTCCTGGAATAGTCACCAGGGTTATCACGGAATGATAAAAGGGTGGAATGTGAATGTTTAAAAATGTATAGAGACATTGAAGTTGAGAACATGGGAATTGTATAGGGACAGTATAAGCTAACAAAGAATTCATGGAGGAATAGCCATGACATCTCGGACTCGAGACTGCGAAATGTTACAACACTAACACATATTGAAACAAAACCCACAGCTAGCAGAAAAACCTCAAGGTCTTATTAAATCATGTTATTTACCTAAAACATTAACAGAAGGACTTTGTTTAAAATCAGACCATACTTAGGTCGGCTTATGAGTGGACAAAGGAAAGAGGGATCAAAAGTGATAGGCTGAACTAGGATGTCACTCTAGCCCTATCTTGTTTTCTTTTGCCGAAAATGTTTAACCGTCGTCCCTTTACAATGTAACGTCATTTTGTCCGTAGGAAGTGGGTGCGTTCTATCAGAGTTGCAGTCCTTCTGCCTGATAAGGTCCCCCATCGGGATTTGCTTGTTAAATAAAAGCTTGCTTTGTTTAAAGCACAAATAGTATTCGTTTCAGTAATTTTGCTGAACCAGATTGATGTAAAAGAATCTACAGTTGCATTGGCACAGCAGGCAGTAGCGAAAGCAAATAGCATGCTGGCGTTCATAGCGAGGGGATTTGATTATAGGAGCAGGGAGATTTTACTGCAGTTGTACATGGCCTTGATGAGACCACATCTTGAGTATTGTGTGCAGTTTTGCTCTCCAATTCTGAGGAAGGACATGCTTGCTATTGAGGGGGTGCAGCGAAGGTTTAGCAGATTGATTGCCGGGATGGCAGGACTTATATCTGAAGAAGGACTGGATCGACGAGGCTTATATTGATTGGAATGTAGAAGAATGAGAGGGGATCTGATTGAAACATATACAATTCTGATGAGATTGGACAGGTTAGATGCAGGAAGAATGTTCCTGATGTTAAAATCCAGAATCAGGCATCACAGTCTAAGGATAAGGGGTAAGCCATTTAGGACCGAGATGAGTAGAAACTTCTCTGTATCAGAGAATTGTGAACCTGTGGAATTCTCTACCACAGAAAGTTGTTGAGGCCAGTTTGTTAGATATATTCAAATGGGAGTTAGTTGTGGCCCTTATGGCTAAAGGGATCAAGGTGTAGGGAGAGAAAGCATGAATCGGGTACTGAAGTTGCGTTATCAGCCATGATCATATTGAATATTGGTGCAGGCTCAAAGGGCCGAATAGCCTACTCCGGCAACTACTTTCTATGTTTCTATGTTTATCAGCCACTGGGAAAGTAAGCGCTAGAATCCTCCTGAACTGTCTTCGCCCTGTGGCTGAGGATTTCCTCCCGGAGTCACAGTGCGCATTTCGTCCTCCAATGGGTATGACGGATATGAGTAGGTACACAGTAAGAGTCCCAATACACTGTCCCATCAAACTCTCCCAGGGCAGGTATAACATGGATTAAATACAGACCAAAGCTTCCGCTATACTGTTCCCCGGGCAAGTGTAGTACAGACACAGAGTACATCTCCCTCTAACTTCCCAGCCATTCCAGGGCAGATACAGCATTCATTAGATATTGAGGAGATCTCCCTCTATAATGTTGAACCGTACATTCCCAGGGCAGGTACAACACGGGTTAGTTACGGAGGAAAGTTCCCACTACACTGATCTCTCAAACGCTCCCATCACAGGTACAGCACTGGTTAGATACAGCGTAAAACTCACTCTACACTGTCTATCGAACATTCCTAGGGCACGTACAGCATTGGGTACAGACAGAGTAAATTCCCTCTACACTGTCCTATCAGCCACTCCACGGCAGGTACAGAAATGGTTTTAATGCAGAGTAAATATCCTTCTGCATTGTCCCATTAATCATTCCCAGGGTAGGTAAAGAACGGGTTAGATACAGAGTAAATCCCCCTCTCCACTGTCCCATCAAACACACTCACTATCCCATCAAAAACTGCCAGGGAAGGTCCAACACAGGTTAGACAGAAATGTTTAGGCTGAATGTTCCAGTATTGGGGCCTGGGCAATGGAAAGCACAGCCACCAATGCAACTAATGGTTGAAAAATTATAATTAGGGATACTCAGAAAGACTGATATCTCATGGGCGGGAGGGGCGGGGGTGGGGGTGTTGCGGTGGGCAGTGTGAGCGGGAATTTTGAAATCAAGGCTTTGCTTCACTGGAAGCTATTGTAGGTCAGCGAGCACAGGGGTGATGGGTGAGCTGGAATTGGTGCGAGTTCGGACATGGGCTGCCGAGATTTGGAACACTCTCGTTTATGTAGGTCAGAATGTGGGAGGAGTGCATTGAAATAGTCAAGTCCAGAAGTAAAAAAAGGCATGGATGAGGGCTTCAGCAGTGGATGAGCTGAGGCATTAGCGGTGATGGGCGATGTTAAATAGTTGGAAATAGGCATTCTTAGTTATGCTGTGGATATGTGTTCAAAACATTATTTCAGGTTATGTATGACACCAAGGTTGCGAACAGTCTGGTTCAGGCTCAGACTGAAGTTGGGGAGAGGGATGGTGTCGGTGGCGAGGGAACAGAATTTGTGGCAATGACAATTACAAATATCAGAATATTTCACAGGCTATCACTTGCAAAATGTGTGGATGAGTTTTTAATATTCAATCGGTTTCAAAAACGGGTTAACTGATATAGAAAGTAACGGATTTCAAATCTTATGCAAAACAGTTCAATAAAGAGGTGGCTCAAACGATTTCAGCTGAGTTTTAAGTGAGACACTGAGTTCAGTCTACTATAACCACAACTCATGTATGCAAATGGAATAAGTTTGGGGTTTTATATAATAGAAAGCTAACGAGGTGAGAAGTGATATAAGTTAGTTTAAGAAAAAGCCCTAAAAGGAAACAATCCACAACAGAACATCAATTATTCTCCTCTGATCATGGAGGAATCAAATATTCAACAAACTGTGTTTGAAACAAAGATAATTTCTTCAACATTTATCGAGGGTATTGATCTCCAGCTTTACAATCTATATTAACTACTTTGGAAAAGGGACTGAGTGTAATGTAGCCAAGTTTGCTGATGATACAAAGATCGAAGGAAAAGCAATATTTGAGGAGGACACAGCAAATCTGCAAAAAGACATAGACAGGCTAATTGAGTGAGCAAAAATTTGGCAGATGGACTATAATGTTGGAAAGTGTGAGGTCATGCACTTTGACAGAAAAAAAGCAAAGAGCAACATATTATTTAAATGGCAAAAGATTGCAAAGTACCGCAGTACGGCGGGATCTGGGGGTACCTGTGCATGAAACGCAACAGGATAGTATGCAGGTACTGCACGTGATCAGAAAGGCCAATGGTATCTTGGCCTTTATTGCAAAAGGGATGGGATATAAAAGCAGGGAAGTCTTGCTACAGCTACATGTGAGGCCACACCTGGAATACTGCGTGCAGTTTTGCTTTCCATATTTATGAAAGGATATACTTGTTTTGGAGGCAGTTCAGAGAAGGTTCACTCGGTTGTTGCTGGGCATGAGGGGTTTGACTCATGATGAACGATTAAGTAGGTTGGGCCTATACTCACTGGAATTCAGAAGAATGAAAGGTGATCTTATCAAAACGTATAAGATTATGAGGGGGCTTGATAAGGTGGATGCAGAAAGGATGTTTCCACTGATAATGGGAAGTCTAGAATTTGAGGACATGATCTTAAAATAAAGGGCCGCCCATTTACAACAGAGATGAGGAGCAATTTCGTCTCTCAGATGGTTGTAAATCTATGGATTCATTGCCTCAGAGAGCTGTGGAAGCTGGACCATTGAATAAATTTAAGACAGAAATATACAGTTTCTTAAACGATATGGCGATATGGGGGTATGGGGAGCGGACGGGGAAGTGGAGCTGAGTCCATGATCAGATCAGCCATGATCTTCTTGAATGGCGGAGCAGGCTCGAGGGGCCGTATGACCTACTGCTGTTGCTATTCCTTATGTTGTTATGTTCAGGTATAGGGGTTATAATATCATCAGCAACAAACAAGAGCTGTCAGAATGAACTTTAAGTGCCCAATGCAATCACAGTAAATCGAGTTCTTGTCACAAATGCAGCCTTTCTCCTCAGCCTAATTAAAACTGAGATGAGGAGGAATTTCTTCACTTGGAGGGTTGTAAATCTGTGGGATTCTCTGCACCAGACAGCAGTGGAGTCTGGATCATTGAATATCCATGATTTTTGAGCGATAAGGGAGAAATGGGTTCTGGGGAGCGGACAGGGAAGTGGATCTCAGTCTATGACCAGACCAGTCATGATCTTATTGAATGGGGAGCAGGCTCGGGGGTCCGGCTGGCCCGCTCGTGCTCCGATTTCTCATGGTCTTATGTACCCAGCATGCCCCACTGTGGAGAATGTGCCGCACCCAGAATACATGTGCTCAGTGCGCAGGCGCGGTTTCTGGCTGTGTTTGGAGCATGCGCGGTGCGTGTAATGGCGGAAGAGACACGTTTTATACAGGTTCCTCAGAAGTGTTCTATTCAGCGGGATGGAGCAGAGTAATCACCAGCGGGTAGCCGGGGAGGCTGCATGAACAACCGGTGCACGCTGCAACCCCGGAATAATAAACGGAATATCTGTGGTTGCAGCTTCGGGGCTTTCTCCGGACACAGGCCCAGGATAAAAGCGGCCATCTTGGTGCAGGAAGGCATGTTCACGCCGCCATTTTGATTCACTGAGTAGCACAACACTTGCGTGGCGATCTTGGTACAGGAACAAAGTGAATTATGTCATTGTCTGGAACTGAACCCAGCCAGAGTCAAGACTTTCAAGGGAGAGAAACCAGTGAGTGTAGAACTGAACCCAGCCAGAGTCAGTACTTTCAGGGGAGGGGAACCAACTGAGTGTTGAACTGAACCCACCCGGAGTCAGTACCTTCAGGGGAGGGGAACCAGTGAGTGTAGAACTGAACCCAGCCAGAGTCAGTACCTTCAGGGGAGGGGAACCAGTGAGTGTAGAACTGAACCCAGCCAGAGTCAGTACCTTCAGTGTTGGGGAAGGAGGGGAGGGACGGAGGGGACCCAGTGATTGTAGAAATGACCTCAGCCAGAGACAGTACCATCAGGGGAGCAGAGGTAGGGGAACCAGTGAGTGCGGAACTGAAAACAGCCAGACTCAGCATCTTCAGGGGAGGTGGGGAACCAGTGAATGTCACCCTGAACGCAGCCACAGTCAGAACGTTCAGGGGATGAGAGGGACGGGAACCAGTAAGTGTAGAACTGAACCCAACCAGAATTGGTGGTGAAAACTTGGAGTGGAGCAGAAACAGTCTAGAAATGTGTGTTGATTTGGATTTCAGCACAGCAGGAGGGATAATGTTTGGGCCACGGATTTCCAGCTTTGGACTAAAAAGAGAGGAAAGAATGTCCCATGGAAACTAGATGTGTCTATCCTGAATTTGTGTCTTGTACTGAGAATGATGAGTTTTGTTATCTCCTTTTACAGCGTATTAGAAGGGGAGATTTTCAGACAGGAATCACAAACCAAACATCGCGTCAAGATCTGACAGAGTCAATCGATTCATCAGGACTTGAATATCATCGGCCTTTGAAAGTGCAAGGAGAAATATTTGTCTGTTGTGTCTGAGCGAAAAGATTTCAAATATCAGTGTGACTGAAAAATCAGTGAGAAACAGACACCCGAGTGAGTGTTTCAGTGCACTGACCGTGGAAAGAGTTTTAACCAGTTACACAGCCTGAAGAAACATCACACAATTCATAGCGCGGAGAAACTGTAAACGTGTTGTGTGTGGCGAGGCTTTAACTGATCGTCCAACCATGGACAGTCACAAGGATACCCGCACCATGCAGAAACCGTGGAATGTGGTGACTGTGGGAAGGTATTCAGATCACCATCTGAGCTGAAAATTCATCAACGCAGTCACACTATGGAGAGGCCGTTCACCTCCGCTATGTGTGTGAAGGGTTTCACTCGTTCATCCAACCTTGTAGCTCACCAGCGAGTTCGCACAGGATATAGGCCATTCACCTGTTCTGATTGTGGGAAGGGATTCACTCAGTCATCCACGCTGCTGACACAGCAGCGAGTTCACACTCGGTAGCGTCCGTTCACCTGCTATGAGTGTGAGAAGGGATTCACTTGTTCATCCCACCTGCTGAAACACCAGATAGTTCACACTGGGGAGAGACCATTCACCTGCTCTGAGTGTGGGAAGGGATTCACTCAATCATCCATCCTACTGACATACCAGCGAGTTCACAATTGACTGCAGGGCTTGGATTCTGCTGTTATTGACGCTGTTAATCTCATCTCGACTGAACCATGTGCATTCTGACAGTTGGGGGTTGTTTCTGCTGATGTTAATAACCCTATAACTGGGCTGGACTTTAATATTCTGGTTATATTGCCGATCTTGTTCTCGGGGCTGCAGTGTCCATTTAAGAAACACTGTGGGTTATATTAACCCTTAATTCAGCAACTCTCAACAGAAATTTAGCTTGAAATAAAATGATGAACTTTTACTTTAATCCTACATTGATCTTTGGTACAAAATCTACAATATTGTGTGAAAGTTTCCACTGAATATAATCTCCAATTAGAAAGAGCTTGCTGACAATTCTTACAGATTTGCAGATTACACACAGTGGCCCCTCCATTATTCACCAGAAAGAAGGGGAATAGGAATTGATGGGGAATCAGTGTCCCCAAACGTTGTCCTTCCCGTGTGGTGTTGCAATCCCCTCGGCACGAGAATGCAGTCAAGTCCAGTCCAAAACTGTGCGCAGTACTCCAGCTGTGGTCTTACCAAAGCCCTGTACAGTTGTAGCAGGACATCCCTACTTTTATACTCTATCCCCGTTGCAATAAAGGTCAGCATTCCATTTGCCTTCCTGATTATTGCTGTACCTGCAAGCTAACTTTTTGAGTTTCATGTACAAGAATCCCCAGATCTCTCTGTATAACAGCATTTTATAATCGTCCACATCTAAATAATAATTTGCTTTTTTTCCATACCAAAGGAAATAACCTGACATTTTACCACATTATAGTCCATCTGCCAGATTTTTGCCCACTCACTGAGCCTATCTATAACCCTTTGTAGATTTGTTGCGTCCTCCTCACAACTTGCTTTCCCATCTATCGTTGTACCATCAGCAAATTTGACTTTCGTTGCTCTCTGTCCCTTCATCCAAGTCATAAATATCATTTGTAAATAGTTGAGGCCCCAGCACTGATCCCTGTGGCACCCCACTAGTTACAGTTTGCCAACCTAAGAATGACCCATTTATCCCGAAACTCTGTTTTCTGTTAGTTCGGCAATCCTCTGTCCATGCTGATATATTACCCCCAACCCCTTGAGCTCTTAGCATGTGCAGTAACCTTTTGTGTGGCACCTTTTCCAATGCTTTCTGGAAAACCAAATATACAACATCAATTGGTTCTCCCTTTTCCACTCTGCTCGTTACATCCTCAAACAACTACAGCAAATTTATCAAACGTGATTTCCCTTTCATAAAAGCATGCTAACTCTGCCTAACTGCAGTATGATTTTCGAATTGTCCTGCTAGTACTTCCTGAAAGATGAACTCGAGAATTTTCCCACTGACAAATGGTAGGCTTACTGTTGTATAGTTTCCTACTGTCTATCTCCCTCCTTACTTGAACAGGCATGTAGTTGCAGTTTTCAAGTCCACTGGGAACTCTCCAGAATTCGTTGCATTTTGGTAGATTGCAACCAATGCATGCACTATCTCTGCTACCAATTCTTTTAAGACCTTAGGATGCATGCCAGCAGCTCCAGAGGACCTGTCCACCTTTAATGACATTAGTTTGATTAGCACTTTATCTATCGTGATAGTGATTGATTGACGTCATCCTCCCACTCCCCCTCCACAATAGCTGCTTTGTTATCAACTGTTGGGAAGTTTCTAGTGTCCTCTACCGTGAAGCCCAATACAAAATATTCATTCAAAATCTCTGCCATTTCCATGTTTCGCATTAGTGATTTTCCAATGTCATCCTCTAAGTCAACAATGTTTACTTTAGATACTCATTTCCTTTTTATATCCCGATCGAAGCTCTTACTGTCTGTTGTTATAATTCTTGCTAATTTGCTCTCATCTGCTATCTTCTCTGTCTTTTTCATTTTTTAGTCGTCCTTTGCTAGTTTCTAAAATTTCCCAATCCTCTGGCCTTCCACTGTCCTTGACAACATTATATGCCTTTTTTCCAAATTGATACCATCCTTTACTTCCATGACGACACTTGTTGCACACGTGATTGACCAGGACACGAGAAGTGTGGTTGGTTTACAACGACAGGGTTTCATCTGTTTCAACAGAAACTACTACACTCTGTTTTTTCCTGAAATAATCCCCGCTCTCTGACCTGAATGAATCCATGCCACTACCAAATGCAGCAATTTTTGCTCCACCCCACAGAGGTTCATCTGTTTAAAGCCACGACAGAACTGTCCCGTTTCCTCCTGGAGTTTGAGGGACATCAACTTTAACAATGGGGCAGAGTTTCAGCCAATGAGCGAGAACCAGACCCAGCCCCGACCACTCGGGGCTGCAAGCCCCACCCCTCGCACACTCTGATTGGTTGGAGGAACAACCGCCTGCCTGGTCGTCCAGCCGCGCCCCCACTCTCCCTATTGGTCGGGAGCTGCAGTCAATCAGCCGGGCAGTGAGAGCTGGGCATGCACAGTGGGTGAGTCAGCAAGTGAGAGATGGGCGGAGGGAGGGAACGGGTAATAAAGGACGCGCTTATTTGTACTGCCAAAATGGCCGTCACTCGACAGCCTTTGTCTATGATTGGTCCCTTGGAGCTGAAGCCACACCCTGAGATTTCACTGGAATGTGTAACTGGAACCGCCCATCCCAAAATCTCAATGACTTTGCAAATTTTAACACAATCCACTTTGACTTCCTGAAGCGACAGAGGACAGAGCTTCCCATATGATAGCAAGGGCCAGCCAATGTACCTTGCCCCATTCCCAGTGCTTGCCTCCCACAGCCGAAGTGCCTTACCCCAATCCCAGTGCATGCCTTCCCCAGCCGAAGTGCCTTATCCTAATCCCAGTGCATGACTCCACCAGCCGAAGTGCATTACCCCAATCCCAGTACATACCTCCCCCAGCAGAAGGGCTTTACCCCAGTCCCAAGATATGCCTCCCCCAGCAGAAGTGCATTACCCCAGTCCAAATATATGCCTCCCCCAGCTGAATGCCTTACCCCAATCCCAGTGCAACACCCCACAGTCGAACTGCCTTACCCCAGACACCGTGCTTGCCTCACCCATCAGAAGTGCCTGACCATAGTCCCATTGCATTTCTCCTCCCGCCGAAGTGTCTTACCACCGTCCCAGTATATGCCCCCCCCCCACAGCCGAAGTGCCTTACCCCAGTACTAGTATATGCCTCCCACTGCCAAAGCGCCTTACCCATGTACCAGTATAAGCGTCCCCCAGCCGAAGTGCCTTACCTCGGTCTCAGTGCAAGCCTTCCCCAACCGAAGACACATACTCCCCAGTCCCATTATATGCCTCCCCCAGGCCAAGTGGCTTAACCCAGTCCCTGGATATGCCTTCCCCAGCCGAAGTGCCTTAACACAGTCGCAGTGCATGCCTCCCCCAGCAGAAGTGCCTTACCCCATTCCCAGTGCATGCCTCCCCGAGACGAAGTGCCTTACTCCAGTCCGAGTGCATGCATCCCCCAGCTGAAGTGTCTTACCCCAGTCCCAGTGCAGGCCTCCATCAGCCGACGTGCCTTATCCCAGTCCCAGTGCATGCCTCCCCGTACCGATGTGCCTTACCCCAGTCAGAGTGCATGCCTCCCCCAGCCGAAGTGCCCGACCCTAGTTCCATTGCAATTCTCCCACAGCCGGAGTGTCTTACCTCCATCCAGTATATGCCTCCCACAGCCGAAGTGCCTTACCCAAGTACCAATATAAGCCTTCCCCAACTGAAGTGCCTTACCCCAGTCCTAGTATATGTCTCCCCCAGGCAAAGTGGCTTACCCCAGTCCTAGTATATGCCTCCCCCAGCTGAAGTGCCTTACCAAATTTCAAGTGCATGCCTCCCCCAGCCGAAGTGCCTTACACCAGTCACAGTGCATGCCTTCCCCACCCAACGTTTATTACTCCAGTCCCAGTGCAAGCATTCTCCAGCCGAAGTGCTTTACCTCAGTCAGAGTGCTTGCCTCCCCCAGCCGAAGTGGCTTAATAAATCCCATTGCATTTCTCCCTCATCCAAAGTGTCTTACCACCGTCCCAATATATGCCTTCCACTGCTGAAGTGCCTTACCCCAGTATCAGTATAAGCGTCCCCCAGCCGAATTGCCTTACCTCGATCCTAGTGCAAGCCTCCCCCAACTGAAGACACATACTCCCCAGTCTCAGTATATGCCTCGCCCAGGCAAAGTGCCTTACCCCAGTCCCAGTCTATGTCTCCCCCAGCCGAAGTGCCTTATCCCGGTCCCAGTGCATGCCTCCGCCAGCTGAAGTACCGTTCCCAAGTCCCAGGAAATGCCTCCACCAGCCAAAGTGCCTTAACACAGTCCAAGTGAATGCCACCCCCAGCCGACTTGCCTTACCCCAGTCCCATTGCATGCCTCCCCAGTTGAAGTGCCTTAGCGCAGTCCCAGTGTATGCCTCCCACAGTTGAAGTGACTTCCGACAATCTCACTTTATCTCTCCCCACATTGAAGTACGTTAGCCGAGTCACAGTGAATCACTCCTAGGTCCGAAGTGCCTTACCCCAGTCCCACTGTATCCCTCCCCAGTTGAAGTGCATTACCCCAGTCCCAGTGCATGCCTCCCCCAGCCGAGGTGCCTCACGCCTGTCGCAATATCTGCCTCCCCCAGCCAAAGTGGCTTTCCCCAGTGCCAGTGCAAACCTCTGCCAGCCAAAGTACTCTACCCCAGACCCAGTATATGCCTCGCACAGCCGAAGTGCCTTATCCCAGTCCCAGTGAATGCCTCCCCAAGCCAAAGTGCCTTACCCAGTCCCGGTGTATATCTGCACCAGTTGAAGTAACTTAGCCCAAACCCAGTGTATGCCTACTCCAGTTAAAGTGCATTACACAAGTCCTAACTTATCCCTCCCCTCGTTGAAGTGCGTTACCCTAATCCCAGCGTATCCCTCCCCCAGGCCAAAGTGCCTTACCCCAGTCCCACTCTAGCCCTCTCCAGTTGAAGTGCCTTACACAAGTCCCAGTGTATCCCTCCCCTCGTTGAAGTGCGTTACCCTGGTCCGAGTAAATCCCTCCCCCAGCCGAAGTGCCTTACCCCAGCACGCCTGTATCCTTCCCCAGTTGAAGTGCCTTACCCCAGTCCCAGTGCATGACTCCCCCAGTTGAAATGTCTTACGGCAGTCCCAGTGTATGCCTCCCCCAGTTGAAGTGTCTTATACCAGACACAATGAATCCCTCCCACAGTTGAAGTAACTTTCCTCCAGTCCCAGTGTATCCCTCCCCAGCCGATGTGACTTACCACAGACCAAGTGTATCCTTCCCCAGTTGAAGTGCCTTACCCCAGTCCCAGTGCATGCCTCACCAAGTTGAAGTGTCTTACTCCAGTCCGAATTTTATCGTCCCCCAGTTGAAGTGCCTTACCACAGTGCCAGTGTAACCCTCCCCCAGTTGAAGTGCCTTACCCCGGTCCAGTGAATCCCTGCCCCAGTTGAAGTATCTTACTCCTGTCCCAGTGTATCCTCCCCCAGCTGAAGTGCCTTATCCCAGTCGCAGTGCAACCCTCCCCAAGACAACCTGCCTTACACCCGTCCAAGTGCATGCCTCCTCCAGCTGAAGTGCCTTCCCGCAGACCGAGTGCAACTTCCCCCAGGCGACGTGCCTTTCCCAAGTCCCAGTGCATGCCTCCCCCAGCCGAAGTGCCCTACCCTAGTCCCAGTGCATTTCTCCCCCCACCGAAGTGTCTTACCACCGTCCCAGTATATTCCTCCCACAGCCGAAGTGCCTTACCAGAGTACCAGTATCAGCCTCCCCCAGCCGAAGTACTTTACTGCATCCCAGTGCAAACCTGGCCCAGCCGACCTGCCTTACACCAGCCCCAGTGCATGCCTCCCCTAGCCGAGGTGCTTTACCCCAGTCACAGTATATGCCTCCGCCAGTTGAAGTGCCTTACCCCAGTTCCAGTGCATGGCTCCCCCTGTTGAAGTGATTTAGCCCAATCCCAGTGTACGCCTCTACCAGTTGAAGTGCCATAACACAGTCCCAGTGTATCCCTTACCCCATTGAAGAGCGTTACCCCTGTCGCAGTGTATACCTACTTGAGCCGAAGTGCCTTAGCCCAGTCCCACTATATCCCTCCCCAGCAGAAGTAACTTACCCCAGTCCCAGTGCATGCCTCCCCCAGCCAAAGTGCCTTCCACCAGTGCCAGTGAATGCCTCCCGAAGACAAAGTGCCTTAACCCATTCCCAGTGTATGCCTCCCCCAGTTGAAGTGCCTTTCATAAGTCCCAGTGTATCCCTCCCCCTGTTGAAGTGCCTTATCCCAGTCCCTGTGTATCCCTCCCCAGTTGAAGTGCCTTACACTAGTCGCAGTGTATACTTCACCTAGTTGAAGTGCCTTACTCCAGTTGCATTGTTTGCCTTCCCCAGTTGAAGTGCCTTACCCCAGTATGAGTGTATCCCTCCCCAGCCCAACTGCCTTACCCCAGTCCAAGTGTATCCCTCCCCAAGTTGAAGTGCCTTACCTCAGTCCCACTGCATGCCTCCCCCAGCCAAAGTGCCTTACCCCAGTCCCAGTGTATGCCTCCCCCAGTTGAAGTGTCTTACACAAGACACAGTGTATCCCTCCACCTGTTGAAGTGCGTTAACCCAGTCGCAGTGTATCCTTCCCCGAGCAGAAGTGCCTTAGCCCAGTCCCACTGTACCCTCCCCAGACGAAGTGCCTTACCCAGTCCGAGTATATGCCGCTCCCAGCCAAAGTGCCTTACACCAGTCCCAGTGTATCCCTCCCCAGATGACGTGCCTTACCCCAGTCCCAGTGCATGCGTCCACCAGTTGAAGTGCCTTTCTCAAGTCCGAGTGCAAACCTCTGCCAGCCGAAGTCGCTTACACCCGTGCCAGTGCATGCCTCTCCCAGCCAAAGTACCTTTTCCCAGTCCCAGTATATGCCTCCACCAACCAAAGTGCCTAAAACCAATCGCAGTTTATGTCTATCCCAGCCAAAGTCCCTTACCCCAGTCCCAGTGCACACCTCGCCCTTCCGAAGTGCCTTACCCCAGTCCCAGTGCACACCTCCCCCAGCCGAAGTGCCTTACCCAAATCCCGTGCATGCAACCCCCAGCCGAAGTGCCTTGACCCAGTCTGAGTGCATGCCAGCCTCAGCCAAAGTAGTTTACCCCAGTCGCAGTGCATGCCTTGCCCAGCCAAAATACCTTACCATTGTCCCAGTGCATGCCTCCGCCAGCTGAAGTACCGTACCCAAGTTCCAGGACATGCCTCCACCCGCCAAAGTGCCTTAACACAGTCCAAGTGAATGCCTCCCCCAGCCGACTTGCCTTACCCCAGTCCCAGTGCATGCCTTCCCAGTTGAAGTGCCTTAGCGCAGTCCCAGTGTATGCCTCCCACAGTTGAAGTGCCTTCCGACAATCTCACTTTATCTCTCCCCACATTGAAGTGCGTAAGCCGAGTCACAGTGAATCCCTCCCAGAGCCGAAGTGCCTTACCCCAGTCCCACTTTATCCCTCCCCAGTTGAAGTGCCTTACCCCAGTCCCAGTGCATGCCTCCCCCAGCCGAAGTGCCTTACGCCTGTTGCAATATCTGCCTCCCCCAGCCAAAGTGGCTTTCCCCAGTGCCAGTGCAAACCTCTGCCAGCCAAAGTACTCTACACCAGTCCCAGTATATGCCTCGCACAGCCGAAGTGCCTTGTCCCAGTCCCAGTGAATGCCTCCCCAAGCCAAAATGCCTTACCCAGTCCCGGTGTATCTCTGCACCAGTTGAAGTAACTTAGCCCAAACCCAGTGTATGCCTACTCGAGTTGAAGTTACTTACACAAGTACTAACTTATCCCTCCGCTCGTTGAATTGCGTTACCCTGGTCCGAGTAAATCCCTCCCCTAGCCGAAGTGCCTTACCCCAGCCCCCCTGTATCCTTCCCCAGTTGAAGTGCCTTACCCCAGTCCCAGTGCATGACTCCGTCAGTTGAAATGTCTTACGGCAGTCCCAGTGTATGCCTCCACCAGTTGAAGTGCCTTGCTCCAATCCAAGTGCACACCTCTGCCAGCCGAAGTCCCTTACACCCGTCCGAGTGCATGCCTCCCCCAGCCGAAGTTCCCTACCCCAGTACCAGTATATGCCTCCCCGGGCCGAAGTGCATTACCCTCGTCCCGTGCTTGTCTCCCACAGCTGTAGTTCCTTATCCCAGTCCCAGTTTATGTCTCCCACAGTTGGAGTGCCTTATTCCAGATTCAATGAATCCCTCCCTCAGTTGAAGTAACTTTCCTCCAGTCCCAATGTATCCCTCCCCAGCCGATATGACTTACCCCAGACCCAGTGTATCCCTCCCCCAGTTGAACTGCCTTACCCCAGTCCCAGTGCATGCCTCACCAAGTTGAAGTGTCTGACTCCAGTCCGAATGTTATCGTCCCCCAGTTGAAGTGCCTTACCACAGTGCCAGTGTAACCCTCCCCCTGTTGAAGTGCCTTACCCCTTCCAGTGTATCCCTGCCCCAGTTGAAGTATCTTACTCCTGTCCCAGTGTATCCTCCCCCAGCTGAAGTGCCTTATCCCAGTCGCAGTGCAACCCTCCCCAAGACAAACTGCCTTACCCCAGTCCCAGTGCATGCCTCCTCCAGCTGAAGTGCCTTCCCGCAGACCGAGGGCAACTGCCCCCAGGCGATGTGCCTTTCCCAAGTCCCAGTGCATGCCTCCCCCAGCCGAAGTGCACTACCCTAGTCCCAGTGCATTTCTCCCCCCACCGAAGTGTCTTACCACCGTCCCAGTATATTCCTCCCACAGCCGAAGTGCCTTACCAGAGTACCAGTATCAGCCTTCCCCAGCCGAAGTATTTACTGCATCCCAGTGCAAACCTGGCCCAGCCGACCTGCCTTATCCCAGCCCCAGTGCATGCCTCCCCTAGCCGAGGTGCCTTACCCCAGTCACAATATATGCCTCCGCCATGTGAAGTGCCTTACCCCAGTTCCAGTGCATGGCTCCCCCAGTTGAAGTGATTTAGCCCAATCCCAGTGTATGACTCTACCAGTTGAAGTGCCATACCACAGTCCCAGTGTATCCCTTACCCCATTGAAGAGCGTTACCCCAGTCGCAATGTATACCTACTTGAGCCGAAGTGCCTTAGCCCAGTCCCACTATATCCCTCCCCAGCTGAAGTACCTTACCCTAGTCCCAGTGCATGCCTCCCCCAGCCAAAGTGCCTTCCACCAGTCCCAATGAATGCCTCCCCAAGGCAAAGTGCTTTAACCCAGTCCCAGTGTATCCCTTCCCCAGTTGAATTGCCTTACATAATTCCAATGTAACCCTCCCCAGTTGAAGTGCCTTACCACTGTCCAAGTGTATCCCTCCCCAAGTTGAAGTGCCTTACCTCAGTCCCACTGCATGCCTCCCCCAGCCAAAGTGCCTTACCCGAGTCCCAGTGTATGCCTCCCCAGTTGAAGTGCCTTACATAAGACCCAGTGTATCCCTCCACCTGTTGAAGTGCGTTACCCCATTCTCAGTGTATCCTTCTACGAGCAAAAGTTCCTTCGCCCAGTCCCACTGTACCCTCCCCAGCCGAAGTGCCTTACCCAGTCCGAGTATATGCCACCCCCAGCCAAAGTGCCTTACACCAGTCCCAGTGTATCCCTCCCCAGCTGACGTGCCTTACCCCAGTCCCAGTGCATGCCTCCACCAGTTGAAGTGCCTTTCTCAAGTCTGAGTGCACACCTCTGCCAGCCGAAGTCGCTTACACCCGTGCCAGTGCATGCCTCTCCCAGCCAAAGTACCTTTTCCCAGTCCCAGTATATGCCTCCACCAACCAAAGTGCCTAAAACCAATCGCAGTTTATGTCTATCCCAGCCAAAGTGCCTTACCCCAGTCCCAGTGCACACCTCGCCCTTCCGAAGTGCCTTACCCCAGTCCCAGTGCACACCTCCCCCAGCCGAAGTGCCTTACCCAAGTCCCGTGCATGCATCCCCCAGCCGAAGTGCCTTGCCCCAGTCTGAGTGCATGCCACCCCCAGCCAAAGTAGTTTACCCCAGTCGCAGTGCATGCCTTGCCCAGCCAAAATACCTTACCATTGTCCCAGTGCATGCCTCCCGCACCCTAAGTGCCTTTCCCTAATCCCAGTATATGCCTTCCCCAGCCGAAGTGGCTTACCCCATTCCAGTGCATGCCTCCCCCAGCCGTCGTGCCTTAAGCCAGTCACAGTGTATACCTCCACTAGTTGAAGTGCCTTAACCCAGTCACAGTTTATGCCTCCCCCATTTGAAGTGTCTTATTCCAGACCCAGTGCATCCCTCCCACATTTGAAGTGCCTTTCCTCCAGTCTGAATGTATCGCTCCCCCAGTTGAAGTGCCTTCCCGCAGTCCCAGTCCATGCCGCGATCAGTTGAAGTGTCTTACTCGAGTATCAGCGTTCGCATCCCCCAGTTGAAGTGCCTTACCCCAGTGCCAGTGTATCCCTCCCTCAGTTGAAGTGTCTTATCCCGGTCCAGTTTATCCCTGCCCCAGTTGAAGTATCTTACCCCAGTCCCAGTATATGCCTCCCCAGCCGTAGTACCTTACCCCAGTCCCAGGGTATCCCTCCCCCAGTTGAAGTGCCTTAGACCTGTCCCGGTTTAAGCCTCCCACAGTTGAAGTGCCTTTCCTCCAGTCACAGTGTATCGCTCCCCAGCCGAAATGCCTCAGCGCAGTCCCAGGGAATCCCTCCCCCAGTTGAAGTACCTTACCCCATTCCCAATGTTTGCCTCCCCCAGTTGAAGTGCCTTACCCCAGTCCCATTATATGCTTCCCTCAGTTGAAGCGCCTTACCACAGTGCAAGTGTATCCCTCCCCAGTTGAAGTGCCTGACACCAGTCCCAGTGTGTACTTCCCCCAGTTGAAGTGCCTTACTGCACTTGCAGTGTATGCCTTCCACAGTTGAAGTGCCTTACCCCAGTCTGAGTGTATCCCTCCCCATCCGAAGTGCCTTACCCCAGTCCAAGTGTATCCCTCACCCAGTTGAAGTGCCTTATCCCAGTCCCAGTGCATGCCTCCCCCAGTTGAAGTGCATTATTCAAGTCCCAATGTATCCCTCCCACAGTTGAAGTTCGTTACCCCAGTCGCAATGTATCCCTCCGCGGCCAAAGTGACTTACACCAGTGCCAGTGTATCCCTTCCCCAGTTGAAGTGCCTTACCCCAGTCCCACTGTATGCCTCCCCCAGTTGAAGAGCCTTGTTCCAGTCCCAGTGTAACCTTCCCACAGTTGAAGTGCCTTACCCCAGTCCCAGTCTATCCCTCGTGAACCGATGTGCCTTACCCCAGTCCCGTCTATCCCTCCCCCAGTTGAAGTGCCTGACCCCAGTCCCAGTGCACGGCTCCTCCAGTTGAATAGCCTTACCCCAGTCCCAGTCTATGCCTCCCCCAGTTGAAGTACCTAACCCCAGTTGCAGTGTATGCCTCCACCAGTTGAAGTGCCTTACCCCAGTAAGAGTGTATTCCTCCACAGCCGAAGTGCCTTACCCCACTCCAAGTGTATCCCTCCCCCAGTTGAAGTGCCTTCCCCCAGTGCCAGTGCAAGCCTCCCCCAGTTGGAGTGCCTTACACAAGTCCCAGTGTATACCTCTCCCAGTTGAAGTGCTATCCGCAGTGCCAGTGTACCACTCCCCCAGTTGAAGTGCCTTACCCGAGTCCCAGTGTCTGCCTTCCCCAGCTGAAGTGACTCACGCCAGTCCTATTTCTCTGCATACCTGCATGGAATGATTCGGGCCAGGAGGGGGCGTGGCTTGCCGCTTTTCAATCACAAAGTGCAGAAACAATAGTTTCCTGGGTTAATAAACCCGGGGAGTGAGAGGGGTCACTCACCCCGAGTGCGGGCCCAGGCCCGAGAGACAATATTCCGCACCATCCGCATCACACACACCCGGGCTCGTCGCCAGGCCCCGAATCACAGCCTGCAGACCGTTTGTTTACCCACCGGTTACAGGCACGGTCGCCATTTTTGTCAGGGTGGGATGTGGGAGAGCGGGCTCAGCGGCCGCCATACTGGTCAGGGTGGAGGGTGGGAGAGCGGGCTCAGCGGCTACCATCTTGGTCAGGGCGGGTCTCGCGGCAGATTCTTGGCTTTTTCGGCAGGGACAATGTGTGGGCTGGGCTTCAGGGAGCCTGTCAGTTGTAACCAGTTCAATGGCCCCTGAAAGGGATCTTCTTGTGCTGATTGTTACCTGGTGATTCTGAGCCAGCCCGACTCACCCTATTGAGCCAGCCTGGGCTCACCCTATTGGGCCAGTCTGGGCTGACCCTATTGGTTCAGCCCGGGCTCACCCTATTGGGCCAGCCCCGCTTACCCTATTAGGCCAGCATGGGCTCACCGTGTTGGGCCAGTACGGGATTACCCTATTGTTCCAATCTAGACTCACCCGATTGGTCCAGCCCAGGATCTCACTATTGGGCCAGCATGGGCTCATCCCATTGGGCAAGCATGCGTTGACCCTTTTGGGCGACACGGCCTCACCCTATTGCGCCTGCACAGGCTCACCCTATTGTGCCATCCCAGTCGCACACGATTGGGCCAGCCCGGGCTCACCTTATTAGGCCAGCACGGGCTCACCATATTGGGCCACTCAATTGCACACTTTTGGGCCAGCCAAGGTTCAGCCTACTGGCCATCCCGGGCACACCTTACTGGGGCAGTTCGGGCTCACCCTATTGGGCCAGCACAGAAGACCCAGTGTCCAGCAGAGAGAATCAGTCGCTCATTGATTTTATTCTCACTCTGCGCACAACGGTTGCAGAACTGAACCCAACATTGTAAACTGGAAATGCATTGTCACAGTCACATTGGGGAGAGGACGTTCACCTGCTCTGAGTGTGGGAAGTGATTCACTCAGTCATCCAACCTGCTGACACACCAGCGAGTTTACAAGTGACTGCAGGTGTTAGATTCTGCTGTTATTGCCGTTGTTAATGGCATTCTGACTGAATCATATCTGTTGTATTGGTTGGAATTTGTTTCTGCTGATGTGAATAACCCCTGTAACAGAGCTGGAGTATAATATTTTGTTTTTTTAAAGAACAGAGTATGTCGATATTTGATGTCTCCAAGATAAGAGGGGACTAAGGTATTTCCTGTTACCGACTGCACCATTTTCTACATGTTCTCCTTTCTAACTCTAAATTATTTTAGTCTCATATCTTCGGTTACTCGAAGGGCCAAGTCCCAGTTCCTTTTACCTTTCAGAGTACCTTTCCTTGCCTTGGTATCGAGCAAAGGTGTCAGAAACACGCCCGGGATCACTAAACACAAAACCTAGTCTCTTAATCAATTTCAGATACTGGACTTAGTGTGTGCCCCACAGCATCTCTCTCTAAACCAATCACATCAAATAATTGCCAAAGTTTTAAAATCAACGAGATGAAAACGTAAACACATCACAGCCTAATAACCTAGCTCTATATTCACAGGAGGAAATCTGTTATCTTACGCCTCGAATGTCAATTGGTGAGATGAGCTACTGAATCACTTTACACGTGCAACAGCATCCATTCCCACTGTCCCCACATTTACAGTGTTGAGTCAGGTGGACGCACGAGTCTCACAGGCTGAACGATCGGTTGAAGGTACATCCTCACACAGAACATGTGTCCTGCTTCTCCCCGCTGCGATTGGTGCTTTTACAAAGTCTGACGATAAGATAATCCTGATCAATCCAGGGAATCTGTCAAGTCTTGACGTGATGTCCGGTTTGAGTTTCACAGCTGCAGATCCTCCTCTTCTAATACCCTGCAAATGATGGTTACAAACGTTGTAACTTTAAGTGAACGATTGAAATTCAGAACAGATTATTCCAGATTCTGCAAAACATCCTGTCCTCTCCTGTCCCCCCTAACCTGGAAATTCCTTATTCAAGACTCTCCCCTCCATCCTCACTCTCTAAAATCAACATTGCTTTCATCACCTGAGATTTATTCTCTCCAGAAACTGCTGAATCTGGCTGGGTGCAATTGCACAGATATTAGAAAACCTCTCGTGCCTCACCGTCAGTCGACACAGTGAGTTCCAGCAGGATTTCCACTGTGGTAGGCATCACAGCCTCAAATCCTGTCCTCAAATGACATCCACACACTTCCCAGTTGCAGTCACCTGATCGGCCTGAAGAGCAGGGGCAGTGGCTGATTTTTACTCATATTTAGCCCAATGGTACTGAGGACAATTATAACCCCTGAACTGCTGCCTTGGTTGAGGTCAACCAACAGCCCAGATCAAGGATTGAACTTGGGACCTTCCCAGTCAGTATTGTCATGTTCTAAAATTTGGGGGGTTGGGGAATCGTTAGAACAGTATATTTTGAAACAAATGTTACTCCACCTTTAAATGAAACCTTCGTCACACTGCACAATACTGGACTCTTTCCAAATTATAGAATTGGATCATCAAAATCAGTGAGTCATTTTAGAAATGCTCAAGTCACTGAAATGGACAGCTTTACAATCAGTGCACAGTACAGAAGGGAGCGACTGTCAATGGGAGCTCGGTTAGTGAAGTCCTCCGACACCCCAAGATAAACTGGACAGTCCCTTTAACTATAAAGACGCAGAGAAAGGGGAGCCGCTGTCCCTTTAAATATCTGCCCCATTCCCCCAGGCAGTGGGAGGAGGAACTGCGCACGGTCTCTTTCGATCCTGACCCAGCAAGCACCGCCGGATGGGCTGCCGCAGGGTCCTAAAATCGACATCGTAAAAACGGTGGGTTGAGCAGAACAACTGAAAAGGGCACACACAGTGTCTTTGCTATATATATATATATATATTTGTGTGCGTGTGTGTGTGTGTGTGTGTGTGTAAACAAAACACGAGACTCCTAATGTTTGCTAGTCAATTCCACAGAGATAAATTATTATCTGCACCAATTATTTTCCAACAATTTATTTCCATTTTGTTTACAATGCAATTGCGGGGTGTTTAACACATTTTACCATTTATTGATAACACATTGTCTTGTGTGCTCTTGTTCAGAACTTGACTTCACACTGACCATTCTGTTACAAGGTGACCATGTCTGTCTGCAGTAATCAGTGGGAAAGCTGATTAAATCACATCGAGGATAATGAGCAGCCCCGCTTCCCCACCCCTCTCCCCGCAGTCTCTGCGCTTTATTGTCCAGTGATCATCGCACCGTCACACAGAAGCTCCTGAGATTTACCTCCCGAGTGGATTATTGATATAAGTGATGGTAAAAATGAAATTGTATGGGTGAAAGAGGAGCTGGGGTGAGGAGTTGTATTTAGAGAAGCAGTTGAAGAGTCCGGGTGAAGGAGGTGCATGAGTGAAGGGGATTTACTGAAATTAATCACCTCTGTTGTGCTATTATGAGGTTCATTTTTACTTTAAAATTTTTAGATTTGCGTGTTTCACTGAAGTTAAATGCGGGGCAGCAGTTACTTGTGGGCACTGTGTTGTTTCTTTTGAATTAATGTGGACCGTGTTAATTGGGAATAGACTGAGTGGGATCATTCTGTGCTGAATGCAATGCTGGGCTGCGGGTTTGTACTCAGTCCCAGTGACGAGGTGCTTTTGACAACAAATCCAAAAATTACTCTCACTGTGACACCAAATCCAGGGACCACTTACACTGAGACACCAAATCCAGGGACCACTTACACTGTGACACGAAATCCTTCGATCAGTTACACTGAGGCACCAAATCCAGGAAGCACTTACACTGTGACACGAAATCCTTCGATCAGTTACACTGAGGCACCAATTCCAGGGATCATTTACACTGAGACTGCAAAATTAGATAGGATATACGACACACAAATGGGCCATTTGGAATAACCAGTTCATGCTCGCATTTGTGCACCATTCAGGAATTAGATAGCAACAGTGTGGGCAACAATCATGATGGTGAAATCAGCTCGAGTGAGGGTAAAAGCTGAGTAATGGATGAAGATATGACGGTGGAATCACATGGTGACTGATGGGGCCTGGTACAGGTACATAAGAAGTAGGAACAGGAGTCGGCCACCTGGCCCCTCATGGCTGATCTGATCAAGGACTCAGCTCCACTTCCCTGCCTGCTCCCCATAACACATTATTCCCTTATTGCTGAAAAATCTATGTATCTCCGCCTTAAATATATTCAATGACCTAGACTCCACTGCTCTCTGGGGCAGAGAATTCCACAGATTTACAACACTCTGAGAGAAGAAATTCCTCCTCATCTCAGTTTTAAATGGGCGGCCCCTTATTCTGAGACTTTGCCTCCAATTTTAGTTTCCCCTATGAGTGGAAATATCCTCTCTGCATGCAAATTGTCGAGCTTCCTCATTATCCTATATGTTTCAATACGATCACCTCTCATTCTTCTGAACTACAATGAGATTAGGCCAAACCTACTCAACATATTTTCATAAGTCAATCACCTCATCACTGCAATCAACCTGGTGAACTTCCTCTCAACCGCCTCCAATGCAAGTATATTCCTACTTAAATACGGAGGTGAAAACTGTTTGCAGTACTCTTGGTTTGGATTCACCAATACCTTGTACAGTTGTAGCAGGACTTCTCAACTTTTCTAATCCATCCCCCTTGCAATAAAGTCCAACATTCCATTTGCCTTCCTAATTACTTGCTGTACCTGCATACTAAAGTTATGTGTTTCATACACAAGGATCCCCAACTCCCTCTGTATTGCAGCACTTTGCAATTTTTCTCCATTTAAATTATAATTTGCTTTTCGATTTTTTTCAATTTTGTAAAAGGTTATTGTCAGAAGCACTTTTCAGACAGGCTGATAATTTGATTTAACCAGCGCAGAAAACGTATCCGTCTGTTCTTGTTCCAAAATACCAAAATCTAATGTCCCTAATTAAATGTACGGTGAGATTTGTAGAGAAGGGTGGAAATGAGGCTTGCAGGAAAAATGGTTTTTTGAATGAACAGTTTGTGAGGCAGTTTTGTGACTCCTCTGCATGAGGTTAAAGGCAGGAAATGGAAAAGGACACGTCCAGTGACAATTATATTGTCAATAATGGTTTCTATGTTAATTACTCATCATCATAGGCAGTTCCTCGGAATCAAGGAATACTTGCTTCTACTCCTGTAGTGAGTTCTTTGGTGGCTGAACAGTCCAATATGAGAGCCACTGACTTGTCACAGATGGGACAATTAGTCGTTGAGGGAACAGTTGGATGGGACTGGTGTGTATACGCTCTTTCTGCTGCCTGCACTTGATTTCTGCATGTTCTCGGTGTTGAGATCGAGGTGTTCTGAGAATTACTATCTCCTAAGCCTTAACATCATCATCATTGACAATCCCTCGAAAATGAGGAAGAATTGCTTCCACTCTAAAAGTAAGTTCTGAGGTCATTGTACAGTGCAATATAGGAATTATAATCACTGTCACTGGTGGGACAGTCAGTCGTTGATGGAAAGTCTGGGTGAGGAGTCTGGTTTGCCAGATGCTCCTTCCGCGACCTTCGATTGTTTTCTGCATGCTCTCGGCGATGAGACTCGAGGTGTTCAGCGCCCTCCTGGATGCTCTTCCTGCACTTCGGGTGGTCTTTGGCCAGGGATTCCAAGGTGCCTAATTTCTTATTGACCTCCCAACCACTAACCCCAATCCGAACAAATAACCACAACCACGAAACACTAAATCCGCACCCAAACCCAGTCCCTAACCAAAGGTTGTTCACAGGGATCAGTGGAGGTGCTAAAGACACGATAATGGAAGTAATTAAACAATTATCTTGATGCAAGAAATACTGCAAGCAATGTTAGCAACAAGAAATTATATCAACAAAACTATTAAATCAGGAAAGACAGTAACAAAGATCACACATTTCAAAGACGATTACATATAGTATCCACATTCAAAAAGCGTTAAACAATATAGAAAATAATAGATTTCCAGTCTTAAGCAACATAGTTCTTTCACTGGTTGGTTGAAAGGAACGCCAAATGAGTGTAATGTGAAACACTCCAGTTCAGTTTATGACACCCACTAGCCGTATACTCAAAGAGAACAACGTTGGGATTTAATATCATAAAAGATCAACTGGGTGAGAAGTGAAATAATCTAATGTAAGAAAAGGCCCAAAATGGAACAGTCGGTAACAGAACATGAATTATTTATTATTATGGAGAAATCAAACATTCGAAACACTGTGTTTGAACCAAGCTGATTTATTCAATATTTATAAAAACATAGAAACATAGAAAATAGGTGCAGAAGTAGGCCCTTCGGCCCTTCGAGCCTGCATCGCCTTTCAATGAGTTCATGACTGAACTTGCAACTTCAGTACCCCATTCCTGCTTTCTCGCCATACCCAATTGATCCCCCTAGTAGTAAGGACTACATCTTACTAATCTTTGAATATATTTAGTGAATTGGCCTCAGCAAATTTCTGTGGTAGAGAATTCCAAGGGTTCACTACCCTCTGGGTGAAGAAGTTTCTCCTCATCTCGGTCCTTTGACAGTGACCCCTGGTTCTGGACTTCCCCAACATTAATAAGAACATAAGAACAGAAGAACATAACAATTAGGAACAGGAGTAGGCCTTCTAGCCCCTCGAGCCTGCTCCGCCACCCAATACGATCACGGCTCATCTGGCCGTGGACTCAGCTCCATTGATGCGCCCGCTCCCCAGAACCCTTAATTCCATTATTGGATAAAAACTTATCTGTCTGTGATTTGAATATATTAAATGAGCTAGCCTCAACTGCTTCCTTGGGCAGAGAATTCCACAGATTCACAACAATCTGGGAGAAGAAATTCCTTCTCAACTCGGTTTGAAATTGGCTCCCCCGTATTTTGAGGATGTGCCCCCTAGTTCTAGTCTCCCAGACCAGTGGAAACAACCTCTCTGCCTCTATTCTGTCTATCCCCTTCATTATTTTAAATATTTCTGTAAGATCACTCCTCATCCTTCTGAACTCCAACGAGTAAAGACCCAGTCTACTCAATCTGTCATCATAAGGTAACCCCGTCTTCTCCGGAATCAGCCTAGTGAATCGTCTCTGTACCCCTTCCAAATCTAATATATCCTTCCTTAAGTATGGTGGCCAAAACTGCACGCAGTACTCCAGGTGCGGCCTCACCAATAACCTGTAGATTTGCAGCAGAGCCTCCCTGCTTTTGTACTCCATCCCTCTTGCAATTAATGCCAACATTCCATTCGCCTTCCTGATTAACTGCTGCACCTGCAAACTAATTTTTGGGATTGATGCACGAGGACCGCCACGTCCCTCTGCACTGCAGCATATAAATAATTTCTCCCCATTCAAATAATATTCCCTTTTACTGTTTTTTTTCCGAAGGTGGATGGCCTCACATTTTCCGACATTGTATTCCATCTACCAAACCTAAGCCCATTCGCTTAACCATCTAAATCTCTTTGCAGCCTCTCTGTGTCCTCACACAACCCGCTTCCCACTAACCTTTGTGTCATCTGCAAATTTTGTTACACTGCACTCTGCCCCTTCTTCCAGGTCACCTATGTATATTGTAAACAGTTGTGGTCGCAGCACCGATCCCTGCACACCACTAACCACCGATTTCCAACCCGAAAAGGACCCATTTATCCCGACTCTCTGCTTTCTGTTAGCCAGCCAATTTTCTATCCATGCTAATACATTTCCTCTGATTCCGCGTACCTTTATCTTCTGCAGTAACCTTTTGTGTGGCACCTTATCGAATGCCTTTTGGAAACCTAAATACACCACATCCATCGGTACACCTCTATCCACCATGCTCGTTATATCCTCAAAAAATTCCAATAAATTAGTTACACATGATTTCCCCTTCATGAATCCATGTTACGTCTGCTTTATTGCACTATTCCTATCTAGATGTCCCGGTATTTCTTCCTTTATGAAAGCTTCAAGCATTTTCCCCACTACAGGTGTTAAACTAACCTGCTTTTTGTCTGCCCCCTTTTTTAAACAGAGGCGTTACATTAGCTGCTTTCCAATCCGATGGTACTTCCCCAGTGTCCAGAGAATTTTGGTACATTATAACGAATGCATTTCCTTTCACTTCCACCATCTCTTTTAATACCCTGGGATGCGTTTCATCGGGACCAGGGGACATGTGTACCTTGAGTCCCATTAGCCTGCCCAGCACTACCCCCCTAGTGATAGTGATTGTCTCAAGGTCCTCCTTTACCACAATCCCATGACCAGCAATCTTTGGCATGGTTTTTGTGTCTTCCACTGTGAAGACCGAAGCAAAATAATTGTTTAAGTTCTCAGCCATTTCCACATTTCCCATTATTAAACCCCATTCTCATCTTCTAAGGGAACAACATTTACATTAGTCACTCTTTTCCGTTTTATATATCGGTAAAAGCTTTTACTATCTGTTTTTATGTTTTGCGCAAGTTTACATTCGTAATCTAACTTCCCCTGCTTTATTACTTTCTCAGTCATTCTTTTCTGTCATTTAAAACGTTCCCAATCTTCAAGTTTCCCACTAACCTTGGCCACCTTATACGCATTCGTTTTTAATTTGATACTCTCCATTATTTCCTTGGTTATTCACGGTTGGTTATCCCTTCTCTTACCGCCCTTCTTTTTCACTGGAATATATTTTTGTCGAGCACGATGAAAGAGCTCCTTCAAAGTCCTCCACTGTTCCTCAATTGTGCCAGCGTTTAGTCTGTGTTCCCAGTCTACTTTAGCCAACTCTGCCCTCATCCCACTATAGTCCCATTTGTTTATACATAGTGCGCTCGTTTGAGACACTATTTCCTCACCCTCAATCTGTATTACAAATTCAACCATACTGTGATCACTCATTCCAAGAGGATCTTTTACTAGGAGATCGTTTATTATTCCTGTCTCATTACACAGGACCAGATCTAAGATAACTTGCTCCCTTGTAGGATCTGTAGCATACTGTTGTAAGAAACAATTCCGTATGCATTCTATGAATTCCTCCTCCAGGTTACCCCGTGCGATTTGGTTTGACCAATGGATATGTATGTTAAAATCCGTTATGATTACGGTCGTTCCTTTTTCACATGCCTCCATTATTCCATTAATTATTGTCCGTGCCACCGTGAAGTTATTATTTGGAGGCCTATAAACTCCGCCCACCAGTGACTTTTTCCCCTTACTATCTCAATTCTCCACCCACAATGATTTAACATTTTGTTCATTAGAGCCAACATCGTCTTTCACAACTGCCCTGATATCATCCTTTATTAACAGAGCTACCCCACCTCCTTTTCCTTCTTGTCTATCTTTCCTCATTGTCAGATACCCCTGTATGTTTAATTCCAAGTCTTGGCCACCCTGCAACCACGTTTCTGTAATGGCCACCAAATCATACCCATTTTTAATGATTTGTGCAGTCAACTCATTTACTTGATTTCGAATGCTGCATGCGTTTAATAGAGTGTTGTAATACTCGTTTTTAATCCATGATTTTTAGTTTTGACCACTCCTGGAGCCCGTTAATATTCATACATATTGTCCCTTCTTATCACCTTGTGGTTTACACTTACCCTAGCGCTCTGCTCTGCTCTGTTGCGTCCTGCCTTTTGCATTCTTTCTTCGGGTTCGGGTCATCTGAGCTCTCACCCACTCTAACGAGCTCGGAGACCTCCCCTGGGTTTCCATTCACCCTGCCACGCGAGTTGAAAGCCATCCCAACTGTACTATCAAAACCACCCGCGAGAACATTGGTCCCATCTCTGTTGAGGTGTAACCTGTCCGACTTGTACAGGTCCCACATTCCCCAGAAACGGTCCCCATTGTTCAGGAAGCTAAAGCCCTCCCGCCTGCACCAACGGGGGAGTGGAGAGCACCAGTTCCAACTGTCACAGGACTGGAGAGTGCAGAGCACCAGTTCCAAATGTCAGAGGACGGGAGAGTGTCGAGCACCAGTTCGAACTGTCGCAGGAGAGAGAGTAGAGAGCACCAGCTCCAATTGTCGCAGGAGACAGAGTGGAGAGCACCAGCTCCAACTGTCACAGCAGGAGAGAGTGGAGAGCACCAGCTCCAACTGTCGCAGGATAGAGAGAGGAGAGCACCAGTTCAAACTGTCACAGGACATTAATAAAGAATATTAATCTCCAGCTCAGGTATAGTGGTTAGTAAGATCAGCAGAAACAAACAATAACTGCCAGAATGTATATGGTTCAATGCCCAATGCAATCCCAGTAAATCCTGTTCCATTCACCAACGCAGCATTGCAATGGCGGCGTATTTACCCAGTATGCACCACGGGCAAGAAGGTGCTGAATGCAGACTACAGGAGTTCAGTGCGCAGGTGCGGGTCCTGGCTGGGTTTGGAGCATGGGCGGCGAATGTAGTGGCGAAGGAGAAATGGGTATCATGCCCTCCGCAGAAGCGCTCAATTTGAGCGGGTGGAGGGGAGCAATGGACCAGCGGGTGGCGCGGGAGGCTTCATAAACCAACGGTGCCCGCCGCCAACCCTGAATAATAACCGGAATAATGGTGGTTGCAGCTTCGTGACTTTCTTCCGGTCACAGGCCCAGGCTCACGGCGGCCATCTTCGTGCAGGAAGGCAGGTTCAGCGCTCCGCCATCTTGATTCGGTGAGTCGCACCGCGCATGCGCGGCCATCTTGTTTCAGGAACAAAGTGAGCTGTGTCAGTGTCTGTTTCCAACCGGGTCCCAGTGGGTAAAGGATTGTCTCAGATATTTTATTCTCACTCTCCACACCTCGAATGTCTCACCATCTCCCCTAAAGGCAATGCTTTGTACCGACCTTAAGGTTTAAGTCCTACATAATTGTAACAGAGAAGGCCCAGAAATATTTACATCATGGATTAGAATCCCCATGTTCAGTCCCAAGGTTAGAATCCCCATCTCATCATTATCATAGACAGTCCCTCGTCATCGAGGAAGACTTGCTTCCACTCCTGAAGTGAGTTTATTGGCGGCTGTACAGTCGAATACGAGAGCCACAGATTCTGTCACAGGTGAGAGAGATAGTCGTTGAGGGAAGGGGCGAATGGGACTGGTTTGCCGCACGCTTTTTCCGCTGCCTGGCTTGATTATTGCATGCTCTCGGCGTTGAGAGTCGAGGTGCTCAGCGCCCACACAGAAGCACTTCCTCCACCTGCGGCGAACTTTGGGCAGGGACTCCCCACTGTCAGTTGCGATGTCGCACTTTATCATGGAGGCTTTGAAGGATGTCCTTATAACGTTTCCCCTGCCCACCTTTGGCTCGTTTACCATAAAAGACCTCCGCATAGAGCACGTGCTTTGGGAGTCTCATGTCTGGCATGCAAACTAATTGGCCTGCCCAGCGGAGCTGATCGAGTGTGGTCGGTGCTTCAATGCTGGGGATGTTAGCCTGGACGAGCACACTGATGTTGGTGCGCCTGTCATTCCAAGGGATTTGTAGGATCTTGTGGAGACATCATTGGTGATATATCTCCAGCGAGTTGAGGTGTCTACTGTACATGGTCCATGTCTTGAGCCATTCAGGATGTTGGGTATTACTACAGCCCTGTAGACCATGAGCTTGGTGGTAGCATTGAGGGGCTGGTCTTTGAGCACTCTTTTCCTCCGCTGGCTGAAGGCTGCACTGCCGCACTGGAGGTGGTGTTGAATCTCCTCATCAATGTCTTCTTTTGTTGATAAGACACTCCCGAGGTATGGGAAATGCTCCATGTTGTCGAGGGCTGCGCCGTGGATCTTGATGACTGGGTGGCAGTGTTGTGCGTCGAGTACTGGCTGGTGGAGGATCTTTGTCTTATGGATATTTAGCGTAAGGCCCATGCTTTCGTGTGCCTCAGTAAATACATCGACTATACCCTGGAGTTCTGCCTTAGAATGTGCGCAGACGCAGGCATTGTCCACGTACTGTAGCTCAACGACAGAGGTTGGGGTTGTCTTGGACTTTGTCCCGGAGGCGGCGAATATTAAACAGCTTCCTGCTCGTTCTGCAGTTTTGTTCCACTCCAGCAGGGAATTTGTTGACTGTGAGTTCGAGCATGGCAATGAGGAAGATTGAGAAGAGGGTGGGAGCGATGACGCAGCCCTGTTTGACCCCGGTCCGGACATGGATTGGGTCTGTAATGGATTCGTTGGTAAGCACTATCACCTGCATGTCGTCGTGGAGCAGGCGAAGGATGTTGAAAAAAATTTGAGGGCATCCGAAATGGAGGGGAACGCTACATAGCCCCTCATGGCTCACAGTGTCAAATCCCTTTGTCAGGTTGAAAAAGCCCATGTATAACAGATGGCGCTGGTCCCTGCATTTTTCCTGCAGCTGTCGCGCTGCAAAGATCATGTCCGATGTGCCCCGTGGGGCACTGTGACTCCAGGAGGAGCTTCTCGGCCACAGGGAGAAGATGGTTGAAGAGGACTCGAGCAAAAACATTCCCAGTGGCTGATTAGCAGGGAGATTCCTCTGCAGTTGCTGCAGTTGGACTTGCCCCCCTTTTTAAAAGATGGTCACGATCACTGCATCTCTGGGATCTCCCGTCATGCTCTCCTCCCTCCAGATGAGAGCGAGGAGGTCATGTATCCATGCCAACAGCACATCTCCGCCATGCTTTAGCGCCTCAGTAGGGATTCCATCCGCTCCCGTAGCCTTGTTGTTCTTAAACTGTCTTATGGCTTTTCCTACCTCATGCAATGTTGGTGTTTCACTGAAGTGGGGGCGGAACGCATGCTGTGGGATGGAGTCGAGAACATTCGAGTCAAAGTCAGAATTCGATTGAAGCGATCTTTGAAGTGCTGCTTCCAGCGGGCCCTGACAAGCTTGGTGTCCTTGATGAGTGTTTCCCCATTCTTGGCCAGCAGTGGGGTGGGGCATTGGGTGTTTGGACCGTAGGTGGCCTTGACTGATATGAAGAATCCACGCACATCATGGCTGTTGGCCAGTGGTTGTATCTCCTGTGCTTTCTCCATCCACCATCTGTACTTTAGGTCCCAGGATTTTTGTTGGACCTCAGCTTTGAGCCGCCTGTAACGTTGCTTTGCTGCTCCTGAGTTGGGTTGTTGCTTGAGCCTCAGAAATATAAATTCTTGGATCTCTGATCATTCTCATCAAACCAGTCCTCGTGTGTTCTGATTGTATAACCAAGTATCTCTTCACAGGCACTGTTTATGGAGGCGTGGAGGGCAGACAGAGCGCTGTGGGCATTCAGCATCTCAGCGTCATCAAGGCACGCCAGGTTAGCTGTGCAGCATTGGCTGTTACAGGGCTCTCTTAGCTGGGTCATTAAGTGCCCCGGCATTGACTTTCTTCTGGCACTGTTTCTGCTGTCCCCTCCGCTTTGGGGCTATGTTAATGTCGATGATGGATCAGGCGGTCGTCCAGCCAGCAGTCGTCAGCTCCTGTCATGACACGGGTGATGCGCAGACCCTCGCGATTCCTGGCTCGGACGATGACATAGTCGAGCAGGTGCCAGTGTTTGGAGTGAAGGTGTTGCCACGATGCCTTTTATTTGTCCCTCTGACGGAACAAGGTGTTGGTGAAGAGAAGTTCATATTCTTGACATTTTGTCAGGATTAGGGTACTACTGGAGTTGGCTTTCTGTACCCCCTCACTGTCAATCATGCCTCCCCAAAGGGCTGTGTCTTTGTCGACCCTGGCGTTGAAGTCACCTTAAGAGGATGAGTTTGTCGCCTGCAGGAATGCAGGACAGGGATGTTTCGAGGTTGGAATAAAAACCCTCTCTGGTCTCCTCCATTGTATCGACTGTTGGGGCATACGCACCGATGACTGTGGCACATTGGTTCCGGAATAGGGTGAGTTGAAGAGTCAAGAGGCGTTCGTTAACCCCACAGGGGGTGTCTTTGCGGCTGTCGACCAGATCCTTTTGATGGCAAAGCCGATTTTATGAATGTGGCGTTCTTCCTCTGGTTTTGTTTTCCAGAAAAAGATGCCTCCATCTTGTTCCTTGAGCTGGCCTTCCCCTGCCTGCCGGATCTCGCTTAGGGTGGCGATGTTGATTTCAAAGCTTCTATGTTCCCGGGCAACTATTGTGGTGCGGCATTCTGGCCTTTTGCTGTTGGAGTTGTCTAATGGGAGTCCTGAAGTTTCAGGTCCCGAACTTCATGTTAACGGAGTGGAAGATGCCTGTGTGTGAGTGCTTTTAACATGGGGTGGCATAGCTGAGCAAGGTCTTGGTCCAGTGGCAAGGGATCCAAAACGACTGGAAACCAGGTACTTCTGTATGAGCCTAATTGCCTCAGGTGAAATGTTGGCCGCAAGCTCGGCGCTGAGTAGCCTTGATGGTAGCTGATCTGAGGCTTGGTTGGTGGCAGGCATTAGGAAGTCAGTTGTCCACTAGAGTTCGAAGCGGGAGGTCAGCAAGGAGTAGGAGGGTGAAAGAATCAAAGTCAAACCACCAGTGGGGAAGGGGAGGTCCAGCCTTCGATGAGGAGAGACATGTAGGCCCGCTGCTGGAGGGATGAAAACCCGCCGCTGGAGGGATGTAGGCCCGCCGCAGGAGGGGCCGGGTGATGTCGCAGTCACCGGGTCGGAAGCACACCTGCTTGCTGGGCGTCGTCGTGAGTAACATGGTTTCAAATGGCTGCAAATGATGCTAATAAAACACACCAAACTATTTTCTACTTAAATTGAGTTGCAGTATTCAATTGCTTTAAAAAATATTTTAAAAGAAAAGAATTCTTAAAAGTTGCTCCACGTTGTTTAACGTTTCTTCAGAAGTTTAAAAAGGTTCTCCCTAAGTTTTAAAAACCTTTTCCCAAGTTGTTTAAAAGTTTCTCCTGAAGTTCTAAAAGTTTTCCCAAGTTATTATAAAGTTTAAAATGAAAATCAGTCGTAAGGTTTGGTACTGTTCCATGAGTGCTGCCAGCCGCAGCAGTTGCAGAAAGCCCTGGCTAGACCACACCTGGAGCACTGCAGGGAAGTAGAGGCTCAGTCATTTCCAAAGGGGCCCGAATGCCTGGACGCCATGTGCAGTCCCAGGGTTAGAATCCGGCTGTACATTCCCAGTTTTAGAATGCCCATGTACATTGCCAGGTTTAGAATCCCCATGTACAGTGCCAGGGTTAGAATCTACACGTACAGCCCCAGGTTTAGAATCCCCATGTCCTCTCCCAGAGTTTGAATGTCCACATCCTCTCCCAGGGTTAAAATCCCCATGTTCAGTCCCAGGGTTAGAATCCACATTTACAATGCCTTGGTTAGAATCCACATGTATAGTCCCAGGTTCAAAATACCCATGTACTCTCCCAGGGTTAGAATGCCCAAGTACTCTCCCAGAGTTAGAATCTCCATGTACAGTCCCAGGGTTGCAATCCCAATGTACAGTCTCAGGTTTGGACTCCTATGACTGTACACAGATGAAGAGAAAAAATGAGGCCTTGAATCTGAGTTGGGGAAAAATCATAGAAACATGATTCAATTTCTATACTATTCTATTTGAAATTAAATCAATTGAATTGTTGCAAGTAACACTTTACTTTCATGCCAAATGTGAAACAGGTGATGTGGGGGCTGTGCAGGAGAGTTTGAGCCCAGTTACACTGCATCTGGCTCTACACTCCAAATGCAGTTCTTTAGTTTCTCAGTCTCATTCACACATCCAACTGACTGGATGGACCTCGCCCTTTAAACCCCATCTGAGAAATATCAGCATTTGACGTTTAATTTGCTAAACCTTTATAAAACACTGGTTAGGCCTCAGCTGGAGAATTGTGTTCAAGTTTTGGCTCCAAACTTTGGTATTGATGGCAAGTTTTTAGAGAAGGTGCAGGAGGAGCGTTACCAGGGAGATGGGACTGCCGTAATGTGGAGAGGCTGGTGAAGTTTTCTCCAGAGAGCAGGAAAGGTTAAAAGGAGATTTGATGGAGATGTACAAAATTATGAACGATTTAGATAGAGTAAATATGGAGAAAGTGTTTCCAGTGGCATTACGTAGGTAACCAGAAGAATCAGATATCCGCTGAGGTGAGATGTGGGATCATTTGTTACCCAATTAATTGGTATGATCCAGAATGCACTGTCTCAAAGGGTGGTGGAAGCAGATTCAAATGTAACTTTTAAAAGTGATTTGGACAAATACTTGCCGGGAAAAATATACTGAGCTATGGGTAAAGTGCACAGCAATGCGACTCATTGAACAGCTCCACCAAAGAGCCGGCACTACATGATGGGCCACATGGCCTTCTGTGCTGGACCACTCCCTGACAATGGCGAATGATTATACCCAGAGTGCTCCGCCCGCCGGAATACGCCCTATTTCCATCAGCAGTGCAGCAACGTGGGAAGGGCTGGTCACTGGAGAGCACGCCCCTATGCGGAGAGGGCGCTGGAGACTGAGTGGAGTGAGCACGGCATCAGCAACACTGAGTTTGGCTCTCAGGTGCTGGGCAACAGCGAGAGTAATCCTCCGGCCCCGGGCAACAACGAGTGTGGCTCTCAGGTCCCGGGCAACATCGAGTGCGGCTCTCAGGCCCCCGGCAAAACCAAGCGTGTCTCTCAGGCGCCGGGCAACACCGAGTGCGGCTCTCACGCCCTGGCCAGCACCAAGTGTGTCTCTCAGCTACACGGGCAACACTGAGTGCGCCTCCCCCCATCACGGGCAGAACCCAGTGCAGCTCGCAGGCCCCGGGCAGAACCGAGTGTGGCTCCTCGGCGCTGGGAAACAGCGAGTGTGGCTCTCAGTCCGCGGGAGAACCGAGTGCGGCTCTCAGGCCCGGGGCAGAACCGAATGCGGCTCCCAGGCCCCGGGCAACACGAGTTTGATATTCAGCCCCATGGCCACACGAGTTTGGATCTCAGGCCCCTGGAAGCACCGAGTGTGGATCTCAGAACCTGGGCAACACCGAGTGTAGCTGTCTGGCCCGGGCAACACCGAATCCGGCTCTCAGCCTGCGAGACAAGGCGTTCGAGCCCGGCACCAGCAAACCACGGGGGCCGTGCCTCCCCCACACCATGAAAACAACTGGTTGCATTTATACAGCAGGCCCAGCAATTCCCAGCTGTTCTATATCAGGGTGGGCGCTGAATGCGGAAGTCAATCCCTGGCCTCCTGTACTGTATAGTGTTAGGCAGTCCCTTGAATCGAGAGGATCCTCTTCCACACCAAAAAGTGATGAGTTCACAGATGTTTCAATATGAGACCTGATATTTCCAGTTCCAGAACTACATATTGAAGGGTGGCAGATGCCTGTGTGTGGATTCTTTTAACGTGTTTGTCCGTGGCACACCAGCCGTCACACGGGCTGGACAGAACGAGGTCTTGGTCCAGTGGCAAAGGTTAACCAAGACGACTGGAGACCAATCTCTGCCGCACAGACGTGGTGCACATACTCCTACTCCCCATAGATCGCAGTCAGGTCTGGCCCATGCTGTCCCTGGGCCCTTGCCTCTGATGGGCCTCAAACTCGCGCCTCTCGTGGGCCCTAATCTCTCCGTTCCGAACTCTCTCCTCTTGTGGCCCCAATCTCTCTGCCCCAAACTCTCGTCGCTCCTGGGGCCCAATCTCTCTGCCCCCAACACTCGCCTTTCATCGTCCTCAATCTCTCAGCCCCGATCTCTTGCCTCTCCTTGGCTCCAATCTCTCAGCCCCGAAATCTTGCCTCTCGTGGGCCCCAATTTCTCCTCCCAAAACTCTCTCGCCACTCATGAGCCGCAATCTCGCCGCCCAAACATCTTGCCGCTCGAGGGCCCCAATCACTCCGCCCTAATATCTCACCTCTCCTGGGCTCCAATCGCTCTACTTTGAACTCTCGCCTCTCCTTGGCCCCAATCTCTCCTCCCCGAACCCACGCCTCCCCTTGTCCCAATCTCTCAGCCGCAATCTCTCGCCGCTACTCCACCACAACCTCACCACTCCTCTGCTGCTTGCCACATAGCCTGCTGTACCTGGGCTGTTCTGATGGTCCTGCCCATGCTCCAATCGGCGACCTGGATTCTGGTACGAAGCAAAATTTAGAAGCTCAATTCTACAAATCTATGGCAATTTACAATAAATCGCCTCTCAACTATGCTGCAAATGTTAGAAAGATGCTTTGGATAACTGGCCTCCTGTGTGGGTTTATTTGTTGAATCTGTTTGTGCTGGAGGTGAGAAGGAGGAGAATCTGCTGGGTTTCACCTCCAGTATTTCTGGGCCCAGTGGGACCAACAGTTCGCCATGTGGGGCTGTTAATGGAGGTGTGTTCCCTTCCCTGAAGGACATGAATGAACCAGTTGGGTTTTACCACAAACTGGCAGCTTTCATGGTTACTATTTCTAGTGCTGGCCCCACAAATGACCAAGTTCATTAAGCTCAATTTCTCAAACTGCCTTTGTGTTTTTGTGAATTCTCTCTCACCGAACCTTTAACTTTTCTGAAATTCACTTTACAGGGTATTAAAAGGGGAGGATTTATCGACCGGAGGCTCAAACCAAACGTCATGTTAAGATCTGTCGAAGTCACTCGATTCATCGAGAATGGAATATCATCGGCCTTTGACTATCGATGCAAAAAGAACAGTTCATAGCGGGGAGAAAGTGTGCACATGCTGTGTGTGTGGACAAGTCACAGCCGATCATACAACCTGGAGAGACACAAGCGTAGTCACACTGGGGAGAAACTGCGCAAATGTGGGGTCTGTGGGAAATGTTTCAAGTACCCGTCCCAGCTGAAACAAACCAGCGAGTTCACACTGGAGAGAGGAGTTTCAACTGCTCTGAGTGTGGGAAGGGATTCACTCGGTCATGCCATCTGTTGTGGCACCAGAGAATTCACACTGGGGAGAGGCCGTTCACCTGCTCTGAGTGTGGGAAGGGATTCAGTCAGTCATCCCACCTGTTGAGGCATCAGTGAGTTACACAAATGACTGCAGGTGTTGGATTATGCTTTATTGCTGCTGTTAATCACATCCCGACTGAACCAAGTTCATTCTGACAGTTGGGGTTGTTTTCGCTGATGAAAACTCCTGTAACTGGACTGCAGTTTAATATTTGGGATAGAGACAAATAAATTCATGTTGCTTTCAACACATTGCTGTAGATTTTTGTCTTTAGCACCCGAGTGTTTAGCATCACCTGGCTGGAGCTCAGTCAGGACAATCTGGGGCGGAAGATCATATGGGAGAAGTAGTTCAGCCTGGACAAAGTCCTTCATTGTCACACTGAGAGGGGCAAATGGCACTTTGGTCTTTCTCATCTCTCTTCACTGACAGCAACCCGTGCGCGTTAATCTTGACAGTTTAAGGTGCGGATGATATCCACCCAATCGTGTTTAAAGAGATGAGATGGGTGTTCTGTCAGCCTCTTGCCCATTTCTCCAACAGCTCAGCAGATTCATGGGTTGTTCCCTGAGATTGGAAGGTAGCACATGTAGTTCCCATTTTTGAATTGGGCACAAGTCAGAGCTCGGGAACTGAAGGCCCATCAACGTGACCTCGATCACTGGGAACATGCTTGAAGTGATCCTGAGAGATGCTGTGTTCCATCATGGGGAAAGTGAAGGAGCCATTAGAGATGCTGAACATGGATTCAGGAAAACAAGGTCACGTCTTAAAACTAGCTTGAGTTTGAAAATAAGTTGTTAGGTTGGTGGATGGGGGCATCCGGTTGACATTGTCTACCTCAGGGTGTCAATCTCATTTTCTATGGTGGGCCTGATCCAATATCCTGACACTTGGCATGGGCCACATTCAGCAACAGCTATTAAAATAGGAATTAATGAAGATAAACTACATCGGAATTTACATTTAGATTGTTTTACTGCCGCTGCTCCAGATCCGTGGCACCTCTTAGCTTGAGCATTCATGAACTAACCCTGCTCAAACCATAACCACAAGGATATCGTTGCACGGTTCTGCCTGTAAACACAAGGCTGTGTCACTGCCACACACAGATACCGTTTCTTTGTTTCACATCTCCGTACAAACACCATCACTTCACACATCCCCTTTCTGCACAATTACAGCAGGCACGAGCAAGGACGTGAGGCTTATTAAAAGACACATTTCATTACAGCAAAGGTTACACTGGGAGAAATGTTCAGTTATTTTCCATTGCAGGCAAAATGCCGGACAAACCATCAGCACACTGGCACCTGAACAGTATCTCATCGGCCTACAGGCTTTTCTTTAATAGATTTGCTGCGTGGATATAAACTTAAACCAGCATTGCCGGCGTGATGCCCTAGTCACACATTGAAGGTGAGAGAGATGATGTGGGCCACACGCTAAGTCCAGTAGCTGAAAGTGATTAAAAGACTGGGATTTGTTTTTAGTGATCCCGGGCGTGTTACCAATACCGGCAAAGATGCAGCCCATGGAATAAAAGGGATAGTGGATACTGTCTCACTGTAAGCGAGTCAGAATGAGAAGTTTTAACAACAGCCGATGTTTCACAAAAGGAGACCTCACCGGACGAAAGAACATTGGTGGCGTTTAATGGGCTGTTTGGGTCACTGGGCTACAGGAGGCTACTTGTGACAGAAGGAAAGCTGGTCACAGCAAACAAACAGTTTACCGGCCTGTCCAGGGCCCACTCTGACCCCGACCTTCTCTCTCTCATTATTGATGGTCACTGCTGCAGTAATTGCTCCTTTGACCTTTCCTCTCTTGTCCCTCCGACATCCCTAATACACGGCCCGACAAAATCTCCCTCCACCTGCATCCTCACTGTGCTGGAATCCACACCAGTCGTCCCAACTGCTCCTTATTCTCTCCCTGGATCCTGAAACTACGGAACTCACTCTTCCACACCTGAAGTCTACAGGCTCTACAGCTGAAGTTTGGTGACTCTCAGTCCCCACTCCTTCATTTACCTCCCCTTGTCTGCTCCACTTTCCCCTTTGGTTGTGTTCCACACTCTGGGCCTTGGGCCTTCACTGGTGATTATCAATATGAACAGCGGGATGTGTGTTGAGACAGGATGTCCCAGCTCTTCACCTTTAAAGGGCCAAGGATACCACCAGCTGGGCTGAATTGCCCTGCTTTATGACATCACTGCAGTGCCGAACAACCAACCTCCCTGTGCCCTGCTCATTTTGGACTCGATTGTGCTCAGTGCTGTTACAGGAAGGGAAAAAGGAGCAGGATTTGACCCGTGTGTTGCCCAGGATTAATGGGGAGAGGTACAGGATCAATTTGTACCTTATTGAGCGAGAAATGTCTTTGTCCTAGACACTCCTTGTCCCTCAGTTTCTGTATCGGGGAGGGACCGTTGGGTTCACTCTGTATCTGACCCGTGCTGTGCCAGACTGGAGAGTGTTTGATGCTGGCACGAGGTGCTCAGCTCAATGAGCACACCATTTAACCTGAAGATGATCAGATAAAACCATCAGCTTCTCCCCTGGACACAGGTCCTGAATGGCAGGGAGTGTCTCTATAATTTTTAAGGTGCCCTTGATCAAATTTAAACACCTCAGATCTCTATCTAAAAATTCGTTCATGGGATGTGGGCGTCGTCTCTCATCCCCCATTCTTCTAAACGATAGCGAATATAGGCCTAGTCTACTCAATCTCTCATAGGACAATCTCCCCCTTCCCAGAAATCAGTCTGGTGACCTATCATTGCACTCCCTCTATAGCAAGTTTATCTTTCCCGAGATAAGGAGACCAAAACTGTACACAATACTCCTGGTATAGTCTCACCAGGACCCTGTATAATTGCAGTCAGATGTCTTTACTCTTTTACTCAAATATTTTTGTAATAAAGGCCAATATACCATTTGCTTTCCTAATTGCTTGCCTGTAAACTTTTAGCGATTTGTGTACAAGAACACCCAGGTCCCTCTGAACACCAACATTTCCCAATCACTCACAATTTAAATAAATACTCTGCCTTTCTATTTTTACTACCAGTTTATAACTTAACATTCCTTCACATTATATTCTATTTACCATGATCTTGCCCACTCACTGGGCCTGTATATATCCCCTTGAAACCTCTTTTCATCCTCCTCACAACTTACATTCCCAACTAGCTTTGCAACCTCAACAGACTTCAATATATTATATTTGGTCCCCTCATCCAAATTATTGATATAGATTGTGAATAGCTGGGGCCCAAGCACCGAACCATGCAGCAGCCCACCAGTTACAGCTTGCCAACCCGAAAATCACCCGTTTATTCCTATTCTGTTTTCTTTCCATTAACCAATCCTTGCTCATATGGTACCCGTAATCTCAGGAGCTATAATTTTGATTAATAATCCCTTGTGCGGCACCAGATTGAAAGCCTTCTGTAAATCTAAATAAACCACAACAAGTGGCTCGCCCTTTTCTATCCTGCGAGTGACAACCTCAAAATACACTAACAGATTTGTCAAGTACAATTTCCTTTTCATAAATCCGTGTTGATTCTGCCCAATCTGGTTATTACTTACTACCTGCTTAATAATTGATTTTAGCATATTCAGTACGACTGTTTTCAGGACTACCAGCAATACACGGGTGAGATAGCGAGTAAATCTCACTCTAACCTGTCCCAAACACTACCAGGGTTCATACAAATTAAATCTCAGTCTAAAATATCCCAAATTCTCCCAAGCAGGTACAACATGGTATAGATACAGAGTAAAGCTCCATCTACTGTGTCCTATCAAATACTCCCAGGGCAGGTACAGCACGTGGTTTGATACAGAGTAAAGCTCCCTCTACACTGTCCATCAGACGCTCCCGGTGCTGGTCCAGCACAGGTTACACGGAGTACATCTCCTTCTACCCTGACCCAGCCGTTACGTTGCAGATAGATCATTTGTTACATATAAATTAAATCTCCCTCGACACTGTTCCATCAAAAACGCCCCGGGCAGGTACTGCATTGGTTATACACTAAGTAAAGCTCCCTCTACACTGTCGAAATAAACACTCCGAGGACAGCTACAGCACAATTTAGATACAGTGTAATTCTCTCTCTAATCTCTCTACAATTGTGCACAGTTTTGGTCCACTTATCTAAGGAAGGATATATTTGCCTTGCTTAGATACAGAGTAAAGCTCCCTCAACACTCTCCCACCGACATTCCAAGGCCAGATACAAAACAGGTTAGATACAGAGTATATCTCCCTCTACCCTGCCCCGAGCATTCCAGAGCAGATACTGAATTGGTTTGATACAAATTAAAGCTCCTTCCACACTGTCCCGTCAAACACTCCCAGGCAGGTACAGCACGGGTTAGACACAGAATAAAGCTCCCCCTACATTGCCGCATCAAATATTCCCAGAGCAAGTACAGCACGGGTTAGATATAGAGTAAATAGAGTAAAGCTCCCCCTCGACTGTGCCGTCCAACGTTATTGAATGGGGAGAAGTCTCGGCGGTTCGGGTGGCCCCCTCCTGCTCCGATTCCCATGGTCTTACGTATCCAGCATGCACCGCGGGGTAGAATGTCCCGCACCCAGACGACAGGAGCTCAGTGCGCTGGTGCGGGTCCTGGCTTTGTTTGGAGCATGCGCGGTGTGTGTAATGGCGGAGGAGACACATTCCGGGCATGCTCCACAGAAGTGCCCTTTTCAGTGGGACGGAGAGGAATAATGGACCACCGGGGAGTTGGGGAGGCTTCATCAACAACCGGTGCCCGCCTTAAGCCCAGAATAGTAACCCGACTATCGGTGATTGCACCTTCGGGGCATTTTTCCAATCACAGGCCCAGGCTAATGGCGGGCATCTTGGTGCATGAAGGCAGATTCAGCACTCCGCCATCTTGATGCAGTGAGTAGCACAGCGCAATGCGCGGCCATCTTGGTCCAGGAACAGGGAGAATGATATCAGTGTCTGGAACTGAACCTCGCCAGAGTAAGCAACTTCAGGGGAGGTGAACCAGTGAGTGTAGAACTGAACCCAGCCACAGTCAGCACATTCAGTGGAAGGGAACCAGTGAGTGGAGAACTGAAACCAGCCAGAGTCAGCACCTTTAAGAGAAGGAAGTGTACCAGTGAGTTTAGAAATGAACCCAGCCCGTGTCAGCAAATTCTGGGGAGTAGAACCAGTGAGTGTAGAACTGAACCCAGCCAGAGTCTGCACTTTTAGGAGAAGGAGGGGAACCAGTGAGTGTAAACCTGAACCCAGCCAGAATTGGTCGTGAAAACTGGGAGTGGAGGAGAAACAGTCTAGAAATGTGTCTTGATTTGGATTTCAGCGCAGCAGGAGGGAGAACGTGTGGGACAGGGATTTATAGCTTTGGAAGGACAAAGGAGTTAAAAATGTTCCATGGAAACTAGATGTGCTTATCCTGAATTTCTGTCTTGTACTGACAGCGATGAGTTGTGTTATCGCCTTTTACAGCGTATTAGTAAGGGAATTTTCAGACAGGAAACACAAACCAAACATCGCGTCAGGATCTGACAGAGTCCCTCGATGCATCAGAACCTGAACATCATCAGCCTTTAAAAGTGGAAGGAGAAATCTTTGTCTGTCTTGCCTGTGGGAAAAGATTCAAAATATCAGTGTGACTGGAAAGGCACTGAGACACACACACACCTGAGTGAGTGTTCCAGTGCACCGACTGTGGAAAAAGCTTTAACCATTTATACAGCCTGAAAAAAACATCGCACCGGGAGACTGTAAACGTTTTGCGCACATGGGTTCGGCTTCAAATGATCGACCAACCATGGAGATTCACAAGGACACCCACACCACGGAGAAACCAGGGAAATGTGGTGACTGTGGAAAGCGACTCTGATCGCCATCAGAACTGGAACTGCATCTCTCTGAGAGCAGGAATCGAGCTGTGAACAGAACTGGACACCATGAGAAGTCGACAGGGACATTGAAAGACAGAGACAAACAGAGAAACATGGAGAGACAGACAGCGAGATTGAGACAAAGATGTAGTCACACTGGAGAGAGGCCATTCACTTGCTCTGTGTGTGGAAGAGATTCACTGCATCATCCACCCTGCTGAAACACCAGCGAGTTCACACATGAGAGAACACGTTCAACTGCTCTGAGTGTGGGAAGCGATTCACTCGGTAATCCCACCTGCTCAAACACCAGCGAGTTCATACTGGGGAGAGGCCGTTCACCTGCTCTGAGTGTGGGAAGCAATTCACTGAGGAATCCAACCAGCTGAAACACCAGCGTGGTCTCACTGGGGAGAGGCTGATCACCTGCTCAGAGTGTGGGAAGCGATTCACTCAGTCATCCGACTTGCTGACACACCAGCGAGTTCACACTTGGGAGAGGCCGTTCACTGCTCTGAGTGTGGGAATGGATTCAGTCAGTATTCCGACTTGCTGACATACCAGCGAGTTCAAACTGGGGAGAGGATGTTCACCTGCTCATAGTGTGGGAAGGGATTCACTCAGTCATCCACTCTGCTGACACACAAGTGACTCAAGGGGTTGGAATCTGCTATTATTTCAGCTGTTAATCACATCCCGACTGAACCATGTTCATTCTCAAAGTTGGGTTTGTTTTTGCTGATAATAACTCTGAAACTGGACTGGATCTTAATATTTTGGATATATTGCTGATGGTGTTCTCGGGGCTGCAGTGTCCATTTAAAACATTGTGTGCTACCTTTCCTCTTAATTCAGCAACTCCCAACAATAAAATTATGAACTTTTACTTTAATCCTATCTTGATCATTTGTTCATAATCTACAATTGTGTCAAAGTGTGCACTGAATATAATCTCCAATTAGAAAGAGCTTGCTGACAATTCTTACTGACTTCCACATTACACACAACGGCTCCTCCATTATCCACCAGAAGGAAGGGGAATGGGAATTGGTGGGGAATCAGTGTCCCCAAATGGTGCCCCCCATCTGGTGTAGCAACTCCCTCGGCACGGGAATTCAGACAATTCCAAACCAAAACTATGTGCAGTACTCCAGGTGTGCTCTCAGTACCGCCCTGTACATTTGTAGCAGGACTTCCCTACTGTTATACTCCATCCCCCTTGCAAAAAAAGGCCAGCATGCCATTTGCCTTCCTAATTATTTGCATTATCTGCATGCTAAATTTTTGCATTTGATGTACAAGAACCCCCAGATCCCTCTGTACTACAGCATTTTGTAATCGTCCCAATTTAAATAATAATGTGTTATTTTATTTGTACTGCGAAAGGGATAAGCTGACATTTTACCACATTACAGTCCATCTGCCAGATTTTTGCCCACTCACTGTCGATATCCTTTCGTCGATTATTTGCGTCCTCCTCACAGCTTGCTTTCCCACCTATCTTTGCATCATCAGCAAATTTGACTATGTTACACTCGGTCCCTTCATCCAAGTCATTGATATAAATTGTAAATAGTTGAAGCTCCATCATTGATCTCTGTGGCACTCCACTAGTTACAGTTTGCCAACCTGAAAATTATCCATTTATCCCGACTCTCTGTTTTCTGTTAGTTTGCCAATCCTCCATCCAGGCTGATATATTGCCCCCAACTCCATGAGCTCTTAGCTTGTGCAGCAGCCTTTTGTGTAGCACCATATGGAATGCTTTCTGGAAATCCAAATGTACTACATCAACTGGTTCTCCTTTATTCACTCCACTCGTTACATCCTCAAACAACTCCAGGAAATTTTTCAACATGATTTCCCGTTCATAAAGACATGCTGAATCTGCTCGACTTCAACATGATTTTCTAAATGTCATGCTACTTTTCCTTAATGATGGACTGCAATAGTTTCCCATTGACAGATGGCAGGCTAACTTCTTCCTGGTCACTGTCTCCCTCCTTTCTTAATTAGGGGTGTTACATTTGCGTTTTTCCTGTCCACTGGGATCTCTCCAGAATTTAGGGATTTTGTTAGAATACAACCGATGCATCCACATCTCTGCAGCCACTTTTCAAAGACCCTAGAATGCATTTCATCAAGTCCAGGGGACTTGTCCCTCTTTTAGACCTATTAGTTTGATTAGTACTTTAACTCTAGTGATAGTGATTTCTCCCCCGCTAACCACCCCCATCCGCAATAGCTCCTTGGTTGTCAACTATTGGAAAGTTTTTAGCTGCCCTCTACCGTGAAGACCGATACAAAATAATTTTTTGAAGTCTCTGCCATTTCCGTTTTTCGCATTATTTATTCTCCAGTCTCATATACTAAGGGACCAACGTTTATTTCAGCTGCTCGTTTCCTTTTTATATCCCTGTCGAAGCTCTTTCTGTCTGTTTTCATATTCCTTGCTAGTTTGCTCTCATCTGCTAACTTCTCTGTCTTTATCATTTTTTTAGTCGTCCTTTGCTGGTTTCTAAAAATTCACCAATCCTCTGGCCTTCCACTGTCCTTCGCAACATTGTATGCCTTTTTCAATTTGATACCATCCTTTACTTCCTTAGTTAGCCAGGGATGGTTCATCCTTCTCTCAGCATCTTTATTGCTCACTTGAATAAATCTTTGCTGAGAGTTATGAAATATATCCTTAAATGTTTGCCATTGCATTTCTACAGTCTTACCCTTTAACATATTTACCCAATCCACTCGGTGTCAGTGACAAGGTTTGGTTTCGATCACATGGGAGGAGATGGTGTCAGTGACTGAGTGGTTGGTTCAACGTTCTTTGAGCTGACCAAGGCCTTTGACACAGTCAACCGTGAGGCATTATGGAGTAAACTCTACATATTCGGCTGTCCATATGTCCAATTCAAGCCTCCAAAAGCAAACGTTCTACTCGGAGCTTCGACAAGGCAGGGACAATAGGTGAACGGTGCTTCAGGGTTTCTGTCAGTTTGATTAGACACATGTTTGTGCCCAGGTCAGTGGTTCCTGAAAGGGAGCCTTGTTGTGCTGATTGTTTTCTGGTGACCTTGGGCCAGCCCGGCTCACTTTGTTGACACAACCCGGGCTCATAGAATTGGGCCAACCCAGGCTCACCCCATTGGGCCAGCCCGTCTCACCATATTGAGCCAGCCCCGGCTCACATATTGGTCCAGCCCGGGCTCAACCTATTGGGCCAGCCCGGGCTAACACTATTGGACCAGCACAAAAATCCATTGTCCAGCGGAGAGAATCAGCAGCTCATTGATTTTATTCTAATTCTGCACACAGCGGGTGCGGAACTGAACGCAACCTTTTAAGCTGAAAATGCATCGTCACAGTCACACCGGCGAGAGGCCGTTCACCTCCTCTGAGTGTGGGAGGGGATTCATTTATTCATCAAACACGCTGACACACCAGCGAGTTAACACCGGGGAGAGGCCATTCACCTGCTCCGAGTGTGGGAAGGGATTCACTCGGTAATCCCACCTGCTGAGACACCAGTGAGTTCATTAGTAACTGCAGGGTTTGGATTATATTGTTTTTGCTGCTGTTAATCGCACCCTTACTGAATCATGTTTGTTGTATCAGTTGGAGTTTGATCTGCTGATGTTAATATCCCCTATAACTGGACTGGAGTTTAATAGTTTCATATTCCAAATAACAGAATGTGTCGATATTTGATGTCTCCAAGATAAGAGATGTCCTGTTACTGACTACTCCATTTTGGGCCTTTTCTCCTCTCTAACGTTGGAGTATTACAGTTCTCTTACCATCGGTTACTCTCCGGGACAAGTCCCAGTTCCCCATACCTTCCAGATTACCTCTCCTTGAATTGGTTTCGAGGGAAGGTATCAGTAACATATCCGTGATTACTAAACACAAAAGCCAGTCTGTTACACACTTTCAGATACTGGACTTAGTGTGTGCCCCTCAGCAACTCTCTCACCTTCGATGTGTGAATGGAGCATTACGCCTGCAAACCTGGTTTCAATTTAAATTTGAATCCACTCAGCAAATGTATTTTAAAACATATGTACATGTAAACCAGTCACATGAAATAATTGGCAAAGGTTTAGAGTCACCAAGATGAATAAGTAAACACATCACGGCCCAATAACCAAGCTCTATATTCACAGGAGAATGTCTGTTATCTAACACCTCGAATGTCAGTTGGTGAGATGAGCGACTGAATCACTTTCCACGACCAACAGCTTCCATTCCCACTGTCCCCACGTTCACAGTGTTGAGTTATGTGGGCTCACGAGTCTCACAGGCTGAACGATTGTTTGAAGGTGCACCACACACAGAACATGTGTCCTGTTTCTCCTCGCTGTGAAAGGTGTTTTTACAATGGCTGAAAAAGTGATACTGATCAATCCGGGGAATCTGTCAAATCTTGACACGATGTCTGAATTGTGTTTCCCAGATGCAGATCAACCCTTTCTAATATCCTGCAAATAAATGGTGGTTAGAGATGTTGTTACTGTAATTACAGGATATAAATTCAGTGCAGGCAATTCTCAATTCTATAGAACATTCTTTCCCGTCCTGTCCCTCATAAGCTGTAACTTCCTTATTCTAGATATTCACTGTCTAAAATCAACATTCATTTAATCGCCTGAGCTTTATTATCTCCAGAAAGTGCTGAATCGGGCTGGTTGCAATTCAACAGACATTAGTTAACATCAAGTGCCTCACGGTCAGTCGATTCAGTGAGCGCCAGCAGGATTTCCCCTGTGATAGGCATCACAGCCTCAAATCCTGTCCTCAAATGACATCCATAAACTTCCCAGTTGTACTGAGGACAATTATAACCTCTGAATTGCTGAGCTCAACCAAAAGCCCAGATCAAGGATCGAACTTGGGACCTTCTCAGTCAGTAATGCAGTGTTCTAAAATTTTGGGGGTTGGGGGATGGTTAGAACGGAATAGTTTGAAACCTTCGTGACATTGCGCAATTCTGAACTCTTTCCAAATTAGACAAACACGTTAAATGGACCATCAAAAATACTGAGACATTTTAGAAAGGCTCAAGTAACTGAAACAGACAGCTTTACAATCACTGCACAGTACAGAAGGGAGCGACTGTTAATGGGAGCTCTGTTAGTGAAGTCCTCTAACACCACAAGATAAACTGGACTGTCCCGTTAACTTTAAAGAGGCAGAGAAAGGGGAGTCCCTGTCCCTTTATGTATATATATATGTATATGTGTGTGTATGTATATATGTGTTATGATATATATGTGTGTGTGTATGTGCGTATATACAAAGCACATCATTCTTAATATTTGCAAATCAATTGCACAGAGAAAAATTATTACATGCATCTTCCACCCATCATAGTAATCGATATCCGGAATATTAGGTCCTTGAACTTCGCTTGAACAAAAGAGACGAAATCCTGTAACGTTCAACTTTTAACTGCAGTAATGGATCTTGAATGCTCAGAATGGTAACAAAATTGAACTTAAGACTTTCAAAACAAATGCTTGGAATGAATGATTTTGAGTCATGTGTTATCTTCCACGACAGATTGCTCGAGGGGGAAGAGAATGGACTTGCTGCAAACGCATTGCAGGTACTTTTTGTATTGTTATCTCACAAAGACTGGATACAGGTTTTTGTGAAAATAAAACTGACGAGCTAAATAGATAGGAGTTGCTGCTCAAGCATTCGGGAAGGGAAATGTAATTCAAATAATCTAAGTTTGACCTGTGGAGGGAAGATCTCTCACAGAGCGGTGCTATTTTTAATTTTTTTTTCTTGGAGAGGCAAGTGGATGTGAGGACACAGGATGAAATTTCGCAGGCAGCAATGTCCAGGTGATCGAGGGAAGGCTTGTGTGCCTAGAATGCTGGGGGAGCATCGCTGACCTACATTCTTCCGGTTGAGCAATGCCTTGATTTCAAAAGTTTCATGCTTGTTTTCAGATCCCTGCATGGTCTCGCCCCTCTCTATCTCTATAATCTCCTCCAGCCCCACAACCCCTGAGATATCTGCACTCATCTAATTCTGCCTTCTTCAGCATCCTTGATGATAATCACTCAACCTTCTGTTGTCTAGGCCCCAAGCTCCGAAACTCGCTTCCTAAACCTCTCCGCCTCTCATTCCGCTTTTAAGATGTTCCTTACAACCCATATATGTGACAAAGCTTTTGGTCACCTGTCCTAATATCTGCCTATGTGGCTTGGAGTCAAGTAGTTGTCTTATAATATTCTGTGAAGCTCCTTAGGATGTTTTACACAGTATAGGGGTTATATAAATACAAGTTTTGTGTTTGTTTTTGTTGGTTGACTTGATTTGACCTTTCACGGTATTACACAGAATATGCAGCACAGAAACAGGGCACTCGGCCCAACTGGTCCGTGTCGGGGTTTAAACTCAACACGATACTCCTCCGACTCTATCAACATTTCCTCCTATTCCTCTACAGTGAGGAGTTCCACAGTCACAGGTTGCCTTCCAGTGCACGTCCAAAGAGCTAATGTGTGAGGGTATGCAGTGATTTTTGGCAGCCTATTCAACCTTGGGGGCATCACCGTCCGAAAAACGACCCCTTTGCAGACGCGGCCTTTGCTGCTGGGGTGAATGGACATTGATCAGCAGCAAAAGCCCAGGGCACTGAGGTTAACTGCAGTCTCCCTAACTGCAGCCCAGGCTTAGATCAGCTGACAACCCCTACAGGGAGCAGCTTTAATGTGCAATCACACTTGGTCTGCACTGGGGAGCAAGGGAGGTCAAGGTTCAGCACAGATTGTCATCAACCTTGATGCGTAGCCGCCCTCCCTCAGAAGAACCAAGTTGCATTGACGACAAGATGTCAGCACTTTTCATGACGTCAGCACGATCGAGCGCGCATCACCCTCGGCCGTCCGCGCACTGATCACGCGATCTCGCTCCGCATTGGTCGGAATCTGATTCATCCTGTCAATCAGGCTCTGGGCCCGAGACACATGCCCCGGATCGCGGACCACCCAAAGGCCGGAGGAGGAGAGAAGATTCCAGAATGGAGAGGTCGCGGGCACGCAGGGGAGCCATGAAAACGGCGGGGAGGTTTTCTAATCACCCGGGGTAGGCCTCAGGCTCCGAAAAAGAAGCTGCGGCTCCGGCGCTTGCCCCGAACTTGAGGGGGTCAGATGCTTCGCGGAGGCGGTAGGAGATTGTGGGTGAGGATGTGGGTCCGCGGGTGGGCTGGGGAGGTTCACACACATCCGATGTAGGCCTCAGGTCTTAATCACAGCCTACCAGCCTCGGTTTGACCCCCGGGGACAGGCCCGGGTCTGCGGCGTCAATGGCCGCCATCTTGCAAACGGCGGGGTCATGGCGCATGCGCGACCACCTTGGCCAGGAACAATGAGTGGGCGCGGCTTCAGGGTCCCAGTGCCCGCGATGTCGAGTAACCCTGGCAACAGATGTTTCATCATCTCACAACAGTAACCTGGGCAACAGGCTCCTCATCACCTCACAACAGTAAACTCGGCAACAGATGCATCATAACAGCAACCTGGGAAACAAGTTACAACAGTAACCTCTATTTATATATGCTTGACAGATCTCCTGGAATTTTTTGAGGCTGTAACTAGTAGAGTGGACAAGGGAGAACCAGTGGATGTGGTGTATTTGGACTTTCAATAGGCTTTTGACACGATCCTAAACAAGAGAATGGTGTGCAAAATCAAAGCACATGGTATTGGGCTAATGTACTGACGTGGATAGAGAACTGGTTGGCAGAGAGGAAGCAGAGATTCGGGATAAACGGATCCTTTTCAGAATGGCAGGCAGTGACTAGCGGAGTGCGCTGGGCTCAGTGCTGCGGCTCCAGCTCTTTACAATATACATTATTGATTTAGATGTAGGAATTGAGTCTAATATCTCCAAGGTTGCAGTTGACACTAAACTGGGTGGCGCTGTGCGCTGTGAGGAGGACGCTATGAGGCTGCAGAGTGACTTGGACAGGTTTGGTGAGTGGGCAAATGCATGGCAGATGCAGTATAGTGTGGGTAAATGTGAGGCTATTCACTTCGAGGGCAAAAACACGAAGGCAGAATATTATCTGAATGGCGGCAGATTAGGAAAAGTGGAGGTGCAACGAGACCTGGGTGTCATGGTACATCAGTCATTGAAAGTTGGAATGCAGGCACAGCAGGCAGTGAAGAAAGCAAATGGTATGTTGGTCTTCATTGCTAGGGGATTTGAGTATAGGAGCAGGGAGGTCTTATTGCAGTTGTACAGGGCCTTGGTGAGACCTCACCTGGAATATTATGTTCAGTTTTGCTCTCCTAATCTGAAGAAGGACGTTCTTGCTATTGAGGGAGAGCAGCGAAGGTTCACTAGACTGATTCCAGGGATGGCTGGACTAGCCTATGAGGAGAGACTGGATCAATTGGGTCTTGAGTGTTAAAAGGATGGGAGCGGATCTCGTCGAAATGTATAAGATTCTGATGGGAATGGACAGGTTAGATGCGGGAAGAATGTTCCCGATGTTGGGAAAGTCCACAACAAGGATACACAGTCTTAGGATAAGGGATATGCCATTTAGGACTGAGGAGAAACTTCTTCACTCAGAGAGTTGTTAACCTGTGGAATTCCCTGCCGCAGATAGTTGTTGATGCCAGTTCATTGGATATATTCAAGAGGGAGTTAGATATGGCCCTTACGGCTCAGGAGATCAAGGGGTATGGAGAAAAAGCAGGAAAGGGGTACTGAGAAAATGATCAGCCATGATATTGAATGGTAGTGCAGGCTCGAAGGGCCGAAAGGCCTTCTCCTGCACCTATTGTCTATGTTTCTATGTCTCTATAGCGCCTTCAACATAGTAAATCGTCGAAAGGCGCTTCATAGGAGTGTTATTAGAAAATAATTTGACACCGAAGCGGAGAGATTTAGAATCACAGAAATTTACAGCATGGAAGGAATCATTTCAGCCGATGGTGTTCATGCCGGCCGACAAAGAGCTCTCCAGCCTAATCCCACACATTAGCTTTAGGTCCGTAGCCCTGTAGGTTATGGCATTTCAAGTGCACATCCAAGTACTTTTTAAATATGGTGAGGCTTTCTGCCTCTACCGCCCTTTCAGGCAGTGAGTTCCACATCCCCACAACCCTCTGGGTGAAGACATTTCCTCTCAAATCCCCTCTAAATCTACTACCTGCAGAGGGTAGGAGTTCTAGCGGTTTGGGCCTCGGCAGCAGAAGGCAGGACCACTGGTGTTTAAGCGATTAAAATTACGGATCCGCAATAGGGCAGAATTCGAGAAACATAGATATATTAGTAGGGGGTTGGACTTCTGATGTTGAAGGACATTATAGAGATAGGGAGGGGCGAGGCCAGTGATGGATTTGTAAATATTGATGGGACTTTTGAAATTGATACGTTGCATACCAGGGAGCCAATGTAGGTCACACGGATGATGGGTGAACAGGACTTGTTGCGAGTTAGGACATGGGTTGATGAGTTTTGAATGACCTCGGGTTTACATAGTGTAGAACATGGGAGGCCAACCAGGAGTGTGTTTGAATAGTCAATTCTAGAGGTAACAAAGGCATGGTTGAAGACTTCTGTAGCAGATGAGTAGTGGCAGGAGCAGAGATGAGCGATGTTATGGGGGGGAAATGGTTGGTTTTGGTTAAGGTGCGGATGTGTGCTCGGAAGCTCATTTTAGGACAAATATGACACAAAGTTTGCAAACAGTCTCGTTCAGCCTCAGCCATATGCTAGAGAAAGGAATGTAGTCGGTGACTAGGGAATGGAGTTTGTGACGGGGAAAAAAGACAATGGCTTCAGTCTTCCCAAATTTAATTGGAGAAAATTTCTGCTCACCTGGTACTGGATGTTGTAAAAGTAGTCTGACAACTTACAGACTGTGGAGGGGTTGAGAGACGTGGTGGTGAGGTAGAGCTGGGTGTCGTTTGAATCATAGAATGGTTACAGCACAGAAGGAGGCCATTCGGCCTGTCAAACACGTGCCGGTTCTCTGCCAGAGCACTTCAGCTAATCCCACTCACCTGCCTTTTCCCCGTAGATCTAAAACTTCCTCTCCTTCAGATACATATCCAACTCCTTTTTGAAAGCAATGATTGAGTCTGCCTCCACCATGCCTTCAGGCTGTGCATTCCAGATCCTGCCCACTCGCTGTGTAAATACTTTTTTTCTCATGTTGCCTGTGGTTGTTTTGACAATCACCTTACCTCTGTGTCCTCTGGTTCTCTACCCTTCCGCCAATGGGAACAGTTTCTCTCGATCGACTCTGACCAAATTCCTCATGATTTTGAAAACCTCTATCAAATCTTCTCTGCTCTAAGAAGAACAACCCCTGCTTCTCAAGTTTATCCACGTTACTGAAGGCCCTCATCCCTGGAACCATTCTCGTATATCTTTTCTGCACCCTCTCTAAGCCCTTCATATCCTTCCTAAAGTGCGGTGCCCAGATTTGGACGCACTACTCCAGTTGAGGCCGAACCAATGTTTTATATAGGTTCATCTTAATTTCCACTCTTTTGTACTCGATACCTCTATTCAGGAAGCCCAAAATCACGTTAGCTTGTTTAATCGCTTTCATAACCTGTCCTGCCATCTTCAACGATTTTTGCACATTAATTATTTAATCTCTCAGATGTATTATCGACCTGACATCTATCATACACATTCTTTTTCTTCTTCATCCTGCTCCCAGGTCTGATGTTTGTGGCCGAGGGGAGTCTATGGGCCATGTAGATATTCAGTGTGAGAGGTTGCAGCCCCTGGGTAGTTACCTGAAGGGGCTGCTCATCAACTCTTGGTTAGACGTTAGCCCCGTGCTCCTAATCTTTGGCCGCCTGATGCGGAGGGGGGAAGGCAAGACGGAGGTTATTCTCCTGGACCTGCTCTTGGGCCTGGCTCAAACAGCAACTAGTAGGTCCCGGGTGGGCGGGTCCCAGGGGTGGGTCACTCTAGCTATCTGCCTCTCGTCCACGTTCAAGAAAGGAGGGACAGAGAAAACCGGAAACTACAACCCATGTTAGCCTGACATCAGTCCTTGGAAAAATGTTGGAGTCCATTACTACAGAAGTGGTAACAGAGCATATAGAAAAAATGGTATGATTAGGCAGAGTCAACATGATTTTATGAAAGGTAACCGTGTTTAATACATTTATTCAGTTTTCTGAAGATGTACCTAGCGGAGTGGATGAAGGGAAACCAATGGGTGTAATACTTTAGAATTTCCAAAACGCATTTGAAGTGCCACAAAAATGCTAGTTAAGATCTCATGGAGTTGGGGTATATATTAGTATGGATAGAGGGTTAATAGATGGAAAACGGAGAGTGGGATAAACGGGCCATTTTCCAGTTGGCAGGGTGTGACTAGTAGGATGTTAAAGCTTTGACTTCAGCTACTTACAGTCTATATTCATGAACAAGTGAAATGTATACAGGATTGCTGAAGATGCAAAGCCAGGTGGAAAAATACGTTGTGAGGAGGACCCAAAGAGCTGCAATGGGATAGGGATAGGTGGCAGATGGAGTATCATGTGGGGAAATGCGAGGTTATTCACTTTGTTAGCAAGGATGGAAAAACAGAATATTGTTTAAATGGTGAAAAACTAATAAATGTTAGTGTTCAGACAGATTTAGTTGTCCTCGACAGGAAACACAGCGAGCTGGCATGCAGGTCCAGCAAGCAATTAAAAATACATGTTGGCCTTTATTGCAATGTGCTTCGAGTACAAGAGTAAAACGTCTTGCTACAATTGTAAAAGGCCTTGGTGATAGCATCCCAGCAGTACTATGCACAGTTTTGGTCTCCTTAATCTGAGGAAGGATATACTTCCCTTCGAGGGAGTGCATCTAAGGTTTACCAGACTGATTCACGGGACAGGGGGATTGTCCTATGAGGAGAGATTGAGCAGACTGCGTCTGTACTCTCTGGAGTTTAAAAATGAGAAGTGATTTCATTGAAACATAAGATTCTGAGGAAGATTAAGAGGGTTGGATGCTGAGAGGTTGCTTCTCCTGTCTGGAAAGTCTAGAATTAGGAGGCATAGTGTCAGGATAAGGGGTAGGCCATATAAGACTGAGATGAGGAGGAATGTCTTCACTGAGAGGGTTGTAAATCTTTTGAGTTATCGACCCCGATGGACTGTGGGTGCTGAGGTGTTGAATACAGTCAAGTTGAGATAAGTAGATTTTTGGACTGGCGGGGAATGAAGGGATGTCGAGAGAGGGTAGGAAAGTGCAGTTATGGTCAAATATCAGCCAGGATCTTATTGTTTGGTGGAGCTGTCTCGAGGAGCCGTATGGCCTATTCCTGTGCCTAATTATTGTGGTCTTATGTCTTGCTGGTGCCCGGATGGGCTTGGAGAGGGAGCATGCAGTGTGCACTGGTTCCTTGATGCCTTCCACGACCAGTGGAACCTCAGGGTACAGAGTGCCCCATACACACTTGGAACTACATTCTGGTTTATTTGGGAATGTTCCCTTTTCTTTTGTTGCTTATTTTGCCTTATTTTAGTTTGATTGGATCACATGTTTGTCGGAAGAAGAGAGGAAAGAATATTTCTTCGGAGCTAGAATTGTCTGTTTTGATTTTCTATCGTGGACTTTTCGAAGTCTTTTTCAGATTATTAGGTTATTAGAAGGGGAGGATTTACAGACTAGAAATTCAAAACTATCATCATATCACGATCTGACAGTCCCTTGATTAATCAGGACCTGAACGCCAACAGCCTTTGAATCTGGAAGAAGAAATGTTGACCAATTATATTTGTGAGAACAGATTTCAAACATCAGTGTGACTGTAGAAGCACCGAGGCACGCACACACACCCGAGTGAGAGTGTTCCAGTGCACTGACTGTGGAAAGAGCTTTAATCAGTTACACAGCCTGAAAAATATTCCACCATTCACAGCGGGGAATTCTACACTCACTGGTTCCCCTCCCGCTCCTCCACTAAATGTGCTAACTCTGGTTGGGTTCAGTTCTACACTCACTGGTTCGCCTCCATCTCCACCCCTGTATGTGCTGACCCTGGCTGGGTTCAGTTCTACACTCACTGGTTCGCCTCCCTCTCCTCCCCTGGAGGTGCTGGCTCTGGCTCCGTTCCTCTTCCCAATACTCTGTCGTTCGCTATAAATATTCCGTCTGTAATTTTGGTGAGGGGCTCTCCTCAACTAGTCTTCAATGTATCTTTATTTACAGACTCTCCCTGATTCACTTCCTATCCTGGAGTTTGCCTTGAGGTCGCTTTGTTGAACTTCGGGCTGGAATGACACAGGGAAAACTGGGAACCTGCGGTTGAGTGGTGGATAATGTTAGATACAGAATAAAACTTCCTTTACACTGTCCATCGAACAATTTCAGGGCAGGTACAGCACAGGTTTGATACAGAGATAATCTCACTCCATACTGTCTTATCAAACACTCCCAGGGCAGGGAGAGCACAGTTTATATACAGAATAATGCCGCCTCTACACTGCCCCGTTAAACACTCCCCGGGCAAGTATAGCACACGTTAGACACAAAGTAAAGCTCCCACTACACTGTCCCATCACACATTCCCAGGGCAGATACAGCAGGGGATTAGATACAGAGTAAAGCTTCCTCTACACTGCCCTATCAAATATTTCCAGGGCAGGTACAGCACGAATTAGAAACAGAGTAAAGATCGCTCTGCACTGTCCAAACAAACACTCCCAGGGCGGGTACAGCAGTGTAAAGACCTGAGGAAACCTCTCTTTTCGCATGATAAGAATGCTGTGATTGCGTAATTATTTACACAAGAGGTCTCCATTACCCACATTCCCAACTTTCCATCAGAATGTTCACAGAGCAAAACCTTGCAAGAGACTTCACAGCACTTACACTAACCGACTGTCTCATATAAACCAACCCCACAGTCACTGACACCAATCCCCTCCTGTCTGATAGAAACCCACCCCAAAGTCACTGACACCAAGCCCCTCCTGTCTGATATAAAGCAACCCCACAGTCACTGACACCAATCCCCTCCTGTCTGATAAACCAACTGCACAATGACTGACACCAATCTCCTGTCTGATATGAACCAACCCCAGTCACTGACACATATCTGCTCCTGTCTGATATAATCCAACTCCGCAGTCACTGATACCAATCCCCTCCTGTCTGATATAAACCAACCCCACAGTCACTGATACCAATCCCCTGTCTGATACAAATCATCCACGCAGTCACTGACACCAATCCTCTCTTGTCTGATATAAACCAATCCCACAGTCACTGATACCAATCCCCATCTGATACAAATCATCCACGCAGTCACTGACACCAATCCCCTCCTGTCTGATATAAACCAACCCCACAGTCACTGACACCAATCCCTCCTGTCTTATATGAACCGACCCCACAGGCCCAGAAGGATTGAACTCAGCCCGTTACTTGAATTGGATTGTCTCCATTCGGGTGCCAAGGAGATTGCTGTACCAGACGCAGGGGAAACATTTGGGACATTGATTCTCCACCAATTCCCATTTCCCTTCTTTCTGGTGGATAATGGAGGGGCCGCTGTGTGTAATGTGCAAGTCAGTGAGCATTGTCAGCAAGGATTAATCAGCACTCTCTAATTGAAGATGTGCATCAGTGAAACCTTTCAGTCACTGAATTGTAGATTTTGTACCAAAGCTCAATATAGGATTGAAGCAAAATTTTATAATTTTATTGCAAACACATTTCTGAAGGGAGTGCTGACGAAGGGTCATCGACCTGAAACATTAACTCTGTTTCTCTCCACAAATGTGCCTGATCCGCTGAGATTATCAGAATTTTCTGTTTTTATTTCAGATTCCAGGACAGAACATTTCAGGACGTGACATTCCAGGATTCTCACAGAAAGAACAGACAAATATTTCACCTTCCACATTCACAGGCCGATTAAATCCAGGTCCTGATTAATCGCGTGAGACTGTCAGCTCTAAACGTGATGTTTGATTCGAGTTCCCCGTCTGCATATTCTCCCCTTCTAATACGCTGTAAAAGGAGTTTACAAAATACATCACTGTAAGTATAGGATATATATTTAGAACAGACAATTCTAGTTTCTATGGAACATTCTTTCCTCTCTTGTTCCCCCAAACCTGTAAAACCGTCCCACGCACTCTCCCTCCTCCCTGAGCAGAAAGCCAAATCTATCGCACCATCTCCAACACTTCTTTCCTGAACTCCCAGTTTTCTCCCTCCCTCTGTTCTGGTTGGTTTCAGTTCTTCACCCTCCGTGTGCAGAGTGAGAATAAAATCAATGAGTCAATGATTTTCTCTCCTGGCCACTGGGACCCTGAAGCCCCGCCCACTCTTCATTCCAGTACGAAGAAGGCTGCGCTGTAAGTGGAACCGTTCTCTCTTTCCTGCACTAAGATGGCTGTCCGTAACCCGGGCTTGTCACAGATAAAAAGCCTCAAGGGAGCCGTCCGATGGAACATAGAACGGGCCGCTGGATCACTTTCAGGCCCTGAGGCTGTTCCCCAACTTATTAAATCGTGCGGCGCGGCCTACCAGCAGATTATTAATCACCCGCTCCCCCCCGTCCGTTTTATTTTCCTTGTGTTTTATTGCCCGCGTTGCTCAAGACCCAAATCTGGAAACAGAGAGAGCAATTGAGATCTCATTGAAATATAAGCGATTCTGAGCAGGATGACAGGATAGATGCTGAGAGGTTGTTTCCCCTGGCTGGAGAGTCTAGAACTAGAGGGCATAGTTTCAGGATAAGGGGTCGGTCATTTAAGACAGAGAAGAGATGAATTTCATCACTTAGAGCGTTGCGAATCTTTGAAATTCTCAATCCAAATGACTGGATGTTGAATCGTTGAGTACATTCAAGGCTGAGGTCGATAGATTTTTGAACTGTAGAAGAATCAAGGGATAGGGGGACAATGCAGCAAAGTGGATTTGAGGTTGACAATCAGCCACGATCTTATTGAATGGCGGAGCTGGCACGAGTGGCTTTATGCCCCACTCCCGCTCCTAATTCTTATGTTCTTATATAACGTCACACCTTCCCATGAAAACCCCTGTAGAATTGATAACACTAATTGAATCCTTTCTCCCTTAACATCCCCTGATCTTTTGGCCCTCTTGTGGTTTGCTTTGAGAGACTCCTTTGGACGAACGTCACTGGGAAAATGTAAGTTGTTGTGTGTGGGGTTAAATAATGATGTTAGAAAACTCTGGCGCCTGCAGTAGATGTTTATCATCAGCAAATGGCGACAGTGAGCTCATTGAAACAGGAATCATGCAGAGGCCGCTGTTGCTCAGCAGATAAGTCACCGGCTGCATTGTTAGAACAAGTTATATAATTGTTATCAATCAATAATTTACTAACACTGAGATTACTTCTTACTCCAATTTTAAGAGAGCAAGCATCCTTAGAATTAATCTGACGGAACAATAGAGATTGAATTCATTTCAATCCAGACTTTAGGAAGTATGTCCAGGCCTTGAAGATGAAGCAGAAGAGATTTACTCGAATTCTGCCAGGAATGAGCTATTTCAGTTATGCAGAGACGAGAGAAACTGGGATTGACGCGAAGGTTAAAGGACGATTTAATTGACGTGATTATAAGGATGAAAGGTTGTGACAGAACAATAGAGGTTTATGACACAGAGGGAGGCCATTGCGCCCATCGTGTCTGTGCCGGCTGAAATAATGCTATCCGGCCTAATCGCACTTTCCAGCTCTTGGTCCATAGCCCTGTAGGTTACGGCACCTCACGTGCATATCCAAGTATTTTCCAATGAGATAAGGGGTTCTGCCTGCACCTCCCTTTCAGGCAGTGAGTTCCAGACCCCCACCCCTTTGGATAAAAAGCATTTCTCCTCGATCCCTTTTCATCCTTCTACTTTACGTCTATTCTCCCTGGTTATTGAACATTCTGCTGAGCGGAATAGCTCCTTCCAACCACTCTATCTACGCCCCTTATAATCTTGTACACATCAATTAAATCTCCCCTCAGCCTCCACTTTTCTAAAAAAATAACCCAAGCCGATCCAATCTTTCCCCATAGCTAATATTCCCCAGTCCAGGAAACATCTTCGTCAATCTCATCTGTACCCTCTCTAGTGCAATCACATCTTTCCTGTAATATGGTGACCAGAACGGAACGCAGTACTCTCACTGTGGTCTTACTAGTGTTTTATAGATTTAATGCATAACCTCTCTGCTCTTATAGTCTATGCCACGACTAACAAAGTGCCGTATTCCATCTACCTTTTTAACCACTATATCTACCTTTCCTTCCACCTTCAGGGATCTATGGACCTGCACTCCATGGTCTTCGAGTACTGCTGCAGTTTTAGTCCCCTTATTTAAGGAAGGATGTACTTGCCCTTGTGGTGGTGCAACAGAGGTTCACTGGATTGATTCCTGGGATGAGAGAGCTGTTTTATGATGAGAGATTGTTTAGAATGGGCCTATGCTCTCTGCAGTTTAGAAGACTGAGAGAAGGTCTCATCGAAAGATATAGAATTCTGAAGAGTATTGAAAGGGTAGATGCTGAGACGTTGTTTCCCCTGGCTGGAGAGTCTAGAACTAGAGGGCATAATTTCAGGATAAGGGGTCGGCCATTTAAGACAGAGAATTTCGTCACTCAGAGCGTTGTGAATCTTCAATTGACAATCCACAGGTCTGTGGATGTTGAGTCGTTGAATATATTCAAGGCTGAGATTGATAGATTTTTGGATTGTCGGAGAATCAAGGGATATTGGGATAATGCAGCAAAGTGGAGTTGAGGTAGATGATCAGCTATGGTCTTATTGAATGGTGGAGCAGACTCGAGGGGCCGTATGGCCGACTCCTGCTCCGAATTCTTATGTTCTTATAAAACTTCACACCTGCCCATGAAAACCTCCTCAGAATTGATAACACTAAGTGTGTCCTTTCTCCTTAACTCCCCCTGATCTCTTAGCCCTCTTGTGGTTTGCTCTGAGAAACTCCTCTGCGTGAACGTCCCTGGGAAAATGCAAGTTATTGTGTGTGGAATTAAATAATCATGTTTAAAAAAACTCTGGTGCCTGCAGTACATGTTTATCATCAGCAGGTGGCGAGAATGAGCTTGTTGAAACTTGTTGAAATAGGAATCGTGCAGAGGCTGCCGTTGCTGATCAGATAAGTCACCGTCTGCACTGTCAGAACAAGTTATATCGTCGTTATCAATTAATAATTACTAATACTCAGATTACTGCCCAGTCCAATTTTAAGAGAGCTTGCATCTTTAGAATTAATGTGACGGAACAATTGAGATTGAATGAATTTTAATCCAGACTTTGCGAAATATGTCATGGCCTTGAAGACAGTGCAGAATAGATCAACTCGAATTCTCCCAGGAATGAGGTATTTCAGTTATGCAGAGAGTAGAGAAACTGGGATTGAGCGGAGAAGGTTATAGGATGATTTTATAAAGGTGTTTAAAATGAGCAAATGTTGTGATAGAATCATAGATGTTTACATCACACTTGACCCTGTCTCTGTTTATATTACAATAGGCGCTGTCTCTGTTTATATTACACTAGACCCTGTCTCTGTTTACATTGCACTAGACCCTATCGCTGTTTAAAATACACGAGACTCTATCTCGGTTTATTTTACTCTAGGCCCTGACTCTGTTTATATGAAACTATACTCTTTCTCTGTTTATATTACACTGGGCCCTGTCACAGTTATTACTGCCCTACACCATGTGTTAAATATTGTACACTATAACCTGCCCCTGTTCATATTGCAGTCGATCTTGTCATAGTTATTGCTGTACTAGACCATGCACCTGTTTATATTATGCAAGGCTGTGTCTTAGTTAAAATTCCTAAGGTGATTAAAATGATGAAAGGTAGTGATGGACTCATAGACGTTTGCATTTTCTGGAACCCTGTCTCTCTTTACATCACACTAGCCCCTGTCTTTGTTTATATTACATTGGCCCTGTATGTTTTATTACTCTAGACCCTATCAGTTTATATTATTCTAGATCCTGTCTCTGTGTATATATTACAGTAGACCATGTCTCTGTCTACATCACACTAGGCCCTGTCTTTGTTTATAGTACACTGGGCCCTATCTGTTTATATTACTCTAGATCCTGTCTCTGTTTATATATTACACTAGACCATGTCTCTCTTTATATTACACTAGACCTTGTCTCTGTTTATATTACACTAGACCCTTTCTCAGTTATTACTGCACTAGAACGTGTCTCTGTTTATATTTAACTAGACCCTGTCTCTGTTAGATAGTGAGACAGGTGATAGATAGAAATTGATAAACGTAAATATATATATTTGCGTCTGAAAGAGGATGCAATAATTTATTTTTACTTCGGAGCGCATTTATTCTTGTTAACAGCTATCAGCATCTGCGGGCAATATCCTTTTGATCTGGTATTGTGTGTATAATATTTGTGTTGAGCGGATGGGATGAATCCTGTAACAATCTCCCAGAGATGGACTGGGATTGAGGGACAGGACTGAAGGTGAGCAATTCACTGCACTTCGCACTACTTAGTGGCATTCTGTGTGTTAAATGTTACTAATTCACACTTGTGTTGCCCTGTGACAATTGCTCACAGTTTTTAATGTTAAGGATTGTTTTTCCTGCAGTATTTTCCATTCAGCTTTCACGTGACCCACGGATTTTGTCAGACTGAGCCTGGAACCGTGACCTCAAAACACTGCCGGATGGGCAGCCGCTGGGTCCTAATGTCCACTGTGTTTAACAGCTCTCATTTGGTTGAGAGGAACACAAAAAGCACACACAAAATGTTGGTTTATAAGAACATAAGAACTAGGAACAGGAGTGGGCCATCCGGCCTTTCGAGCCTGCTCCGCCATTTAATCAGCTGATGGCTGATCTGATATTGGTCCCAACTCCACGTTCCTGCCTGTTCCCCATAACCCTTGACTCCGCTGTAGTTCAAGAATCTGTCTATCTCAGCCTTGAATATGTTCAATGATGCAGCTTCTAAAGCTTTCTGTGGTAGACAATTCCAAAGATTCACGACCCTCTGATAGAAGAAATTCCTCCTCATCTTCGTCTTAAATGGGTGACCCTTTATTCTGAAACTATGCCCCCTAGTTCGTGATTCCCCAACGAGGGTAAATATCGTATCAGCATCTACCCTGTCAAGCCTCCTCAGAATCTTATGTGCACCATTAAGATCACCTCATATTCTTCGAGATACCAATGAGTACAGGCCCAACCTGCTCAAACTTTCCTCATAAGGCAATACTTTCATTTCGGTAATTAACCTCTTGAACTTTCTCTAAACTGCCTCCAAAGCAAGTATATATTTTCTTAAATAAGGAGACCAAAACTGTATGCAGTACTCCAGGTGTGGTCTCACCAACACTCTGTACAGTTGTAGCAGGACTTCACTACTTTTATACTCCATCCCCCTTGCAATAAAGGTCAACATTCCATGTGCCTTCCTGATTACTTGCTGTACCTGCATGCTAACTTTTTGTGTTTCATGTACAAGGACCCCAATATCCCTCTGTCAGGCAGCATTCTGTCGTCTCTCTCCATTTCAATAATTCTTTGCTTTTCTATTCTTTCTACCAAAGTGGATAACCTCACATTTTTCCACATTATGCTCCAGGTGGCAATTTTTGGCCACTCACTTATTCCCTTTGCAGTCTCTTTGTGTCCTCTTCACAACTTGCAGTCCCATCCATCTTTGTATTATCAGTAAATTTGTCAACATTTCACTCGGCCCATTCATCCAAGTCATTAATAAAGATTGTGAATATTTGCGGCTCCAGCATTGATCCCTGTTGCACCCCATTATTTACAGTTTGCCAACGTGAAAATGACCCATTTTCCCGACCCTGTTTTCTGTTAGTTGGCAAATCCTCCATCATATTACCCCCAACACCATGACCTCTTATCTTGCGTAGAAATATTTAAGTGACACCTTATCGAATGCCTTTTGGAAATCAAAATAAACTACATCTACCAGTTCTCATTCATCCACTCTGCTCGTGACATCCTCAAAGAACGCGAATAAAATTGTCAAATAGGATTTCCCTTTCATAAAACCATGGTTATGCTGCTTGATTGTATTATGACTTTCTAAATATCCTGCTACGACTTATATATTTAAGATTGAGATAGACAGATTTTTGAATGATAAGGAATTGAAGGGTTATGAGGAGCAAGCAGGGTACTGGAGCTGACCCCACGATCAAATCAGCTATGATCTTATTAAAGGGCGGAGCAGGCTCGAGGGGCCTAACCGACTGCTACTGCTTATTTTTCGTATGATCTTATAAGAACGTAAGAATAGGAGCAGGAGCAGGCCATATGACCCCTGAAGCATGCTCCAACATTCAATACGATCATGGCTGAACCAATCATGGACTGAGGTCCACCTCCCTGCCCGTTCCCCATAACCCCTTATGCTCTTATCTTTTAAGAAACTGTCTATTTCTGTATTAAATTTATTCGATGTCCTAGCTTCCACAGCTCTCTGAGTCAGCTACTTCCACAGATCCTCAATCCTCTAAGAGAAGAAATTCCTCCTCATCTCAGTTTTACATGGGCGGCCGCTTATTCTTAGATTTTGCCCTCTATTTCTAGTCTCCCCTATCAGTGGAAACATGCTCTCTGCATGCACCTTTTCAAGCTTCCTCAAAAGCTTATTCGGTTCGATAAGATCACCTCTCATTCTTCTGTATTCGAATGAGTAGAGGCCCAACGCACTCAACATTTCCTCATAAGACAACACTCTCATCACCGAAGTCAACCTAGTGAACCTCTCTGAACTGCCACCAAAGCAAGTGTATCCTTTCGTAAAAATGTAAACCAAAACTGCACGCAGTATTCCATGTGTGGCCTCACCAATATCCTGTACAACTGTAGCAAGACTTCCCTGCTTTTATACTCCATTACCATTGCGATAAACACGAAGATTCCATTGGCATCGATGATAACTTGCTGTGCCTGCGAACTAACCCTTTATGTTTCTTGCACACCAGGTCCTGTTGTACTGCAGCACTTTGCAATTTTTCCCCATTTAAATCATAACTCGCTCTTTGATATTTTTCTGCCAAAGTGCATAACCTCACACTTCCCAACATTATACTCCATCTGCCAAATTTCTGCCCACTCACTAAGGCTGTCTATGTTCTTTTGCACATTTTTTATGTCCTCCTCACACATTGCTTTTCCTCCTATCTTTGTATCATCAGCAAATTTGGCTATGTTACACTTGGTCCTTTCTTCCAAGTCGTTAATATAGATTGTATTTTAGTTGGGTCCCAACACTGAACCCTGCGGCACACCACTAGTTACTGTTTGCCAAACCCGAGAATGCACCATTTATCCCGACTCTTTGTTTACTGTTTGTTAGCTAATCCTCTATCCATGCTAATATATTACCCTCAACCACGGGAACTTTTATCTTGTGCAAGTAAACTATGTCCATGCCGGTTGACAAATAGCAGTCCACCATAATCCCACTTTTGAGATCACCGTCTGTTGCCTTGTAGGTTACTGCACTTCAAGTGCACATCCAAATATATTTAAAAAGTGGTGAGTGTTTCTGCCTCTACCATCCTTTTCATGCAGTGAGTTCCATAGCCCTACCACCCTCTGCGTGCAACGATTTCCCCTCAAATCCCTTTTAAACCTCCTACCAATTTTTTTACATCTCTGCCTCCTGGTTGTTGACCCCTCTGCTAAAGCAAATAGGTCCTTTCACACTCCTCTTCGCTTATTACAATATCTGCATCGCCCCTCTCTTTTGTGAAAACAGATGCAAAATATGCATTAAAACGTCTTCTGCCTCCGCACACAGAGCACCTTTACGGTTATCTAATAGGCCCCACTCTTTCGTTAGTTATCCTCTTGCTCCTAAGGTATTTATAAAACATCTTTGATTTTCCTTGAATCTTCTTGCTCTCTCTTTGCTTTACTAATTTCCTTTTTAAATTAATCCCTCCACTTTCTATACCCCTCTAGGGTTTCTGCAGTATTGAGCCCTCCGTATCCGCCATAAGCCTCCCGTTTTTTTCGTTATCCTACCCTGTATGTCACTTGACATCCTGCGGGCTCGAGATTTGTTAGTCGCAAGCATTTTCTTTGAGGGAAGATATTTAGTCCGAACCCTCCGGATCTCCTCCTTGAATGCTCTGACACGGATTTACCTTCAAGTAGCTGTTTCCAGTCCACCTTGGCTAAATCACATTTAGTTTAATAAAATTGACTTTCGCCAGTTGAGAACATTTATAAAAGCAAAATACCGCGGATGCTGGAATCTGAAATGAAAAGAGAAAATGCTAACAATCTAAGCTGGTCAGGCAGCATCTGTGGAGCAAAACATTGTTAATATTTCAGGTCAACCCCCCACGGAAGGATATTGGTCCCGGCCCTCTCAACCTGAAACCCGTCCGGCTTGTACAGGTTCCACCTCCCCAGAAAAGGTCCCAATACCTCACCAATCTAAAGCCCTCCTTCCTGCACCATCTCTTCAACCAGGTATTCATCTGCTCTATCCTAGTTCTGTATTCACTTGCACGTGGCTCCGACAGTAATCTTTGTGGTCCTGTTTTTAATCTCTCTCCCAGCTCCCTAAAGTCTGCCTGCAGGAACACATCCCTTTCTCTACCTATGTCATTAATATCGATATGGACCACGACCTCTGGCTGTTTACCCTTTCCCTCCAGAATGTCTTGCAGCCGCTGGATGACATCCTTGACCCAAGCACGAGGGAGGCAACATACCATCCTGGAGTCATGTTTGTGGCTGCTGAAAAGCATATTTGCTCTCCTAACTTCGAATCCCCTACCATTATAGAGCTTCCACTCTCCTTCCTCCACTCCCCACCGCCTTCCCCCATCCCCAGTGCAGCAGAGCCACTTATTTTCCTCGATTGGAAAAAGGATGAAACACTTGCTAATCTCCGCATAAATTGACTGCCACCCTCACGATTTTATATCCAACATCTTCCACCAGTTTCTGCCAATGGTCTTGTGCAGTAATAATTGAGGCAGCGCAGATTGGAAAACTAGTAACAACTAGTATTATGATTATAATAATAGAACGTGCACCAGAACTGGAATAACAGGGGCGGGTTATTTTCCAATCATAGCAGAGGCTGGGTCTCGTGTAACAATTCCATAACAGGGTCTCATACACTAAGAGTGGAGGCAGTGTCAAGAGTAATAACAGCAAAAGCATGGCCCATCTTGTGAGTAAGAAAGTAAGTGTGTGATCCAATAATAATAGAGGCAGACTCTAGTGTAATGCTAAACACAATGCTGGATCTAGTGTGATGATCACACAGGCAGTGTCTAGTGCAACGAAACAAATATAGGATAACATATAACATCAGGGCCGAGTGTTATAATTGCAAATGCTTTGCCTAATGTGTAATAACAAAGACAAGATCCACTGCAGTATGAATGGGGTGGGACAGTGTAATATCACAGGCACAGTCTAGTGTAATTGGAACACTGAGTGGATTATGTCAGTCTTGGCTCAGTGGTAGCACTCTCACCCCTGAGTCATAAAATCGTGGGTTCAATTCTCACGCCAGAGACTCGAGCGCACAATCGAGGCCGACACTCCCAGTGTCAGTACTGATGTAGTGCCGTCTTTCTGATGAGATGTCAAACCAAGGCCTGCCCTTTCAGGTGGCTATAAAAGATCCTAGGGCCTCTATCAGAGGAAGAGCAGTGTAGTTCTTCCCGGTGTCTTGAGCCAATATTTGTCCTGCACCAAACCTCTCTAAAAACTTAGTATCTTTTTATGATAACATTGCTGTTTGTTGGATCTTGCTGTGCCAACAATATCTGTTGAGTTTCCAATATTACGGCAGTGACTACACTTCAGTAAGTACTTCACTGTCTGCAAAGTTGCTGAGGGAGTGAAAGGTCTTGTACAAATACAAGTCTTTCTGTAACTATAAACGCGTGGTTGGCTTGTATTGTCCGGAATAGAGAAGGTTCAGGGGTCATTTGACTGAGATGTTTAGGATTTTGAAAGGAATCGATAGGAAAGATAGCGAGCAAGCTTTCCTGCTGGTGCGGGAGTCTAGAAAAATGGGATCGAACCTTAAGAATAGAGCCAGGTTATTCAGGAGATAAGTTGGGAAACACGTCTTCACACCAGGGGTGGTAGAAATGTGAAACTCTCTCCCATAACCAGCAGTAGAAGCTGGGTCATTTCATCATTTTAAATCTGAGATAGATAGACTATTACTAACTAAAGGTATTAAGGGATATGGGGCCAAGAAGGATAGATAGAATGATGATGCAGATCAGCCATTATCTCTTCAATGAAAAGGTTAGTATGCAGGTACAGCAAGTGATCAGGCAGGCCAATGGATTCTTCGTCTTTATTGCAAAGGGGATAGATTAAAAAGCAGGGAAATCTTGCTACGGCTGATGAGGCCAAACGTATAATACTGCGCACAGTTTTGGTTTCCATATTTATAAAATTATATACTTGCTTTTGAAGAAGTTTAGATAAGGTTCACAAGGTTGATTCCGCTATAGATACAGGATTGAGGGGCAGAACATTCTCCTCGTGTTCCTATGTTCTTGTGTAATAGATGCATGCAGTGAAGTGTTACGAGAGCAGAAATGGGATCCGGCTTAAGAATAACATCGGGAAGAGATAACAAAAGAAGCGAGGTCTGGTGTAAAAATAAAGGGGTGGAAGAGGACTGAAAGCTGAAAGTAGCCATGTGCCCCTTTGAGGTCTTGAGAAAGGCCGCGGACCCTTTATATTAAATGGCAGAGCCGGCTCGAGGGGCCGTATGGCCTACTCCTGCTCCTATTTCTTATGTTCTTATGTAGTCTCTCTCCATTTAACAATATTTTCCCTTTCTATTCTTCCTACCAAAGTTGGTAACCTCACATTTTCCCATATTATACGCCTGCTGCCAATTTTTTTGTCCACTGACTGAGCTTGTCTATATCCCTTTGCAGACTCGTTGTTTCCTCTTCACACCTTGCATTCCCAACCATCTTTGTATAATCAGCAAATTTGGCAACATTACATTGTCATTTAATCCAAGTCATTAATATAGATTGTAAATAGTTGCGGCCCCAGCATTGATTCCTGTGGGACCTCACTAGTTACAGTTGTCAACCTGAAAATGGCCATTTTATCCCAACCCTGTTTTCTGTTAGTTAGCAAATCCTCCATCCTATTACCCACAAAACCATGACTTCTTATCTTGCATAATAACATTTATGTGGCACCTTATCGAATGCCTTTTGGAAATCCAAATACACTTCATCTACCACTTCCCCTTCATCCACCTTGCCAGTTATATCTCAAATAACTCTAATAAATTTATCAAACACGATTTCCATTTCATAAAACCATGCTTATGCTGCTTGATTGCAATTATGATTTTCTAAATATCTTGCTACGACTTAAAAGTTGGAGTTAGATTGATTTTTGAATGATAAAGGTGTGAAGGGTTATGGGGAGCGGGCAGGGAAATGGAGCTGAGCTAGCAGCAGACCAGCCATGATCTAATTAAATGGCGGAGCCGGCTCAAGGGGCCAAATAGACTGCTCCTGCTTCTATTTCTTATGTTCTTACGGTTCCTCGAGCCTTCTCCGCCATTCAATAAGATCATGGCTGATCTGATCATGGACTGAGGTCTACTTACCTGTCCGCTCCCCATAACCCCTTATTCCTTTACCGTTTAAGAAACTGTGTGTTTCTGTCTTAAATTTATTCAATGTCCTGTCTTCCACAGCTCTCTGAGGCAGCGAATTCCACAGATTTACAGCCATCTGAGGGAATAAATTCCTCCTCATCCCAGTTTTAAGTGGGCTGCCCCTTATTCTAAGATTTTTCGCTTTAGTGCTTGTTTGGCGGAAAAAAAATCAAAGATCAAGTTATTATTTAAATGAAGAAAAATTATAAAGCGCAGTACAGCGGGACCTGGGGCATTTGTGCAAGAAACACAGAATATTAGAATGCAGGTAGAGCAAGTGATCAGGAAGGCAATCGAACCTTGGACTTTGCCGCAAAGGGAATAGAGTATAAAAGCAGGGAAGTCTTGCTGCAGTTGTACAGGTTATTGGTGAGGCCACTCCTGGAATACTGTGTGCAGTTTTGGTTTCCATATTTACGACTGGATGAACTTGCTTTGGAGGAAGTTCAGAGAAGGTTCACAAGCTTGATTCCGGAAATGAGGGGTTGATTATCAGGAAAGGTTGAGTAGATGGGGCCTCTACTCATTGGAGTTCAGAAGAATGAGAGGTGATCTTATCGAAACGTGTAAGATTATGGGGGGCTTGACATAGTGGATGCAGAGAGGATGATTCCACTGATAGGGGAGACTAGAATTAGAACTAGGGGTTTTCAGTCGGAACTGAAAACTGAGTGCAAAAGCTTCTATCGATAGATGAAGAGAAAGAAATTAGTTATGACAAACGTAGATCCCTTGCAGTCAGATCAGGTGAACTTATAATGGGGAAAAATAAATGGCAGACCAGTTGAACAAATGCTTTGGTTCTGTCTTCAAGAAGGAAGATACAAATAACTTTCATGAAATACTGGGGGAAAGAGGATCTCGTGAGAAGGTTATTAAGCGGGAAATTGTGTTGGGGAAATTGATGGTGTTGAAGGCCGATAATTCCCCGGGGCCTGATAGTCTGCATCCTGGAATACTTAAGGAAGTGGCCCTCGAAATAGTGGGTGCATCGGTGATCATTTTCCAACAGTCTATCGAATTTGGATCAATTCATATGGACTGGAGGGTAGCTAATGTAATAACACTTTTTAACAAAGGAGGGGAGAGAAAATGGGTAATTATGGACCGGTTAGCATGACATCAGTAGTGGAGAAAATGTTGCAATGAATCATTAAAGATGAAATAGCAAAGCATTTGGAAAGCATTGTCAGGATCGGTACAAGTCAGCATGGATGTAGGAAAGGGAAATCATGCTTGACAAATTTTTTAGAATTTTTTGAGGATGTAACAATAGAGTAGACAAGGAAGAACCAGTGTATGTGGTGTATTTGGAATTTCAAAAGCTTTTTGACAAGGTCCCACACAAGAGATTGGGGCGCAAAATTAAAGTGCATGGTATTGCGTGTAATGTACTGACATGGATAGAGAACTGGTTGGCAGACAGGAAGCAGAGATTCGGAATAAATGGTCTTTTTCAGAATAGCAGGCAGTGACTTGTGGGGTGCTGCAGGGCTCAGTGGTGGGACCCCAACAATTTACAATATACATCAATGATTTAGATGAAGGAATTGAGTGTAATATCTCCAAGTTTGCAGATGACACTAAGGTGGGTGGCGGTTTGAACTGTGAGGAGGATGCAAAAAGACGACAGGGTGACTTGGACAGGTTAGGTAAGTGAGCAAGTGCATGGCAGATGCAGTGTGATGTGTATAAATTTGAGGTTATCCACTTTGGTGTCAAAAACACGAAGGCAGAATATCATCTGAATGCTGGGGGATTTGGAAAAGGGGAGTTGCAACGAGACCTGGGTGTCATGGTACGTCTGTCATTGAAAGTTTGCATGCACGTACAGCAGTTGGTGAAGAATGTAAATGGTACGTTGGCCTTCATAACTAGGGGGTTTGTGAATAGGAACAGGGAGGTCTTACCGCAGTTGTACAGGACCTTGGTGAGGCCTCACCTGGAATATTGTGTTCAGTTCTGTTCTCCTAATCTGAGGAAGGACGTTTTTGCTATTGAGGGAGTGCAGCGAAGCTTCACCAGACTGATTCCAGGGTTGACAGGACCGAAATATGAGGAGAGACTGGGTCGATTGAGCCTGTATTCACTGGAGTTTAGAAGGATGAGAGGGGATCTCATAGAAACACGTAAAATTCTGACGGGAATGCACAGGTTGGATGCAGGAAGAATGTTCCCGATGTTGGTGAAGTCCAGAACGAGGGGACAAAATTTACGGATAAGGGGTAAGCCATTTAGGACTGAGATGAGGAGAAGCTTCTTCACTCAGACAGTTGTTAATATGTGGAATCTCGACCATAGAGAGTTGTTGATGCCAGTTCATTGCATATATTCAAGGGAAAGTTAGATATGTCCCTTACAGCTAAAGGGATCAAGAGGTATGGAGAGAAAGCAGGAACTGGATACTGAGGAGAATGATCAGCCATGATCTTTTTGAATGGTAGTGCAGGCTCAAAGGGCCGAAATGCCTACTCCTGCACCTATTTTCTATGTTTCTATGTTTCTATAATATTATAATAAGTGGCCGCCCATTTAAAACTGAGATGAGGAGGAATTTTTTCAGTCAGAGGGTTGTAAATCTGTGGAGTTTGCTAACTCAGAGCGCTGTGGAAGCTGGGTCACTGTATTCATTTAAGACCGGGATCGACAGTTTATCAACTGATAAGAAAATAAGGGGTTATGGAGAGCGGGGAGGGAAGTGGAGCTGAGTCCCTGATCGGATCAGCGATGATTATATTAAATGGCAGAGCAGGCTTGAGGGGCCGCATGCCCTAATCCTGCTACGTTTTCTTCACTTCAAATGTAATTGGCTATAGATGCAGGATCGAGGGGCAGACCATCCTCCTCGTGTTTCTGTGGTCCTGTCTAATAGAGGCGGGGAGTGTGGTGTTACAGGAGAATAAATGGGATCTGGTTTAAGAATAACATCGGGAAGAGATCACAACAGAAGCGAAGTCTGATGTAAAAACAAAGGGGTGGAAGAGGACTGAAAGCTGAAAGTTGATGTGAGCCCCTTTGAGGCCTTGAGAAAACCTGCGGACCCTTGGTATTAAATGGTGCAGCAGGCTCGAGGGGCCTTTTGACCTACAACTGCTCCTTTTTCTTATGTTCTTATGTTCTTATTACAAGTGATCGATCTTGCGACAGGATTACTGCCCGGGCACGACAATGAAAATTATTCTCTGCGTTCTTTGTGTAACTGCAATAAAGGGAGGTTCTAGAGATAAAACAGTTAGTTCAGTACCTTTCCAGAAGGGACAGAAACTCCACTGGGAGAATATACCTGATTATTTTGCCTACTATTTCCATGCTAAAGCAAGGAAGTTATTGGTAAAGGTTTATAAATCACTGGTTCCACACCAGCTGCAGTAGGCATCCCACTTCTCTAGTCTAAACTTTAATCTATGAAGCCCAGAAAGAATGAGAAAGAGAAAAAGAGACTTAAAAAGAGGAGACAAGAGATGGTGGGAGATAAAAGCTGAGATATAGAATCACAGAATGATTCAGCACAGAGACAGTCCGTTCAGCCCAACGTGCCGATTCCGGCTCTTTGAAAGAGCGATCCAATTAGTCCCCCTCCCCCGCTCTTTCCCCATAGCCCTGTGATGTTCATCCTTCATGTATCTGTCCATTACCCATTCGGGAGATATTATTGAATCTGCTTCCACCAGCCTTTCAGGCAGTGCGTTCCATTTCACAGCAACTCGCTGCATAAAGAAAAACATCACCATATAAAATGACAGAGAGCGAGTGACCATCTCCCGGCTTCAGAGAGCTGAGGGAGCTCAATGACTGATCCACACACACCGACAGTCATTTCCAGAATAGAGACTCTGAACAACAGCCTCATTTGCAAATGTCACCGCAATGTGAGGCTCTGCACTGTCTCCCTGGCCAGATATCGATCTCCTTATCAGATGTTTCCACCAGATTGCGGTCCCGGGGTTTATTTTCTGCTCAGAAGTAAGATGTGCGGTTTGGTGCCGCAGCAGAGAAACAGGAAGCTGTGTTGCCTGAGAATGAAATAGCGTCAGTTCGATGTTATCACAATAAACAGGCTTCCAGTCTGTGAGGGCGGCCTCACACTGACAGCACCAAGACCCACACATAGAGGCCTCACCCTGACAGCACCAAGATCCACATAGACAGAGGCCTCACACTGACAGCACCCAGATCCACACACAGAGGCCTCACTCTGACAGCACCAAGACCCACACACAGAGGCCTCGCCCTGACAGCCCAAGACCCACACACAGAGGCATCACCCTGACAGCAGCAGGACCCACACACAGAGGCCGCACCCTGACAGCAGCAAGACCCACGAACAGAAGCCTCACCCTGAGAGCACCAAGACCCAAGCACAGACGCCTCACCCTGACAGCACCCACACACAGAGACCTTACCCTGACTGCACCCACACACAGAGGCCTCACCCTGATAGCTCCAAGACCCACAACACAGATTGCCCCTAGTCACAACATTGCAATCATCTCCATTCTCATTTGAAAGATTAAAATCCAATAATTTATTTGGTGTTTAACACATTCACTAAAGCGGGAGATGGACTGAAGGTGATCACTGGGATAGAAAAGGGGTAGATAAAATGAATTTCCCTCGAACCATGTTATTGGAAAGTAGAAGGCTTTAGATAAGTTAGGTGGTGTCTGAGAGATAGAGCGGGAGAGATAGGCGAGAGGTCGAGTGCGTTAGGTGTTGTCTGAGACAAAGGCCGCTACATCTTTTAAGGGATAAAATAAAAACAGAAAAACATTTAAATCTCAGCGGGTCAGGCAGCATCTGTAGAGAGCGAAACAGAGTTAACATTTCGCACAATGACACTTCGTCATAAAATCTTTTAAGGAGATGGTGGAATAATTGTCTGAAGCAAGGATGATAACAAACTCTGCAGAGAGAGATGACCAGCGTAACTAGCTTTGTGTTATTCCAGTGCAGATCAAGCATGGACGCGATGGGCTTCTTTCTGTGATACGAACTACTACGGTTCTATGGTACATTATGAGGAAGGGAAGGGACTTATTCGGACGTCCTGATTAACACCATTCGCACACCACCATAAATAATTAATTTCCCTGGCACGTGATTAACTTGACTTGCGCTTTTGTTACTTAGCAAAATTTACAAACGATTCATTGTCTGTAGAGCACATTGATGTGTGTGTGTGGAGCACATTGATGCGTATATGGAGCACAGTGATGTGTATGTGGAGCACATTGATGTCTGTGTGAAGCACATTGATGTGTGAGTGGAGTGCATTGATGTGTGTGTGGAACACATTGATGTGTGTGTGTGGAGCACATTGATGTGTGTGTGTGGAACACATTGATGTGTGTGTGTGGAATAAATTGATGTGTGTGTGGAGTAGATTGATGTGTTTGTGGAGTACATTGATGTGTGTTTGGAGTACATTGATGTGTGTGTGGAGCACATTGATGTTTGTGCGGAGCACATTGATGTGTGTATGTGGAGCACATTGATGTGTGTTTGGAGTACATTAATGTGTGTGTGGAGTACATTGAAGTGTTTTTGGAGTACATTGATATGTGTGTGGAGCACATTGGTGTGTTTGTTTGGAGCACATTGGTGTGTATGTGTGGAGCACATTGATATGTTTGTGTAGAGCACATTGATGTGTGTGTGTGGAGCACATTGATGTGTCTGCGTAGAGTACATTGATGTGTGTGTGGAGTACATTGAAGTCTTTTTGGAGTACATTGATATGTGTGTGGAGCACATTGGTGTGATTGTGTGGAGCACATTGTTGTGTGTGTGTGGAGCACATTGATATGTGTGTGTAGAGCACATTGGTGTGTGTGTGTGGAGAACATTGATGTGTCTGTGTGGAGCACATTGATGTGTGTGTGTGGAGCACATTGATGTGTGCATGGAGCACATTGATGTGTGCGTGCAGCACATTGATATGTGCGTGGAGCACATTGGTGTGTGTGTATGGAGCACATTGATATGTGTGCGTGGAGCGCATTGGTGTATATGTGTGGAGCACATTGATGTGTGTGTGGAACACATTGATGTGTGTGTGGTGCACATTGATGTGTGTGTAGTGCGTGGAGCATTTGTGTGTGGAACACAGTGATGTGTGGGTGGAGCGCATTGGTGTGTGTGTGTGGAGCACATTGATGTGTGTGTGGTGCACATTGATGTGTGAGTGGAGTGCATTGATGTGTGTGTGGAACACATTGATGTGTGTGTGTGGAGCACATTGATGTGTGTGTGTGGAACACATTAATGTGTGTGTGTGGACTAAATTGATGTGTGTGTGGAGTAGATTGATATGTATGTGGAGTACATTGATGTGTGTTTGGAGTACATTGATGTGTGTGTGGAGCACATTGATGTGTGTGCGGAGCACATTGATGTGTGTGTGTGGAGCACATTGATGTGTGATGTGTGTGTGGAGTACATTAATGTGTGTGTGGAGTACATTGAAGTGTTTTTGGAGTACATTGATATATGTGTAGCACATTGGTGCGTTTGTTTGGAGCACATTGGTGTGTGTGTGTGGAGCACATTGATATGTGTGTGTAGAGCACATTGATGTGTGTGTTTGAAGCACATTGATGTGTCTGCGTGGAGTACATTGATGTGTGTGTGGAGTACATTGAAGTGTTTTTGGAGTACATTGATATTTGTGTGGAGCACATTGGTGTGTTTGTGTGGAGCACATTGATGTGTCTGTGTGGAGCACATTGATGTGTGTGTGTGGAGCACATTGATGTGTGCATGGAGCACATTGATGTGTGCGTGCAGCACATTGATATTGCGTGGAGCACATTGGTGTGTGTGTATGGAGCACATTGATATGTGTGCGTGGAGCGCATTGGTGTATATGTGTGGAGCACATTGATGTGTGTGTGTGGAACACATTGATGTGTGTGTGGTGCACATTGATGTGTGTGTAATGCCTGGAGCATATTGATGTGTGTGTGGAACACAGTGATGTGTGGATGCAGCGCATTGGTGTGTGTGTGTGGAGCACATTGATGTGTGTGTGGTGCACATTGATGTGTGTGTGGTGCATGGAGCACATTGATGTGTGTGTTGAACACAGTGATGTGTGCGTGGAGCACATGGATGTGTGCGTGCAGCACATTGATATGTGCGTTGGAGCACATTGGTGTGTGTGTATGGAGCACATTGATATGTGTGCGTGGAGCGCATTGGTGTATATGTGTGGAGCACATTGATATGTGTGTGGAACACATTGATGTGTGTGTGGTGCACATTGATGTGTGTGTAGTGCGTGGAGCATTTGTGTGTGGAACACAGTGATGTGTGGGTGCAGCGCATTGGTGTGTGTGTGTGGAGCACATTGATGTGTGTGTGGTGCACATTGATGTGTGTGTGGTGCATGGAGCACATTGATGTGTGTGTGGAACACAGTGATGTGTGCGTGGAGCACATTCGTGTGTGTGTGTGGAGCATATTGATGTTTGTGTGGAGCACATTGATGTGTGTGGCTGGAGGACATTGATATGTGTGGGTGGAGCACATTCATATGTGTGTGTGGCGCACATTAATGTGGGTGGGTGGAGCACAATGATGTATGTGTGGGGCACATTGATGTGTGTGTGTGGTGCACATTGGTCTCTGTGCGGAGCACATTGATTTGTGTGTGGAGCACATTGATGTGTGTGTGGGGCACAATGATATGTGTGTGGGGCACATTGATCTGTGTGTGTGGAGCACATTGATGTGTGTGCGTGGAGCATACTGATGTATTTATTTCTCTTGATGTGCTGATATTTCTCTTTCTTAGACGTGGAAATGCATCATCTGAAATTCATTCACAAGAAAATGCATCCATCAATAAGAAAGAAAGACTTCTATTTCCACAGCTCCTTTTAGCACCTGAGGACGTCGCAAAGCACTTTCCAGACAATAAAATTACTTGAAGTGTAGTCACAGTTGTAATGTAGGAAACGTGGCAGTCAAATTGAGCGCAGCAAGATCCCACAAATTGCATGCGATAAATGAGCAGAGAATCGATCTTCTCAGTCCTGTTCATTGAGGAAAAGCTATTAAACAGGACACTGTGGAGAAATCCTCTGTTCTTCTGCTCAATGATGCCACGCGATCTTATACGTCGATCTGAGAGGGCAGACGGGATCTCGGGTTAACTTGTCATTCCAAGACGGCACATCTGACAGTGCAGCGCTCCTTCAGCACTGGCAACGGGAGTGATGTGTCTGGACTTTGCGCTCAAGTCTCTGGAGTGGGAATTTATCCCAAAACTATCTGAGATCGAGGTGATTACGAGGCCCACCTACCCTCAGCTGACACAAACATACATTGTCGTGTGAAGTGCAATTGATATGTGGCCCAATGTAACCTATAGAGAGAGACGGGGATGAGTGTAATATGAAACGAGACTTGGTCTTGTGCAATAATAATAGAGGCAGGTTATGTGTAATATAGACAGATACAGGGCCTAGTGTAATATAACCAGAGACAGGGTCTAGTCTAAAATAAATAGAGCCTGGGTCTAGTCTAATATAAACAGAGACGGGCCTGGCATAATAGAAACAGAGACAGGATCTAGTGTGATATAAACAGAGACAGGGACTAATTCAATTTAAACAGAGACAGTGCCTAGTGTCGTATAAATTGAGATTCTGGTCCTGTGAAGTAATAACTAAGTCAGTGTCTTGTTTAATAGGAACAGAGACAAGATCTAGTGCAGTACTAACTGACTCAGGGCCTAATCCAATATAAAGGGAGATAGTGCCTAGTATAATATAAATTGAGACATGGTCTTATGCAGCAATAGCTGTGCCGTCTGGTTAATGGCCCTCCTGTCAGTGGAAATATTTTCATAGATTCACAGGGCCGAATTTGTGGACATATCGCCGGCTGCCACTGCATTTTCTCCGCTGTCTCCCTGTTTTTTCTGCGCTCTCCCCTCCGAGCGAGTTTCGTAAGGCCCTCATGCAGGTGGGGCTAGAAGACCACTGGGGAGCTTCCATTGACATGCGCCGGCTTGCAACACCAACAAAAGACCTAATGCACGCTGCCTCCCGAGATTGGTCTGAGTGTTCCTCCCCTCCAGCAGCAGAAGAGACCGCCGCATGGAGGCAGGTCCTAACTGAATGGTAAGTATGGAGATGTCCAAGAAAATGTTAGTGCACTTGTTTTCTTCATTTATTTTGCAGCGATTTTGGAGATAGCATCCTCTGAAGGATTTGTAATTGTTTCTTTTTCATGTCTTGAATTGTTTTTATTTCTGCCCCCCTCCGTGGACTGACGCTATGCTCGGTGTTACTTTGTCGAGCATCGCATTTGCTGGCCAGAATCTGAACTACCGCCCCCTGCCGCACAGAATCGGCGTTTAAAGCCCACTTTGAACGCTGGATGTTTTTTTTCCCATTGTTCCACCAAAGCTCCACCCTTTACCTTAGAAACATAGAAACATAGAAACATAGAAAATAGGTGCAGGAGTAGGCCATTCGGCCCTTCTAGCCTGCACCGCCATTCAATGAGTTCATGGCTGAACATTCAACTTCAGTACCCCATTCCTGCTTTCTCGCCATACCCCTTGATCCCCCTAGTAGTAAGGACCTCATCTAACTCCTTTTTGAATATATTTAGTGAATTGGCCTCAACAACTTTCTGTGGTAGAGAATTCCACAGGTTCACCACTCTCTGGGTGAAGAAGTTCCTCCGCATCTCGGTCCTAAATGGCTTACCCCTTATCCTTAGACTGTGACCTCTGGTTCTGGACTTCCCCAACATTGGGAACATTCTTCCTGCATCTAACCTGTCTAACCCCGTCAGAATTTTAAATGTTTCTATGAGGTCCCCTCTCATTCTTCTGAACTACAGTGAATACAAGCCTAGTTGATCCAGTCTTTCTTGATAGGTCAGTCCTTTGGACGGTACATGAGCAGAACTTAAGTTTGACCAACTCAAGCCCATAGATTAGTACAGCACACGATGTCGCAATTGAGCCCATAGATTCTGTGCCCGCTCTTTCGAAGATCAATCCCGTTAGTCTCAATCCCCTGCCCTTTCCAGATATCCCGGCATTTGTTCTCTTTAAAGTATTTGTAGAATTTCCTTTTGAAGGCTAATATTCAATCCATATCTAACACGCTATCAGGCAATACACTCCAAAACTTAACCAGTGGTTTCATAGAGAAATTCGTCCAAATATCGCCTCTGGTTCTTTTGTCAATCACCTTACATCTGATACAGTTTCTATTTATTTACTCTTACTAAAACCTTGATGATTTTAAACACGTCTATCAAATTTCCTCGAAGGAGCAGAATACTTCTCCTGTCTCTCCACATTAACTGAAGTCACTCATCCGTGGTACAATTCTATTAAACATGCCCTTAACCTTCTCCCCTCCAAGGAAAACAATCCCAAATCCTCCAGTCTCTCCATGGTAACTGGTCCCTCATGCCTGGTACTAATCTATTAAATCTCATCTTAATCGTCTCTGCTCGAAGGACAACAACCCCAGCTTCTCTAGTATCTCCACATAATTTTAATCCCCCATCCCTGATACGTTACCAGTCAATTTCTTCTGACCCTCTCGAAAGTCTTCACGTCCTTCCTAAAGTGTGGTGCCCAGAATTGGACACAATACTGCAGCTAGGGCAGAACTAGTTTTTCTAGTCACTCATCCATGGTACCATCTGGTAAATCTCCCCTCACCCTTCTGTGCTTAAGGAGAACAGCCCCAGCTTTTCCAAGTCTGTCTGCGAAGTGAGAGCCTGCGTCCTACCGTCTCGTACATACAATGGCAGCGAGCTCCAGGCGCGTACTGGCCTGTCCTCAACAGCAAGAAGGGGGAGGGAAAAAGAGCATCTTAAAGTCTTCGAAGTCTTAAAACAAATGTTTTAATTGTTGCCCTTATTTTCTTCATTTAAATAAAGGAAAATTATTCTGATTGCCCCAAATACAATTTCTACCCAGTGCCAGTTCCTCATCCAATTACCTCTCCGGAAAGATCACCATTTTATTTGTTTACAGTTTATTTTTTTTTGGTGGGGGGGGGGGGTTTCGTAAATATATATATTTGTCATCGCTGCCTCTCTTACTTTTGAATATATATGAAAGCCCGGTGAACGAATTGGGTGCAGAAAATTGCAGCTGAGGAAGCCTCATCGATGGAAACAGAAACACTGCAAAGGGAAAAATAAGACTCGGTTGGGCTGAGGGTGGGATGGAGGGAGGGAGGACTGGAGTGATGGTGGGTGGAGGGATGGAACGAGGGAGGGAAGCAGGAGGGATGTAGGGAGAATGGGAAGGAGAGACGGATGGAGGGTCCGAGGGATGGACAGAGGGAGGAAGATATGTGTGCAGGGAGGGAGCGATTGATAGAGGAAGGGATTGATCATGGTAGGGATGGAGGAAGGGATGAAGGAATGGAGGGAGGAGAGACGGATGGAGGGTGGGAGTAATGGTGGGAGGGAGTGATGGAGTCTCTCCCAATTTACCCGATCATGATTTTGTCATCATACACTTCATGATTTTGAACACCTCTAATAATTGGCCATAACCTGCTCGGCTCCAAGGAGAACAGTCCCAGCTTCCAGCTGCTCTGATGGTGCAGCTCACACAGTGTAAATCTCAAGATCCGTGAGTCCTTCCGCCTCAGGCACTTCCAGATATTCCTTGTGGAATCGTTGACATTTTCAGGTGTAAATCCCAGCGTCGGAATTACATCCCAGGCAAGAAAAGATTACTCGCTCCTGATAATAGACGGATTCATGTAAGACTGGGCTCAGGCGCTGAATTTCAAACACGATGAGCTGAATAACAACATTTTAAAATACAAGGTATGATATTTTTATGCCTCGGATCAGTTGGAACACTCTCGCCTCTGAGTCAGAAGGTCACAGGTACTAAGTCCCACTCCAGAGACCTGAGCCCATAATCTACGCCGACCCGCCAATGCCAGTACTGAGTGATTGCTGCACGATCAGATTGCCGTCTTTTGTCGCAGACATTTATTTGTGGGATCTTGAGGTGCAAAAATTGGCTACCATATTTCCTACTTTACAACAATTAGCACGTTTCTAAAGTAATTTATTGTCTGTAAAGCATTTGGGACATCATGACTTCATGAAAGGGGTTATATAGATGCAAGTTGTTTATAAATGTCAATATTTTAAAATACAAAATTGCGATATATGAAAAGCTCAGATATTTCTGTGATTGTCGGGCCCTCCTCTGGTCGCTGTTTCAAATTGTTTAGTTTCAGTGGCTTAAATCTTCCACGAAATGTAGATCCAGTGGAATAGCAGCCTGTTCAGAGATGTTCGGCAGCAGAACTTTCAGAATTCAATTATTCATTTTAATTTGTTTTCCCTTTGATATAAACCGCATCTGTTGTAATTGAACAAATCTGAAGCCAACCTCACTGTTCGAGATAATTCTATTAATGTTGTACCAACTGTCAATGTTTGTAAAATTAACCCTTGTTGAGAGTTGAAACGAATCAATAACTGACTCTGTTGACCTATTTTTATGCCATGATCACTACATGGGAACCAGTGAGGCATTTATGTAAATAAACACTGAAATAGATGTCCCAGATTAGAGGACTGAGCGACAGAAACACAATAAATGTGTCCCCATCAACACAGCATACAAATAAAGATAGATGGAAATGCACCAATAGTTTTTTGGTATATTTCTCTAAATTACAGGAGAATAAGGTAAAGATGGTCCCCACGGACAGAATGGAGAAAGATTCCTTCTCGCCAGCATGTACGGCAACATTACCAATTTGATAGTGGAGATTTCCGGTATCCTCTCACTCTCCTATTTCTACCTTCTGTCTTGTTTCTCAAGAATGGATCTTTGACATCCCCCCACATCTACATGTCAACATCTAACAAAAGATTGCCTTCAGCTCTAATGATATGCCTCTGACCAAATTATTTGGTGTGCAAAGAAGGAGATTTAATCGAAAATGTGACTTGCACATTAAATGATCTGGGTGTTTTTCATGGGACAGTGCAGAGGGATCGTTTCAGCGTATCGACCCCGTGATGTATCTGCCCTGAAAATGTTTGATGGGACAGTGTAGAGTGAGATTTACTCTCCATCTAACCCATGCTGTACCTGCCCTGGAAGTGTTTCATGGGACGGTGCAGAGGGAGCTTTACTCTGTACCTAAAACGTGCTGTAACTGCCCTGGAAATGTTTGATGGGACGGTGTAGAAGGAGCATCACTCTGTATCTAACCCGTGCTGTAGCTGCCCTAGGGATGTTTGATGGGACCGTGTAAAGGGTACATCATTCTATATCTTACACGTGCTGTACCTGCCCTGGGATTGTTTGATGGGACAGTATAGAGGCAACATCACTTTCCATCTGACATATGCTGTACCTCCGCTGTGAGATAAAGGGTGCGGTTCAATGATAACGGTGACAGAGTCTAGTCTTGTATAAAAAGAGTAATGGTCTTGTTTGTAATATGAACGATTGGGGCTAGTGTAATATAAACATTGTCCTTGTCTAGTTTAATATAAACAGATACAGGATCTTGTGTAATAGGAACAAAGGCATGGCATATTCCAGTAATATATGAGACAGGACCATGTACAATATTAGTAGCTGTCATGCATTAAAAAGTGTGGTCGGGCCTAGTGCAGTGATTACTGATTCAGAGCTCCTGGCATGTGGGTGTGGGTGTCGCTGGCAAGGCCAGCTTTGATTGTCTGTCCCTAATTGGCCCGGCGATGCAGGAGGTTAGCTGCCACCTTGACCCAGCGAATGTGAAGTAATGGTAATACATTTCCAAGTCAGGATGCTGTGTGATTTGGAGGGGAACGTAGAGATGATGATGTTCCTATGAGCCTGCTGCCCTTGTCCTTCTAGTTGAAATAGGTCGTAGGTCTGGGAGATGCTTTCGAAGATGTCTTGGAGAGTTGCTGCAATGCATCTTGTGGATAGTAATCATTGCAGACATGGTGCATCGATGGTGGAGAGGATGAAAATTTAACGTGGTGGATGGGGTAATATAAATTGGAGCAGGGACTAGTGTAGTAATACTTGAGACATGCTCTGGTGTATTATAGAATCATAGAGCGGTTACAGCACAGAAGAGGGCCATTCGGTCCAAATTTCCCGTGCCACTCTCTGCAAAAGTATTTCATCTAGTCCACTCCCCCGCCCTTTCCCGTAGCCCTGTGAATTTTCTTTCTTCAGGTACTTATATAATTCCCTTTGGAATGCCACGATTGACTGCCTCCACTTTCCTTTCAGTCAGTGCATTCCAGATCCTTACCACTCGCTGCGTACACACGTTTTCCTCATGTCGCCTTTGGTTGTTCTGCCAATCACCTTAAATCTGTGGTCTCTGTTTTCGAGCATTTCGCCATGGGAACACTTTCTCTCCAGCCACTCTGTCTCGACTCCTTATGATTCTGAAAACCTCTTTCTCAAATATCATCTCAACCTTCTCTGCTCTCAAGAGAACACCCCAGCTGCTCAAGACTATGCACGTAACCGAACTACATTATCCCTCTCTAGGGCCTTAAAATCCTTCCTAATTTGCGATGCCCAGAATTGGACCCAATACTCCAGTTGAGGCTGAACCAGTATAACTTCCTGTCTTTTGTATTCTACGCTTCTTCTCTGAAGCCTAGGATCACGTATGCTTTTATTTAAACACTTTCTCGGCCGGCCCTGCATTATTCAATGATTTGTGCTCATATAACCCCAGGTCTTGCATCCCATTATAATTGTATTTCTTTGTTAATATTGCCTCTCCTCGGTTTTCCTAATTCAATGTATCTCTTCACAGATTTCTCCGTTTCATTTGCCACGTGTCCACCCATTCCAGCAGCCTGCAATGTCCTTTTGATGTCTATCACGATCCTCCACACTTTACATTATAGTTATAAGTTCTGTTTTGTTGGAAAATATTTAAATTGTACCCATACACCCAAGTTAAGTCATGAATATAAATCAAGGAAAGCAGTGTGCCCAGTACCAACCGCTGTGGCACACCACTGTATACCTTCCTCCAGTCCAATAAAACCACTACTCTCTCATTCCTGTCACGAAGCCAATTTCGCACCCATGCTGCCACTATCCCTCTTCTTCGAAGGGCTTCAACATTGCTGGCAAGGATATAACCAAGGCACTTTATCAAAAGCCTTTTGGTAGTCCACCACATCAATCATATAAACTGAGATTGAGTCTAGTGCAATGGAAACTGCGGCGGGGTCTGGTGTAATGAAAGAAACAATTATAGAATTACAGGTGCATTAACGTCATGCTAGGTTCAAGTGCAGTTTCACTTTTACCATCACGAGCACCAATAATAACGCACTTGAAGTGCATATCAGGTGATTCTGTGTGATGGTGAGATGATCACTGGACAATAAAGTGCAGAGGCTGGTGGCTGGCTACTCATTATCGTCGGTGTGATTTAATCCCCTTTCCCATGGAATACTGCGGACAGACATGGTCACCTTATTAATGGAATGGTCTTTGTGACATCACTTTCCAAAAAAGTGCATACAAGACAATATATTATCAATAAATGGGAAAGATATAAAAACACTCTGGAATTAGCTGTCGAATAAAATAAAATGTTGAAAAATAATTGTAGGAGCTAATCATTTATATTTGTGGAATGCACTTGCAAACATTATCATTGATGTTTTTTGTACACAAACTCCAGCGCGTGCGCACACACACACACACACACACACACACTCTCACACACATATATACGCACACACACATACACATACACGCACGCATATATGCACACACACTTAGACACACACATAAACACACACACACACACATACATACATAAAGACACACATACATATACACATGAGGAGGAATTTCTTCACCCGGAGAGTGGTGAATCTGTGGAATTCTCTACCACAGAAAGTTGTTGAGGCCAATTCACTAAATATATTCAAAAAGGAGTTAGATGAAGTCCTTATTACTAGGGGAATCAAGGGGTATGGTGAGAAAGCAGGAATGGGGTACTGAAGTTGCATGTTCAGCCATGAACTCATTGAATGGCGGTGCAGGCTAGAAGGGCCGAATGGCCTACTTCTGCACATATTTTCGATGTTTCTATGTTTCTATATACACATACACGCACACATACATACCCACACATACACACACACACAGTCATACACACAAACACGCATGCACACACATATACATGTACACACACATATACCGAACATTTAGTCTCTGCTCTTTTCAGTTGTACGCCTTAACCAAATGAGAGTTATATTCCGGTGGATATTAGGACCCTGTGGCCGCCCATCTGGCGGTCTTGTGCGATCACGTTTCCAGGCTCTGTGTGACACAATCAGTGGGTCACGTGACAGTTCAATATAAAATATTCCAGGAAAGCAATACTTAACAGTAAATAACTGGGAGAAATGAGCACAGTATAACACACGTGTGAATTAGTAACATTTAACGAACAGAGTGCCAGTAAGTAGTGCGAAGTGCAGTGAATTGCTCACCTTCAGTCCTGTCCCTCAATCCCAGTCCATCTCTGGGAGATTGTTGCAAGATTCACCCCATCCTCTCAACACGAATATTACCGACACAATACCAGATCAATTAGACATTGCACAGAACTCTTGATAGCTATAAATAAATCTAAACATATGTTCCAACCAAAAAAGTATTGCATCCGCTCACCCACACACAAAAATCTTTTTTTATATTTATATCGAGCGTCCATCTATAAATCTTCTGTCTAACTAACAGACGCATGACAAAGTGCGGAAATAACTGAGACAGAGTCTGTTGTAAAATAAATAGGGATATAGTCCCTGGAGTGGAATTTTAACCCAAAACTATCTGAGACTAAGCCGAAAATGAGACACACCGAGCCTCGGCTGATTTAAACAGACATTATCTTGTGAACTGTAATTGAGACATGGCCCATTGTAACATAAAGGCAGACAGGGTCTAGTGCAATATAAACAGAGAGAAGGCCTTGTGTAATATAAACAGAGAAAGGGTGTAGTGTAATAAAACAGAGACAAGGTCGAGTCTATTATAAACAGAGACACGCTCTACTGTAATATTTATGTCTAATATAAACATAAACAGTGTCTAGTGTAATATAAACAGAGACAGGGTCTAGTGTAATAAAGCAGAGACAAGGTCTAGTGAAATATAAATAGAGACGGGGTCTAGTGTAACATGAAGAGAAACAGAGTCCAGTGTAATATAAACAGAGACAGAGTCTCGTGTAATATAAAGGGAGACATGGCCCAGTGTAATATAAACACAGATAGGGTCTAGGGTAATATTAACAGAGACAGTGTCTAGTGTGATATAAACAGAGACAGAGCCTGTGTAATATAAAGGACAGGGTCGAGGGTAATATTAACAGCGACAGTGTCCAGTGTAATATAATCAGAGACATGGCTCAGTGTAATACAAAGCGACAGGGTCTAGTGCAATATAAACAGAGTGAGGGCCTAGTGTAATATAAACAGAGACACGGTGTAGTGTAATAACACAGAGACTAGTTCTAGTGCAATATAAACAGAGACAGGGTCTAGTGTAATAATAAAAAAAGAGACATGGTCCAGAGTATATATTAACATAGACAGTGTCTAGTGTAATATAAACAGAGACAGGGTCCAGTCTAGTATAAACAGAGACAGGGTCTAGTGTAATAAAGCAGAGACAAGGTCTAGTAAAATATAAATTAGACGGGGTCTAGTGTAATCTAAAGAGAAGCAGAGTCCAGTGTAATATAAACAAAGGCAGTATGTAGTGTAATATAAAGGGAGACAGGGCCCAGTTTAATATAAACACAGATAGGGTCTCGGGTAATATTAACAGAGACAGTGTCTCGTGTGATACAAACAGAGACAGAGCCCAGTGTAATATAAAAGACAGGGTCGAGGTAATATTAACAGCGACAGGGCCTAGTGCAATATAAACAGCGAAAGGGTCTAGTTTAATATAGACAGAGACAGGGTCTTGTGTAATATAAACTGGGACACGATCGAGTGTAATATAAACAGGTACAGGGTCTACTGCAATATAAACAGGGACAGGTTCCTTAGTAATTTAATCAGGGACAGGCTCTAGTGTAATAAAACAGATACAGAGTCTAGTATAATATAAACAGAGATAGGGCCCAGTGTAATATAAAGGACAGGGTCTAGTTTAATATAGACAGAGACAGCGTCTTGTGTAATATAAACTGGGACAGGATCGAGTGTAATATAAACAGGGACAGGGTCTAGAGTAATTTAAACAGCGACACGCTGTAGTGTAATATAAACAGAAACAGAGTCTCGTGTAATATAAACAGACACAGGGTCTCGTTAAATATAAAGGGAGACAGGGCCCAGTGTAATATAAACACAGATAGGGTCTAGGTAATATTAACAGAGACAGTGTCTAGTGTGATATAAACAGAGACAGGGCCAGTTTAATATAAAGGACAGGGTCGAGAGTAATATTAACAGCGACAGTGTCTAGTGTAATATAATCAGAGACATGGCCCAGTGTAGTACAAAGCGACAGGGTCAAGGGTAATATTAACAGAGAGAGGGCCTGGTGCAATATAAACAGCGAAAGGGTCTAGTTTAATATAGACAGAGACAGGGTCTTATGTAATATAAACTCGGACACGATCGAGTGTAATATAAACAGGGACAGGGTCTACTGTAATATAAACAGCGACAGGCTCCAGAGTAATTTAAACAGGGACAGGCTCTAGTGTATTTCAAACAGAGATAGAGTCTCGTGTATTATAAACAGAGACAATGCCCAGTGTAATATAAAGGACAGGGTCTAGTTTAATATAGACAGAGACAGAGTCTTGTTTAATATAAACTGGGACCGGATCTAGTGTAATATAAACAGAGACAGGTTCTAGAGTAATTTAAACAGCGACAGGCACTTGTGTAATATAAACAGAGACAGCGTCCAGTGTAATGTAAACAGAGACAGGGTCTAGTGTAATGTAAACTGAGATATGGCCGAGTGTAATATAAATGGAGACAGTGCCTCGTGTAATATAAACATAAGTACATCAGAAATAGGAGCAGAGGTGGGCCACCTGCCCCCTGGAGCCTGGTCCGCCATTTAAAATTATCATGGCTGATCTGATCATGGACTCAGCTCCACTTCCCTGTCCGCTCCCCATATTTCTATATTACCTTGTCGACCAAAGATTTGTCTATTTCCTCCTTAAATATATTCAATGACATAGCATCCACAGCTCTCTGGGGCACAGAATTCCATAGATTTACAACCGTCTGAGAGACGATATTCCTCCTCATCTCAGTTTTAAATTGGCGGTCCATTATTCTGGGACTATGTCCCCTCGTTTTATTCTCCGCTATGAGTGGAAATATCCTATCTGCATCCACCTTATCGAGCCCCTACTATATCTTATGTTTCAATAAGTTCACCTGTAATTCTTCTGACCTCGAATGTGTCTATGCCCAATCAATTCAACTTATTTCACAACTCAAACCCCTCAACTCCAGAATCAACCTGGTGAACCTTCTCAGAACAGCCTCCGAGGCAAGTATTTCCCTCCGTACTCTAAGTGTGGTCTCCCCAATATCCTGTGCAGTCTTGCCCACTCACTTAACCTGTCGAAATACCTTTGCTGATTTTTGTGACTTTCCAACCTATCTTTTTTTCATCTGCAAACTTGCCTACAGTGCACTTAGTCTCTTCATTCAAGTCATTACTATAGAATGTAAATAGTTGAGGACCCATCACCGATCCCTGTTTGCCAAACGGAAAATTACCCATTTATACCGAATCTCCGATCAGTTAGTTAGACAATCCTCTAGCCATGTTAATATATTACCCCCAACCCCATGACATTTTATCTTGTGCAGTAACGTTTTATGTGGCATCTTATCGAATGCCTTCTGGAAATTCATATACATCACATCCACTGGTTCCCCTTTATCCACCCTGCTCGTTATATCCTCAACGATCTCCAGAACATTTTTCAATCATGATTTCCCTTCATGAAATTACGCTAATTCTGCTTGTTTCAATTGTACTTTTCCAAATGTTCCGCTACTGCTTCCTTAATAATGGACTACAGCATTTTCCTATTGACAGATGTTTGGCTAACTGGTCTATATTTTCTTGATTTATTGTCCGCCTAATTTTTTAAAATATGGGCATTAAATTTGAGGTTTTCTAAGCCGCTGAGACCACCAAATTATCCAGGGAATTTTGGTCGATTACAACCAATGCTTCCACTATCTCTACAGCCACTTCTTTTAGGACCCTAGGATTTAAGCCATCAGGTCCAGGGGACTTGTCCGCATTCAGTCCCATTATTTTACCGAATACTACCTCATTACTGATAGTGATGGTATTAAGTTCCTCCTACCTTTAGCCCCTTGATTGTCCACTATTAGGATCTTTTTAGTATCTTGTACCGTGAAGACCGATACAAAATATTTGTTCCACGTCTCTGCTATTTTCGTGTGCTCCATTATTAATACCCCAGACTCATCGTCTCGGTGACCACCAATTACTTCATCAACTCTTTGCCTTTTTATGTACCTGGAGTAAATCTTACGATCTGGTTTTAAAGTTAGTGCAGTTTCCTTTCATAATCTATCTTCCCTCTCTTTATAATTTGTTTCGTTGTTCATTGCTGGCTTTTAAAAGTTTCCCAATCCTCTGCCCCCCCCCCCCCACTAGGTTTGGCCAAAGTGTACGCATTTGTTTTTAATTTGATACCAACCCTTAATTCCTTAGTTAGCCACGGATGGTTATCCTTTCCCTTACATTCTTGCCTTCTCATTGGCATATATTTTTGTTGCGATTTGCGAAATATCTCCTTAAAATTCTGCCCCTGCTCATCAAACATCACCTACTTGTATCTATTTACTCAGTCCCCTTTAGATAACACTATCGTCATACCTTTGTAGTCTCCTTTATTTTAGCTAAGGACAAGAGTTTGGGAACAAACTCTCTCACCTTCCAACTGAATTTGAAATTCAACCATGTTATGATCACTCATAGATTAGTACAGCACAGAAGGTGGCAATTCAGGCCATAGAGACTGTGCCGGCTCTTTCACAGAACGATCGAGTTAATGTCAATCCCCTGCTCCTTCCTTATATCCCTGCATTTTTTTCTCCTTCGAGTATTTATATAATTTCCTTTTGAATTTTACTATTCAATCTATATCTACCACCCTATCAGGCAGTACACTCCAAATCCTAACCAATGGTCGCATAGACAGGTTCGTCCACATGTCATCTCTGGTTCTTTTGTCAATCACCTTACATCTGAAATAGGTTTTATTTACCTACTATCTAAACCCTTTGATGATTTTAAACACGTCTTTCATATCTCCTCTTAGACTTCTCTCCCCTAAGCAGGAAAATCTCATGTTCTCCAGTCTCTCCACATTAAATGACATCCTTCATGCCTAGTACTATTCTACTTAATCTCCTCTTACCCTTCTCTGCTCTAAGGAGAACAATCCTAGCTTCTCCAGTCTCATCACATAATTGTAACCCCATCCCTGATACGTTTCCAATAAATCTCTTCTGTACCCTCTCGAAAGTATTCACGTGCTTCCTAAAGCGTGGTGCCCAAAACTGGACACAATACTCCAGCTGGGGCCGAAATAGATTTTCTAGTCAGTCATCCCTGGTACCAATCTGTTAAATATCGCCACACCCTTCTCTGCTGCAAGGAAAAAGCCCTTGCTTCTCCAAGTCTGTCTGCATAGCGAGAGCTTGCGTCCGACCATCCCGTACACAAAATGGTGGTGAGCTCCAGGTGGGCACTGGCCCGTCCTCAACAGCGAGAAGGGGGAGGAAAAATGAGCAGCTTAAAGTCGACGATGACTTCAAACAATTTTAAAACTCGTTACCCTTACTTTATTTATTTACAAAAAGGAAAAATATTCTGACTGTCCAATCTAGAATTTCGACCGAGTGCCAGTTCCCCAGCCAACTCCCTCTCTGGAGAAGGTCACCATTTTATTTCTTGTAATTTTTTTAAGGTGTAGGGTTAAATGTATATATTTGCTGTCGCGCTCAGTCTTATTTGTTAATATATATGAAAGCACGATGAAGGAATTGGGTGCAGAAAATTTCAGCTGAGGAATCCTCAGCGATGGAAGCAGAAACCCCGCAAAGTACAAAATAAGAATCGGTGCGACCAATGGAGTGATGGAGGGAGAGAGGAGTGGAGCAAGGGAGGGATGGAGGAATGGAGGGGTGGAGGGGTGGAGTGAGGGAAGGAGGGAGGGAGGGATGTGTGCCGGGAGGGAGCGATTGATGGAGGGACGGTGGGAGGGAGGGAAGGAGACACAGGTGGAGGGAGAGAGGGATGGTGGAAGGGAGGGATGGAGGGACAGATGGAAGGAGAGACAGGTGGAGGGAGCGAGGGATTTTTGGAAGGGGTGATAAAGGGATGCAGGGAAGGAGAAACGGGAAGAGGAAGGGAGGGATGGTGGGAGGGAGCGATGAAGGGATGAAGGGAAGGAGAAACGGGTGGAGGGAGGGATGGAAAGAGGGAGGATGAAGGGAGAGAGGGAAGGAGAGAAAGTTGAAAGGTGGGAGGGATGGTGGGTGGGAATGATGGAGTATCTCCCAATTTACTCGATCAAAACTCTTCATGATTTTGAACACCTCTATTAAGTGGCCTATAAGCTGCTCGTCTCCAAGGAGAACAATCCAAGCTTCCAGCTGCTCTGATGGTGCCGCGCACAGAGTGTAAAACTCAAGTTGCGTGATTCCTTCTGCCTTGCGAACTTTGAGATTTCTTTGCGGAGTTGCTGTCACGTTTATATGATTCCAGTGGAAACCCCAACGTGTGAAAATGACATCCTACGCAAGATAAGAGAACTCGCCCCTGATCATATACGGATCAGAGTAAGACTGAGCACAGGCCCTGAACTTCAGACACGATGAGCTGAAAGGCAACATTTTAAAATACAAGCTGTGATATGCTCAAGCCTCGGCTCAGTGGGATCGTTATCGCTTCTTACTCAGAAGGTCACTGATATCAAACCCCACTCCAGAGATCGGAGCCCATAATCTATGCCGACACGCCTGGTTTCAGAACTGAGGGAGTGCTGCACGGTCAGAGGTGCCGTCTTTCAAGGCAGACATCTTCCCACTCAGATAGATTTAAAGGACTCATGGCACTATCTTAATGAGCAGAGGAGGTCGCCCCAGTTTCCAGCGCAAATATTTATCCCTCAACCAACATCTGAAAAACAGATGATCTGCATTACTTCATTACTGTTTCTGGAATCTTGCTGTGCACAAATAGGCTGCCACATCCCCTACATTACAAAAGTGACCACACTTCCAAATTAATTAATTGGCTACAAATCACTTTGGAATAACATGAGGTCATGAAAGGCGCTATATAAATTCAAGTTGTTTCTAAATGTCAACATTTGAAAATACAAGTTCCGATATGTGAAAAGCTCACATGTCAATGAAGTTGTAGGACAAGCCTCTGCTCACTGTTTTAACTTGTTTAGTTTCAGTGGGTCAAATCTTCCACTAAATGCATATCCAGTGGAATCGGAGTCGGTTCAGAGATGTTCCTCTAATTTCGGCAGCAGATCCTTCTGAACTCAATTTTTTATTGTAATATTTATTCCATGTTCCAATTGAACAAAACTGAGACCAACCTCATTGTTCGAGATATTTTCAAATCTGTGTACCAACTGTCAATATTCCTAAAATAAACCGTTATTGTGAGTTGAAACGAATCAATATTGACTCTGTTGATTTGATTTTTCTGCCATGAACACTTCATGGGAACCAATGAGGCATTTATGTAAATAAACACAGAAGTAGAAGTCCCAGATTAGAGTATTGAGGGACAGAAACACAATTAATATTTCCCACCAACACAGCACAGAAACAAAGATAGAGAGAAATGCAAATCCCTCAACAGATTCCAGCAACAATTGTTTTTTGGTACATTTCACTAAATTATAGGTGAATATAGTAAAGATGATCCCCACGGACAGAATGGATAAAGATTCTAATCACTGTATATAGTGACATCACAAATGTGTCAATGGAGATTTCCTGTATCCTCTCTCTTTCCTATTTCCACTTTCCGTCTAGCCTCTCAAGAATGGATAATTGGTCTTCCCTCACAAATGGATAACGAACAATCGTTATCCTTGAGCCCTAATGATATGCCTCGAATTAACTTAATTGGAGTGCGCAGAGGGAGCTTTATTCCAAACTCTGACCTGTGCATTAAATAATCTGGGTGTGTTTGATGGGGCGGTGCAGAGGGGGTTTTATTATGCATCTAAAACATGATATTCCTGCCCTGGGAATGTCTGATGGGAAACTGTAGAGGAAGCTTTAGTCTGCATGTGACATATTCTGTACCTGCCCTGAGATTTACAGGGTCTAGTGCAGTCATAACTGAGACAGGGTGTAATGTAATATAAATACTGACTGGATCTAGTGTCTTTTAAACATAGGCATGATCTATTGTGGTGATAACGGTGACAGGGTCTAGTATATTATAAACAGAGACATGTTCTAGCTTAGTTACTTGAACGAATGGGGCTAATGTAATATAAACAGTGTATTTGTTTAATTTAATATAAACAAATTCAGGTCTTTTGCAATAGGAACAAAGGCATGTCATCTTAAAATAATATCTGATAGAGGGCTTAATATATTATTACTACTTCTTGTGCTGGAATAACTGAGGTAGGGCATGGTGCAATAATTACTGATACAGGGACATTGTTTTATCCTTTCCTGGCATGTAGGAGTCGCTGGCAAGGCCAACATTGCCTGTCAAACCCTAAGATTTATAATTGGCCTTGAGAAGCAGGTGTGAGCTGCCAGCTTGAACCGCTGCAGTCCGTGTGGTGAAGGGACTCCGACAGTGTTCGGGAGGGCGTTCCATAAACTTGACCCCGCGTCTATGAAGTAACAGTAATAAATTTCCAAGTCAGGATGGTGTGTGTTTTGGAGCGGAAGTGGATGTGGTGGTGTCCCCACGAGCTAGCTGTCGTTGTCCTTCTAGGGGGAAAAGGTCGTATGTTTGGAAAATGCTGTCGAAGATGTCTTGGTGAGTTGCTGCAATGCATCTTGTGGATAGAGATGGCGCGCCGTTGGTGCGGGGAGGGAATATTTAACGTAATGGATGGGATTATATAAACGGGTACAGAGTCTAATGTCGTAATAAATGAGACAGGCTCTGGTGTGTTATAGAATCATAGAGCGGTTACAGCACAGAAAAGGGCCATTCGGCCCATATAGACCCTGCCCCTCTCTGCAAGAATATTTCAGCTAGTCCACTCACTCGCCCTTTCTGGTAGCCCGATGAATTTCCTTCCTCAGATACGTATCCAATATTCTTTAGAATTCTACGATTGAATCGGACCCCACCACCCTTTCAGGCAGTGCATTCCAGATCCTAACCACACGTTGGGTAAAACCGCTTTACTCATTTCGCCTTTAGTTCTTCTGCTAATCGCCTTTCATTTGTGTCCTCGATCTTCCCGTCAATGGGGTCAGTTTATCTCCATATACTCTATCTAGACCCATTGTGATTCTGAACGCCTCCATCAAATCTCATCTCAAACTTCTTTGCTCTGAAGAGAACAAGCCCAGCTTCTCCAGACTATCCACGTAACCGAAGTTCCGTAACCCTGGAACCACACGTAAATCTCTTCTGCACCCTCTCTAAGGCGTTTGCATCCTTGCTAAAATGCGGTGTCCAGAATTGGACACAATACCCCAGTTGAGGCCGAACCAGTGTTGTATTGATGCTCATCATAATTGCCTTGCTTTTATATTCAATGCATCTATTTATGAAGCTCAGGATCCCATATGCTTTTTAAACCACTTTCTCAACCTGTCCAGCCACCTTCAATTATTTGTGCACATATAGCCGCAGGTCTGTGTGTACATCATACCCTTTAGAATTGTACCCTTTCGTTAATTTTCCTCTCCTCCTTCTTCCTACCAAAGTGGATAACTTCACTCGTTTCTCCGTTTCATTCGCCACGTGTCCGTATATTCCAGCAGCATGTCGATGTCCTCGTGAAGTCATCACTATCTTCCTCACTGTTCACTAAACTTCCAAGGCTTGAATCATCTGAAAGTTTTGAAATTGTGCCCAATACACCCGATTCTAGGTCATGAATATAAATCAAGAAAAGCAGTGTTCCCAGTACCAAACGCCGTCGAACACCACTCTATACCTTCCTCCAGTCCAAGAAAAACATTACTCTCTGCTTGATGTCTACCATCCAATTCCATATCCATGCTGCCACTGTCCCTTTAATTCTATGGGCTTCAACTTTGCTGGCAAGGATATTATCAAGGCACTTTATCAAATTCCTTTTGGAAGTCCATCACATCAACATATAAACTGAGACTGGGTATAGTGCAGTAAAAACTGCGACGGGGTCTAGTGTAATGAGAGAAAAAATAAGTCAGGTAATTACAGATTTATTAAACTCACGCCAGATACAGATGCAGTTTCATTTTTGCCATCACTTCCACCAATAATCATACACTTGAGAGTTGTATATCAGGGGATTCGGTGTGATGGTGAGGTGATGAATGGACAATAAAGTGCAGAGACTGGTTGGTGGGCTGCTCATTATCCTCGGTGTGATTTAATCCCCTTTCCCACTGAATACTGCGGACAGACATGGTCACTTTGTAACGGAAAGGTCAGAGTTTCATCAGGTTCCATAGAAGAGCACGCAAGACAATGTCTTATCAACAAATGTGAAAGGTATTAAACGATCTGCAATTCGCTGTTGCTTAAAATAAAATGCTGAAAAATAATGGTCGGAGCCAATCATTAATCTTGTGGAATGCACTTGCAGACATTATTAATGATATGTTTTGTAACCACACACACACACACACACATACACACAGGGGCACACACATACACACATACACACACACACACACATACATACTCACACACACACACACACACACACACACAGATACACACACACACAAACACAGACACACACACACACACACGCACACACACACACCGAAACGCACACAAACATAGAAACACTCTGTGTGTGCTCTTTTCAGTTGTTCGTCTTAAGCAGATGAGAGTCCTTATTCCAGTAGATATGGGGACCCTGCGGCCGCCCATTCAATGGTGCAGTGAGGTCATTTTTCCAGCCTCCATCTGACACAATCAGTGGGTCATGTGAAAGCGGAATAGAAAATACTGCAGGAAAAACAATCCTTAACATTTAAGAACTGGGAGCAATTGGCACAAGACAACACAAGTGTGAATTAGTAACCTTTAACGCACAGAGTTTGCCACTAAGTAGTGCGACGTGCAGTGAATTGCTCACGTTCAGTCCTGGCCCTCAATCCCAGTCCATCTCTGGGAGAATGTTACAAGATACCCCGCATCCTCGCAACACACATATTACCGACACAATACCAGATCAATTCGACATTTCCCACAACTCTTGATATTTATTAATGAAACTAAACGTATGGTCTAACCAAAAAAGTAATGCATCCTCCCACCCACACAGATAAATATCTTTATTTCTATTGATAACTATCGGCCGTCTACATATCTTCTGTTAATCTAACAGATGCATGGTCAAGTGCAGACATAACTGAGACAGGGTCTGTTGTACAATAAATAGAGTTATTGTTCCTGGAGTGGGTGCTTATCTAAAAACTATCTGAGGCCGAGGCAAAAGTGAGACACACTGAGCCAAGGCTGACACAAACAGACATTGCAACATAGGAATTTCATAAGAATGTAAGAAATTGGAGCAGGAGTAGGCCATACGCCCCCTCGAACTTGCTCCGCCATTCAGTACGATCATGGCTGCTCCGTTCATGGACTCGGATCCACTTATCTGCCCGCTCCCCATAACCCATTAATCCCTTATCGGTTAAGAAACTGTCTCTCTCTCTCTCTTAAATTTATTCAATTTCCCGGCATCCACAGCTGTCTGATGCAGCGAATTCCGCAGAGTTATAACCCTCTGAGCAAAGAAATTCCTCCTCATCTCAGTGTAAAATAGGCGGCACCTTATTCTAAGATTATGCCCCGAGTTCTCGTCTCCCCTATCAGTGGAAACATCCTCACTGTATCCACCTTGTCAAGCCCCCTCATAATCTTATACATTTCAATAAGATCACCTCTCTTTCTTCTGAATTCCAATCAGTAGAGGTCCAAACTCCTCAACATTTCCTCATAAGTCAACCCCCTCATCTCCGGAATCAACCGAGTGCACCCTAGCTGAACTGCATCCATGCAAGTATATCCTTTCGTAATTATGGAAAACAAACCAGTGCGCAGTATTCCATCTGTGGCTTCACCAATACCCTGTATAACTGTAGCAAGTCCAACCTGCTTTTATACTCCATCCCCTTTGCGATAGAGGCCAAAATACCACTGGCCTTCCTGATCACTTCCGTTACCTGCACACTAAACTTTTGTTTTTCATGCACCAGTACTCCCAGGTCCCGCTGTCGTGCAGCACTTTGCAATGTTTCTCCATTTAAATAATAACTTGCTATTTGATTTGTTCTGCCAAAGTGCATGACCTCACACTTTCCATCTGTCACATTTTCGCTCACTCACTTAGCCTGTCTATGTCCTTTTGCAGATTTTCTGTGTCGTCCTCACACATTGCTTTTCCTCCCATCTTTCTATCGTCAGCAAACTTGGCTACATTACACTCGGTCCCTTCTAGCCAATCGTTAATATAGTATGATTCCTGCGACACCCGACTAGTTACTGACTGCCAACCCGAGAATGAACCATTGATCCCGACTCTCTGTTTTCTGTTAGTTAGCCAATCCTCTACCCATGCTAAAATATTACCCCCAACCACGTGAACTTTTATCTTGTGCAGCAACCTTTCTTGTGGCACCTTGTTAAATGCCTTCTGGATGTACAAATACACCACATCCACCGGTTATCCTTTGTCCACCCTGTTGGTTACAACCTCAAAGAATTCCAGCCAATTTGTAAAACTTAACTTCCCCTTCATAAATCCATGTTGAATCTGCCTCACCGAATTATGCTTTCCAAATGTCCTGCTATTGCATCTTTAATAATGGACCCGAACATTTTCCCAACCACAGATGTTAGGCTAACTGGTCTAGAGTTTCCTGCTTTATTTCTGCCTCCTTTTTTAAAAAGGGACATTACATTTGCAGTTTTCCAATCTGCTGGAAACTCTTGTGAAGTGGAATGTACATATGAATTAGTGTAATATAAACGCAGACAGGGTCTAGTGTAATATAAATATAAGAACATAAGAACATAAGAAATAGGAGCAGGGGTAGGCCAACTGGCAGCTCGAGCCTGCTCCGTCATTTAATAAGATCCTGGCTGATCTGATCATGGACTCAGCCCCACTTCACTGCCCGCTTTCCGCACAGCTCTTTATTCTCTTATCGCCCGAAAATCTGTCTATCAGCGCCTTACATATATTCAATATCTAGCCCCCACAGCTCTCAGTGCAAATAATTCCATAGATTTACAACCCACTGAGAGAAGAAATTCCTCTTCATTTATTCAATAAATGTCCTCTAGTTTTATTTTCCGCTTTGATGGAAATATCCCCCCTGCATCCACCTTGTCGAACATCCTCGTTATCTTATGTTTCAATAAGATCATCTCTCATTCTTCTAAACACCAATATGTTTAGGCACAACCGACTCAACCTATCTTTATAAGTCAACCCCCTCATCTCCGGAATCAACCTAGTGAACCTTTTTTGAACATCCTCCAATGCGAGTATATCCTTCCTTAAATAGGGAGAACAAAACTGTACGCAGTATTCTAGGTGTGGCCTCATTAATACAGTGTACAGTTTTGCATACTCACTTAGCCTGTCTATATCACTTTTCAGATTCTTTGTGTCCTCCTCACAATTTGCTTTTCCAGCCATCTTTGTATCATCAGAAAATTGGCTACATTACATTCAGTGCCTTCAGCAAAGTCATTACTATAGATTGTAAATAGTTGAGGTCCCAGCACCGATCCCTGCGGCACCGCACGAGTCACTTTTTGCCAAATGGAAAATGTCCCATTTATCCCGACTCTCCGACCTGTTAATTAGCCAATCCTCTATCCATGCGAACATATTGCCCCCAACCCCGTGAACTTTTATCTTGTGCAGTATCCTTCTATGTGATACCTTATAGAATGCCTTCTGGAAATCCAAATAAACCACATGCAGTGGTTACCCCTTATCCACCCTGCTTATTACATCCTCGAAGATCTGCAGCAAAGTTGTCAAACTTGATTTCCCTTCCATGAAACCATGCTGACTCTGCTTGATTGAATTATGCTTTTCGAAATTTCCCGCTAATGCTTCCTTAATAATGATCTCCAGCAAATTCCCATTTACAGAAGTTCGGCTCACTGGTGTATAGTTTCTTGCTTTTTATCTGCTTACTTTTTTAAATAGGGGCAATACATTTGCAGCTTTCCAATCAACTGGGACTGTCCCAGAATCTACGGAATTTTGCTAGATTACAACCAATGCGTCCACTATCCCTGCAGCCACTTTTTTTAGGACCCTAGGATGCAAGCCATTAGTTCCAGGGGATATGTCCGCCTTTAGTCTCATTATTTTACCGAGTCATTTTTGATAGTGATTGCAATAATTTCCTCCCTCCCTGTAGCCCCTTTATATTCCGCTATTGGGAGGTTTTTGTTTCTTCTACCATGAAGCCCGATACACAATATTTGGTCAACTTCACTGCTATTTCCCTGTCCTCCATTATTCATTACCCAGTTTTATCCTTCAGGGCACCAATGTTTACTTTAGACATTCGTTTCCTTTTTATATACCTATAGAAACTCTTACCAGCTGTGTTTATATTTCGTGCTAATTTACTTTCATAATCTATCTTCCCCCTCTTTATCATTTGTTTTGTTCTTCTTTGCTGGCTTTTAAAAGCTTCCCAATCCTCTGGCCTCCCACTAGTCTTGGCCACAGTGTACGCATTTGTTTTCAATTTAATACCATCCCTTATTTCCTTAGTTAGAAACGGAAGGCTATCCCGTCTCTTGCAGTCTTGCCTCCTCATTGGGATACATATGGTTCTATAGTGGTGAACCTGTGGAATTCTCTACCACAGAAAGTTTTTGAGGCAAATTCAGTAAATATATTCAAAAAGGAGTTAGATGTAGTCCTTACTATTAGGGGGATCAAAGGGTATGGCGAGAAAGCAGGAATGGGGTATTGAAGTTGCATTTTCAGCCATGAACTCACTGAATGGCGGTGCAGGCTCGAAGGGCGGAATGGCCTAATCCTGCACTTATTTTCTATGTTTCTATATTTGTTGCGAGTTATGAAATATCTCCTTAAATGTTTGCCACTGCTGATCAACCGTCCCATACTTTTATCTATTTTCACAGTTCACTTTAGCAAACTCTGTCCTCATCCATTTGTGGTCTCCTTTAAGCTTAGGACACTCGTTTGAGAATCCACTCTCTCACCCTGCAACTGAATTTTAATTTCAACCATGTTATGGTCAATGATAGATTAGTACAGCACAGAAGGTGGCAATTCAACCCATGGAGCCCGTGACTGCTCTTTCGAAGAGCAATCCAGTTCGTCTCAATTCTCCACTCTTTCCACATGTCCTTGCATTCATTCTCCTTCAAGCATTTATACAATTTATTTTGGAAGACGATTATTCGATTTGTATCTATCACCGAATCAGGCAGTACACTCCGAATCGGAATCAGTGGAAGCATAGAATATTCCTTACACATATCGCTTCTTGTTCTTTTGTTAATCAACTTACATCTGAAACAGTTAATATTTATTTACTCTATCTAAACCCTTAATGATTTTAAACACGTCGATCAAATCTTCTCTTCGACCTCTCTCCTCGAAGGAGGAGAATGTCATCTTCTCCTGTCTCTCGACAATAACAAATCCGTCATCCCTGGTTCCATTCTATTAAACATGCCCTTCACCTTCTCTCCTGCAAGGGGAGTAATCACATCTTCTCCAGTCGCTCCATATTAACGGAAGTCCGCATGCCCGGTACTATTCTACGTAATCTCCTCTTAAACTCTCCTCCAAAGAGAAGAACCCCAGTTTCTCCAATCTCTCCACAACATTTTAATCCCCCATCCCTGATGTGTTTCCAGTAAATCTCTTCTGCACCGTATCAAAAGACTCCTCGTCCTTCTTATAGTGTGGTGCCCATAATTATAAACAGTATTCTAGTTGGGGCCAAACTAGGGTTTCTAGTCATTCATCCCTGGTACCAATCTGGTAAAATCCGCTCACCGTTCACTGCTGTAAGGCGAACAGCCCCAGCTTCGTTAAGTCTGTCTGCGTAGCGAGAGCTTGCGCCCTACCGTCCTGTACACACAATGGCAGCGAACTCCAGGCGGGCACTGGCCCGTCCTCAACAGCGAGAAGGGGGAGGAAAAATAGCAGCTGAATGTCGACGACTAATTGAACAATTTCTTTCATTGTTACACTTAAATAAATTTAAAAATATCCTGACTGCTGCAACTAGAATTTCTATCCAGTGCCAGTTCCCCAGCCAACTCCCTTTCTGGAAAGGTCACCATTTTATTTTTGTCAGTTTTTTTTAGGGTTGCAGGTTAAATGTATTTCTATATATATATATATATATATATATACATATATATTTTGCTTTCGCTCATCCTTTTATTTGTTAATATATATGAAACCCCGGTGAAGGATTTGGGTGCAGATAATTCCAGCTGAGAAATCCTAATCGCTGGAAGCAGAAACACTGCAAAGGGAAAAACATTAAAATCGGTTGGGCTGAGGGAGGGATGGAGGGAGGGAGAAGTGGAGCAAGGGAGGGGTGGAGTGATGGAGAGGTGGAGATATGGACGGATGGAGGGATTGGTGCTGGGCAGGAACGATTGATGGAGGGAGAGATGGATGTATGAAGGACGGGAGGGATGAACGGTGGGAGGGAAGGAAAGCCGAATGGAGGGAAGGAGGTATGGAGGGCGGGACGGATGAAGGGAGGGAGGGAAGGAGAGCCAGGTGAAGGGAGGGGGGGATGGTGGGATGGAGTCATGGAGGATCTCCCAATTTACTTGATCAAAACTCTTCATGAATTTGAACACCTCTATTAAGTGGCCCGTAACCTGTTCGGCTCCAAGGGGAGCAGTGCCAGCTTTCAGCTGCTCTGATCGTGCAGCTCACACAGTGTAAAACTCAAGTTCGGTGAGATCTTCTGCCTCGAGCAATTCCAGAAGTTCCACGTGGAAACACGATCATTTTTATATGGACCCAGTCAGAATCCCAGTGTGCGAATGACATCTCAGGCAAGATAAGACAACTCGCCCCTGATTATGAACGGATCGGTGTAAGACTGGGCTCAGGCTCTGAACGTCAGAGACTATGAGCTGAATCGTAGCATTTTAAAATACAAACTGTGATATTTTCAAGTTTCGGCTCAGTGGAATAACTCTCGCCTCTGACTCAGAAGATCACTGATAATAAACCCCACTCCACAGAGCTGAGCCCAATATCTATGCCAATACGCCCGGTGCCAGTTCTGAGGGAGCGCTGCAAGGTCATCGGTGCCGGCTTTTGGGGCAAACATTAAACTGAGAACCATCTTCCCGCTCAGTTGGATTTCAACGACTCACGGCATTATTTTAAAGATCAGTGGAGTTCTCCCGAGTTTCTAGCGCAAATATTTATCCCTCACAAACATCTGAAAAATATATTATCTGATCATTATTTCATTGCTGGTTGTGGGATCTTGCTGTGCACGAATTTGTTGAATTGTTTCCAACATTAAAACAGTGACCACGCTTCCAAATTAATTCATTGGCAGTAAAACACTTTGGGACAACATGAGGTTATGAAAGGCGCTATGTAAATGCAATGTGTTCCTTAATGTCATCATTTGAAAACACTTGTTGCTATATGTAAAAGGCTCAGATATTACTGTGATTTTCGGACAATCGTAAGCTCACTGTTTTAACTTGTTTAATTTTAGTGGGTTAAATCTTCCCCTAAATGGAGATCTAGTGGAATAGCAGCCTGTTCAGAGATATTCCACTGATTTTAGCAGCAGAACTTTCAGTGATCAATTATTAATTTTAAAATTTATTCCCTTTGATGTAAATCACATCTGTTCTAATTGAACAAAACTGAAGACGACGTCACTGTTCGAGATGTTTCTAATTATGTGTACCAACGTTAATATACTTAAAATAAACCATTGTTGTGAGTTGAAACGAAACAATAAGTGACTGTTGATCTGATTTTGCTGTCAGTGAGGCGTTTATGTAAATAAACACAAAAATAGAAGTCCCAGATTCGAGTATTGAGTGACAGAAACACAATAAATGTTTCCCCACCAACTCAGCATAGAAATAAAGATAGCGAGAAATGCAAATTTCTCAACAGATTCCAGCAACAATTGTTTTTTGGACATTTCTCTTAATTATAGAATAATACAATAAAGATGATACCCACGGACTGAATGGAGAAAGATTCCTTCTCGTCAGCATGTACCGCAACATCACAAATGTGTTAGTGATTTCCTGTATCCTCTCCCTCTCCAATTTGCACTTCCCGTCTTGTCTCTCAGGAATGATTCATTGATATTTTCCCACAACTAGATGTCAACATCTAACAAATGATTTCCCTCAGCACTAATGATATTGCTCGGACAAATTGATTGGAGTGCAGAGAGGGAACTTTAATCCAAAACTTGACCTGCGCTTAAAATTATCTGGGAGTGTTTGATGGGACAGTGTAGAGAGAGGATTGCTCTGTATCTATCCGTGCTGTACCTGCCCTGGCATTGTGTGATGGGACAGTTAAAAGGGAGCATCATTGTTTATCTGACACATGCAGCAGCTGCCCTGGGACTTACAGGGTTGACTGCAGTAATAACTGACACAATGTGTAATTTATTTCAAACAGAAGCATATTATAGTGCAGTGATAACCGTGACAGTGTCTTGTCTAATATAAACAGTGACATGGTTTCGTTTAATAATATGAAAGAATGTGTTTAGTGTAATATAACCTGTATCCTTTTCTAGTTTATTATAAACAGAAACAGGGTTTTGTGTAATAGGAACAAAGGCATGGCGTATTCCAGCAATATCTGAGACAGGGGCTAGTACAATATTGTTAGTTCTAGTGCAGTAGTAACTGAGGTAGGATCTAGTGCAGCGGTTACTGATACAAGGACATTCATTGTTTTATTCATTCCTGTCATGTGGGTGTCGCTGGCAATGCCAGCATTAATTGTCTATCCTTAACTGGCTTTGAAAGCAGGTAGTGAGCTGCCACCTTGAACCGCTGCAGTCCGTGTTGTGAATGGACTCCCACAGTGTTAGGGTAGGGGATCCACAAAATTGACCCAATGATTATGAAGGAACGATAATACATTTCCAAGTCAGGATGATGTGTGATATGGAGGGGTACGTGGAGGTGATGATGTAACCATGAGCCTGCTGCCCTTGTCATTCTAGGTGGAACTGGTTGCAATGTGGGAGTTGCTGTAGAAGATGTCTTTGCTGCAATGCATCTTGTGGATAGGAATCACTGCTGACATGGTGTGCCGGTGGTGGTGGGAGTGAACATTTAAAGTGGTGGAAGGGGAACTTTAAACTGGAGCAGGGTCTAGTGCAGTAATTATTGGGACAGGCTCTGGTGTATTATAGAATCATAGAACGGTTGCAACAAAGAAGAGGGCCAGTAGGCCCACATAGTCCGTGCCACTCTCTGAAAGAGCATTTCAGCTGGTCATCCGCGCCTTCCCGTAGTCCTTTGAATTTTCTTCCTTCAGGTACTTATTCAACTCCTTATGGAATGCCACGATTGAACCCGCTGACACCATCCTTTCATGTAGTGCATTCCAAATCCTAACCACTCGCTGTGTAAAACCGTTGTCCTCTTGTCGCCTTTGGTTCTTCTGCTAAAATCTGTGTCTTCTGTTCTCGATCGTTCCGCCAATGGGAACAATTTCTTTCTTTCAACTTTGTCTAGACCCCTTATGAGTCTGAACACCTCTATCAAATGTAATCTCCACCTTATCTGCTCTAAGGAGAACAACCGCAAGTTTGCCAGTTTATCAACATAAGAACATAAGAAATAGAACAGGAAAAGGCCATACCGCCCCTCGAGCCTGCTCCACCATTCAATAAGATCATGGCTGATCTGATCACGGACTCAGCTCCACTTCCCCCGCCCACTCCCCATAACCCCTTATCCCCTTGTCGTTTAACAAACTGTCTATTTCTATCTTAATTTTATTCAATGTCCCAGCTTCCACACCTCTGTGAGGCAGCGAATTGTACAGATTTACAACCCTCGGTGGGAAGAAATTGCTCCTCATGTCTGTTTTAAATGGGCGGTCCCTTATTCCAACAATATGCACTCTAGTTCAATCTCCCCCATCAGTAGAGACATCATCTCTGCATCTACAATGTCAAGCCCCCGCATCATCGAATACGTTTCGATAAGATCACCTCTCATTCCACTGAAATCCAATAAGTAGAGGTCCAACCTACTCAACCTTTCCTCATAAGTCAACCTCCTCCTCCCCGGAATCAACCTAGTGAACCTTCTCTGAACTGCCTCCAAAGCAAGTATATCCTTTCAGAAACATGGAAACCAAAACTTCACGTAGTATTCCAGGTGTGGGCTCAGCAAATTCTTGTATCGCTGTAGCAAGACTTCCCTGCTTTTATACTCGACCCACTTTGCAATAAATGGCAAGATACCATTGATCTTCCTGATCAGTTCCTGTACCTGTTTAATATCCTTTGATGTTGCATGCACAAGGACCCACAGATCCCGCTGTACTGCGGCACTTAGCAATGTTTCTACATTTAAATAATAACTTGCTCTTTTACTATTTTTCTGCCAAAGTGCATGGCGTCACACTTTTCAACAATATACTTCATCTGCCTATTGTTTGCCCACTCACTAAGCCTGTCTATGTCCTTTCACAGATTTTTTTGTATCCTCCTCGCTCATTGCTTTTCCTCCCATCATTGTATCATCAGCAAACTTGACTATGTTACACTGCATCCATTCTTCCAGTTCGTTAATGTGGATTTTAAATAGTTGGAGTTCCAGCACTGATTCCTGCGGCACCCCACTAGTTACTGGTTGCCAACAAGATAATGAACCATTTATCCCGACTCTCTGTTCTCTGTTAGTTAGCCAATCCTTTATCCATGCTAAGATATTAACTCAAACCCCTTGATATTTTATCTTGTGCCATAACATTTTATATGACCCCTTGTCAAATGCTTCCTGGAATTCAAAATACAGCAGATCTGATGGTTCCCCTCTATCCACCCTGTTCGTTACATGCTCAAAGAACTCAAGCAAATTTGTCAAAATTGACTTCCCCTTTATCAATCCATGCTGACTCTGCCTGTCCGAATTTTGCTGATCCAAATTTCCTGCTGCTGCTTCTTTAATAATGGACTTCCACATTTTTACAACCACAGATGTTGGGCTAATTTATTTATCTTTACCTGTTTTTTGTCTGCCTTCTTTTTTAAACTGCAGTACCTTATCACGAGGAGCACACGTAAGTATTTTCTGCACCTTCTCGAAGGCCTTCACATCCTTCCTAATTAGCGAAGCCCAGAATTGTAACCAATACTCCAGTTGAGGCCTAACCACTGTTTTATACAGGTTCGTCATAATTTCCTTGCTTTTGTATTCTATGCCTCGATTTATGAAGCCCAGGATCCCATATCATTTTAAACACATTCTCTCAAACTGCCCTGCCACTTTCAATTATTTCTGCACATATAATCCGATGTCACGACGTTTATGCACACACTTTAGGATTGTACCGTTTATTTTCTTTTGCCTCTCCTCGTTCTTCCGAACAAAATGTACCACATCACACTTTTCTGCGTTTCATTTTCCACGTATCCGCCCATTGCACCAGCATGTCTATGCCCTCTTGTAGTCATCACTATCCTCCTCACTCTTCACTATACTTCACAGCCTTGAGTCATCTGAAAATGTTTAAATTGTTCCCAGTACACCTAAATCTAAGTCATAAATATAAATCAAAGATAATCAGTGTTCATAGTACCAACCGCTCCGGGAACCAATGTATAACTTCCTCCAATCCACAAAAAAACACTATTCTCTGATTCCTGTCACACCGCCAATTTCATATCCATGCCTACACTGTCCTCTTTATTCTGTGGGCTTCAACCTTGCTGGCAAGGATATTATCAAGGCACTTCATCAACGCATTTTGCAAGTCCAACACTTCAACCATATAAACTGAGACTTGGTCTAGTGCAGTAAAAACTGTGCTGGGGTTTGTTGTAATGAGAGAAACAATAAATCAGGTAATTACAGATTTATTAACCACATGCCAGGTACAGGTGCAGTTTCATTTTTACCATCATTTGCACTATTCCTCACACATTCGAGGAATATATCAGGGGATTCTGCGTAATGGTAAGGTGATCGCTGGACAATAACGCACAGAGACCGGTTGCTGTCTGAACATCATCTTCGGTGTGATTTAAACCCCATTCTCACTGAATACTGTGGACAGACATGTTCACCTTGGTAAAGGAATCGTCAGTCTGACATCACTTTCTAAAGCAGAGCACGCAAGACAATGAGATATCAATAAATGTTAAAGGAATTAAAATATCTGCAATTAGCTTTTGAATAAAATGAAATCCCGAAAAATAATGTTTGAAGCTAAACATTTATTTTTGTGGAATGATCTTTCACACGTCATGATTTCTACACGCACACATACACGTACACACACACACACACACACACACACACACACACACACACACACACACACACATACACATACACACACACAGATACACACACGAACACACACACACACACACACACAAACGCACGCGCACACACACACACATATAGCAAACACTTTTTGTGTGCTCTTTTCTGTTGATCGTCTTAACCAGATAAGAAAGTATATTCCGGTGCATATTAGGGATCTGCGGCCGCACATCTGCCAGTGCTGTGAGATTACATTACCAGGCTCTGTCTGACACAAACAGTGGGTCACTTAAACTCTCAATCGAAAATACTGCAGGAAAAACAATCCTTAACATTAAAGAACTGGGACAAATTGGCACAGGACAAAACAAGTGTGAATTAGTAACCTTTAACACACAGAATGCCAGTAAGTAGTACTAAATACACTTTTGTTCACCTTCAGTCCTGTCCCTGAATCCGAGTCCATCTCTGGGAGATTGTTACAAGATTTACCCCATCCTTTCAACATAAATATTTACGACAAACTATCGGAAAAATAGGACATTGCACACAACTCTTGATAGTTATTAATATGTTCCAACCAAAAAAGTATTGCATCCTCCCACACACACACAAATATGTATTTATATTTATTAACATCTATCGACCCTCTATATATCTTCTATCTATCTAACAGATGGATGGTGAAGTACAAAGCTAACTTATACAAGGACTGTTGTCCAATAAATAGAGATATAGACCCTGGAGGGGAGTTTATCTCAAATCTATCTGAGACTCAGGAGAACGTGAGACACAGTGAACCTCGGTTGACACAAAAGACATTGTCTTGTGAAGTGCAATAGATACTTGGCCCCCTGTAGCTTAAAGGGAAAAAGTGCCCCGTGTAATATAAACAGAGACAGGGTCCAGTGTAATATAAATTGAGACAGTTACGAGTGTAATATATACAGGCTCTAGTCTAATATAAAAAGAAACAGTGTCTCGTGTAATATAAACAGAGACTGGGCCTAGTTTAATATAAATAGGGACAAGATCTAGTATAATTTCAACAGAGAGTGTACCTAATGTTACGTCAAAAGAGACAGTGTCATAGAAACATAGAAACATAGAAAATAGGTGCACGCGTAGGCCATTCGGCCCTTCGAGCCTGCATCACCATTTGATAATGTCATGGCTGATCATTCCTTCAGTACCCCTTTCATGCTTTCTCTCTATACCCCTTGATCCCCTTAACCGTAAGGGCCAAATCTAACTCCCTCTTGAATATATCCAATGAACTGACATCAACAACTCTCTGCGGCAGAGAATTCCAAAGGTCAACAACTCTCTGAGTGAAGACGTTTCTCATCATCTCAGCCCTAAATGGCCTACCCCTTATCCGAAGACGATGTAACCTGGTTCTGGACTTCCCCAACATCGAAAAAATTCTTCCCGCATCTAACCTGTCCAGTCCAGTTAGGATCTTATATGTTTCTATGAGATCACCTCTTATCCTTCTAAACGCCAGTGAATAAAGGCCCAGTTGATCCAATCTCTCCTCATATGACAGTCCAGCCATCCCTGGAATCAGTCTGGTGAACCTTCGTTGCAATCCCTCAATAGAACGAACGTCCTTCCTCAGACTATGAGACCAAAACTGAACACAATATTCCAGCTTAGGCCTCACTAAGGCCCTGTACAACTGCAGTAAGACTTCGCTGCTCCTATATTCAAATCCCCTAGCTATGAAGGCCAACATACCATTTTCCTTCTTTACTGCCTGCTGTACTGCGTGCCCACTTTCAGTGACTGATGAACCACGACACCCAGGTCTCGTTGCAACTCCCCTTTTTCTAGTCTGCCACCATTCAGATAATTTTCTGCCTTCGTGTTTTTGCCCCCAAAATGGATAACCTCACATTTATCCACATTATACTGCATTTGCCATGTATTTGCCCACTCACCTAATTTGTCCAATTCACCCTGCAGCCTCTTAGCGTCCTCCTCACAGCTCACACCGCCATCCAGTTTAGTGTCATCCGAAAACTTTGGTGATATTACACTCTATTCCTTCATCCAAATCGTTAATGTAGATTGTAAAGAGCTGATGTGCCAGCACTGAGTCCTGCGGCACCCCACTAGTAACTGCCTGCCATTCTGAAAAGGACCCGTTGATCCCGATTCTCTGTTTCCTGTCTGCCAACCAGTTCTCTATCCATGTCAGTACATTACTCCCAATACCAGTCGCTTTGACTTTGTACACCAATCTCTTGTGCGGGACTTGTCAAAAGCCTTTTGAAAGTCCAAATACACCAGATCCCCTGGATCTGCCTTGTCCACTCTACTAGTTACATCCTCAATAAATTGCAGAAGATTCGTCAAGCATGATTTCCCTTTCATAAATCCATGCTAACTCGGTCCGATCCTGTCCCTGCTTTCCAAATGGGCTGCTATTTCATCCTTAATTATTGATTCCTACATTTTCCCCAATACTGATGTCAGGCTAACCCGTCTATAATTACATTCTTTATCTCTCCCTCCTTTTTATAAAAAGTGGCGTTACATTAGCTGCCCTCCAGTCCATATGAACTGATCCAGAACCGATAGATTGTTGGAAAATGATCACCAATGCATCCACTATTTCTTGGGCCACTTTCATAAGTACTCTGGAATGCAGACTTACAGGACCCGGGGATTTATCGGCCTTTAATCCCATCATTTTCCCGAACACAATTTCCCGCCTAATAAGGGTATCTTTCAGTTGCTCATTTTCATTAGATCCACTGTCCCCTAGTACATTGGGAAGGTTATTTGTATCTTCCTTTCTGAAGACAGAACCGAAGTATTTGTTCCATTGGTCTGCCATTTCTTTGTTCCCCATTATAAATTCACTTACAATCGACCTACATTTGTCTTTACTAATATTTTTCTCTTCACATATTTATAGAAGCTTTTGCAGTCAGTTTTTATATTCCCTGCAAGCTTCCTATCGTGCTCTATTTTCCCCTTCTTAATTAAGCCCTTAGTCCTTCACATTTGAATTCCAAATTTCTCCCTGTCCTCAGGTTTGTTGCTTTCTCGCGCCAATTTATATGACTCTTCCTTGATTTTAACACTATCCTTAATTTCCCTTCTTAGCCATGGTTGAGCCACCTTCCCAGTTTTATTTTTACTCCAGGCAGGGATGTACAATTGCTGAAGTTCATCCATGTGATCTTTAAATGTTTGCCATTGCTTATCCACCGTCATCCATTTAAGTATCCTCTGCCAGTCTATTCTAGCCAATTCACACCTCATACCGTCGAAATGACCTTTCCTTAAGTTCAGGACCCTAGTATCCGAATTAATTTTGTCACTCTCCATCTTAATAACGAATTCTACCATATTATGGTAACTTTCCCCAAGGGGCCTCGCACAACAAGATTGCTAATTAGTTCCTTCTCATTACACATCACCCAGTCTCGGATGGCCAGCTCCCTGATAGGTTCCTCGACATATTGGTCCAGAAAACGATCCCTAATACACTCCAGGAAATCCTCCTCCACCGCATTGCCACCAGTTAGGTTAGCCTATTCTATATGTAGATTAAAGGCACCCATGATTACTGCTGTACGTTTTTTGCATACATCCCTTATTTTTTGTTTCATCAACCATCCCATTCTTTTATCTATTTTCCCATTCAACTTTAGCTAACTTTGCCCTCATACCTTTGAAGTCTCCATTATTTAAGCTCGGATACTGGTTTGATGACCAATTCTCTCACCCTCCAACTCAAATTGAAATTCAACCATATTATTGTCCCGCATAGATTAGTACGGCACAGGAGATGGCAATTGAGCCTAAATAGTCTGTGCCTGCTCTTCGAAAGAGCAATCCAATTACGCTCACTCCCCCGCTCTTTCCCTATATACCTGCATTTTTATTCCCCTTCAAGTATATATACAATTTCCTTTTGAAGGCTTCTATTGAACCTGTACCAATCAACCCATCAGGCAGTACACTCCAAATCCTAACCAGTGGTTGCATAGAGGAATTCGTCCACATGTTGCCTCTGGTTCATTTGTCAATCACCTTATATTTGAAACAGTTTCTACTTCATAGCACATAGGAAAAGGATATAAGCAGGCCAAGTGAGTGTGCAAAATTTGCCGATGTAGTATAATGTTGGAAAGTGTGAGGGTCATGCACTTTGGCAGAAACAATTAAAGAGCAAGTTATTATTTAAATGGAGAAAGATTGTAAAGTACCGCAGTACAGCAGGACCTGGGCGTACTTGTGTATGAAGCACAAATGGATAGTATGCATGTACAGTAATTGATCAGGTCGGCCAATCAAATCTTGGCCTTTGTTGGAAAACGGATGTTGTGAAAAGCAGGGACGTCTTGCTACAGCTATATAAGATATTGGTGATGCCACACCTGGAGTACTGCGTGCAGTTTTGGTTACCATATTTACGAAATTATATACTTGCTTTGGAGGCAGTTCAGAGACGGTTCACTAAGTTGATTCCGGGGATGTGTGGGTTGTATTATGAGGAAAGGCTGAGCAGGTTGGTCCTCTATGCATTCGAATTCAGAAGATTAAGAGGTGGCCTTATCGAAACGTATAAGATTATGAGGAGGCTTGACAAGGTGGATGCAGTGAACGTGTTTACACTGATAATGAGACGAGAGCTAGAGGTCATGATTTAGAATAATGGGCAGCCCATTTAAAACAGAGATGAGGAGACATTTCTGCTCTCAGAGGCTTATAAGTCCTTGGCATTCGCTGCTTCAGTGAGCTGTGGCAGCTTGGACATTGAATAAAATTAAGAGAGAAATAGACAGTTACTTAAACGATAAGGGGATAAGAGTTTATGGGCAGCGGACGGGGAAGTGAAGCTGAGTCCATGATCAGATCAGCCTGGTTCCTATTGAATGATGGAGCTGTATGGCCTACTCCTACTCATATTTCTTATGTTCTTATGTTCTTTTAATCTACTAAACCCTGTCTTAACCTTCTCTGCACTAAGGAGAACAGCCGCAGCTTCTCCAGTCTCACCACATAATTTTAATCCCCCATCCCTGATACGTTTCCAGTAAATCTCTTACGCACCCTCTCGAAAATCTTCCCATCCTTCCAAAAGTGTGGTGCGCAGAATTGGACACCATATTATAGCTGGGGCCGAACTAGTGTTTCTAGTCATTCATCCCTGTTAACAATCTGGTAAATCCGCTAAACTTCTCCAACTCTATCCGTGTGCGAGAGCTTGCATCCAACCATACCGCACACACAATGTCAGCGAGTTCCATGCGGGCACTTGCCCATCCTCAACAGGGAGAATGAGGAAGAAAAAAGAGCAGCTAAAAGTCAACGATGTCTTGAAACAATTTATTAATTGTTCCCCTTAATTTTTTTATTTAAAAAAAGGAAAAATATCCTGACTGCCCCAACTAGAATTTATACCCAGTACCACTTCCCCAGCCAGCTCCTTCTCCGGAAAGGTCACTATTTTATTTCTTGTCGGTGTTTTTAGGGTGGGGGTAGGGGGTTAAATATATATACACACACACACACACACATATATATATATATATATATATTACATTGCTCTCTCTGTCTGATTTGTTAATATATATGAAAGCCTGGTAAAGGAATTGGGTGCAGAAAATTCCAGTTGACGAATCCTCATCGATGGAAGCAGAAACACTGCAAATGGAAAAACAAGAATCGGTTGGGCTGAGGGGGGGATGGAGGCAGGGAGGAGTTGAGCAAGTGAGGGCTGGAGTGATGGAGGAGTAATGGGATGGACGAAGGGAGGGTGGGATGGGTGCAGGGAGGGAGCGATTGATGGAGGAAATTATGGTGGGAGGGAGGATTTAGGGATGGAGGGAAGGAGAGTCGGGTGGAGGGTGGTCAGGAATGTGGAAGGCAGTGATGGAGCTTTTCCCAATTTACCCGATCAAAATTATTCATGATTTTGGACACCTCTATCAATTGCCCCATAAACTAGTCGGCTCGAATAACAGCAATCCCAGCTTCCAGCTGCTCTGATGGTGCAGCTCACACAGTGTAAAACTCAGGGTCCGTGAGTCCTTCTTCCTCGGCATTTCCCGATGTTCCTTGTGGAATCGCTGACACTTTTATATGGACCCAATGGAAATCCCAGTGTGAGAATGACATCCCAGGCAAGATAAGAGAACTCGCCCCTAAATGAGCTCTGGCCCTGAACTTCAGACACGTTGAGCTGAATCGCAATATTTTAGAATACAAGCTGTGCTTTGTTCAAGCCTCGGCTCAGTGGGATCACTCTCGCCTCTCAATCAGAAGATCAGAGATAATAAACCCCGCTCCAGAGACTGGAGCCCATAATCTATGCCGACACGCTCGGCGCCAGTACTGAGGGAGTGATGCACGGTCAGAGGTGCCGTATTTCGGGGCAGACATTAAACTGAGGCGCATCTTCCCACTCAGTTCGATTTTAAGGACTCATGGCACTATCTTAAAGAGTAGAGAAATTCTCCCCAATTTCCAGGCAAAAACAATAGCCCTCAATCAACATCTGAAAAACAGATTATTTGATCATTATTTCATGACTGTTTGTGGGAAATTGTTGTGCACAAATTGGCTGCCACGTTTCCTACATTACAACAGAGACCACACTTCCAAATTACTTCATTGGCTGGAAAGCATTTGGGATATCATGATGTCACGAAATGCGTTATATAAATGCAAGGTGTTTCTAAATGTCAACATTTGAAAATACAAGTTGCGATATGTGAAATGCTCAGATATTACTTTGATTTTAGGACACTCCTCTGATCACTGGTTTAACCTGTTTAGTTTCAGTGGATTAAATCATTAATAAAATGGAGTCATTTGCATGTTAATTTGTGCCCTTACACGCAGTTCTAAGTCATGAATATAAATCAAGAAAAGCAGTGTTCCTATTACCAACCGCTGCGAAATACCACGACATACCTTCCTCCAATCGAAAAAAAAAACTACTCTCTGAGTCCTGTCATTCAGCCAATTTTATATCCATGCTACCACTGTCCCTTTTAGTCGGTGGCCTTCAACTTTGCTGGCAAGGATGTTATCATGTCACATTATCAAACGCCTTTTGAATCTTCAGCATATCAACCATATAAACTGAGACTGGGTCGAGAGCAGTAAAAACTGCGACTGAGTCTGGTGTAATGATGGAAACAATAAGTCAGGTAATCACTGATTATTAACCTCATGCCAGGTACAGGTTCAATCTCATTTTTACCATCACTTGCACGAATAATCATACACTTAAAGTGCATATCAGGGGATTCTGTGTGATGGTGAGGTGATCACTGGACAATAAAGTGCAGAGACTTGTGGCTGGCTGCTCATTATCCCCGGGTGTGATTTAATCCACTTTCCCATTGAATACTGCGGACAGACATGCTCACCTTGATAATGACAATGTCAGCGTGACATCACTTTCTAAAGAAGAGCACGCAAGACAATGTTTTATCAATAAATGTTAAAGGTATTAAACCATCTGCAATTAGCTGTTGAACAAAATATAATGCTGAAAAATAATGGTTGAAGCTAATCATTTATCTTTGTGGAATATACTTGCACACATTATGTACGATGTGTTTTGTACACACACACTTATACACAAACACACACTCACACATACACACACACATAAACACACCCATAAACACACACATACACAAACACACACAGGCACACGCATTCACACACACACACATACACACACACACACACAGACACACACACACAAACACACATACACACACACATACACACACACACACACACACACACGTAGACACAAACATATAGCAAATATTTTGTGTGTGCTCTTTTCAGTTGTTTATCTTAACCAGATGAGCGTTAATATTCAGATATATATTATGAACCTGTGGTCGCACATCCGGCGGTGATGTGAGGTCGCGGTTCAGTGGGTCACGTGAAAACTCAATCGAAAATAATGCAGGAAAAACAATCCTTAACATTAAATAACTGGGAGAAATTGGCACAAGACAACACAAGTGTGAATTAATGACCTTTAACACACAGAGTGCCACTAAGTAGTGCAAAGTGCAGTGAATTGCTGCCGTTCAGTCCTGTACCTCAATCCCGGTCCATCTCTGGGAGATTGTGACAAGATTCAGCCCATCCTCTCAACACAAATATTAACAACACAATACCAGATCAATTCGACATTGTTCATAACTCTTGATACCTATTAATGAAATTAAACATATGTTCTAAACAAAAAATATGGCAACCTCCCAACCACACACAAAAATATATTTATTTAAAGTAATATCGATCGACCGTCTATATATCTTCTATCTATCGAACAGACACATGGTCAAGTGCAGAAATAACTGAGACAGGGTCTGTTGTACAATAAATAGAGATATACTCCTTGGAGTGGGAGTTTATCCCAAAACTATCTTAGACCGGGATGAATGTGAGATACACAGAGCCTCGGCTGATACAACCAGACACTGTAACATAAGAAGACCATAACAATATAAGAAATAGGAGCAGGAAAAGAACATTCGGCCCCTCGAGCCTGCTCCACCATTTAATATGATCATGGATGTTCCGATGACGGACTCAGATCCACTTCCTTGCCTGTCCCGGCTTCCACAGTTCTCTGAGGCAGCGAATTCCACAGATTTAAACCCTCAACGAAAATAAATTCCTCCTTATCTGTTTTAAATGGGCAGTCCTTTATTCTAAGCGTATGCCCCTAGTTCTATTCTCCACTATCAGTGGAAACATCCTCTCTGCATCCACCATGTAAATCCCCCTCATTATCCTACACGTTTCTATAAGATCACTTCTAATTCTTTTGAATTCCAATGAGAAGGGGCCCAACATCCTCAAACTTTTCCGATAAGTCAGCCTCCTCATCTCAGGAATCAACCAAGTGAACCTTCTCTGGTCTGCCCCCAAAGCAAGTATATCCTTTAAAAAATATGGAAAAGAAAATTGCACGCAATATTCCAGGTGTGACCTCACCAATATCCTGTACAACTGTAGCAACACCAACCTGCTTGTGTACTCCATCCCGTTTGCAATAAAGGTCAAGTTTCCATTGGCCTTCCTGCATACTGACCTTTTGTGTTTCATGCACAAGTACCCCCAGGACCCACTGTACTGCAGCACTTTGAAATTTTCCTCAAGTGAAATAAAAATTGCTCTTTGATTTTTTTCTGCCGAAGTTAATGACCTCGCACTTTTCAACATTATACTCCATCTGCCAAATATTTACCCAATCACATGGCCTGTCTATATCCTTTTGCAGATTTGTTCTGTCCTGCATGCACATTGCTATTCCCCCGTCTTAGTATCGTCATCAAAGTTCACTACGTTACAATCAGTCCCTTCATCCAAGTCGTTAATATAGATTGTAAATAGTTGGGGCTCCAGCACTGATTCCTGCGCCACGCCAAAAGTTACTGATTGCCAACCCAAGAACGAACCATTTCTCCCGACTCTGTCTTTTCTATTATTTAGCCAATCCTAATATGCTGATATATTACCCACAACCCCGCAAACTTTTATCTTGTGTAGTAACCATTTATGTGGCACCATATCAAATGCCTTCTGGAAGTACAAATACACCAATCCGCTTCTTCCTCTTTGTCCACCTGTTCGTTACATCCTCAAAGATTTCCAGCAAATTTGTCAAACATGACTGCACCTTCATAAATCTATGCTGACTCTGCCTGACCGAATTATGCTTTTCCAAATGTCCTGCTACTGCTTCTTTAATAATGGAGCCAACATTTTCGCAACCACTGATGATAGGATAACTGCTCTATAGTTTTCTGCCTTTGACTGCCTCCTTTTTTAAATAACAGATAGTTTTCAAATCTGCTGGAAGCTCTTGAGAAGTGCAATGGATAGTTGACCTAGTGTAACTTAAAGGGAGACCTGGTCTAGTGTATATAAACAGAGACCGGGCCTAGTGTAATATAAGCAGCGATAGTACCGAGTGTTATATATATATATATATATATATGAACATAAGAACATAATAAATCGTAGCAGGAGAAGGCCACCTGGTCCCTCGCGCCTGCTCCTTTATTTACTATCATCATGGCTGATCTAATCATGGACTAAGGTTCACTTCCCTGCCCACTCCCCATAACGTTTTAATCCCATATCGCTTGAAGATGTGCCTATCGCCGCTTAAATATATTGAATGTCTAGCTTCCACATCTTTCTGGTGAGGAGAATTCCATAGATTTGCAAAACTGGAAGAGAACACTTTCATAGAAACATAGAAACATTGTAACATAGAAAATAGGTGGAGGAGTAGGACATTTGGCCCATTCAATGAGTTCATGGCTGAACATGCAACTTCAGTACCACATTCCTGCTTTCGCCATACCCCTTGATTCCCCCTAGAAGTAACGACTACATCTAACTCCTTTTTGAATATATTTATTGAATTGGCCTCAACAACATTCTGTGGTAGAGAATTCCACAGGTTCATCACTCTCTTGGTGAAGAAGTTTCTCCTTATCTCGGTCCTAAATGACTTACCCCTTATCTATCGACTGTGACCTCTGGTTCTAGAGATTCCCAACATTGGGAACATTCTTCTTGCATCTAACCTGTCTAAATCCATCAGAATTTTAAACGTTTCTTTGAGATCCCCTCTCATTCTTCTGAACTCCAGTGAATACAAGCCCAGTTGTTCCAATATTTCTTAATATGTCAGTCCCGCCATCCCGCGAATCAGTCGGGTGAACCTTCGCTGCACTCCCTCAATAGCAAGAATGTCCTTCCTTAGGTTAGGAGGCCGAAACTGCACACAATATTCCAGGTGAGGCCTCACCAAGGCCCTGTACAACTGTAGTAACATCTCCATGCCCCTGTACTCAAATCCCCTCGCTATCAAGGCCAACATGCCATTTGCTTTCTTAACCGCCTGCTGTACCTGCATGCCAACCTTCAATACTGAGGTACCAAGACACCAGGGTCTCGTTGCACCTCCCCTTTTCCAAAATTGTCACCGTTCAGATCATAGTTTGTGTCTCTGTTTTTACCACAAAAGTGAATAACCTCACATTTATCCACATTATACTTCATCTGCCATGCATTTGCCCACTCACCTAACCTATCCAAATCACTCTGCTTCCTCATAGGATCCTCCTCGTAGCTCACACTGCCACGTAACTTAGTGTCATCCGCAAATTTGGAGACACTACGTTTAATCTCCTCGTCTAAATCATTAATGTACAACGTAAACAGCTGGGGCCCCAGCACAGAAAATTGCGGTACCTCACTAGTCACTGCCTGCCATTCTGAAAAGTACCCAGTTACTCCAGCCTTTGCTTCCTGTCTGCCAATCAGTTCCCAATCCACGTCAACACACTACCCTCAAACCCATGTGCTTTAAGTTTGAACATTAATCACTTGTGTGGGACCTTGTCGAAAGCCTTCTGAAAGTGCAAATACACCACATTAACTGGTTCTCCCTTGTCCACTCTACGGAAACATCCTCAAAAAATTCCAGAAGATCTGTCAAGCATGATTTCCTTTTCACAAATGCATGCTGACTTGGACCTATCATATCACCTCTTTCCAAATGTGCTGCTATGACATCCTTTATAATTGTTTCCATCATTTCACCCACTACTGATGTCAGGCTGACCGGTCGATAATTCCCTGTTTTTGCTCTCCCTTCTTTTTTAAAAAGTGGGGTTACATTGGCTACCCTCCACTCCATAGGAACTGATCCAGAGTCTATGGAATGTTGGGAAATGACTGTCAATGCATCTGCTATTTCTAAGACCACCTCCTTAAATACTCTGGGATGCAGTCCATCAGGTCCTGGGGATTTATCAGCCTTTAATCCCATCAACTTCCCCAACACAATTTCCCGACTAATAAGTATATCCCTCAGTTCCTCCTTCTTACGAGACCCTCTGACCACTTTTATAACCGGAAGGTTGGTTGTGTCCTCCTTAGTGAATAGCGAAGCAAAGTACTTGTTCAATTGGTCTGCCATTTCTTTGTTCCACGTTATGACTTCCCCTGATTCTGAGTACAGGTGACATACGTTTTTCTTTACTAACCTTTTGCGCTTTACATATCTATAGAAGCTTTTGCAGTCTGTCTTAATGTTCCCTGCATGCTTCCTCTCGTACTCTATTTTCCCTGCATTTATCAAACGCTTTGTCTTCCTCTGCTGAGTTCTAAATTTCTTCCAGTCCCCGGATTCGCAGCGATTTCTGGACAATTTGTACGCCATTTCCTTGGCTTTCGTACTATCTCTGATTTCCCTTGATAGCCACGGTTGAGCCACCTTCCCTTTTTTATTTTTACGCCAGACAGGGGTGTACATTTGTTGTAGTTCATCCATGCTGTCTCTAAATGTCTGCCATTGCCCATCCACCATCAACCCCTTAAGTATCATTCGCCAATCTATCCTTGCCAATTCAAGTCTCAAAGCTTCAAAGTTTCCCTTCTTTAAGTTCTGGATCATGGTCTCTGAATTAACTGTTTCATTCTCCATCCTAAAGAGAATTCCACCATATTATGGTCACTCTTCCCCAAGAGGCCTCGCACAACGAGATTGCTAGTTAATCCTCTCTCATTACACAACACCCAGTCTAAGATGGCCTCCCCCCAAGTTGGTTCCTCGACATATGGTCTAAAACCAGCCCTTATGCACTCCAGGAAATCCTCCTCCAACGTATTGCTTCCAGTTTGGTTATCCCAATCTAAATGCCTATTGAAGTCACCCATGGTAGCTGCTGCACCTTTATTGCATGCACCCCTAACTTCCTGTTTGATGCCCTCTCCACATCGCTTCTACTGTTTGGAGGTCTGTACACAACTCCCACTAACGTTTTATGCACTTTGGTGTTTTGCAGCTCTAACCATATAGATTTCACATCATCCAAGCTCATGATCTTCCTAACTATTCGTCCTCATTTCAGTTTTAAATATGTGGCCCCTTATTCTGAAACAATGTCGCCAATTTTATTTTCCCTTTTGAGTGGAAATATACTCTCTGCATCCACCTTGTCGAGCCCACTCATTGTCTTATGTTTCAATAAGATCACCTCTCATTCTTCAAACACCAAAGAGTGTAGGCCCAATCTACTCAATCTATCTTCATAAGTCAACCTCCTCATCTCCGGAATCAACCTAGTAAAACTTCTCTGATCAGCCTCCAATGTAAGTATATCCTTCCTTAAATACGGAGAGCAAAGCCTTACGCAGAATTCTCGGTGTGGCCTCACCAATATCCTGTACAGTTTTGCCCGCTCACTTAGCCTGTCTATAACCCTTTGCAGATTTTTGTGTCCTCCTCACGATTTGCTTTTTCACCCATCTTTTTCTCATCAGCAAACTTGACTATATTACACTCAGTTCCTTCACCCAAGTCATTACTATAGATTGTAAATAGTTGAGGACCCAGCACCCATCCTTGTGGCACCGCACTAGTCACTATTCACCAACTGGAAAATGACGAATTTATCCCGCTTCTCCAATCTGCTAGTTAGCCAATACTCTATCCATGCTGGTATACTAACCCCAACCCCATGAACTTTTACCGTGTGCAGTAACCTTTTATGTTGCATCGTAGCGAATGCATTCTGGAAATCCAAATACACCACATCCACTGGCGCCCCCCTATCCACCCTGTTCGTTACATCCTCAAAGAACTCCAGCAAATTTGTCAAGCATGATATCCCTTTCATTCAACCATGGTGACTCTGCTTGATTACATTGAGCTTTTCCAAATGTCCCGCTGCAGCTTCCTTAATAATGAACTCCAGCCTTTTCCCAATGGCTGACTTTCCACTCACTGATCAATAGTTTCTTGCTTTTTGCCTGCCATCTTTTTTAAAAAGGGTCATTGCATTTGCAGTTTTTCAATCTGCTGGGTCCGCCCTAGAATCCAGAGCATTTTGGTAGCTTATAACCAAAGCATCCACTATCTCCGCAGCCATTTCGCTTAAGACCTTAGGATGTAAGCCATCAAGTCCAGCGGACTTTTCCGCCTTTAGTGCCATTATTTTACCGAGTACTACTTCATTCGTAATAGTGATTGTAATAATTTCCTCCTTCCCTATAGCCCCTTGATTTTCCAATATTGGGATGTGTTTAGTGTATTCTACCGTGAAGTCCAATGCAAAATATTTCTTCAATGAATCTGCCATTTCCATGTTGTCCATTATTAATTCCCCAGTGTTATCATCTAGGTGACCAACATTTACTTTAGCTTATCTTTTACTTTTTATATACATGTAGAAACTCTTACTATCGGTTTTTACATTTCGTGCTCGTTTGCTTTCATAATCTAGCTTGCCTCGCTTTATCATTTATTTAGTTCTTTGCTAGCTTTTGAAAGTTTCCCAATCCTCTGGGCTCGCATTGGTCTTGGCCACATTGTAAGCATTCGTTTTCAATTTGATACCTTCCCTTTTTTCTTTAGTTAGCCAAGGTTGGTTATCACTTCTGTTGCAGTCTTGCCTTCTCATTGGGATATATTTTTGTTGCGAGTTATGAAATATCTCCTTAAATGTCTGCCACTGCTCATAAACCGTCCCATCCTTTTATCTATTTTCCCAATCCACTTTAGCCAACTCTGCCCTCATACCTTTGTAGTCTCCTTTATTTAAGCTTAGGACACTGGTTTGCGAACCAACTCTCTCGCCCTACAACTGAATTTGAAATTCATACATGTTATGGACACTCGTAGATTAGTACAGCATAGAAGGTGCCAATTTAGCCCATAGATTCTGTGCCAGCTCTTTCGAAGAGCAATCCAGTTGGTCTCAATCTCCCGCTCTTTCCCTATATCCCTCCATTTATTTCTCCTTCACATATTTATACGATTTCCTTTTGAAGGCTACTATTAAATTTGTATCTTCCACCATAACATGCAGTACGCTCTAATTCCTAACCAGTGGTTGCTTAGCGAATTCATCCACATCTCGCCTCTGGTTCTTTTGTCAGTCACATTACATCTGAAAAAGTTTCTATTTATTTACGAAATCTAAATCCTTGATGATTTTAAAAACGTCTATTAATTCTCTTCTTAGACTTCTCTCCTCTGAAGAGGAGAATCCCAACTTCTCCTGTCTCTTCACATTAACTGAATTCCCTCATAGCTGATGCCATTCGATTACACATGCCCTTAACCTTGCGCCCTCCAAGGAGAACAATCCCATCTTCTCCAGTCTTTCCACATTAACTGGTCCCTCGTGCAGGTACCAAACTTCTGATTCTCCTCTGAACCTTCTCTGCTCTGAGGAGAACAAACCCAGCTTCTGCAGCCTCTCCAAATAATTGTAATCCCACATCCCTGATGCTTTCCAATACATCTCTTCGATACCCTCTCGAAAGTCGCTATGTCATTCCTAAAGTTTGGTGCCCAGAATTTGACAGATACTCCAGCTGGGGACGAACTAGTGTTCGAATCATTCATCGCTGGTATGAAGCTGGCAAATCTCGCCTCAGCCTTCTCTGCTGTAAAGAGATAGCCCCAGCTTTTCCTAATCTGTCCACGTAGCGAGAGCTTGTGCCCTACCGTCCCGTACATACAATGGCAGTGAGCTCCAGGCAGGCACTGGCCCATCCTTAACAGTGATAAATGGAAGAGTACAATAGCAGCTGAACGTCGAAGATATCTTAAAATAATGTTTAAAATTGTTTTCGCTTATTTTATTTATTTGAACAAGGGAAAAATATCCTGAATCACCCAAGTAGAATTTCTACCCAGCGCCAGTTTCCCAGTGCCAGCTCCCTCCGGAAAGTCAACATTTTATTTCTTGTCAGTTTTTTTCAGTGTGGGGGTTAAATATATATATTTGCCATCGCTCTCTCTCTTATTTGTTAATATATATGAAACCCGGTGAAGGAATTGTGTGCAGAAAATTCTAGCTGAGGAATCCGCATCGATGGAAGCAGAAACACTGCAAAGGGAAAAATAAAAATTGGCTGAGCTAAGGGAGGGATGGAGTGAGGAGTGGAGCAAGATAGGGGAGGAGTGATGGAGGGCTGGAGGGATGGATGGATGAAGGGAGGGATGGGTGCAGCGAGGGAGCGATTAATGGAGGGTGGGATGGAGGTATGGATGGCTGGAATTATTTGGAGGATGGGAGGGATGGAGGGAGGGAGGGATGATGGGTGGAAGGTAAAGAGAGATGGATGGAGAGAGGGAAGGATGGTGGGCGGGAGTGATGGAGTTTTTCCCAATTTACCCGATCAAAACATTTCAAGATTTTGAACACCTCTATTAAATGGCCCATAGCCTGCACGGCTCGAAGGCGAACAATCCCAGTTTCCAGCTTTTCTGATGGTGCAGCTCACACAGTGTAAAACTCAAGTTCCGTGAGTCCCTCTGCATCGGTCTCTTCCAGCTGTTTCTTGTGGAATCACTGGCAATTTTATATGGACACAGTGGAAATGCCATTGTGGGAAAGACATCGCAAGCAGGATAATATAACTCGCCCCTGATAATAAACGAATCAGTATAAGACGGAGCTCAAGCCCTCAACTTCAGAGTCGATTTGTTGAATGGCAGCATTTTAAAATACAAGCTGTGATATGTTCAAGCCTCGGCTCAGTGGGATCACTCTTGCCTCTGCCTCAGAAGGTCACAGTTACTAATCCACATTCCAGAGACCTGGGCCCATCATCTGTGCCGACACGCCTGGTGCCTATACTGAGGAAGTGCTGCACGGTCAGAGATGCCGTCTTTCGGGGCTGACATGAAACTGAGGCCCCATCTTTCCACTCAGGTAGATTTAAAGGACATATTGCACTATCTTAAAGAACAGAGGAGTTCTCCTGCGTTTCCAGCGAAATATTTATCCCTCACCCAACATCTTAAAACCAGATTATCACATCATTATTTCATTGCTGTGTATGGGATCTTGTCGTGCACAAATTAGCTGCCACATTTCCTAAATTACCACACTTCCAAAGTTATTCATTGGCTGTAAAGCATTTGTGATGTCATGAAATCACGAAGGGCGCAATATAAATGCTAGTTGTTTCAAAATGTCATCATTTTAAAATACAATTTGTGATACATGAAAAGCTCAGATATACTGTGATTTTAGGCACTCCTCTGGTTACTGGTTTAACTTGTTTAGTTTCAATGTGTTAAATCTTCCACTAAATGGATATCCAGTGGAATAGCAGCCTCTTCGGAGATGTTCCACTGATTGCGGCAGCAGATCTTGCAGAAGTGAATTATTAATTTTAATATTGATTCCCTTTGCTATAAATCACATCTGTTCTAATTGACCAAAATTGAAGCCCTCATCAATGTTCGAGATATATCTAAGAATGTTGTACCATCTGTCAATATTCTTAAAATAAGCCCTTGTTGTGAGTTGAGACTAATTGACTCTGTTGATCTAAATTTGTGGCCATGAACACTGCAAATGTTCAAACACAATAAATGTTCCCCGCCCAAATCTCTCAACAGATTCCAGCAAAAAATGATTTGTGGGACATTTCTCTAAGTTATAGGAGAATAAATTAAAAATGATATCCACGGTCAGAATGGGGAAATATTCTCGTCACCGTATATAGTAACAGCACAAATATGTCAGTGGAGATGTCCTGCATCCTCTCCCTCTCATATTTCTACTTTCCATCTTGTCTCCCCAGATTGGATACTTGACCTTACCTGACAAATGGATATCAACATCTGACAAACGTTTTCCTTGAGCCCTAATGACATGCCTTGAATCAACTTGATTGTACAGAGGGAGCTTGTTTCCAAAATGTGACCTGTGCCTTAAATGATCTGTGATTGTGTGATTGTACATTATCGAGGCAGCTTTACTCTCTAACTGACATATGATGTACCTGCCCTGGGAGTGTTTGATGGGGCAGTGTAGCAGGAGCTTTTCTCTGTTTCTAACCCGTATTCTACCTGCCCTGGGAGTGTGTGATCGAGCAATGTAAAAGGCGTTTTCTTCAGCATCTGACACATGATGTACCTGGCCTGGAAGTGTTTGATGGGAGGATATAGAGGGTACGTTATTCTGTATCTAACCCGTGCTGTATCTGCACTGGGAGTTACAGAGTGTAGTGCAGTAATAACTGAGACAGGTTTCAGTGTAATGTAAACAGTAACCTGGTCTAATTTTGTGAAAGGATGGGGCTAGTTTAATAAATACAAATGTCCGTGTCTAGTATAATATAAACTTAGACAGGGTCTTGTATAATTGGAACAAAGACATGGCATATTCCAGTAATATCTGAGACTGGGCCAATGCAATATTGGTAGAGGTAGTGCAGTAAAAACTGAGGTAGGGCTTCGTGTAGTAATTACTGATACAGGGACATTTCTGTATTCGTTCCTGGCATGTGGGTGTGGGTGACGCTGCCAAGGCCAACATTGATTTTCTATCCCTATTTGGCCTTGAGAAGCAGGTGGTGAGCTGCGGCCTTGAACTGCTGCAGTCCGTGTGGTGAAGGGATCCCCAGTGTTAAGGAGGGGGTTCCAAGTTTTGATCCAGTGACTATGAAGGAATGGTAATAACTTTGCAAGTCAGGATGGTGTGTGATTTGGAGGGGTAGGTAGAGATGATCGTATTCCCCTGAGGCTGCTGCCCTGACCTTCTAGGTGGAAGAGGTCGTAGGTTTGGAAAGTGCTGTCGAGGATCTTTTGGCGAGTTGCTGCAAAGCATCTTCGGGATTTTAATCACTGCAGACATGGTGCGCCGGTGGTGGAGAGAGGGAATATTTAACATGGTGGATGGGGTGAATTAAACGTGAGAAGTGTCTAGTATAGTGCAGAGATTTTGTTTCCTCGTCACACATTGCTTTTCTCCTATTTTTATCAGCAGCAAACTTGGCTATGTTACTCTCGGTCCCTTCTTCCAAGTCATTAGATTGCAACTTATTGGGGTTCCAGCACTGATCCCTGTGGCACGCCACTAGTTACTGATTGCCAACCCTAGAATGAACCATTTATCTGTTTTCTGTTAGTTAGCCAATCCTCTACCTATGCTAATATGTTAACCCCTGTGAACGTTTATCTTGTGCCGTAACCTTTTATCTGGCACCTTGTCAAATGCCTTCTGGAAGTCCAAATTCACCACATCCACTGGTTCCCCTTTTTTCCACCCTGGTTGTTACATCCTCAAACAATTCTATCAAATTTGTCAAACATGACTTCCCCTTCATAAATCCATGCTGACTCTGCCTCACCGATTTTTGTTTTTCCAAATGTCCTGCTACTGCTTCTTTAATAATGGACTCCAACATTTTCTCAAGCACAGGTGTTAGGCTAACTGGTCAATTTTTCCTGATTTTGGTCTGCCTCATTTTTTAATAGTGGCGCTAAATTTGCAGTTTTCTCATCTGCCTATCACCTTAAATCTGTGGCATCTCTTTACGATATTTCTGCCAATGGGAATAGTTTCTCTTTATCTAATCAGTCTCGGGCCCTTATGATTCTGAACACCTCGATCAAATCTCATCTCAACCTCTCTGCTCGAAGGAGAACAGCTCGAGCTTCTCCAGAGTATCCACGTAACCGAAGTACCGTATCCCTGGAACTACAATTGTAAATCTTTTCTGAGTCCTCTCTAAGACCTTCACAACCTTCCGAAAGAATTTGACCCAATAGACTAGGTGAGTCTGAACCAGTGTTTTATCAACTTTCATCATAACCTCTTTTCTTTTGTACTCTATGTGTTATTTATGAAGCCCAGAATCACGTAAGCTTTTTGACCACTTTCACAACCGGCCCTGCCACCTTCAATGATTTGTGCACATATACCCTTAGGTCACTGTCTTCATGCATCTCCTCTAGCATTGAACCCTTTCGTTTATTTTGCCTCTCCTCATTCGTCTTATCAATGTGTATCATTTCACACTTTTCTCGGTTTAATTTGCCACGAGTGCAACCATTCCATCTGCATGTCTATGTTCTTGAAATCATCAATATCCTTCTCACTGTTCACTCTTCTTCCTAGTTTTGTGTTATCTGCAAATTTCGAAATTTTACCCTGTACTCCTAAGTCTAATTCATGAATATAAATGAAGAAACGCAGTGTTCCTAGTACCACCCGCTGCAGAATACCAATGTATACCTTCCCCCAGTCCAAGAAAACAACAGGTCACCTCTACTCTGTGGTTCCTGTCACTCAGCCAATTTCATATCCATTCTGCCACTGTCCACTTCATTCTATGGGTTAAAATTTTTATGGAAATGACCTTATCAAGACACTTTATCAAACGCCTTTTGGAAGTCCACCACATCAACCTTATAAACTGTGACTGGGTCTAGTGCAGTAAAAACTGCGACGGTGTCTGCTGTAATCAGAGAAATAATGCCAGATAATTACAGATTTATTAACCCCCTGCCAGGTACAGGTGCAGTTAAATTTTTTACCATCATGGGCACTAATCATAGAAACATAGAAAATATGTAGCGGAGCAGGCCATTCGGCGAGCCTGCAGCACCATTCAAAATCATCATGGCTGATAAACAATTTCAGTAACCCACTCCTGTCTTCTCTCCATACCCCCTGATCCCTTTAGCCGTTAGGGCCATATCTAACTCTCTTTTGAATATATCCAACAAACTTGACTCAACAACTTTCGATGGTTGAGAATTTAATAGGTTCACATTTCTTTGGGTGAAAATGTTTCTCATCATCTCGGTCCTAAATGGCTTACCCCCTTATCATTAAACTGTGACCCCTGGTTCTGGACTTCATCAACATCGCAAAATTATTCCACCATCTAACCTGTCCAATCCCGTCAGAGTTTTATATGTTTCTATGAGATCCCCTCTCATTCTTCTAAATTCCAGTGAATATAAGCCTCGTCGATCCAATCGGTCTTCATATGTCAGGCCTGCCATTCCGCGAATCAGTCTGGAACTATGGCTGCACTCCTTAAGGTGTATATCAGGGTTTTCTCGGTGATGCTGAGGTGATCACTAGACAATAAAGCGCACAGAGTGGCGGCTGGCTGCTCACTATCCTCGGTGGAACTTAATCTTCTTTCCCACTGAATATTGCGGTCAGAATTGTTCACCTTGGTAACGGAATGGTCAGAGTGACATCACTTTCTAAACAAGAGTACGAAACAGAATGGGTTACCAATAAATATTAAAGCTATTAAACGATCTGCAATTGCCTTCAAATTAAAGTAAAATGCTGAAAAATATTGGCTGAAGTTCAACATTTATCTTTGTGAATGTGTGCAAGTGTTTTGTACACACGCACATACACACACACACACACACATATACACATATACACACACACACATAAATATACACTCATACACACACACACATACACACACAGACAAATAGACACAAACACACACACATAGACAAACACACATACACACACACACACATATACACACAGACACATAGACACACACACATACACACACACACACTTACACACACACACATACACACATACACACACACACACACGCACACATAAAAACACAAACACACATATATACACATATAGCAAATACTTTTTGTGTTCTCTTTTGACTTGTTCATTTAACAAGATGAGAATGTGTTTTCCCGTGGATATTAGGACAGTGCAGCCGCCCAGCCGGCGGTGCTGTGAGGTCACTGTTCCAGGCTCTGTCTGACATAATCAGTGCATCACGTCACAGCTAAACAGAAAGCACTGGAGGAAAAACAATTCTTACGTTAAAGAAATTGGAGAAATTGGCACAGCATATTACACGTGTGAATTAGTAACCTTTAACACACAGAGTTTGCCAGCATTTCAAAGTACAGTGCACTATTGCTCACCTTCCGTCCTGTCCCTCAATCCCAGTCCATTTCTGGGAGACTGTTACAAGATTCACACCATCCTCACAAGACAAATATTACCGTCACAATACGAGATCAATTAGAGATCGCACACAGCTGTTGATAGCAGTTAACAAAATTAAACATATATTTCCAAATAAAAAAGTATCGCATCCTCACACACACATATATATACATCTTCATTTATATTAATATCTATCGATCTCTCTTTATATTTTCTGCCTATGTTACAGACGCATGTACAGAAATAACTGAGGCAGGGTCTATAGTATAAGAAATAGAGATAGGGCCCAGCGCACTAATAGTTTAGACAATACCGAGTGTAATATGAAGAGACACAGTCATTTATTATAATATATTCCAGCTATGGTCTATACCAGGAATAACTGAGACAGTGCCTAGTGTAATATAAACAGACACAGGGTCTAGTGTAATATAAACAGGGACAGAACCTAATGTAATTTAAACTAAGACATGGTCTCGTGTAAAATAAACAGGGACCGAGTCTAGTGTAATATAAACTGAGACAGAGACGAGTGTAATATAAATAGCCACAGGGTCTACTGTAATATAAACAGAGACAGTGTCTAGTGTAATATAAACAGAGACTGTGTCTAGTGTAGTATAAACAGAGACAGGGCCGAGTGTAATATATACAGAAAGAGGGTGTAGTGTAAAATAAATAGGGACAGGTATAGTATAATATAAACGGATATCGGGTCTCAGGTAATATAAACAGAAAAAGGGTCTAGTTTAATTTAAAAAGAAGACAGGGTCTTGTGTAATATAAACAGAGATTGGGTCTAGTGCAGCAATAACTGTGACAGGCGCCAGGACATCCATAACCAAGACAGGGACTGCAGGGTGGATGAGAAAACCGACCGCAACACGGAATTAATGGGGGGGGGGGGGGTGGGGCGGGTGTAAAAATACATTTTGGGTGCGAAAGCAAATCGTGAGGAAGAAACTAAACATATGTGCAAGGAGATATTGAGAGGTTAAGTGAGTGCGCAAAAAATTGCCAGATGGAGCACAATGTGTGAAAATCTCAGATTATCCACATTGGCAGAAAAAAATGAGAAAGCATATTATAATCTAAATGGAGAAAAATTGGAAAATGCTGCGGTACAGAGGGGCTTCTGCATGAAACACGAAATGTTACTATGCAGGTACAGCAATTAATCAGGAAGCCATTGGAATGTTGGCCTTTATTGCAAATGGGATGGAGTATAAAAGCAGAGAAGTCCTCTGCAACAATACAGGGTATTGGTGAGGCTACACCTGGAGTACTGCATGCAGTTTTGGTCTCCGGATTTAAGCAAGGTTATACTTGCATTGGAGACTTTTCAGAGAAGGTTCATTGGGTTGATTCCGCAGATAGGGGGGCGGCGGATGACATATTAAGAACGATTGAGTAGGTTGAGTCTATAAGTGTTGGCGTTCAGAAGAATGAGAGATGATCTTATCGAAACATAACAGATAATGAGGGGGCTCGAGAAGGTGGATGCAGAGAGGACATCTCCACTCAGCGGAAACTAAACTTGGAGGCTTAATATCAGAATAAGGGGCTGCAATTTAAAACTGAGATGAGGAGCAATTTCTTCGTAGGAATTCTGTGGAATTCTCTGCAACTGAGAGCTGTGGAGGCTGGGTCATTAAGGCGGAGATGGACAGATTTTCGAGCGATGAGTGAATAAACGGTTAGGGGGAACGGGCAGGTCATTGGAGCTGAATCCATTATGAGGTCAGCCATCAACGTATTAAATGGAAGAGCAGGCTCGAGGGCCCACCCCTGCTCATATTTCGTATATTTTAATGTTCTTTTATTCTAAGGTCCTAGCGTGATATAAAAAGATGTCTTGACCAGTGCAATAATAAATGAGCCAGGATCTAGTGTTTTATAAACAGAGACGGGTCTTAGTGTAATAGCAACCGAGACATGATGTCGATATAGCCTCACAGAATAGAAGAATGATACAGCACATAACGTGCACTTTCAGCCCTCTGGTATCTGTGCCTGCAATAATTTGAAACAGCTAACTAAATGGTCCCACTCTCCCAGCTATTTCCCAACAAATCTGCATTTTTTTAAGTTTAATTATTTACCCTATTTACTTCTGAAATTTATTATACGAATTGCTTCCAGCACCCTATCGGGAAATGTATTCCAGATCATAACAGCACGTTGTGTATTTCCTTATCCTCATTTCGCCTCGGTTTCTTTACCATCTGTGTCATCTGTTTACTGACCCGTCAGCCACTGGAAAATTATCTTATTTGAAGTGTCAGAACATTCACGATCTTGAACATGTTTGTAAAAGCTCCTTTTAAGCTTCTCTGCTCTAATGACAGCAATCTTAATGCTCCGAATGTTTTAACTTAACTAAAGTCTTTTGTCCAAGGTACTAACCTAGTAAATTCCACAAGCACCCTTTCCAAAGCCGTTTAATCTTTCCTAATTATGGCGCTAAGAATTAAACTCAATACTCCAGCTGGAGTATAACCAGTATAACCAGAAACACTGCAAAGAAAAAAAAAGAATCGGTTGGGTTGAGGGAGGAATGCAGGGAGGGATAAGTGGATCAAGTTAGGGGTGGAGTGACGGAGGAGTGGAGGGATGGACATGGTAGGCATGGGTGCAGGGAGGGAGCAGTTGATGGAAGAACGGACGGAGGAAAGGAGGAGTGGAGCAACGGTAGGGTGCTGTAGTGGACGGGTAGAGTGTGGACAGAGGGAGGGAGGGATGGGGAGAGGGAGGGATGAAGGAGTGGAGGGAAGGAGATACGGGGAAGGTGGTGAGAGAGATGGTCGGCGGGAGTGAAGGAGTATCTCCCAATTTTCCCGATCAAACCGTTTCATGATTTTGAACATCTCAATTAAGTAGCTCATAACCTGCTCGGCTCTAATGAGAACAGTCCCAGCTTCCAGCTGCTCTGATGGTGCAGCTCACACAGTGTAAAACTCAAGTTCAGAATGGCATGCAGTGACTAGTGGAGTACCGCAGGGCTCAGTGCGGGGACCCCAGCTCTTTACAATATACATTAATGATTTAAATAAAGGGATTGAGTGTAATATCTCCAGGTTTGCAGACGATAATAAGCTGGGTGGCGCTGTGAGTTGTGAGGACGCTAAAAGGCTGCAGGATCATTGGGCTGGTTGTTTGAGTGGGCAAATGCATGGCAGATGCAGGTATAATGTGGATAAATGTTAAGTTAACCACTTTGGGGGCAAAAACACGAAGGCAGAATATTATCTTAATGGCGGCAGATTATGAAAAGGGGAGGTGCAACGAGACCTGGGTGTCATGGTTCATCAGTCATTGAAAGTTGGCATGCATGTCCAGCAGGTGGTGAAAAAGGCAAATGGTATGTTTGCCTTTATAGCGAGGGGATTTGAGTATAGGAGCAGCGAGGTCTTGCTGCAGTTGTACAGGGCCTTAGTGAGGGCTCACCTGGAATATTGTGTTCAGTTTTGGTCTCCTAATCTGAGGAAGGACTTGCTAGCTATTGAGGGAGTGCAGCGAAGTTTCACCAGATTGATGCCTGGGATGGCAGGACTGACATATTAGTAGAGACTGGATCGACTGTGCCTTTGTACACTGGAGTTTAGAAGGATGAAACTTATAAGATTCTGACGGGACTGGACAGGTTAAATGCAGAAAAAATGTTCCAGATGATGGGGCATTCCAGAACCAGTGGACACAATCTTAGGATAAGGAGTAAGCCAGTTATGACAGAGATGAGGTGAAACTTCTTCACACAGAGAATTGTGAGCCTGTGGAATTCCCTACCGCAGAGCGTTGTAGATGCTAGTTCATTGGATATATTCAAGGGGGAGTCAGATATGGCCCTTACGGCGAAAGAGATCAAGGAGTATGGAGAGAAAGCAGGAAAGCGGTACAGAGGAAATGTTCAGCCATGATCTTATTGAATGGTGTTGCAGGCTCCAATGGTCGAATGGCCTATTCCTGCACTTATTTTTCATATGTCTATATTTCTGTGATTCCGTGCGTCCCTCTGCCTCGGGACTTCCAGATGTTCCCTGCAGAATAGCTGACACTTTTACATGGGCCTAGTTGAAATCCCAGTGTGGGAATGTCATTTCAGGCACGATAGGAGAACTCGCCCCTGATAATAAACGGATCGATCTAAGACTGGTATCAGGCCCTGAATTTCAGACACGGTGAGCTGAATGGCAGCTTTTTAAAATACAAGCTGTCATAGGTTCAAGCCTCGGTTCAGTGGGATCACTCACTTCTCTGACTCAGAAAGTCAAAGATACTAACCCCCGCTCCAGAGACCTGAGCCCATAATCTAAACCGACAAGCCTGCTGGCAATACTGTAGGCATGCTGCACAGTTAGAGGTGCCGTTTTTCGGGGCAGAAATTAAACTGATACACCGTCTTCCCACACAATTGGATTTAAAGGATACATGGCACTATGTTAAAGAGCAGACGAGTTCGCCAGGGTTTCCAGCGTAAACATTTATCCTTCAACCAACATCTGAAAAATAGATCATCTGATCATTGTGTCATTTTTTTTGTGGGATCTTGCTGTGCACAAATTGGCTGCCACATTTCCGACATTACAACCGAGACCACACTTCCAAAATAATTCATTGGCTGTAAAGCACATTGGGACAACATGAGGTCATGAAAGGTGCTATATAAATGCAAGTGTTTCTAAATGTCAACATTTGAAAATACAATTTGCGATATGTGAAAAGCTCATATATCACTGTGATTATCCCACACTCCTCTGCTCACTCGTTTAACGTATTAAGTTTTACTGGATTAAATATTCCACGAAATGGAGATGCAGTGGAATAGCAGCCTGTTCAGAGATGATCCACTGAGTCCGGCAGCAGAACTTTCAGAATAGAATAATTCATTTTAAAATTTATTCCCTTTGATACAAAACACATCTGTTCTAATTGAACAAAACTGAAACCAAAGTGACTGTTCGAAATATGTATATTTCTGTGTACCAACTGTAAATATTCTTAAAATAAGCACTTGTTGTGAGTTGAAACAAATCAATAAGTGAGTCTGTTGATCCTATTTTGCTGCCATGAACATTTCATGGGAACCAGTGAGACGTTTTTGTAAATAAACACAGAAATAGAAGTACCAGATTAGAGTATTGAGCGACAGAGAGACAATAAATGTTTCCCCACCAACACAGCATAGAAATAAAGATAGAGAGAAATACAAATCTCTCAAGAGATTCCAGCAACAATTGTTCTTTAGTATATTTCTCTAAATTGTAGGCGGTTAAAGTAAAGATGATCCGTTGGACAGAATGGGGAAAGATTCTCGTCACCGTATATAGTGACATCACAAATGTGACAGTGGAGATTTTCTGCATCCTTTCTCTCTCCTATTTCCACCTTCCGTCTTGTCTCTCAAGAATGGATAATCGGCCTTCCCCCCACCTAGATGTCCACATCTAACACGTTTTCCTTCAGCCCAAATGATATGCCTCGAACCAAATTGATCAGAAGCGCAGAGGGAGCTTCAATCCAAAATGTGACATGTGTATTTAATGACCTGGGTGTGTTAGATGGATCAATGTCCAGGGATCTTTACAATGTATCTTAAACGTGCTGTTTGATGGGGCTTTGTAGAGAAAGCTTGACTCTGTATCTAACCCGTGCTGTATCTGCCCTGGGAATGTTAGATGGGACAGTGTTGAGAGAGCTTTACTCTGTATCTAACACATTCTGTACCTGTCCTGGAAGTGTTTGATGGAATGATGTACAGGGAGCATTATTCTTGTATCTGCCACATGCTGAACCTGCCCTGTAAGTTACACAGTTTAGTACAGTAATAGCCGAGACAGGGACTAGTTTAATATAAGCAGAGGCATGGGCTAGTTCATTAATAGGAAAGAATGGAGCTAGTGTAATATAAAGAGTGTCTTTGTCTAGTTTATTATAAGCAGAGACAGAGTCTTGAATAATAGGAACAAAGGCATGGCATATTCCAGTAATATCTGAGACAGGGCCTAATACAATATTAGTATTTCTAGTGCAGTAATATAAGAGTTAGTGGCTCATGCAGCAATAACTGCTACTGGGACATTTTTTATTGGTTCCTGGCATGTGGGCGGGGCTATCGCTGGCAAGGCCAACCTTGATTGTCTGTCACTAATTGGCCTAGAAAATCAGGTGGTGAGCCTCCACCTTGAAATGCTGGAGTCCGTGTGGTGAAGGTACTCCCAAAATGTCAGGGAGAGCGTTTCACGTATTTGACCGAGCGATTATGAAGTTTCGGCAATAAATTTCCAAGTCAGGATGGCGCATGATTTGAAGGGTTATGTGGAGGTGATGGTGCTCTCATGAGCCGCTGCCCTTGTCTTTCTTGGTGGAAGAGGTATTAGATTCGATTAAAGTGCTGACGAAGAAGTCTTGGCGAGTTGTGCAATGCATCTTGTGGATAGTACTCACTGCAGATAAGGTGGGCCAGTGGTGGAGGTAGTGAATATTTAATGTGGTGGATGGGGTAATATAAACAGTAACAGTGTCTAGTGTAGTAATAACTGAGATAGGCTCTGGTGTATTATACAATCAAAGAATGGTCACAGGCCAGAAGAAAGCCATTCGGCCCATATAGCCCTTTCCGCTCTCTTCAAGATTATTTCAGCTAGTCCACTCCCCCACCCTTTCCCTGTGAATGTTCTTCCTTCCCATACTTATCCAATTCCCTTTGCAATGCCATGATTGACGCTGCCTCCACCACCCTTTCAGGCAGTGCATTTTTGATCCTACCACTAAGTATGTAAAACCCTTTTCCTCATCTCGCCTTTGGTTCTTCTGCCAATCATCTTAAATCTGTGTCCTCTGTTCTCGACCCTTACGGCAATGGGATAAGTTTCTCTCCAGCTACTCTGTCTAGATCCCTTATGATTTGGCACACCTCTCTCAAATCTGATCTCAACCTTCTCTGCTCTATGGAGAACAAGCCCAGCTTCTCCAGTCTATCCATAAAACTGAAGTGCTTTATCCCTGGTACCACACGTAAATATTTTCTGCCCCCTCTCTAAGAACTTCACATCCTTCCAAAGGTGCGGTGCCCAGAATTGGACACAATACTCCAGTTGAGGCCCAACCACTCTTTTATAAATGTTCATCATAACTTCCTTTCTTTGGTACCCTATTTCTATATTTGTAAGCGCAGAATCACGTATGCTTTTTAAACCACTTTCTCAGCCTGTCATGCCATCGTCAATAATTCTGCACACTTTCCCCAGGTGTCTCTGTTCATCATACACGTTAGAATTGTACACTTTAATTTATTTTGCCTCTCCTCGTTCTTTCTAGCAAAATGTATCAGTTCAAAATATTCTCCGTTTCAATTGCCACATATCCTGCCATTCCACCAGCATATCTATGTCTTCTTACAGTCATCACTATCCTCGTCACTGTTCTTCCAAGCTTTGAATAATATGAACATTTTGAAATAGTGCCCAGTACACCAAAATCTAAGTCATGAATATAAATCAAGGAAAGCAGAGTTCCTATTACCAACCACTGCGAAACACAACTGTATACCTTCCTCCAGTCCAAAAAGGCACTACACTCTGATTCCTGCCAGTCAGCCAATTTCATATCCATACTACCACTGTTCGTTTTATTTTATGGGCTGCAACTTTGCTGGCAAGGATATTTTCAAGACATTTTATCAAACGCCTTTGGAAGTGGTCTACTTCAACCTTATAAACTGAGACTGGCTCTAGTGCAGTAAAAACTGCGACGGGGTCTGTTGTAATGCGAGAAACAATACGTCAAATCATTACAGATATATTAAGCTCATGCCAGGTACAGATGCATTTTAATTTTTACCATCACTTACAGTAGTCATACACATTGGAGGTAAATCTCAGGATCTTCTGTGTGATGTTGTGGTGATCAATGGAACATAAAGTGCAGAGGCCGGTGGGGGACTGCTCATTATCCTCGGTGATTTAATCCCCTTTCCCTTTAAATACTGCGGACAGATATGGTCACCTTGGTAACGGAATGGTCAGTGTGACAGCAATTTCTAAATAAGAGCACACAAGACAATGGGTTATCAATAATTGGTAAAGTTATTAAACGACATGCAATTGCATTTTGAATATAATGAATTCCTGAAAAATAAGAATTGTAGCTAAGCATTTATCTTTGTGGAATGCACACATTATGAATGATGTGTTTTGTACACACACGCGGGCACACACACACATACACACATACACATACACACATACACACACATACATACACACATACAGAAAACTCTTTGTGTTTGCTCTTTTCAGTTGTTCATCTTCACCAAATGAAAGAATTTTCAGGTGGATATAAGGACCACGCGTGTGTTCATCCGGAAGTGCTGTGACTTCACGGTTCCAGGCTCTGTGTGACACAATAATTGGGTCACCTGGCAGCTAAATAGCAAATACTGGAGGAAAAACTATACTTAACATTAAAAAACTTGGAGGAATTGTCACATGACAAAACAAGTGTGAATTAGTGGCCTTTAACACACTGAGCGCCACTAAGTAGTGCAAAGTGCAGTGAATTGCTCACCTTCAGTCTTGTCCCTCAATCCCAGTTCAACTCTGGCAGATTGCTACAAAATTGACCACATGCGATCAACACAAATATTAATGAAACAATATTGCAATTAAATATTGCACACGGCTGTTGATAGCTGTAAACAAAACTAAACATTTACTTAAACCAAAAGTATTGCATTCTCACACGGTCTAGTGGAATATAAACATAGGCAGTGTCGAGTGTAACATAAAGAGAGACGGGGTATATGTAATATAAAAAGGGACGCAGCCTAGTTAAAATAAACAGTGACAGGCTCGAGTGTAATTTAAACTGAGACAGGGTCTAGTGTTATATAAACAGGGACAGGGCCGAGTGTAATACAAACAGTGACAGGCTCGAGTGTAATTTAAACTGAGACAGGGTCTAGTGTAATGTAACCAGATACAGGGTCTAGTTTACTATAAACAGATACAGTGCCCAGTGCCATACAAACAGAGACATGGCCTCGTGTAATATGAAGAGGGACATGGCCTGGTGTAATATAAAGATGGTATGGATCTAGTGTCATATAAACTGAGACACGATCGAGTGTAATATAAACAGAGAAAGGGGCGAGTGTAATATAAAGAGAGATATGGTCCAGTCTAATATAAAGAGAAACAGAGTCTAATGTAATAAAAACAGAGTCAGGGGCTAGTGTAATATAAAGAGAAACAGGGACTTGTGTAATATAAATAGAGATAGAGTCTAGCGTAATATACACAGAAACACGGTCTAGTGTAATATAAACAGAGACAGGGCCTAGTATAATATAACAGAGAAAGGGCCTCGTGTAATATTACCAGAGACAGGGTCGAGTGTAATATTAACAGAGATGTCCTCATGTAGCAGAAAAAGAGACAGGAGCTAATGTACTATAAACAGAGAGAGGATCTTGTGTAATAAAAACACAGGCAGTGTGTAGTGGAATAATAATAGAGAGAGGGTCGAATTTAATATAAACAGAGACGGCCTTGTGTAATAAAATTAGGGACAGGGTCGAGTGTAATCTAAACAGAGACAGGCTCCAGTGTATTACAAACAGAGACAGGATCTATTGTAATATAAACAAAGACACAGTATACTGTAATAAATATAAGAACATAAGAAATAGTAGCAGGAGTAGGCCTCCTGTCCCCTCGAGCCTGCTCTGTCATCGAATAAGATCATGGCTGAACTGATCATGCACTCAGCCCCAAGTCATGCCCGCTCCCCATATCCTTTTATTCCCTTATCGCTCAAAAATCGGTCTATTTTCGCCTTCATTATATTCAATGACCTAGCCTCCACAGCCCTCTTTGGCAGAGAAATCCATAGATTTAAAAACGTCTGAGAGGAGAAATTGCTCCTCATCTCAGGTTAAATTGGTGGTCCCCTAGTTTTATTTTCCCATATGAGTGGAAATTTCCTCTCTGCTTCCACTTATCGAGCCACCACATTATCTTAAAAAATTTAATAAGGTCACCTCTCATTCTTCTGAACACAATTGTATAGGCCCGATAAATTTGCCTATCTTCATAAATTAACCCCCTCATCTCCGAAATCAACCTAATGAACGTTCTCTGAACAACCTCCAATGCAAATATATCCTTCCTTAAATACGGTGACCAAAACTGTATGCAGTACTCTAGATGTGGCCTCACGAGTACCCTGCTCATTTGTAGCAGAACTTCTCTGCTTTTATACTCTATCCCCTTACAATAAAGGTCAACATACCTTTTGCATTCCTGATTATTTGCTGTAAAAGCATGCTAACCTTTTGTGTTTCCTGCACAAGGACACCCAGGTCTCTGTGTACTTCAGCACTTTGCAATTTTTCTCCATTTACATTTTAATTTGCTTTTCTATTTTTTCTGCCAAAGTGGATCACCTCACATTTGCCCACATTATATTCCATTTGCCAAATTTTTGACCATTCACTAAACCTGTCCATATCCCTTTGCAGATATTTTGTGTTCTCCTCACAGTTTGCTTTCCCACCCATCTTTTTATCATCAGCAAATTTAGCTACATTGCACTCAGTCCCTTCATCCATGTCATAAATATACAATGTAAATAGTTGCGGCCGCAGCAGCGATCCCTGCGGCACCACACGACACACTGTTTGCCAAGCGGAAAATTACACATTTATCCCGGCTTTCTGTTTTTAGTTATTATGCCAATACTCTATCCATGCTAATATATTACTCCAAACCATGTGAAATTATAGCTTGTGCAGTAACCTTTTATGTAGTTGCTAATCGATTGCGTTCTGGAAATACAAATACATCACATTCACTGGTTCTCACTAATCCATCCTGCTCCTCACATACTCAAAGAAATCCATCAAATTTGTCAAACATTATTTCCCTTGCATAAAACCATGCTGACTCTGTTTGGTTAAATTATGCTTTTCCAAATGTCCCGTTACGCTTTCCTTGAAAATAGACTCCAGCATTTGCCCAACGACAGATGTTAGGCACACAGGTCTATAGTTTAGAGCTTTTTGGCTCCGTCCTTTTTTATTCGGGGAGAAGATCTAGTGTAATATACACAATGACAGCGTCTCGTGTAATATAAACAAAGACAATGTCTAGTGTACTATAAACAGAAACAGGGTCTAGTGCAATATAAACAGAGACAGGCTTTGTGTAATATAAACATAGGCATGGTCTAGTGTAATATAAATAGAGACAGGGCCTAGTCCAATATATATACAGATACAGGGTCTAATGTAATATAAACAGAGAATAGGCTAGTGTAAAAGAAACATAGAAACATAGAAAATAGGAGCAGGAGTAGGCCATTCGGCACTTCGAGCCTGCACGGCCATTCAATGAGTTCCTGGCTGAACATGCAACTTCAGTACACCATTCCTGCTTTCTCGCCATACCTCTTGATCCACCTAGTAGTAAGGAATACATCTAACTCATTTTTGAATATATTTAGTCAATTGGCCTCAACAACTTTCTGTTGTAGAGAATTCCACAGGTTCACCACTCTCTGCGTAAAGAAGTTTCTCCTCATCTCGATCCTAAATGGCTTAACCCTTATCCTTCGACTGTGACCTGTGGTTCTGCACTTCCCCAACATTGGGAACATTTTTACTGCATCTAACTTGTCTAAATCCGTCCGAATTTTAAACGTTTCTGTGAGATCCCCTCTCATTCTTCTGAACGCCAAAGAATACAAGCCCAGTTGATCCAATCTTTCTTGATATGTCAGTCCCGCCATCCCGGGAATCAGTCTGGTGAACCTTCGCTGCACTCCCTCAATAGCAAGAATGTCCTTCCTCAATTTAGGAGACCAAAACTGAAGACAATACTCCAGGTGTGTCCTCATCAAGGACATGCACAACAGTAATAATACCTCCCTTCCCCTGTACTCAAATCCCCTCGCTATGAAGGCCAACATGCCATTTGTTTTCTTTACCACCAGCTGTACCTACGTGCCAACCTTCAATGACTGATGTACCATGACACCCAGGTCTCGTTGTACCTCCCCTTTTCCTAATTTGTCACCATCCAGATAATAGTCTGCCTCTCTGTTTTTACAACCGAAGTGGATAACCTCACATTTATCCACATTATACTTCATCTGCCATGCATTTGCCCACTCACCTAACCTATCCAAGTCACACTGCAGCCTCATAGCATCCTCCTCGCAGCTCACACTGCCACCTAACATAGTGTCATCCGCAAATTTGGAGCTACTGCATTTAATCCCCTCGTCTAAATCATTTATGGACAATGTAAACAGCTGGAGCCCCAGCACAGAACCATGCGGTACCCCACTAGTCACTGCCTGACATTCTGAAAAGTACTCATTTACTCCTACTCTTTGCTTCCTGTCTGCCAACCAGTTCTCAATCCACGTCAGCACACTACCCCCAATCCCATGTGCCTTAACTTTGCACATTAATCTCGTGTGGGACCTTGTCGAAAGCCTTCTGAACATCATTTGGTTCTCCCTTGTCCACTCTACTGGAAACATCCTCAAAAATTAATATATAACAAAAGACAGGGGCTAGTGCAGTAATAACTGTGACAGGGCTCTACTTTATATAAACAGAGATACCGTTGAATGTAATATAATGAGAAACATGGTTTAGCAGAATGGTAACTAAGTCAGGGCCTCAAGTCATTTAACAGAGACAGAGTCTAATGTAAAATAAACAGCGACAAAGTCGAGTGTAATATAAAACGGGACATGGTCTAGTGTAATATAAAGAGAGACAGGGTCTAGTGTAGAAGAAAGCGAGACAGGGTGTAGTTTAATAAAAACTGAGGGAGGGTCGAGTGTAACACAAACCGAGAGAGGGTCAAGTTTAATATAAATAGAGATATGGTCTCGTGCAATACAATACGGACAGTATCTAGTCTAATATACACAGATACATGGTCTAGTCTAATATAAACAGAGGCAGGGTCGAGTGTAATATAAACAGAGACAGAATGTAGTGTAATGTAAAGCGAGACAGGATTTCGCGTAATATAAACAGAGACATGGTCTAGATTAATATAAATAGAGACACAGTGCAGTGTAATATAAACAGAGACATGGTCTAGCGTGGTATAAACAGAAACAGGAACTAGTGTAAGTTAACAAAGATCGGTTCGAGTACAACACATAAAATATGGTTTAATATGTAAAAAAGACCGTGCCTTGGGTAGTAATAACTGAGACAGTGCGCAATGTAATATAAACAGAGACACCGTTGAATGAAATATAAAGAGAAATAAGGTTAACTGAGTCAGGGCCTAGAGCCCTCTAAGCAGAGAAAACTCTATGTAATGTAAGCAGAGACTATACTAGTGCAGTAATAACTGAGACAGGGTTTAATATAATAAAATAGAAACAGGGTCTGGTGTAAAATAAACAAAGACATGGTCTAGTGCAGAAATAACTGCGACAGGGTCTAATATAATATAAATGGAGTTAGGGACCTGTGAAACAATAATTGAGACAGGCCTAAATACAATCAAAACAAAGACAGTGCCGAGTTTAATGTAAACCGGCACGTGGCTTTGCGCAGTAATAGCTGTGCCCTCTGGATAATGGCCTTCTTGCCAGTGTAAACCTTTTCATGGAATCATAAGAACATAAGAACATAACAAATAGGAGCAGGTGTAAGCCAGCTGGCCCTTCGATCCTGCTCCAAAATTGAACGCCATCACGGCTGATCTGATCATGGACTGAGTTCCACTTCCCTGCCCACTCCCCATAACCGTTCATTCCCTTATCGCTCAAAAATCTGCCTAGCTCTGCCATAAATATATTCAATGGCCCTGCCTCCACGGCTCTATGAGGCAGCGAATTCCACAGATTTACAACTCTCTGAGGGAAGAAATTCCTCCTCATCTCAGTTTTAAATGGGCAGCCCCTTATTCTGAGATCATGTCCCCAAGTTTTATTTTCAACCGATGAATACAAATATCCTCTCTGCATCCACCTTGTCGAGCCGCACATTACCTTATACTTTGCGATAACATCCTATCTCATTGTTCTTAACTACAATATGTATAGGCCCACCCTATTCAACCTATCTTCATAAGTCATCCCCCTCATGTCCGGAATGAACCTAGTGAATCTTCTCTGAACAGCCTCTAATGCAAGTATGTCATTCCTTAAACACTGAGAATAAAACTACGCAGTGCACCAGGTGTGGCCTCACCAATACATTTTAAAGTTGTAGCAGGCCTTCTTTGCTTTTATACTTTATCTCCCTTGCAATAAAGGCCGGCATTCCATTTGCCTTCCTAATTACTTGCATTAACCAGAATATTAACTTTTTGTGTTTCATGAACAAGGACACCTAGCTCCCTCTGTCCTGCAGCACTTTGCAATTTTTCCCATTAAATTATAATTTGCTTTTCTATTTTTTCTGCCAAAGTGGATAACGTCACACTTTCCGACATTATACTCCATCTGCCAAATTGTTGCCGACTAACTTAGCCTGTCTGTATCCATTTGCAGATATTTTGTGTTCTCCTCACAATTTGCTTTCCCACCCATCTTTGTTATCATCGCATGTTTGGCTGCATTACACTCGGTCCCTTCATCCATGTCATTAACATATTATAAAATTTGAGGATACAATACTGATCCCGTCGGCACCACACTAGTCACTTTTTGCCAACCGGAAAATGACCCATTTCTCCCCACTCACTGTTTTCTGTTAGTTAGCCAACCTCTATCAATGCTAATACATTAGCCCCAACCCCGTGAAATTTGATCTTGTGCAGGAACTTTTTATGTGGCACCTAATCGATTGCCTTCCAGCAATCCAAATATAACACATAAACTGTTTCTCCAATATCCACCCTGCTCGTTGCATCCTCAATGAACACAACCAAATTTGTCAAACATGAATTTCTTTTCATAAAACCATGCTGACTTTGCTTGATTGAATTTTGTGCTTCCAAATATCCCACTTTTGCTTCCTTAATAATGGAGTCCAGCATTTTTCCAACGACAGATTTTAGGCTAACTTGTCTATAGTTTCCTGCTTTTTGCCTGTCCCCTTTTTAAAATCGGGGCAGGATCTCGTTTGATATAAACAGAGACAGTGTCTAGTATCATTTAAGCAGAAACAATGTCTAGTGTAAAATAAGCAGAGACAGCGTCCAGTGTAATATATACTGAGACAGGGTCTAGTGTAATATAAACAGAGACAGCGTCTAGTGTAATATAAACAGAGACAGGGTCTAACCTAATATAAGCAGAGAGAGGGTCTAATGTAATATAAATAGTGTTTGGATCTAATGAAATATAATCAGAGACATGGTGTAGTAGAGTAATAACTGAGAAACAATCTGCTGTGATTTCATAGTGTCTCAGACAATTATGGCACAGGAACGCCATTCATTCCATCGCGCCTCTACTGACTCTGAGTGAAAACAATTTCTTCTCTTCTCCGCTCTAGACCTTTTGTCAATGCTTTTAAATCTAGGACCACTGCATAGTGGGAGCCGATACTATATCATTGAATCTTGGAAATTTACAGCACGGAAGGAGGCCATTTCAGCTCATTCTATCAGCGCCAGCTTACCAAGAGCTATCCTGCTTAAGCCCACTTTCCAGCTCTTGCTCTGCAGCCTGTAGGTTACGACAGGTTAATTAAACATCCAAGTACCTTTTAAATGTAGTGAGGATTCCTGCTTCTACCAAAATTTCATGCATTGCGTTTCAGACCCCCACCACCCTCTCGATGAAGAAATATCCCCTCTATACTATAAAAACAAGTTTTAATGTTGAAGACCTCTATTAGATCACTTATCAAACTTCTCTGATACCAGGAGACCAGATCTAACTTTTCCACTCTCTAATTGAAGTCCCTCATTCCTGGTAACAACCCGCTAAACCTCTTCAGTGCCCTTTCTAGTGTCCGTACATCATTATGGAAATGTGGTGCCCAAAATTGTCCATAATATTCCATCTGAGATCTAAGGTCTAATATAAGCAGAGATAACTTGCAATGCATTAATAACTGGGCCAGCATCCAGAGTGATTTAAATAGAGACTGGGTCTAGTGCATGGTAAACAGAGACGGCTCTAGTTAACATAAAAAGAGACAGGTTCTAGTGTCGTATAAACAGAGACAGGGTCTCGTGTAAATTAAACAGAGACAGGATCTAGTGTAATATAAACAGTAACAGGGTCCAATGTAGAAATAACAGATACAAGGCCTAGTGCAATATAAGCAGAGCCAGTGTAGAGCGCAGTATAAACAGAGGCATGATCTCGTGTAATATAAAGAGAGACGGGGTCTTAAGTAATATAATCGGAGACAAGGTATAGTGTAATATAAACAGTAGCAGGGTCTAGTGCAATATAATCAGAGACAGGATCGAGTGTAATATAAGGAGAGACAGCGTCTACTGTAATATAAACAGAGACAGTGTCTAGTGTAATCTAATCAGTGTAAAACAGAGTCCAGTGGAGTTCTACATTTTAAATATCTTGCTTGTGCTTACGGTACTTCTTACTAGTGGAAACGTTTTTTTAACTTTTCATAATTTTGCACACCTCGAATAAATCGCCCTTAATATTTTCGAATCTAAGGAGCACAATTCCAATTTCCCGCTGCTCTACTTATGCACCTCACGGATATCCAGATGCGACTTCGCTTAGAGTTTTATATTGAAATCCCATCCTACAACAGTGCCGGAATCCCAGGCAAGATAAGAGAATTAGCCGTGGGAATTAATCCCACCGTGTGAAACTCGGCTCAGGCCCTGAACTTCAGACACATTGAGCTCAATGGCAACATCTTAAAAACCAAGCTGTGATATATTAAAGCCCGGGTGCAGCGGGATCACTCTTTCCTCTGAGTCAGAAGGTTGTGGGTTAAAACCCCCTCTCCAGACACTGAGCACATAATCTCGGCTGACATTCCCGCTACCAGTAACTGATGGGGTGCTAGACTGTTGGAGGTATAATCTTTCAAATGAGACGTTACATCGGCTGAGTCTTCCTTTTCAGTTGGATGTAAAAGATTGAATGTCACTATTTTAAATCGCAGGGGAGTTCACCCCGGTGACCAAGACAAATATTTATCCATTAACCAGCATCGCTGAAGAACAGACTGTCTGGCCATTATCACATTACGTTTGTGGGAACTTGCTGTGCACAATTTGACTGCCATGCTTCGTACATTACAACAGCGACTACACCTGAAACATACTTCATTGGCTGAAAATCGCTTTGGGAAATGCCGAGGCAGTGAAACTGGTGAAAGTTATTTCAAATATCAACATTTGAAAATACTCGTGGCAATAGGTCACTCCTCTGGTCGCTGTTTTAATTGATTTAGATTAAATGGCTTGAATCCTGCGCTAAATGGACATCTAGTGAAATACTAGTCCGTTCAGAGAAGTTCCGTTGATTTTGACAGCAGAACTTTCAGGACTGAATTATTAACCTCAATATTTTCCCTTTGATATAAATCACATCTATTCTAATTGAACAAAACATAAACCGATGTCACTGCTCGAGATATTTCCGTTTGTTTATATCAACTGTCAATATTCTTAAAATAAACCAGTGTTGTGAGTTGAAACTAATCAGTGAGCGACTTTGTGGACCTTGTTTTGCTGCCAGGAACACCATGAAAACGAATAAGCTGTTGATGTAAATAAACACAGAAATAGATGTCCCAGCTTAGAATAGTGAGCGTCAGGAACACTCTAAATGTTACCCACCAACACACAATAGTAAAAACAGACCGAGAAATGCAAATATCTCAACGGACTCCAGCAACAATTGATTTTTGAGATATTTCTATAAGTTATAGGAGAATAAAATAATGATGATGTCCACGGTCTAAATGGGGAAAAATTATAGTCACCGTATATGTTGACAGTTCAAATGTATTAGTGGCGATTCCATGTATCCCCTTCTTCTCTGCCTCTCTCTCTCCTTGTCTCTAAAGAAAGCAACATTATCTTTACCTCACAATAAGAAGTCAATGTCTATTTACAGGCCTCGAACCAAATTGGTGGCCGTGCGGAGCGATACATTTATTCCAAAATATTTCCTGTGAACTCAATGATCTGGGAGTGTTTGATTGGACAGTGGAGAGGGAACGTTACTCTGTATCGCCTCCATGCACTAACATCCATAGTAGTGTTTGATGGGGCAGTGCAGAGGTAATGTTATACTGTATCTAACCCCTGCCATATCTGCCCTGTGAGTATTTGATGGCACAGTGTAGAGGGAGCATTACTCTGCATAGGTTCGCGCTGTACCTGCCCTGGATGTGTATGATGGCAGAGTGTGACACCACTATCCTTGGAAAATGTTAATATCAGTGCGATTTCACGTATATTGCATTTTGCTTTACCTGTTTGACTTAATTACGGCAGCAGCACCTAAACACTGGGTGACGTCGTTCTTCAAGACCATGCAATGTCATCAATGTGACTAGGTCGCCATAGCAACATCAGTGCGATCTCTGACCCTCACCTACACGGATGCTCGATGTGACCGATATTGAAAAGCCTACGCCCCAGGGTGTAGTGCAGTAATAACCGAGACTGGTCTAATTGTAACATAGACAGCGACAGGACATAGATTCATGTTAAAAAATACAGCGTCTTGTGTTATATCACCAGAGCCTGGGCCCAGTGTAGAGGGAGCGTTACTCTGCATAGGTTCGCGCTGTACCTGCCCTGGATGTGTATGATGGCAGAGTGTGACACCACTATCCTAATATAAACAGAGACAGGGTCTTGTGTAATATAATTCGAAACAGGTCGAGTGTAATTTAATCAGAGACAGGATCCAGTGTAATATAAACAGAGATATGGTCTATTTTATTAATAACTGTCACAGATTCTTCTGTAGACTACACGGAGATAGGATCTGGTATAATATAAACAGAGACATGGACTATTATAATATAAACAGAGGCACGTTCTATTGTAATATAAACAGAGACAGGATCAAGTGTAATATTAACAGGGGCAGGGAATATTGTAATATAACAGAGCGCCTTGTGCTGTAATAACGGAAACATGGCCTCTTGGAATAGTAGCAGAGTCGGGGCATAGAGTAATTTATATAGATACAGGGTCTGATGTAAAATAAACACAGATAGGGCCTAGCGTAATAAAAATAGAGATTGGATCGAGTGTAATATATATAGACACAGGCTACAGTGTAAAATAAAGAGAGACAGGGTCTAATGTAATATAAACTTCGACAGAGTAGAGTGTAATAAAGACAGAGACAGGATCAAATGTAATATGAACAGAGACGGGGTCTAGTGTAATCTAAACAGAGACAGGGTCAAATCTAATAGAACAGAAGCTCTAATGCATTAATCACTGAGATAGATGCTAGCGCAATATAAACAGGCATACGTCCGAGTGCAATATAAACAGACTCCAGGACGAGTGTATTAAAAATGGAGACATGGTTTATAGAAGTAACATTCGACACAAAGTCCAGCGAAATATAAACAGAGGCATAGAATCATAGAATCGCAGAAATTTACAGCATGAAAGGAGGCCATTGTGGCCCATCGTTTCCGCATCTGGTGACCAAGAGCTATCCAGCCTTATCCCACGAATCAGCTCCTGTTCCTTAGCACTGTAAGGTACGGTAATTTAATTGCACACCCAAGTATTTTTAAATGTGGTGAGCGTTTCTGCCTCTACCACCCGTTCAGCCAGTGACACCCCCACAGCTCTCCCAGTGAAGACATTTACCCTCAAATCGCCTCTAAACCTTCGACCAATTAGATTAAATCTGTGTCCCTTAGTTGTTGAACCATCGGCCAAGGGAAAATGTTCCTTCCTATCTACTCTATCGAGGCCCCTCATAATTATATACACCTCAATCTGGTCTCCCCTCAGCCTCCTCTATTCCAAAGTAAATAGACCCATCATCTCCAAACTTTCCTCATTGAAATAATTCACCAGCATAGGCAATCTCCTCTGCACCCTTTTCAGTACAATCACATCTTTCCTGTAATGTGATGACATGAACTGCACGCTGTAATCCAGCTGCGCCCTGTTATACAGTTCAAATATAAATTCCCTACTCTTATATTCAATGCATCGACTAATAAAGGCAATATTCAATATGCCTTCTTGACACCTTATCCAACTGACCTGCTACAATCAGGCATCTGTGGACATGCACCCCAAGGTCGGGGGCTACCCTGTGTATACATGTGCCCCTAGGGATCCATGTGCGTGAAACACATAAGTGTAGTATGCAGGTAGAGAAATGATGAGGAAGATAAATGGAATCTTGGCCTTTATTGCAAAGTGTATGGAGTATAAAAGCAGGGAAGACTTGCTGAAGTTATACATGGTATTGGTGAGGCCATACCTGGAATACTGCATGCAGTTTTGGTTTCCATATTTAGGAAAGGATATACTTGCTTTGGAGACAGTTCAGAGAAGGTTCACTGGGTTGATTCCGGAAATGAGGGGGTTGAATTATGAGGAATGATTGAGCAGGTTGGGCCTCGACTCATTGGAATTCAGAAGAATGAGAGGTGAACTTATCGAAATGTAGAAGATTATGAGGAGGCTTGACAAGATGGATGGAGAGAGGATGTTTCCACTGGAAAGGTAGACTGGATCTATAGGGCATAATCTTAAAATACTGTGCCTCCCATTGAAAACTGAGAATTGGAGAAACTTCCTCTCTCAGAGGGTTGTAAATCTGTGCAATTCGTTGCCTCAGAGAGCTGTGGAAGCTGGGACATTGAATAAATTTGAGACAGAAATAGACAGTTTCTTAAAGGATAAGGGGATAACGGGTTATGGGGAGTGGGCAGGGAAATGGACCTCAGTCCATAATCGGATCAGCCATGAATGTATTAAATGGTGGAGCAGGCTCGAGGGGCCGTATGGCCTATTCCTCATCCAATTTCTTATGTTCTTATTAAGGTCCCCTTCCCCTCTACATTTTAGAGTGTCATACCGTTTAATATATATTACTTACCATATTAGACCTCCCCAAATGCATTACCTCACACTTATCCGGATTTAATTCCATTTGCCACTGTTCTGCCCAGATGACCAGTACATTGATATCTTCTTGCAATCTGAAGCTTTCTTCTTCATTATCAACCACGCAGCCTATTTTAGTTTCATCTGCAAACTCCTTAATCATACCCGCAGCAGTCAATGCAGATTATTGATATATACCTCAAAAAGCAAGAGGTCCAGCACTGAGCCCTGCGGAACCCTGCTGGAAACAGCCTTCCATTCACACAAACATCCATCAACCATTACTCTTTACTTTCTCCCTCTGAGCCAATTTTGGATCTAGCTTGCCACTTTGCCCTGGAACCCATGGGCCTTTATTTTCCTGACCAGTCTGCCATGTTGCACCTTGCCAAAAGCTTTGCTAAAATCCGTATATGTCCTGCCCTCATCGTCCCTCACGATTACGTCCACGAAAAAATCAACAAGTTAGTAAGACACGACCTTCCCTTCAAAAATCCATGCCGGCTGTCTTTGATTAATCCATGTGTTTCTACGAGAAGATTTATCCTGTCCCTCAAGATTGTTTCCAATAATTTTGCCATGCCTGAATTTAGGATGACTGGCCTGAAATTACTCGATCTATCGTTTTCTCTCTCTTTAAACAAAGATACAACTTTAGTTGTGCTCCAGTCGACTTGCACAACACCTGTAGCCAAGAGAACTGCAAAATGTTGATCAGAGCCCCTGATATTTCCTCTTTTCATTGGTCCAATATAGTATAATCAGAGTCAGCATCTAGTGCATTATAACTAGAGACAGATATTAGTGTAATATAAACAGGTATAGCGTCTAGTACCATCATAAATGAGACTGGGCCGAGTGTAATATACACAGTGACACGTTCTAGTGCATTACCGACTGCGCCAGGCTCTAGTGTTATATATACATTATCAGGGCCTTGTTTATTTTATAAAGAGACCGGCTATAGTGTAGTGTAAACAGTGACAGGTCGAGTGTCATATAAATAGAGACATGGTCTAATGCAGTAAACTGAGAACAGATCTAGTATAATATGAACAGGGATTGGGAAAGTGCAGTAATAAGTACGACAGGACCCCTTGTAATATTAGCAAAAAGAGGGGTCAGTGTAATATACTAATAGGTAGTGTCTAGTTTACTATATACTGAGATATTGCTGAGTGCGGTAATAACTGAGACAGGTTCTAGTGTAACATAAACAGTGACAGCATCTAATGTAAAATAAACAATGAGAGAGTCTAATGTAATATAACCTATGATATGCTCCAGTGTGTTAATAACTGAGACAAGGCTAAGTGTAATGTTAACATAGAGGGCCTGGTGCAGTAATGCCTGAGATAGAGTCGTTTAATATCAACAGAGAAATGGTCGAATGCAGTAATAACTGGGCCAAACTAAAGATAATACAAACAGACAGATTGTCTAACACATATAAATGAGGCCGGGCCTAGATTAATTTAAAAGGAAACATCGTCTAATATAGCATAAAGCGAAACAGGGTCTATTGTAATATAAACAGGGACAGGGTGTAGTACAATACAAACAGAGACAGCGTCTAGGGTAATATAAAGAGAGACAAGGTCTAGCGTATTATAAAAGGAGACAGGGTCCAGTACATTACAAACAGTGACAGTATCTAGTGTAATCTAAAGAGAGACAGGGTCCAGTGTAATATAAACAGAGATAGGGTCGAGTGTAAAAAAACAGAGGCTGGTTCTAGTGTAATATAAAAAGGGACACGGTATAGTGTAATATAAAGAGGGACAGGGTATAGCATAATATAAACAGAGACAGGGTCTGTTGTAATATAAACACAGACAGGATCCTTCATAATATAAACAGAGTCAGGGTCTACTGTAATATAAACAGCGACAGGGTCTAGTGAAATATAAACAGAGACAGGGTCTAGTATAATATAAATGGCTAAAGGGTCTAGTGGAGTATTAACTGAGGCAGTGTCCAGTGGAGAAATAACTGAGAGACGATCTTCTGTGATTTTATCGAATCACAGAAACTTACTGCATAAATGAGCCATTCGGTCCATCGCGCCTGTGCTGACTCTGAGTGACAACACATTTTCCTTTTCTACCCTCTAGATCATTGGGAATGCTTTTAAATCTATTACCTCTGCTTAGTGGGAACCGATACTTATATCATAGAATCATAGAAATTTACAACATAGAAGGAGGCCATTTCAGCTCATCGTATCAGCGCCGGACGACCAAGAGCTATCCAGCGCCGGCCGACCAAATCACACTTTCTAGCTTAGTCCATGGTCCTGTAGGTTACAACACTTTAATTGCACCTCCAATTACATTTTAAAAGTGATGAGGATTACGGCCTCTACCACTCTGTCAGACAGTGAGTTCCAGATCCCCACCACCCTCGACGTGAAAAAATATCCCATCATATCTCCTCTACACTATTAAAACATCTCATCTTATTGAAAAGAACTATTAGCTCATTTCATAAAATTCTCTGCACTACGGAAAACTGTTCTCACTTTTCTAACCTCGAGTTGAAGTCCATCGTCCCTGGTAACAACCTGATAAACCTCTTTTCGATGCTTTCTGTTCCCCTTACAGCGTTATGGAAATAAGGTGCCCAGAAATGTCCATAATACTCCAGCAGAGACCTAATGCGTCATATAAACAGATATAAGGTGCAATGCAGTAATAACTGAGCCAGGGGCTAGAGCAATTTAAACAGAGACTGGGTCCAAAATAATTCAACAGAGACAAGGACTTGTGTAATAAAAACAAAGACAAGGTCTAGTGTAATATAAACAGTGACGTAAACCGACAGTAATGTAAACCTATCAAGAAAGACTGGATCAACTGGGCTTGTATTCACTGGATTTCAGAAGAATGAGAGGGGACCTCATAGAAACGTTTAAAATTCTGACGGGTTTAGACAGGTTAGATGCAGGAAGAATGTTCCCAATGTTGGGGAAGTCCAGAACCAGCGGTCACAGTCTGAGGATAAGGGGTAAGCCATTTAGGACCGAGATGAGGAGAAACTTCTTCACCCAGAGAGTGGTGAACCTGTGGAATTCTCTACCACAGAAAGTAGTTGAGGCCAATTCACTAAATATATTCCAAAGGGAGTTAGATGAAGTCCTTACTACTCGGGGGATCAAGGGTTATGGCGAGAAAGCAGGAAGGGGGAACTGAAGTTTCATGTTCAGCCATGAACTCATTGAATGGCGGTGCAGGCTAGAAGGGCTGAATGGCCTGCTCCTGCACCTATTTTCTATGTTTCTATGTTTCTATGTGACAGGGTCTGGTGCCAGAGAGACAAATATATGGTCTAGTGTAATATAAACAGGCAGGATCTAGTACAGTTAACAACTGAGATATGGTCTCCTGTAATATAAAGAGAGACAGGGTCTGGTGTATGCAAAGCAGATACAGGGTCTAGTGTAATATAAATAGAGAGTGTTTAGTGTAATATAAGCAGGAACATGGTCGTGTTTAATATAAACAGATAAATGTTCTAGTTCAGTTATAACTGAGACAGGGTCTGGTGTAATCTAAACAGAGACATTGTCTCGTGTAAAATAAACTGGGGCATGGTCAATTACAACTGAGGCATGACCTGAGGTAATAGAATCATGTCTAGAGCAGTAATATTTCACACGCTTCCTAAATTAATACTGTCAGATACAACGTCTAATGCATTAATGATTAGAAAGGATTTAATGTAATATAACCAGAGGCAGGGTCTAATGTAATATAAACAGAGACAAGGTATAATGTAATTTAAACAGAGGCAAGGTCTGGTGTAATTTAAACAGAGATATGGTCTTGTTTAATATGACCAGAAACGGGGTCAAATGCAATACATAAAATGTTCTAGTGCTGTAATCACTAAGACAGCCCACTAAATATCTTGCCAATGCTGTTAAATCTATGACCTATGCTTAGTGACCTAAGCGCCAGAGGGAACCTATCTTCTATACCTACTCTATCAAAAACTCACATCATCTTGAAGATCTTTATTAGCTCGCTTCTTAAACTTCACTGTTCTAGGAGAACACTTGTAACTTTTTAAAGCTCTTCTTCTCCGTGAAGCATCTCCTCCTTGGTGACAACCTGTTAAACTTTTTCTGTACCGTTTCTAATGTGTTTATTGCGCTTCTGAAATGTGGTGCCTAGAATTGTCCATAAGACTCAAGCTGAGGCCTACGGCCTAATATAAATAGAGATACAGTGCAATGCAGTAATATATGAGACACGGCCTAAGGCAATATAAACATAGCCATGTCAAAGGCAGTAGTATTTCAGACAGGGCTGGATTTAATACAGCCAAATAAATGGTCACGTGCAGTAATAACAGAGACAAGTCTAGTTTAATATAAACATAGACAGGATCTAGTGTAATATAAATAGAAATATGGGCGAGTGTAACATCAAAAGCGACAGGCTCTAGTGTAACAGAAAGAGAGACAGGGCCTAGTATAATACAAAATGCGACACTGTCCAGTGTAATATAAACAGAAACAGGGCCTGGTGTAATATAAACTGAGAGAGGATCTAGTGAAATGTAAACAGGGACAGGGTCTAGTGTAATATAAACTGAGACAGGGTCTAGTGAAATATAAACAGAGACAGGGTCTAGTATAATATAAATGGCTAAAGGGTCTAGTGGAGTATTAACTGAGGCAGTGTCCAGTGGAGAAATAACTGAGAGACGATCTTCTGTGATTTTATCGAATCACAGAAACTTACTGCATAAATGAGCCATTCGGTCCATCGCGCCTGTGCTGACTCTGAGTGACAACACATTTTCCTTTTCTACCCTCTAGATCATTGGGAATGCTTTTAAATCTATTACCTCTGCTTAGTGGGAACCGATACTTATATCATAGAATCATAGAAATTTACAACATAGAAGGAGGCCATTTCAGCTCATCGTATCAGCGCCGGACGACCAAGAGCTATCCAGCGCCGGCCGACCAAATCACACTTTCTAGCTTAGTCCATGGTCCTGTAGGTTACAACACTTTAATTGCACCTCCAATTACATTTTAAAAGTGATGAGGATTACGGCCTCTACCACTCTGTCAGACAGTGAGTTCCAGATCCCCACCACCCTCGACGTGAAAAAATATCCCATCATATCTCCTCTACACTATTAAAACATCTCATCTTATTGAAAAGAACTATTAGCTCATTTCATAAAATTCTCTGCACTACGGAAAACTGTTCTCACTTTTCTAACCTCGAGTTGAAGTCCATCGTCCCTGGTAACAACCTGATAAACCTCTTTTCGATGCTTTCTGTTCCCCTTACAGCGTTATGGAAATAAGGTGCCCAGAAATGTCCATAATACTCCAGCAGAGACCTAATGCGTCATATAAACAGATATAAGGTGCAATGCAGTAATAACTGAGCCAGGGGCTAGAGCAATTTAAACAGAGACTGGGTCCAAAATAATTCAACAGAGACAAGGACTTGTGTAATAAAAACAAAGACAAGGTCTAGTGTAATATAAACAGTGACGTAAACCGACAGTAATGTAAACCTATCAAGAAAGACTGGATCAACTGGGCTTGTATTCACTGGATTTCAGAAGAATGAGAGGGGACCTCATAGAAACGTTTAAAATTCTGACGGGTTTAGACAGGTTAGATGCAGGAAGAATGTTCCCAATGTTGGGGAAGTCCAGAACCAGCGGTCACAGTCTGAGGATAAGGGGTAAGCCATTTAGGACCGAGATGAGGAGAAACTTCTTCACCCAGAGAGTGGTGAACCTGTGGAATTCTCTACCACAGAAAGTAGTTGAGGCCAATTCACTAAATATATTCCAAAGGGAGTTAGATGAAGTCCTTACTACTCGGGGGATCAAGGGTTATGGCGAGAAAGCAGGAAGGGGGAACTGAAGTTTCATGTTCAGCCATGAACTCATTGAATGGCGGTGCAGGCTAGAAGGGCTGAATGGCCTGCTCCTGCACCTATTTTCTATGTTTCTATGTTTCTATGTGACAGGGTCTGGTGCCAGAGAGACAAAGATATGGTCTAGTGTAATATAAACAGGCAGGATCTAGTACAGTTAACAACTGAGATATGGTCTCCTGTAATATAAAGAGAGACAGGGTCTGGTGTATGCAAAGCAGATACAGGGTCTAGTGTAATATAAATAGAGAGTGTTTAGTGTAATATAAGCAGGAACATGGTCGTGTTTAATATAAACAGATAAATGTTCTAGTTCAGTTATAACTGAGACAGGGTCTGGTGTAATCTAAACAGAGACATTGTCTCGTGTAAAATAAACTGGGGCATGGTCAATTACAACTGAGGCATGACCTGAGGTAATAGAATCATGTCTAGAGCAGTAATATTTCACACGCTTCCTAAATTAATACTGTCAGATACAACGTCTAATGCATTAATGATTAGAAAGGATTTAATGTAATATAACCAGAGGCAGGGTCTAATGTAATATAAACAGAGACAAGGTATAATGTAATTTAAACAGAGGCAAGGTCTGGTGTAATTTAAACAGAGATATGGTCTTGTTTAATATGACCAGAAACGGGGTCAAATGCAATACATAAAATGTTCTAGTGCTGTAATCACTAAGACAGCCCACTAAATATCTTGCCAATGCTGTTAAATCTATGACCTATGCTTAGTGACCTAAGCGCCAGAGGGAACCTATCTTCTATACCTACTCTATCAAAAACTCACATCATCTTGAAGATCTTTATTAGCTCGCTTCTTAAACTTCACTGTTCTAGGAGAACACTTGTAACTTTTTAAAGCTCTTCTTCTCCGTGAAGCATCTCCTCCTTGGTGACAACCTGTTAAACTTTTTCTGTACCGTTTCTAATGTGTTTATTGCGCTTCTGAAATGTGGTGCCTAGAATTGTCCATAAGACTCAAGCTGAGGCCTACGGCCTAATATAAATAGAGATACAGTGCAATGCAGTAATATATGAGACACGGCCTAAGGCAATATAAACATAGCCATGTCAAAGGCAGTAGTATTTCAGACAGGGCTGGATTTAATACAGCCAAATAAATGGTCACGTGCAGTAATAACAGAGACAAGTCTAGTTTAATATAAACATAGACAGGATCTAGTGTAATATAAATAGAAATATGGGCGAGTGTAACATCAAAAGCGACAGGCTCTAGTGTAACAGAAAGAGAGACAGGGCCTAGTATAATACAAAATGCGACACTGTCCAGTGTAATATAAACAGAAACAGGGCCTGGTGTAATATAAACTGAGAGAGGATTTAGTGAAATGTAAACAGGGACAGGGTCTAGTGTAATATAAACTGAGACAGGGTCTAGTGCAGCAATACATTGTAAATCTCTGGCTTGTGGTTAATGTATGTCCTATGAGTACAACAGGTTTCTGACTAAATACTCGAAAAAACTCCGCTTAATTTTGATCATATTATTAAATCGCCCTTCGGAACTAAGGAGAATAATTGCAGTTTCCTGCTGCTCTACTGGTGCACCTCACAAACATCCAGATGCGGAGTTGCTAACATTTTATATGGAAATCCCATCTTCGAACAATGCTGGAATATCATCCCAGGCAAGATAAGTGAATTAGCACCGGGAATTAAACTGACCGTGTGAAACTCGGTTCAGGCCCTGAAATTTGACACTCTGAACTAAATGACAACATTTTAAAAAGCAAGCTGTGATGTATTAAAGTCCCGGTACAATGGGATCACTCTCCCCGCTGAGTGAGAAGGCTTTGCGGTTCAACCCCTCTCCAGAGGTTGAGCACATAATATCGGCTGGCACTCCCGGTACCAGTACTGAGGGACGGGCGGCGTGTGGGGGGGAGCGGGGTATATTGCCAGTGGTGCAGTCTTGCGGATGAGACGTTACATCTGCTGAGTCTTCCCTCGCAGTTGGATGTAAGAGATTGAATGCACAATTTTAAATAGCAGGAGAGTTCACCCCAGTGTCCATTACACATATTTATCCATTAACAAACATCGCTAAACAATAGATTCTGTGATTATTGTCACATTTATGGGAGCTTGCTGTACGCAATTTGACTCCACCTTTTCTACGTTGCAAAAGTGACCACACTTCAAATGTACTTCATTGTAAAGCGCTTTTGGACATACAGGAGGCAGAGAGTAGGGATAAATGGGTCCTTTTCAGAATGGCAGGGAGTGCCTAGTGGGATACTGCAGGGTTCAGTGCTGGGAGCCCAGCTTTTTGCAATAAACATTAACGATTTGGATGACGGAATTGAGTGTAATATCTCCAAGTTTGCAGATGACACTAAGCTGGATGGCGGTGTAAGTTGTGAGGAGGAAGCTAAAATGCTGCAGGGTGATTGGACAGTTGGTGAGTGAGCAATAGCGTGGCAGATGCATATAATATGGATAAATGTGAGGTTATCCATATTGGTGGCAAAGACACGAAGGCAGAATATTATCTGAATGTTGGCAGATTAGGAAAAGGGGATGTGCAGCAAGACCTGGGTGTCATGGTACATCAGTTGGCATGCGGTTTCAACAGGCGTTGAAGAAGGCAAATTATATGTTAGCCTTCATAGATAGGGATTTGAGTGTAGGAGCAGGGGGGCCTTAACGCAGTTGTACAGGGCTTTAGTGAGGCCTCACCTGGAATATTGTGTTCAGTTTTGTCTCCTAATCTGAGGAAGGAGTTCTTGCTATTGAGGGAGTACAGCGAAGGTTCACCACACTGATTACCGGGATGGCAGGACTAACATATGAGGAGAGACTGGATCGACGGAGCCTGTATTCACTGGAGTTTAGAAGGAGGAGAGGGGATCTCATAGAAACATATAAAATTCTGCCGGGATGCAGGAAGGATGTTCCCGATGTTGGGGAAGTCCAGAACCAGGGGCCATAGTATAAGGATAAGGGGTAAGCCATTTAGGACTGAGATGAGGAGGAACTCCTTCACCCAGACAATTGTTAACCTGTGGAATTCCCTACCGCAGAGAGTTGCAGATGCCAGTTCATTGGATATATTCAAGAGGGTGTTAGAAATCGCCCTTACGGCTAAACGGGTCAAGGGGTATGGAAAGAAAGCAGGAAAGGGGTATTGAGGTGAATAACTTGCCATGAGCTTATTGAATGGTGATGCAGGCACGAAGGGCCGAATGGTCTACTCCTGCACCTATTTTCTATGTTTCTATGTTTCTATTCCAAGGATGTGAAATTCGTTTCAAGTTATTTCTAAATGTCAACATTTAAAATAGTCATTGCAATAGGTGACTCATCGAGTCATTGTTTTAACTTGTTTAGTTTAAATGACTTGAAACTTCTGCGAAATGGATATCCTGTGAAATACTCGTCTGTTCAGAGAAGTTCCACTGATTTTGCTAGCAGAATTTTCAGAACTGAACTTTTAATTTTAATATTTTTCCTTTGATATAAATCACATCTGTTCTAATTGAACAAAACAAACACCGATGTCACTGCGCTAGATATTTCCATTTCTTTGTAACCACAGTCAATATTCTTAAAAGTAAACGCATGTTGTGAGTTCAAACTAATCAGATAGTGAATTTGTGGATCTTGATTTGCTGCCATTAACACTTCATGGAAACCAGTGATGTGTTTTTCTGAATAAATACAGAAATAGGAGGCCCGTATTAGAGCATTGAACGAAAGAAGCACAATAAATGTTTCCCCTCCAACACAGAATAGGAATAAAGAGAGAGAAAAATGCAACTGTCTCAACGGATTCCAGCAACAATTGTTTTTTGGGATATTTCTATAAGCTATAGGAGAATAAATTAAAGATGATATCCACGGTCAGAATGGGGAACAATTATTGTCACCGTATATAGTGACAGCTCATATGTATTAGTGTCGATTCCCTGTAGCCCCTCACTCTCTGCCTCTCTCTCCTATTACCACCATCTTTCTTACCTCCAAAGAATGCGTCATTATATTTACCTCACCATAAGAAGTCAATATCTAACAAAAAAATTCCCTAAGGTCTATTTCCAGGCCTCAACCCAAATTGGTTGGCTTGCAGAGAGGGAGCATTATAATAAAATATATCGTGGGAACTCAATGATCTGGGAATTTTTGATGGGATTCCATAGAGGGAACTTTACTCTGCATTTAACCGGTGCTGTTTCTGCCCTGTGAGCCTTTGGTGGAACAGTGCAGAGGGAGCTTTACTCTGTAACTAACCCCGTGTTGTCCCTGCCCTGGGAGTGTTTGATGGGATGGTGTGGAGGGAGCTTTACTTTCTATTTAAACCGTGATGTATCTGCCTTGGGAGTGTTTGATGGGTCGGTGCAGAGGGATTTTCATTGTTTCTCGACCCCTGTTGTACCTGCGCTGGGAGTGTTTGATGGCACAGTGTGACACCACTACCCCAGAGATATCGGTGCAGCATCATATATATTGTATTTCCTTATTACCTTTTGGACATTATCACGTCAGCAACACCTAAACACCGGTTGACTTCATTCTTCAAAACAATGCAGCGTCATTTTTCTGACTTATCGCCTTAGCAATTTCAGTGCGACCTCTGATCCTCAGCCATGCGGAGTGCTCGATGTGACCTATATAGACACAGCTAAACCCCAGGGTCTAGTGCAGATACAACCGAGACAGGTACAATTGTAAGATAAACAGAGAGACGATGTAGTGCAATATAAACAGCGGCAGGGTCTAGCCTAACATAAAGAGAGACAGCTTCTAATGCATTAATATAAACAGAGACCTGGTCTAGTGTAATATAAACAGAGACCGTGTCTAGTTTAATATAAACAGAGGCAGGGCCTAGTGTAATATAAACAGAGACAGGGTCTCGTGTAATAAAAACAGAGACTGCGTCTAATGTAATATAAACAGTCACAGGGTATAGTGAAATATACGCAGAAACAGAGTCTCGTATAATATAAACAGAGACTGGGTATAGTGTAATATGAACAGAGACATGGTTTACTGTAATATAAACAGAGACAGTGTCTAATGTAAAATTAATAAATACCTGGTCTAGTTTACTATAAAAAGAGACAGTCTCTCGTGTAATATAAACATGGTCAGGGCCCCTTGTAATATAAACAGAGATAGTGTCCAGTGTAGCATAAACAGTGACATTTTTAGTGCAATATAAACTGAGACAGTGTCCTGTCTAATATAAACAGAGACAGGGACTAGTGAAATATAAATTAAGACAGTGTCTAGTGTAACATGAACAGGGACATTGTCTAGTGAAATATAAACCGAGACAGGGTCTAGTGTAATATAAACAGAGACATGATCTAGTTTACTATAAACAGAGACAGGGCCTCGTTTAATATAAAGAGAGACAGGGTCTAGTGTAATATGAACAGAGGCGTGGCGTCGTGTAATATAAACAGAGACAGCGTCTAGTGTAATAGAAAAAATACAGGGTCTAGTGTAATATAAACAGAGACAGGGTCTGGTGTAATATAAACAGAGACAGGGTCGTGTGTCATAGAAACAGAGACAGAGTCTGGTGTAGTATAAAAAGAGACAGCACCCAGTGTAATTTAAAAAATGCAGGGCCTCGTGTAACATAAACAGAGACAGTGTGTCGTGCAATATAAACAGTGACAGTATCTACTGTAATATAAAAAATACAAGGGGTAGTCTATTGTAATATAAACAGATAAATGATCCAGTGTAATATAAAGAGGGACAGGGTCTAGTGTAATATAAACCGAGATAGGTCCCGTTGTAATATAAACGGAGTCAGGGTCTAGTCTATTTTAAAGAGACAGGGGATCGTATAATATAAACAGTGACAGTGTCCAACATAACATAACAAAGGATATCGTGCTGCAATAATAACTAATACAGGATCTATTGTATTATAAACAGTGACATTTTTTAGTGAAATATGAACTGAGGCAGTGTCCAGTGTAATATAAACAAAGACACGGACTAGTGAAATATAAACAGAGGCAGGGTCTAGTGCAATATAAACCGAGACAGGAACCAGTGAAATATTAAATGAAACAAGGTCTACTGTAATATAAACAGGGACAGTGTCTAGTGCAGTGTTCACTGTGACAGGGTCTGATGTATTAAAACAGATGGTCTAGTGCTGTGAAAGCTGATACAGAGCCTATCATATTATAAACAGGGACAGGGTCTAGTGGAGTTTAACTGAGACAGGATCTACAGTAATAAAATAGATCACGAGTCTAGTGCAGTAATAACTGAATCAGGGCCTTGTGCAATATGAATAGAGAGATGATTCAATGCAGTTATAATTAAACAGGGTCGAGAGTAATTTAAACATATAGAGTGTCCATAGTAATTTGATAGCAACTTTCCATCCATGCAAATCTTTATGTCTGTCTCTCTGTCTATCTGTCTGTCTGTTGTTCGGTCATTCGTTCGGTCCGTTGTTCCGTGCGTCCGTCCGTGGATTCATACTTCTAACCATCTATCTGTACTTCTATCTAATATTACACTAGACCCTGCCCCTGTTTATATTACACTAGACCCTGCCCCTGTTTATATTACACTAGACCCTGCCTCTGTTTCTATTACACTAGACCCTGTCTCTGTTTAAAATGTACTAGACCCTGCCTCTTTTTTATTACACTAGATCCTGTCTCTGTTTATATTGCAGTTGATCCTGTCTCTGTTTATATTACACTAGACCCTGTCTCTGCTTATATTGTACTAGACATTATCCCTGTTTATTATTACCCTCTACACTGACTGTTAATATATTACACCAGATCATCTTTCCTTTTGAAATATATATTGATTTCACTTTTTGAAAGTTATAATTGAATCTGCTGCCATCACCGTTGCAGGCACTACATTCCAGTTTATTACAATTCGCAGCATAAAAAAATCTCCTTATTTCAACACTGGATTTATTTTATCAATCATCTTAAACTTTGTCCTCTGGTACCGATACCCCTTCCGATGAAAACCCTACCGTACTATCGACTCTATTAAACACTTTAACAATTTTGAAAACCTCTGTTAATTTCCCGCCTTAGCATTCCATGCTATACGATGGACAATCCCATCCCCTCTCGTGTCTACATAACTAAACTCCCTCATACCGTGCACCAATTTCCTCTGCATCCTCGCCAAGTCCTCAATAATCTTCCTAAAGTTTGGCTTGAAATAAATGCAATCTTTATTTGCCCTTCAGATTATTTCTAAGGATACATGTTCTCTCTTCAAATTTGACTGATTGAGCAGTAATCTGAGCATTAATTGTATTGTTAAAAGTGCTATTACTTGTTTGGACAATGCAGACACTGACTGAAATGCTCAGCAACATCGGCCTCTTCATGACTCATGTTTCAATATTATCACTGTCGCCATCTGCTGATAAACGACAGCTACTGCACGCCCCAAACTTAACTTTAACCATGATTCATAATTCCACTCACATTAACTTACATGAACGTTTACCCAGAGGATTCTTTTAGAGCAAATCACAAGAGGTGCACAGGATCAGGAAGTATTAAGGGCGGAATTACCAACATTATTGTTGCAAATTCATTCTATCTATCTATCTATCTATCTATCTCTCTCTCTATCTATCTATCTATCTATCTATCTATCTATCTATCTATCTATCTATCTATCTATCTATCTATCTATCTATCTATCTATCTATCTATCTATCTATCTATCTATCTATCTATCTATCTATCTATCAATCTATCTATCTATCTATCTATCTTTCTATCTATCTATCTATCTATCTATCTATCTATCTATCTATCTATCTATCTATCTATCTATCTCTCTATCTCTCTATCTCTCTATCTCTCTATCTATCTATCTATCTATCTATCTATCTATCTATCTATCTATCTATCTATCTATCTATCTATCTATCGATCTATCTATTACCGGGTTAAATGCGGTACTGTTACTCCAGCTGACTGCCGCTACTGACATGGCATCTGAGACATTTGACATAATTCCTTTCCAGGGATATGGGAACAGTTACACACTTTTACACAACGAAAACATTAAATTTAATTCCAGTACTGCTACTGGTAAGATGTGTATATAAATAGGCCTTTTGACAATGTAAAGATTTTGATGTTGGCTTCCAGCCAAGCGATCAGTAATGAGAAAACAAACATTTAATGGACTGCACAGAACGCCAGATGCTTCCTGTAAATGACATTGGGCGTTCGAGGCTCGCTGACGGCAGCTGTTGGGTTGTTGCCAAATACTGTGTGGGTCAGATTAGCGTGAACATGAATGGGAGAAAGTTGGTATCTGTGACTAGTGGAGTGCCGCAAGGTTCTGTGCTGGGGCCCCAGCTGTTTACATTGTACATTAATGATTTAGACGAGGGGATTAAATGCAGTATCTCCAAATTGCGGATGATACTAAGTTGGGTGGCAGTGTGAGCTGCGAGGAGGATGCTATTAGGCTGCAGAGTGACTTGGATAGGTTAGGTGAGTGGGCAAATGCATGGCAGATGAAGTATAATGTGGATAAATGTGAGGTTATCCACTTTGGTGGTAAAAACAGAGAGACAGACTATTATCTGAATGGTGACAGATTAGAAAAAGGGAAGGTGCAACGAGACCTGGGTGTCATGGTACATCAGTCATTGAAGGTTAGCATGCAGGTACAGCAGGCGGTTAAGAAAGCAAATGGCATGTTGGCCTTCATAGCGAGGGGATTTGAATACAGGGGCAGGGAGGTGTTGCTACAGTTGTACAGGGCCTTGGTGAGGCCACACCTGGAGTATTGTGTACAGTTTTTGTCTCCTAACTTGAGGAAGGACATTCTTGCTATTGAGGGAGTGCAGCGAAGGTTCACCAGACTGATTCCCGGGATGGCGGGACTGACCTATCAAGAAAGATTGGATCAACTGGGCTTGTATTCATTGGAGTTCAGAAGAATGAGAGGGGACCTCATGGAAACGTTTAAAATTCTGACGGGTTTCGACAGGTTAGATGCAGAAAGAATGTTCCCAATGTTGGGGAAGTCCAGAACCAGGGGTCACAGTCTGAGGATAAGGGGTAAGCCATTTAGGACCGAGATAAGGAGAAACTTCTTCACCCAGAGAGTGGTGAACCTGTGGAATTCTCTACCACAGAAAGTAGTTGAGGCCAATTCACTAAATATATTCCAAAGGGAGTTAGATGAAGTCCTTACTACACGGGGGATCAAGGGTTATGGCGAGAAAGCAGGAATGGGGTACTGAAGTTTCATGTTCAGCCATGAACTCATTGAATGGCGGTGCAGGCTAGAAGGGCTGAATGGCCTGCTCCTGCACCTATTTTCTATGTTTCTATGTTTCTATGTTTCTACCTATTTGAACATTAAATTATTCAGTAGCAGTTTTAAAACAAAAAACATTTTACATGCTATAATATCTTGAGAATAATTTTCCGTAAATTCCATTCCCGCAATATTGTAGAATAGGATCAGAAAATAATGAATTGATCCACAAGGTATCTAATGAAAACTGTTTCCAAATAAAGACCATTCTAGATCATTCTGTCACTTTATTCTGTAGAGCATGGAGTGTTGGAGAGAGGTTTAATGACCCCACCCCACACTGTAATGAGATGAGTGTTATTCACCAAGTTAATAAACAGAGATGGAATTGGCTTGAGTCCGCTGCACTTACTTTAACATTCTCATATAATTCTACACCTGATGTATGCTTACTACTGATTAGCAGCCGCGCACTGTCCGTTGTAATTTGAGATGATTTGGGTCCGTGAACTACCCCTCTAGTAGCCCGGCTACCAATCGATAGAGAAATGCCCTGATTGAGATCAGTTTCAGCGGGAGATTAAGCATTTATTCCTGGAATATCCTGCAACATACGGCTGTGTCCTGATACGCCGTGCATCTGGTACCCGTGCCTGTTACACAGTTGGTCGCTATTAAAGTTAGCTGCAAGGATTTGGATGTCGAGGTGTCCTGATCGTATTATCAGTTCTGATTCCCAAGCTTCTCTCATAAGATGCTGATCTGAAGCCGGCGGGCCAAACTTTCTTATGTGTCTCCGTCAACTCAATCCTTACTTATCAGGCAAGAAGACTTATTTTACAGCTAATCTTAAAAGGGATGTCTTAGGGTCACAGACTCTGGGGCAGTTAGTGAAATGCAATTTCTGACAATTGTATAATGTGAGGGGTGTGAACTTATCACCAGACACAAATTGTGTAGCTTTAGTCATCCATTGTTTGTAGAATCACATTAGTCATCTCCCGCACTCGGTTACATAGAATGATAACAATTCAGATTATAGGGGATATTGTATTGGTACAGATGCATGGGAGATGGAGAAACACAAACTGGCAGTGTTTTAATCCATGATAATGTAATTCAATCTCAGGGATTCACATCCCCTGTAAATCAGTAAGGAAAGAAAGGGATTTAATTTACAGTCCAGATGTGAGTCCATTCTGTTGCTGACGTGAAAGGTGTGACGTGGATCCAGAAACCGACTCTACCAGGGAATCAATGGGCGGCGCCTGTAACCTCGCCCCCATCTCCCGGGTATTAAACTGCCGGTCACTAGGACCGCAATACAACAGTCTGGGAGTAGGTTTGCTCAGTGAGTTCTTGCCGGAACCATTTACCACTCATTGCCAGGAGGATGAGGTCGGCGATATCTCTCAGTCTGTTGCTGGCTTTCTTCTCCAGTGAGTAGGTTTTATTGTCCAATCTCTCACTGTTACTGTCTCAGTGTTGGTCTCTCTCTGGAATGTTTCAGAGTCAGGAATCATTTCACTAAGATTGATCCTCGGGGTTTTTGATTATTTTTATAGGTGTCCAGACGGACGTGGTGTTGACTCAGCCCAAGGCAGAGACCAGGATACTCGGAGACGCCCTGAGACTGACCTCTAAAACGAGCGGGTCCAGTCTTAATTCCACCTACATGTACTGGGTCCGAAATGTTCCCGGACAGAGTGTCGAGAGCCTGGTTAAATATTATAGTTCATCGAGCAGCTATTACGCCCCAGGGATTGAGAGCCGATTTACTGCGTCCAAAGACACTTCAAGCAACATCTTCCCGTTCGACATGAATAACCTGAGGAGCGAAGACACCGCCATCTATTATCGTGCAAGTGGGACTAACGCCTTGCACCACTGGGGACAAGGGACCATGGTAACGGTGACTGCAGGTAAATAACATTCACTCATTCATTAACTGTTGAATTTGTGTCTTTATTTTATATTTCTGTTTATTTTAATATTTATTTCATTCACTGAAACTTGCATTCGGTGGATTTTGTATTGAGCTTTTTTTCAATGTTCAGTGTGATTCTGCTGCAAAGGGATTATAGAATTCAACAGTTTCTCCACAGAAAATGTTGTTGATGTGAGTTGAGGTACATCTGCTGACGAGACTGTGTGCCTCGGTTACTTTAAATACTTTATGGTTGTTACACTGTTTGACGTTTTTGCAATGTTTAATCTCTATGTCCTCTATTACTGCGGTTTTTACTGATCGAATGCAAACATTGTGTTTAAATGTGTTTGAAAGAACACTGTGGGCACAAAACAGAATGCTTCGCGCTCGGTAAATAATCTTAAGGATTTTAAAGTTTTTTTTGTAAAAATTACCTTGTCATCTCATGTACTGACGTAATGTTCCCGAACGCTCAGATTCAATACGTGGTGTTACTGTAATTAAGAACTGAAAAATTAACCAATTTCAATTTGGAACAGATTTAAATTAATATTACTAACATTATTATAATGTCGTAATATCACCCATTATTATTAATAAATATGCTATAATATCAACATTAATGCATTTAACATGATCAGTCTGATCACAATTATGCGGCCATTATTTTATATTTCTGTTTAATTCAATCATTAATTATTTCAGTGTTAGGCGGGTTCGGTGATTCTGTATTGAGACATTTTGCAATGATACATTTGATTCTGCTGAAAGTGTTTATGGAATGAAGGGTCTGCTCCACAGTGATGTGATTTAGTTTTGATTTGCTGAGTAGAGTTTGTGTCTGTGTTACTCAGAATACTTCGAATTTGTGAAACTGCTTGACGTTTCTACAATGGTGATTATCAGTGACAGCGGGCAGCAGCAGGTTTCTGATCAAATGCAAACACGATATGTTTTTGAAACTGTTTAAATGCAGATTGTAGACAGTGAACAGGAAGGTTTTAGAAATCAGAATTCATTGAAAGGTATTTTAACCTAAAAATTATTGAAGTTATAATTATGTATTCAACTATTAATTTATGTTTACAATGCTGATATTTACTGTGTGAAGTATTACTGTAATTACCAGCTACATAATTGGCAAGTTTTCAGGTTGTAGTTCAATTAAATGACTATAAACCAACCGATTATAATGCGATAATATCTCCCAATGTTATCAAAACGGCTATAATATCAATGTTAATTTACTTAATATTATTCGGTTTTCAAAATCCTGTCCTACACTGGGCTCTATTAACGGGAGCGGAAACTTTTAGAGGCTGGATACAGTTATTAATTATGCGTGCAATTATTTCACTGACAATATATTCATTCCACCGTTGTGTTCAGTTTGATTAGGGTGTTCACTTGCTTGCTACTCCTGTTTACACAGATGACTGAGAGAGTGTATTAAATTATAACTTAAAACCATGTTGTAAATTGCACTTTGTCAATTTAATATATCTGCCGGGTCAGAAATTCTTACTGTGCAGCCGAAATTTGTTATTGCCCTGTGTATGTTATAAAATTCATGACCTGGTTTATATTACGCTAGGTCCTGTCTGAGTTATATTGCACTACACACTGTCTCAGTTTAAGAACATAAGAACATAACAATTAGGAGCAAGAGTAGGCCATTCGGTCCCTCAAGCTTGCTCCGCCTTTCAGGAAGAGCATGGCTTGTCTTCGACCTCAACACAACATTAACTGAAGACTCTCATGCCTGATAATAATCTACTACATCTCCTCTTAACCATTTCTGGTCTAAGGAGAACAATCACGTCTTCTCCGGTCTCTCCACATTAAATGAAATTACTCATGCAGGTGCCAATCTACTAAATCTCCTCTTAACCATTTCTGCTCTAAGGAGAACAGCACTGGCCTCTCCAGTCTGTCCATATATTTCTAATCTCCCATCCCTGATGCGTGTCCAGTAAATCTCTCTGCACCCTCTCGAAAGACTTCACGCCCTTCCTATAGTGTGGTGCCCAGAATTGGAAACAATACTCCAGCTGAGGCTGAACTAGTGTTTCTAGTCATTCATCCCTGTTACCAATCTGATAAATCTGCCTTCACCCTTCTCTGCTGTAAGGAGAACAACCCCAGCTTCTCAAAGTCTGTCTGCATAGTGAGAGCTTGTGTCCTACCGTCCCACATGCACATTGGCAGTGAGATCGAGGCGGGAACTGGTCCGTCCTCAACAGCGAGAAGGGGGAGGAAAAAAGAGCAGCTGATATTCGACGATATCTTGTAACAATTTATTTTTTATACTTAAAGAAAGTAAAAATATCCTGACTGCGCCAATTAGAATTTCTACCCAGCGCCAGTTCCCAACCAACTCCCTCTCCGGAAAGGTCAACATGTTATTTCACGTCATTTTTTTAAGGGAGCGTGGACGGGTTAAATGTATAGATTTAGCATTGTTCGCTCTCTCTTATTTGTTAATATATATTAAATCCCGTTGACGGGATTGGGTGCAGAAAATTTCAGCTGAGGAATCCCCATCGATGGAAGCAGAAACACTGCAAAGGTAAAAATAAGAATCGTTTGGGCTGACGACGGATCGAGGGTGGAAGGAGTGGAGCAAGGGCAGGGTGGAATGAAGCAGACTTGGAGCGAGGGACAGCGGGATGGAGGGATGGGTATGGGGAGGGTGCAATTGATAGAGGGAGGGATGAAGGGAGGGAGAGAAGGAGATACTGATGGAGGGTGAGAGGGATGGTGGGAGTGAGTGATGGAGTATCTCCCCATATACCCGATCAAAACACTTCATGATTTTGAACACCTCAATAAGTGGCCCATAACCTGCTCGGATCTAAATAGAACAGTCCCAGCGACCAACTGCTCTGATGTTGCAGCTCACACAGTGTAAAACTCAGGTTCAGTGAGTCCTCCTGCCTCGTGTGCTTCCAGATATTCCCCGCGGAATCGCTGACACTTTTATATGGACTCAGTGTAAATCCCAGTGTGGGAATGACGTCCCAGGCAAGATAAGAGAACTGGCCCCTGATAATAAATGGAGCGGTGTAAGTCTGGGCTCAGGCCCTGAACTTCAGACACGATGAGTTGAATGGCAGCATGTTAAAATACATGTTGCGATCTGTTCAAGCCTCGGCTCAGTGGGATTGCTCTCGCTTCTGACTCAGAACGTCACAGATACTAAATACTACTCCAGAAACCTGATATATAATCTACACCGACTGGCCCGGTGCCAGTACTGAGGGAGTGCTGCACGGTCAGAGGTGCCGTCTTTCAGGGCAGACGTTAAACTGAGGCCCATCTTCCCACTCAGTTGGCTTTAAATGACTCATGGCACTATATTAAAGAGCAGAGGAGTTCTCCAGGGTTTCCAGTGCAAATACGTATCCCTCAACCAACATTTGAAAAATAGATTATCTGATCATTATTTCATTGCTGTTTGCGGGATCTTGCTGTGCACTAATTGACAGCCACGTTTCCTATATTACAACAGTGACCGCACTTCCAAAGTAATTCATTGGCTGTAAATCACTTTGGGAGATCATGAGTTCATGACAGGCACAATATAATGCAAGGTATTTCTAAATGTCAACATTTCAAAATACAAGTTGCGATATGTGAACAGTTTAGATGTTACTGTGATTGTCGAACACTTCTCCGGTCACTGGTTCAAATTGTTTAATTTCAGTTTGTTAAATCTTCCATTGAATGGAAATCCAGTGGAATAACAACCTGTTCAGAGATGTTCCACTGATTAAGCAGCAGAACTTTCAGAACTGAATTATTCATTTTAATATTTATTCCCTTGGCTATAATTCACATCTGTTGTAATTGAACAAAACTGAAGCCAACGTCACTGTTCGACATATTTCTACTTATGTGTACCCACTGTGAATATGTTTTAAATGAGCCATTGTTATCAGTTAAGGCTAATCAGTAAGCGACTCTGTTGTTCTGATTTTGCTGCCATGAACACTTCATGGCCAGCAGTGAGGCGTTTATGTAAACAAACACAGAAATAGAAGTCCCAAATTAGAGTATTGAGCGACAGAGACACTACCAACACAGCATCGAAATAAAGGTAGAGAGAAATGGAAATGTCTCATCACATTTCAGTAACAATTTTGTTTTTTGGTACATTTTACTAAATTATATTAGAATAAAGTAAAGGTGAAACCCAAGGACATAATGGGGAAATATTCCTTCTCGTCAGCATATAGAGCAACAGCACATGTGTCGTCTCCCTCTCCTATTTCCATTTTCTGTTCCATCTCTCAAGAATTGTTCATTGACATTTCCCCACAAATAAATATCAACAGATAACAAAAGGTTCCCCTCAGCCATAATTGATTGGAGTGCACAGAGGGAGCTTTAATCCAAAATGTGACCTGTGCATTAAATGACATGCGAATATTTGATGGGACAGTGTAAGAGGGATCTTTACTCTGTATCTAACTCGTGCTGTACTTGCCCTGAGATTGTTTGATGAGACTTTGTAGGGGGAGCTTAACTCTGTATCTAACCCGTGCTGTACCTGCCCTGGGATTGTTTGATGGGACTTTGTAGAGGGAGCATTATTCTGTGCCTAAACCGTGCTGTACCTGCCCGGGTAGTGTCTGATGGGACAGTATAAAGGGAGCCTTCTCTGTATCTGACCCATGCTGTACCTGCCCTGCGTTTTAAAGGGTCTCGAGCAGCAATAACTGAGACAGCGACTAGCTTAATATAAACAAGGACATAATCTAATGCAGTGATAACGGTGACAAGGTCTCGTCTAATATAAACAGAGACATGGTCTAGTGCAGTAATGTGAAAAGGTGGAGCTAATGTAATATAAACAATGTCCTTGTCTCGTTTAATATAAACATATACAGGGTCTTTTGTAATAGGAACAAAGGCATGGCATATTCCTGTAATATCCGAGGCAGTGCCGAGTACAATATTAGAAGTTCTATACAGGGACAATGTTTTATTGGACCGTGACATGTGGGTGTCGCTGGCAAGGCCGTCATTGATGGTCTATTCTTAATTGGCCTTGAGAAGCAGGTGGTGAGCTGCCAACTTGATCCGCTGCAGACCGTGTGGTGAAGGTACTTGCACAATGTTCGGGAGGGGTTCCACGAATTTGACCCAGCAACTATGAAGGAATGGTAGTACTTTTCCAAGTTAGGATGGTGTGTGATTTTTATGGGTACGTGGAGATGATGGTGTTCCCATGTGCCTGCTGCCATTGCCCTTCCAGTTGGAAGAGGTCGTAGGTTTGAAAAGAGCTGTCGAAGAGGTCTTGGCGAGTTACTGTAATACATCTTGTGAATAGTAATCACTGCAGACATGGTGCGCCGGTGGTGGAGTGAGTGAAAATTTAACGTGGTGTGTGGGGTTATATAAACTGGAACAGTATCTAGTTCAATAACAACTGAGACATGCTCTGGTGTATTATACAATCATAGAATGGTCACAGCACAGAAGAGGGTCTTTCAGTCCATATAGCCCGTTCCGCTCTCTGCAAGAGCATTTCAGATAGTCCACTCCACGCCCTTTCGCGTAGCCCTGCGAATTTTCTTCCTCCATGTACTTATCCAATTCCCTTTGCAATGTCATGATTGAATCTTTCCCTACCATATTTCAGATTCTAAACACTTGCTGCATAACAATATTTCCGTTCTGTCGCCTTTGGTTCTTCTGTCAATCACCTTAAATCTGTGTCCGATTTTCTCAACCCTTCCGCCAATGGGAAAGGTTTTCTCCAGCTACTCTGCATAGACAACTTATGATTCTGAACACCTCGATTAAATCTCTTCCCTCCCTTCTCTGCTCTAAGGAGAAGAACACCAGCTTCTCCAGTCTATCCACATAATCGAAGTACCTATCCCTGGAACCACACGTAAATCTTTTCTGAACCCTCTCTAAAGCCTTCATATCCTTACTAAAGCACGGTGACCAGAATTGGACACAATACTCCAGTAGAGGCCTAATCAGTGTTTTATACAGGTTCGTCATAATTTTCCTTGCTTTTGTATTCTGTGGCTCTATTTATGAAGCACAGGATGACGTATGCTTTTAAAAACACTTTCTCAACCTGTCCTGCCAATTCAATGATTTGTGCACATCTACCCCCAGATCTCTGTGTTCATCACATCCTTTAGAATTGTATCCTTTAGTTTATTTTGCCTCTCCTCATTCTTCCTACCAAAATGGATCACTTCACATTTTCTGCTTTTTATTTGTCACGTGTCCGTCTATTCCACCAGCATGTCTATATCCTCTTGAAGTCTGCACTATCCTCCTCACTGTTCACTATACTTCCAAGCTTGAGTCATCTGCAACTTTTGAAATTGTGCCATTACACCTAAATCTAAGTCATGAATATAAATCAAGAAAAGCAGTGTTCCTAGTACCAACTGCTGCAGAACACCACTATATACCTTCCTCCAGTACAAAAAAAACACTGCTCTCTGATTCCTGTCACTATTCAATTTCATATCCAAGCTGCCACTGTCCCTTTTATTCTATGGGCTTCAACTTTGCTGGCAAAGATATTGTCAGGGAACTTTTTCAAATAACTTTTGGAAGTCAACCACATCAACGATATAAACTGAGACTGGGTCTACTGCAGTAAAAACTGCGACTGGGTCTGATGTAATGAGAGAAGCAATGAGTCAGCTATTTACAGATTTATTAACCTCAAGCCAGGTACAGGTGCAGTTTCATGTTCACCATCATTTGCAGTAATCATCACACACTGCAGGTGTATATCAGCGGATTCTGTGTGATGGTGAGGTGATCACTGGACAATAAAGTGCAGAGACTGGTGGCTGGCTGCTCATTTTCCTCGGTGTGATGTAATCCCCTTTCCCAAGTGAATACTGTGGACAGACATGGTCAACTTGGTAACAGAAAGGTCAGCGTGACAGCACTTTCTACAGCACAGTATTTAAGACAATGTGGTATCAATAAATGTTAAAGGTATTAAACGATCTGGAATTAGCTGTTCATTAAAATAAAATGCTGAAACATAATGGTTGTAGATAATCATTTATCTTTGTGGAATGCAATTGCATATATTATGATTTGTAGACACACACAGACATTTGCACATACATACACACGTACACACACACAGACACACACATACACACATACACACATACACACACACAAACACACATGCACACACAAATACATACATACATATATAACAAATACTTTGTTTGTGCTCTTGTCAGTTGATCGTCTTAACCAGATGAGAGTTATATTCGGTGTATATTAGGACCCTGCAGTCGCCCATCCGGCGGTGCTGTGAGGTCACGGTTCCAGGCTCTGCCTGACACAATCAGAGGGTCACGTGAAAGCTCAATAGAAAATACTGCAGGAAAAAAAAATTCTGAACATTAAATAATTGGGGGAAATGAATACAGTGCAACACAAGTGTGAATTAGTAAGCTTTAACACACAGACTGCCGCTAAGTAGTGCAAAGTGCAGTGAATCGCTCACCATCAGTCCTGTCCGTCAATCCCAGTCCATCTCTGGGAGATTGTTACAAGATTCACCCCATCCTCTCAACACAAATATTACCGACACAATACCAGATCTAAAGTACTTTGCACACAAATCTTGATAGCTAGTAATGAAATTAAACGTATTTTCCAATGAAAAAAGTATTGCATCCTCCCACCCACGCACATATATATCTTTATTTATATGAATATCTATCCACCGGCGATATAGCTTCTGTCTATCTAACAGACGCAAGGTCGAGTGCAGAAGTAACTGACAACAGTGTCTGTTGTACAATAAATAGAGATATAGTCCTTGGAGTGGGAGTTTATCCCAAAACTATCTGACACTGAGGCAAAAGTGCGAAACACTGAGCCCCGGTTGACACAAACAGACATTGTCTTGTGAAGTCAATGGATACATGGCCCAGCTTAACATAAAGGCAGACAGGGCCTAGTGTAACATAAAGGGAGACAGGGTCTAGTGTAACCTAAATAGAGACAGTGCCGGGTGTAATATAAAGAGAGATAGCGTCCAGTGTAATATAATAAGAGACAGAGTTTATTGTAATATAAAGAGAAACAGAGTCCAGTGTAATAAAAAGAAAGAAAAGGTCGAGTGTAATATAAACAGAGACAGGGTCTAGTTCAATTTCAACAGAGACAGATCTAGTGTAATATAAAGTGAAACAGGGTCTAGTGTAATATAAACAGGGACAGGGTCTAGTGTAACTTATGCAGAGAGAGGGCCTAGTGCAATATAAAGAGAGACAGGGTCTAGAGTAATATAAAGAGAGACAGGGCCCAGTGTAATATAATAACAGACAGGGTCTAGTGCAATATAAACAGAGACAGGATCGAGTGTAACATAAAGGGTGACAGGACCTAGTATAACATAAACAGAATCAGGGCCGAGTGCAATATAAAGAGAGACAGGGTCCAGTGTAATATAAAGAGAGACAGGGCTTGTTATAATATAATAAGAGACAGGGTCTAGTGTAATATAAAGAGAAACAGGGTCTAGTGAAACATAAAGAGAGAAAGGGTCTAGTGTAATATAAAGTTTGACAGGGCCCATTCCAATATAAAGAGAGACAGGGTCTAGTGTAACATCAACAAAGACAGAGCCTAATGTAATTAAACAACGACAGGGGTTAGTGTAATTTCAAAAAATATCGTGCCTAGTGTAATATAAACAAAAGAACATAAGCAATAGGAACAAGAGTAGGCCACCTGGTCCCTCTATCCTGCTATGCAACTTACTCTTATGGATGATCTGCTCATGGACTCAGCTCCACCTCTCTGCGCGATCCCCATAACCATTTATTCTCTTATTGTTCAAAGATCTTTCTATCTCCAACTTAAATATATTTAATTACCGAGACTGCACAACTCTCTGGGGCTGCGAATTCCACATATTTACAACACTCTGAGCGAAGAAATTCCCCATCATCTCAGTTTTAAATGGGAGGCTCCTTATTCTGAGTCTATGTCCCCTAGTTTTATTTGCCCCGAAGAGTGGAAATATCCTCTCTGCATCCACCTTGTCGTGCACCCTTATTATCTTATAAGTTTCAATAAGATCACCTCTCATTCTTCTGAATTCCAATGTGTATCGGCCCTACCTACTCAACCTATTTTCATAAGTCAACCCCCTCATCTCCGGAATCAATCTTCGCTGAAATACCTCCAATGCAGGTATATCCTTTCTTAAATATGGGGACCAAAACTGGACGCAGTATTCTCGATGTGGCGTCATCAATATCCTGTACAGTTTTGCCCACTCACTTCGTCTGTCCATATCCCTTGGCAGATTTTTTGTGCCCTCCTCACAATTTTCTTTCGCACCTATCTTTGTATCATCTGCAAATTGGCTATATTACACTGCAGCCCTTCATCCAAGTCATTACTATCGATTGTAAAAAGTTGAGGTTCCAACCCCGAACCCTGCGGCACACCACGAGTTACTGTTTGCCAAACGCAAATTGACCAATTTATCCCGATTCTCCGCTCTGTTAGTTAGCCAATCCTCTATCCATATATTAACCCCAACCCCGTGAACGTTTACCGTGCAGTAACCTTTTATGTGGCACCTTATCGAATGCCTTCTGCAAATCCAAATACACGACATCCAATGGATCACCCTAATCCACCCTGCTCGTTATATCCTCAAAGATCTACACCAAATTTGTCAAACATGATTTCCTGTTCATGAAACCATGCTGATTCTGCTCGATTGAATTATGCTTTTCCAAATGTCCCGCTACTGATTTCTTAATGGACTCCAGCATTGTCCCAATGACAGATGTTCGGCTCACTAGTCTATAGTTTCTTGCTTTTAGACTGCATTTTTTTTAAAAATAGGGGCAATACATTTGCAGTTTTCCAATCCGCTGGGACCGTCCCAGAAACGAAGAAATTTTGGTCGATTACAACCAATGCATCCAGCATTTCTGCAGCCACTTCTTTCAGGACCTTTGGATGTAAGCCATCAGGTTCTAGGGAATTGTCCGCCTTAAATCCCATTATTTTACCGAGTACTACTTCATTAGTGATAGTGATTGTAATCATTTCCTCCCTCCATGTAGTACCTTGATTTTCCACTATTAAGATGTTTTTAGTGTCTGCTACCGTGAAGACCGATACAAAATATGTGTGCAACGTGTCTGTCATTTCCCGTTCTCCATTATTAATTCCCCAGTCTGATCCTCTTGGTGACCGACATTTAGTTTCGCATCTCTTTTGCTTGTTATGTACCTGTAGAAAGTCTTACTATCTGTGTATATATTTCGTGCTGGTTTATTTTCATAATCTACCTTCCCTCTCTTTATAATTTGTTTAGTTGTTCTTTCCTGGCTTTATAAAGTTTCCCAATCCTGTCGCCTCCCACTAGTCTTGGCCACATTGTATGCATTTGTTTCCAATTTTATACCATCCCTTATTTCCTTAGTTAGCCACGGATGGTTATCCCTACACTTATAGTCTTGCCTTCTCATTGCGAGATATTTTTGTTGCGATTTATGAAATATCTCCTTAAATGTCTGCCACTGCTCATCAACCGTCCCAAACTTTTATCTATTTTCCCAGTCCGCTTTAACCACCACTGCCCTCAGTCCTTTGTCATCTCCTTTATTTAAGCTTTGGACACTGCTTTGAGAACCAACTCTCTCACCCTCCAACTGAATTTGAAATTCAACCATGATATGTTCATTTATAGATTTGTATAGCACAGAAGTTGACCATTCAGCCCATAGAGTCTGTGCCGGCTCTTTCGAAGAGCAATCCAATTAGTCCCACTCCCACGCACTTTCTCTATATCCCTGCATTTTTTTCCTCCTTCAAGTATTTGTACGATTTCCTTTTAAGGGCAACTATTGAATCTATATCTATCACCCTATCAGGCAGTACAACCCAAATCCTAATCAGTGTTTCCATAGAACATTTCGTCCAGATATCGCCTCTGGTTCTTTTGTCAATCACCTTACATCTGAATCAATTTCTATTTATTTACTCTATCTGAACCAGTGGTTCTCAACCTATTTGTATTCGCGACACACTTTTGTGTACTAGAATTTTTGGTGGCACACTTGAAGGGATTAAAAGGTGAACACAGGTTAAAATAAGCAAGTTTCATAAAATTAAAAAAACATTTTATGAATCACAGTATATGAAGATAGACAGCATTGTACGCATGTATGTTATTAATTACTTTTTATTCTGAATGTAACAATAAAATAATAAACTATGATAATAATTCCTCACGTTAATTATAGATTAATTAGTATTTTAATGTGATACATGTGCCTGACGTTTTTTAGATATGTCACTAATATTAGCGCGTATAACCGAATAGGCCTCTCTCATTTCGTGTTCAAGTTCGCTAAGTTTTTCCCTTTTTTGCATTCAATGTTCGTAAGAGTAGAGAATCCTAATTCGCAGAGATGTTGAAAACTGCATCAGAATTATCAAAGCTTTTTTTGATATTGCAGGATATTCTTCTCTAATAGAAATCCAGAACGCATCAAGAGACATATCTGAATGTTTCATTTTAAGACTGTGGTCTGTAGAAATAGTAATCAATTCTTCTTCTTCTTGCATTGTCAAATCAAAATCTGACGTGCTAGTTGAAGAAAATGGATTTCTTACCCAATCATATTCTCCACATCCAAAGATGGAAAATATTTTTTGATGTTGGCTTCCAGTGATGTCAAATACTCTATCACAATATCAGCAACCTTTTTAATACTGTGATTTGGTATCAAAGGGAACATTTCAAGATTTTCTTTCTGTTGCTCTCTTTTTCCAGGTCGAATTGTTTTTTCTGAAAAGCTAACAGCTTGTCTGTGGAGGTGAGAATGTTTTTATTTCGCCCTTGCATACTGGTATTAACGCTGTTAAGACAATTAAATATAGATGCCAAATATGCCAACTTAGCACACCACATTTCACTCTTAAGGTGTTTGCAAAAGGTATAATTTCCTTCTTTTTCAAAAAATACTGACAATTCTTCTTTAAGTTCAAATACACGACATAAGACTTTTCGCCTTGAAAGCCATCTTACCTCTGTATGCAAAAGTAAACATTCGTGCTGTGCATCCATAGCTTTGCAGAGCTGTTTAAATAAGCAAGTTCTTAAAGGTCTTGATTTGATATAATTTACAATATTAACAACTTGATCTAACAGATTTTAATTCTAGCAGTAATGTCTTTGTAACAAATGCTTCTCTATGCAAAAAGCATTGGGTGAATAATATATTTGGATTATGTTTTTTTGCGAGAGTAATGAATCCTTTGAGAAATCCCACCATAGACTGAGCACCGTCCGTGCAGATTCTAACACATGAGTCCTGTGAAATTTTCAAGTCTTCTAAATATGAATTAACAGAATCAAATATGTCTTGACCTCTACTATTTTCGGGAAGTTCTATTCAGCACAGAAATTGGTTAAAAATCTCATTTTCATGAATGAAGCGAACAAATGCTAACATTTATCATTAATGTCGGTTGACACGTCGATTTGCACAGCAAAATTCGAGTTTGTAAGTTTCTTGGCTACATTTGGTTCAATGTTAGGTGACATTTCATTCATGCTTCTCCAAATTGTCTCGTCTCACAGCGGAATTTTTGCAAGTTCTTGTTCCGCTGCATCACCAAGCATTATTTTGGCAATTTTACGACATGCAGACAAAATAAGTGACTCAGCTACAGTATGAGACTTCATTCTCTGCATTATTAATTCAGCAATTTCATAAGAAGCAATTTGAACCTTACCTGATACCTTAAAGTTTTTTTCAAAATATTTCACTTGTTTTGATTGAATCGCCATCAACCTCCTAAAATAACTCTGATCTTTTGTTGAAAGATGTGCATGTTTCGTAGTAAAATGACGTTTCAATTTGCTGGGAACCATTGCACTGTTCTACATATTTTTGCCGCACAAACACACAATGGAATGGGGCACTCTACTTCTCTGTCCATGAAAAACCGAACCTCAAATAATCTCCATATAGTGACGATGAATTTTAGATTTTTTTAAGATTCGGTTCAGCGCCGCTTGTCCTGGCGTTGGTTGTAGGCCTACTAGCGCCACTTGTAGTCGAATTGTCATTGATATCTCCTTGATCATTTTTACGTTTTCTTATGATGAATTTGTCCATTGTGGGGACAAACCTTTTTCTTCTGAATGATCCAAACTTCAGACAGATACGAACTGAGTCTTCCAATTTCCAAACTCCAGAGAGTCCAGACACAAACGAACCTAGAGTTGAACAGGAAGTTTTGATTTTGATTGTAGTCAAAATATGCTTAAAGCGAACGCTCAGAAATCAAAGTAACCGCTAGGGTGGCGAGGCCAGGTCAATTGGATGTCGCCTACATCAAAGGAGCCGCTAATTGGCGCTATATCAGGTCAAAGCATCAAAGATTCCTCCAGTCCCGGCCACACATCAAGCTGCAGAACAATAAACAAAAATAACAAAATATAAATAAGAATGTGGTTAAATGTAATTAAATAGGTTTTGATATTTTATTTTAAAAACTACACGTTTTACTGCATATGTGTCAGAGTCGTCTTTCATTTCTTTCATCCATGACATTTTAAGCTTTTCACATGAACAATTTAATACTATTATTTTGGATTGGGCGTGGCCATGGCCCAACTGCCCTCCTGGCTAGGCCTTGGTACAGACGCACATACACATAGAAGCACACGCTTATACATACACACAGTCTCAGTCGATGGTAGGCACTCGCACTTCTCTATCAGTAATGGGAGGGAGTAAGGGAATGAGAGAGGTGGAGTGGGGGGAGGGGGGGGGTTGGGGGTGTGCGGTGTCGAGTACTCAAAGGAAGCAAATTTTGCCAGAGGAGTTTGTTCTGAGTATGGACATTTAAATTGTTTGTTTGTGCTATCTCTTGTCATCATTACTTGTACAACTCTAGAACATAGTTTTTTTGATAATAATAGAGATAAATAGATAGTTATTTGTCAATATTGGCAATGTTTACTACAGCAGTGGCGTCATAAATATAGATAGATGACATATGTGTCTCTCTGTTTCTCTCTCTCCCCCTCCCCTTCTGTTTCGATTGAAACGGTTTGTGTTTCATTGAGAAATCAGCTAAAGTCCACCTTACTTTTGCACAATTTGCCGGCACACCTGTGAAGGGTTCACGGCACACCAATGTGCCGCAGAACACCGGTTGAGAACCACTGATCCAAACCCTTGATGATTTTAAACACGTCGATCAAATCTCCACTTTAACTTCTCTCCTTCAAGTAGAACAATCCCATCTTCTCCAGTCTCTCCACAGTTACTGAAGTCCCTAATGGCTCGTACTAACCTTGGTTGGAAAAATGTTGGATTCCATTATGAACGAAGCAGTAGCAGGACATTTGGAAAAGCAAAATTCGGTCAGGCAGATGCAGCATGGATTTATGTAGGTGAAGTCATGTTTGACAAATTTGCTGGAGTTCGTTGAGGATGTAGCGAACAGGGTGGATAAAAGGGAACCAGTGGATGTGGTGTATTTGGTCTTCCAGAAGGCATTTGATAAGCTACCACATAAAAGTTTACTGCACAAGATAAAAGTTGGGGGTAATATATTAGCATGGATAGAGGATTGGCTAACTAACAGAGAACAGAGATAAATGGGATAAATGGTTCATTCTCTGGTTGGCAACGAGAAACTATGGGGTGCTGCAGTGATCAGTGCAGGGACACCAACTATTTACTATCTACATTAACGGTTTGAAAGAAGGGACTGAGTGTAACATAGCCAAGTTTGCTGACGATAAAAAGATTGGAGGAAAAGCAATGTGTGAGGAGTACACACACTATCTGCTAAAGGACATAGACAGGTGAAGTGAATGGGAAAAAATTTGGTAGATTGAATATAATGTTGGAAAGTTTGAGGTCATGCACTTTGCAGAAAAAAAATAAAACAGCAAGTTATTATTTAAATGCAGAAAGATTGCAACGTGCCACCGTACAGCGGGACGTGGGGGTACTTGTGCATGAAACACAAAAGGATAGTATGCAGGTTCAGCAAGTGATCACGATGGCAAATGACATCTTGGCTTTTATTGCAAAGGGGATGTAGTATAAAAGCGGGGAAGTCTTACTAGAGCTATATAAGGTATTGGTGAGGCCACACCTTGAATACTGCGTGCAGTTTTGGTTTCCATATTTACGAAAGGATAAACTTGATTTGGAGGCAATTCAGATAAGATTCACTCAGTTGATTCCGTAGATGAGGGGGTTGACTTATGAGGAAAGGTTGAATCGGTTGGCCCTCGACTCATTGGAATTCAGAAGAATGACAGGTGATCTTATCGAAACGTATAAGATTATGAGGGGGCTTGTCTAGCTGGATGCAGAGAGGATGTTTCCACTGATGGGGGAGACTAGAACTAGAAGGCATGATCTTAGAATAGGGACCGCCCATGAAAAAATGAGATGAGGAGAAATTTCTTCTCTCAGAGGGTGGTAAATCTGTGGACTTCCCTACCTCAGAGAGCTGTGGAAGCTGGGACGTTGAATACATTTAAGACAGAAATAGACAGTTTCTTAAACAATAAGGGGATATGGGTTTATGGGAAGCGACCGCGGAAGTGGACCTGAGCCCATGATCAGATCAGCCATGATCTTATTGAACAGCGCAGCAGGCTCGAGGGACCGTATGGCCTACTCTTGCTCCTCTTTCTTAAGTTCTTATGTTCTTGTAATTTACTAAATCTCCTCTCAGCCTTCTCTGTTGCAAGGAGAGCAGACCGCGATTCTACAGTCTCTCCACAAAATTTTAATCCCCATCCCTGATACATTTCCAGTAAATCTCTTCTGCACCCTCTCGAAAGTCTTCATGTCCTTCCAAAGTGTGGTGGCCAGAATTGAACACAATACTCCAGCTGAGGCCGAACTCGTGTTTATAGTTTTCATCCCTGGTACCAATCTGGTAAATCTCCCCTCACACTTCTCTGCTGCAAGGAGAACAGCCCCAGCATCTCCAAATCTGTCCGTGTAGCGAGAGCTTGCATCCTACCGTCCGGTACACACAATGGAAGCGAGCTCCAGCGGGCACTGACCCGTTTTCAACAGCGAGAAAGGGGAGTGAAAAAAGGCGGCTGAAGTCGCCGATGTGTTAAAACAATTTCGAAAATTATTATCTTTATTTTTTTATTTACATAACGGAAATATATCCTGACTGCACTGTCTAGAATTTCTACACAATGCCAGTTCCCCAGCCAAGTACCTCTCTGGATAGGTTGACATTTTATTTCTTGTCAGATTTTTTTTTGGTGGGTGGTATTAAATATATATATTAGCCATCGCTCTCCCTCTTATTTGTTAATATATATTAAAGCTCGGTGAAGGAATTGGGTGCAGAAAATTCCATCTGAGGAATACGCATCGATGGGAGCAGAAGTACTGCAAAGGAAAAAAAAAATCGGTTGGGCTGAGTGAGGGATGGAGTGCGGGAGAAGTGGAGCAAGGGAGGGGTGGCGTGATGGAGGGGTGAGGAATGGATGGAGGGAGGGAGGGAATGGGTGCAGGGAGGCAGAGTTTGATGGAGGGAGGAAGCGATGAAGGGAGGGAGTGAAGTCGAGTCGAGTGGAGTGTGGGAGGGATGGAGGGACGGAGTGATGGAGTATATGGCAATTTACCCGAACAAAATTCTTATTGATTTTGAGCACCTCTATTAAATGGCCCATAACCTGCTCGGCTCCAAGCAGAACAGTCCCAGCTTCCAGCTGCTTTGATAGTGCATCTGACACAGTGTAAAACTACAGTGTAATCAGTGAGTCCTTGTGCTTCAGTCACTTCCAGATGTTCCTTGCGGAATCGCTGACACTTTTACATGGATCCAGTGGAAATACAAGTGTGGGAATGACATCCCTGCCAAGATAGGAGAACTCACCCCTGATAATAAATGGAACGGAGTAAGACTGGGCTCAGGCCCTGAACTTCAGACACGATTTGAATGGCAACATATTAAAACACATGCTGTGATATGTTCAAGCCTCGGCTCAGTGGGATCACTCTCGCCTCTGATTCAGAAGGTCAGATACTAAACCCTACTCCAGAGACCTGACCCCATAATCTATGCCGACATGTCTGGTGCCAGTTCTGACGGAGTGCTGCACGGTCAGAGGTGCTGTCGTTCAGTACAGATATTAAACTGATTCCCCTTCTTCCACTCAGGTGGATTTAAAGGACTCGTGACACTATATTAAAGTGCAGAGGAGTTCTCCAGGGTTCACAGCGCAAATATTTATCCCTTAACCAACATCTGAAAAAGAGATGATCTGATCATCAATTCATTGCTGTTGGTGGGATCTTAAGGTGCACCAATTGGCTGCCACATTTCCTACATTACAACAGTGACTAAACTTCCAAAGTAATTCATTTTCTGTAAATCATTTAGGGATATCATGAAATCATGAAAAGCGCTATATGAATGAAAAGTGTATCTAAATATCAACATTTCAAAATACACGTTGCGATATGTGAAATGCTCAGATAATCCTGTGATTGTCAGCACTCCCCAGATCACTGGTTTAAATTGGTTAGTTTCAGTTAGTTAAATCTTCCATTAAATTTAGATGCAGTGGAATAACAGCCTGTTCAGAGATGCTCCACTGATTTCAGCAGCAGACCTTTCAGAACTGAATTATTCATTTTAATATTTATAAATCACATCTGTTGCAATTGAACAAAACTGAAGCTAACGTCATTGTTCGACATATTTCTACTTCTGTCAATATTCTTAAAATAAGCCATTGTTGTGAGTTGAGACGAATCAATAAGTGACTATGTTGATTTGATTTTGCTGCCATGAACATTTCATGGCCAGCAGTGAGGCGTTTATGTAAATCAACACAGAAATAGAAGTCCCAGCTTAGAGCATTGAGCAACAGAGACACAATAAAAGTCTCCCCACCATCAAAACATAGAAATAAAGACAGAGAGAAATGCAAATCTCTCAACAGATTCCAGCAACAATTGTTTTTTCGTACATTTCTCTAAATTATAGGAGAATAAAGTAAAGATGATACCCACGGACAGAATGGAGAAATATTCCTTCTTTTCAGCATGTACAGCAACATCACAAAGGTGATAGTGGAGGTTTGTGTATCCTCTGCCTCTCAATTTTCCATTTTACTCCTATCTCTCCAGAATGGATCATTGACATTCTCCCACAACGAGATGTCAACATCTAACAACAGATTTCCCTGAGCCATAAGGATATTCCTCGGACCAAATTGATTGGAGTGCACAGAGGGAGCTTTAGTCCAACATATGACCTGTGCATTAAATGGCATGGGAGTTTTTGATGGGACAGTTTAGAGGGATCTTTACACTGCATCTAACGCGTGCTTTATCTGTCCTGGGTATTGTCTGATGGTATGTTGTAGAGCGACCATTATCCTCTACTTAAACTGTGCTGTACCTGTTCTGGCAGTCTTGATGGGACAGTATAGAGGGAGCGTCACTCTGTATCTAACCCGTCCTGTTATTGTCCTGAGCATGTGTGATGGAACAGTATAGTTGTTGCTTTTTCCTGTATCTGACACATGCTGTACCTGCCCTGGGAGTTATATGTCTAGAGCAGTAATAATTGACACAGATGTGTAGTGTAATATAAAGAGAGACATGTTCGAGTGCAGTATTAACGGTGACGGGGTCTAGTCTGATATAAAAAAGATACATGTTCGAATGCAGTAATGTGAAAGGATGGAGCTACTGTAATAAAAGCAATGTCCTTGTCTAGTTTAATATAAACAGAGACAGGGTCTTTTGTAATCGGAGCAAAAGCATGGCATATTCCATTAATATCTCAGACAGGGCCGAGTACAATATTAGTAGTTCAAGTGCAGTACAAACAGAGGTAGTGGCTAGTATTGTAATGACTGATACAGGGACATTGTTTATTGTTTCTGGTTATTTACTCTGTCGAATGATTGATATTTTCAAAAACGTCTATCAAATCTTCTCTTCGACTTCTCTCCTCTAAAGAGGAGAGTCCCATCTCCTCCTGTCTCTCCACATTAACTGAAGTCCCTCATCCCTGGTACCATTCTATTGCACATGCCCTCAACCTCGCCCCCTCCAGGAGAGCAATCCCATCTTCTCCAGGCTCCACTTTAACTGAAGTCCCTCATGCAGGTACCAATCTACTGAATCTCCTCTTTCCCTTCTCTGCTGTATGGAGAACAGCCCCAGCTTCTTCAAGTCTGTCCGTGTAGCGAGAGCTTGCGAGCTACCATACCATACAATGGCAACAAGCTCCAGGCGGGCATTGGCCCATCTTCAACAGCGAGAATGGGGAGGGAAAACGAGAAGCTGAAAGTCGACGATGACTTAAAACAATTTTTTAAGATGTTACCCTTCTTTTTTTTATTTATAAAATGGAAAAATGTCCCGACTGCCCTTACTAGAATTTCAACCCAGTGCCAGTTCCCCAGCCAACTCCCTCTCTGGAACGTCACCATTTTATTTATCATCAGTATTTTTTTATGCAGGGGGATTAAATATATACATTTGCTGTCGCTCTCTCCCTCTTATCTGTTAATATATATGTAAGCCCGGTGGAGGAATTGTGTGCAGAACATTCCAGCTGAGGAATCCTCATCGATGGAAGCAGAAACACTGCAAAGGTAAAATAGGAATCGGCTGAGCTGAGGGAGAGATGGAGGTAGGGAGGAGTGGTGCAAAGAAGGGGTGGTGTGAAGGAGGGGTGGAGGGATGGTCGGAGGGTGGGAGAGATGGGTGCAGGGAGGGAGAGATTGAAGGAGGGAAAGATGGTGGTACAGAGAGCTGGAAATGGAAGGAGGGTGGCAGAGATGGTGGGAGGGAATGATGAATGGAAGGAGGGATGGAGAGGCGGGTGGAGGGTGGGAGAAATGGAGGAAGGGAGGGATGATGGGTGGGAGGGAAGGAGAGACGTGTGGTGGGAGGGAAGTATAGTGGGAGGGAGTGATGGAGTATCTCCCATTTTACCCGATCAATACTCTTCATATTCTTGAGCACCTCGAATAAGTGGCCCATAACCTGCTCGGCTCTAAGGATAACAATCCCAGCTTCCAGCTGCCTCGATGGTGCAGCTCACACAATGTAAAACTCAAGTTCCGTGAGTCCTTCTGCCTCGGGCACTTCCAGATGTTCCTTGTGGAATCGCTGGCACTTTTATACAGACCCAGTGGAAACGCCAGTGTGGGAATAACATCCCGGACAAGATAAGAGAACTCACCCGTGAAAATAAGCGGATCGGACTAAGACTGGGCTCAGGCCCTGAACTTCAGGCAGGATGAAATGAATGGCAACATTTTAAAATAACAAGTTGTGATATGTTCAAGCCTCGGCTCAGTGGGATCACTCTCGCCTCTGATTCAGAAGGTCACAGATACTAAACCCCACTCCAGAGTCCTGAGCCCATTAGCTATGCCGACATGCCCGATGCCAGTACTGAGGGAGTGCTGCACGGTCAGAGCTGCCGTCTATCGGGGCAACCATTAAAATGAAACCGCATCTTCCCACTCAGGTGGACTTAAATGATTCATTGCACTTCTTAAACAGCTGAGGAGTTCTCCAGGATTTCAACGGAAAACATTTGTCCCTCAAACAACAACTGAAAAACAGATTATCTGGTCATTATTTAATTGCTGTGTATGGGATCTTGCTGTGCACAAATTGGCTTCCACATTTCCTACATTACAACATTTCCAAAGTAATTCATTGGCTGTAAAGCATTTGGGACATCATGAGGTCACGAAGGGCGCTATATAAATGCTAGTTGTTTCTAAATGTCAACATTTTAAAATACACATTGCGATTTGTGAAACCCTCAGATATTACTGATGGTCACTGGTTGAACTTGTTTAGTTTCAAAGGGTTAAATCTTCCACGAAATGAAGATCCAGTGGAATACTGATTTCAGCAGCAGAAGTTTCACAGCTGAATTATTCATTTTAATATTTATTCCCTTTGATATAAATCACATCTGTTCTACTTAAACAAAACTGAAGCCAACGTCACTGTTCGACATATTGTTACTTCTGTGTCAATATTCCTAAAATAAGCCCTTGTTGTGAGTTGAGACTAATCAATAAGTGACTCTGTTGTCATGATTTTGCTGCCATGAACACTTCATAGGAACCATTAAGGCCTTTATGTAAATAATCACAGAAATAGATGTCCCAGATTAGAGTATTGAGCATCAGAGACACCATGAATGTTTCTCCATCAACACAGCATAGAAATAAAGATAGACAGAAATGCAAATCTCTCACCAGACTTCGGCAACAATAGTTTTTTGGTACATTTCACTAAATTTTATTAGAATAAAGGAAAGATGATACCCACGGACAGAATGGGGAAATAATCCTTCTCGTCAGCATGTACAGCAACATCACTAATGTGATAGTGGAGGTTTATGCTTAAAGGTGTACCTGTCCTGGGAGTGTGTGATGGGACATTTTAGACTGAGCTTTACTTTGTATCTGACATATGATGTACCTGCCCTGGGAGTGTTTGATGGGGCAGTGTAGAGGGAGATTCTCTCTGTATCTAACCCGTACTCTACCTGCCCTGGGAGTATGTGATGGGGTAGTATAGATGGCACTTTACTCTGTACCTGACACATGCTGTACCTGGCCTGGGAATGTTTGATAGTGCGGTGTAGAGGGCGTTTTACTCTGTAGCTAACACATGCTGAACCTGGCCTGGAAGTTACAGAGTTTAGTGCAGTAATAACTGAGACAGGGTCCAGTGGAATATAAACAGGGACATGGTCTAGTTTAGTAATGTAAAAGGTTGGGGCTAGTGTAATATAATCCATGTTCTGGTCTACTTTAATATAAACAGAGACAGGGTCTTGTGTAATAGGAACAAAGGCATGACATATTCCAGTAATATCTGATACCGGGCCTAGTACAATATTAATAGTTCTAGTGCAGTAATAACTGTGACAGGGCCGCGTGCAGTAATTACTGATGCAGGGATATTTCTTTATTCGTTCCTGGCATATGGGTGTGGGTGTCGCTGGCGAGGCAAACATTGATGGTCTATCCGTAATTGGCCTTGAAAAGCAGGTGGCCAGCTGCCACCTTGAACCGCTGCAGTCCATGTGGTGAAGGGACCCCCACATTGTTCGAGAGGGGGTTCCACGAATTTGACCCAGCAACTATGAAGTTACGGTAATAAGTTTCCACGTCAGGATGATGTGTGATTTGGAGGGATACATGGAGGTGATGGTGTTCCCATGAACACGCTGCCCTTGTCCTTTTAGTTGGAACAGGTCACAGATCTGGAAAGGGCTGTCGAGGATGTCTTGGGGAGTTGCTGCAAAGCATCTTGGGGATTTTAATCATTGCAGGCATGGTGCAACGTTGGGGGAGGGAGGGAGGGAGGGAATACGTGGTGGATGGGGTACAATAAACTGTAGTGTAGTGGAGTATTTTTGTGTCCTTGTCACACATTGCTTTTTCTCCCATCTTTGTATCATCATAAACTTGGCTATGTTACGATCGATCCCTTCTTTAAAGTCGGTAGATTGTATATAGATGGGTTCCCAGCACTGATCCCTGCAGCTCCCCTCTATTTACTGATTGCCAACACTAGAAAGAACCATTGATCCTGACTCTCTGTTTTCTGTTATTTGGCTAATCCTCTATCCATGTTTATATATCAGCCCCAACCCCGTGAATGTTTACCTTGTGCAGGAACCTTTTATGTGGCACCCTGTCAAATGCCTTCTGAAAGCCCAAATACATCACATTCACTGGTTCCTCTTTATCGACCCTGTTTGTTATATCCTCAAAAAATTACAGAAAATTTGTCAAACATGACTTCCCCTTCATAAATCCATGCTGACTTTGTCTGACCGAATTTTTCTTTTCAAAATATCCTGCCACTGCTTCTTTAATAATGGACTCCAACATTTCCCCAAACACAGATGTTAGACTAACTGGTTTATAGTTTCCTGCTTTTTGCCTGCATCCTTTTGCAAATAGGGGCATTAAATTTGTAGTTTTCCAATTTGCTAATCACCTTAATTCCTTTGTTCCTTTGTTCTCGATCTTTCCACCAATCAGAACAGTCTCTCTCTATCTACTCTGTCTGGACCCATTATGATTCTGAACACGTCTATTAAATCTCATCTCAACCTTTCTGCTCTAAGGAGAACAATTCCAGCTTCTCCAGACTATCCACATAACCGAAGTACCGTATCCCTGGAACCACAATTGTAAATCTTTTCTGAATCCTCTCTCAAACCTTACATCCTTCCTAAGGAATTGGGCACAATACTCCAGGTGAGGCTTAAACATTGTTTTATAAACGTTCATCATAACTTCCTTTCTTTTGTACTCTATGCGTGTATTTATGAAGCCCAGGATCATGTAAGCTTTTTTGACCATTTTCTCAACCGGCCCTGCCACCTTCAATGATTTGTGCACATATACCATCAGGTCACTGTGTTCATGCACCTCCTTTATTTTATTTTCCCTCTCCTCATTCGTCTCATAAAAGTGATTAATTTCACACTTTTCTCCGTTCCATTTGCCCCGAGTGCACCCCTTCAATCAGCATGTCTATATTCTCTTGAAGTCATCACTATCCTCCTCAATGTTCACTCTACTTCCAAGTTTTGTATCATCTGCAAATTTCGAAATTCTACCCTGTACTCCAAAGTCTAAGTCATGAATATAAATGAAGAAACGCAGTGTTCCGAGTACCAACTGCTGCAGGATACGACAGTATACCTTCCCCCAGTCTAACAAGAAATAACTGGTCACCACTACTCTGTGGTTCCTGTCACTCAACCAATTTCATATCCATGCTGCCACTATCCTCTTTATTCTATGTGTTTAAATTTTATGGCAAGGATATTATTAAGGCACTTTCTCAAACACCTTTTAGAAGTCCACCACATCAACCTTATAAACTGAGAGTGGGTCTAGCGAGGGTCTGTTGTAATGACAGAAATAATGCTAGATAATTACAGATTTATTAACGTCCTGCCAGGTACAGGTGCAGTTTCATTTTTACCAACATGGGCAGTAATCCTAGAAACATAGAAACAAAGAAAATATGTGCAGGAGCAGGCCATTCGGCCCTTCGAGCCTGCAGCACCATTCAATATGATCATGGCTGATCAAACAACTTCGGTACCCCACTCCTGTCTTCTTTCCATACCCCCTGATCCCTTCAACCGTAAGTGCCAAATCTAACTCATTTTTGAATTTATCCAACGAACTGGACTCAACAACTTACTGTGGTAGAGAATTCCATAGGTTCACATTTCTCTGGGTGAAGAAGTTTCTCCTCATCTCTGTCCTAAATGGCTTAGCCCTTATCCTTAGACTGTGACTCCTTGTTCTGCACTTCCACAACATCGGGAACATTCTTCCGATATCTAACCTGTCAAATCCCGTCGGAATTTCATATGCTTCTATGAGATCCCCTCTCATTCTTCTAAATTCCAGTGGATAGAAGGCTAGTCAATCCAATCTTTCTTCATATGTCAGTCCTGCCATCGCGCGAATCAGACTGGTGAACTTTGGCTGCACTCCCTCAAGTTTTATATCAGTGTTTTCTGGGTGATGCTGAGGTTGTCACTAGACGATAAAGCGCAGAGACTGGCGCCTGGCTGCTCATTATCCTCAGCGTGATTTAATCCCGTTTCACACTGAATACTGCAGACAGAAATGGTCACCTGGTAACACAATGGTCAGAGGGACATCATTTTCTAAACAAGAGCACGCAAGAGAATGGGATATCAATAAATGTTAAAGCTATTAAACGACCTGTAATTGCATTTTGATAAAGTGGAATGCTGAAAAATATTGGCTGAAGATAATCATTTATCTTTGTCGAATGCACTTGCACACATTATGAATGTGTGCATGCGTTTTGTACACACACACATATACATAAACACACAAACGCACATACACATATACCAAACACTTTTTGTGTTCTCTTTTCAGTTGTTCATTTCACAAGGTGAGAACATTTTTTCAGGTGAATATTAGGACCCTGCGGCCGCCCATCCGGCGGTGCTCTGAGGTCACGGTTCCAGGCTCTGTCTTACATGATTAGTGTGCCACGTCACAACTAAATAGAAAATATTGGACGAAAACCAAACCTAAACTTTAAAGAACTTGGAGAAATAGGCACAGGACAACACAAGTGTGATTTATTAATCTCAAACACACAGATTTTGCCAGTAGTTCAAACTGCAGTGATATGCTCACCTTCCGTCCTGTCCCTCAATCCCAGCCCATTACTGGAAGATTGTTATAAAATTCACCCCATCCTCTCAACACAAATATTACCGTCATAATACCAGATCAATTAGAGATTGCACACACGTGTTGATAGCTGTTAACAAATCTAAACATATACTTCCAAACAAAAAAGTATTGCATCCTAACATCCACACATATATACATCTTTATTTATATTAATATCTGTCGATCCCTCTTTATATCGACTGCATATGTAACAGAAATAACTGCGGCAGGGTCTATAGTATAAGAAATAGAGACAGGATCCAGCACACTAATAGAGTAGACAAGATCTAGTGTAATATGAATAGAGACAGGCATTTATTAAAATATATTTCAGCCATGATCTATGGCAGGAATAACTGAGACAGTGCCTAGTGTAATAGAAACAGAGACATGGTCTAGTGTAATATAAACTGAGACAGGGTCCAGTATAATATAAACAGGGACCGAATACAGTGTAATATACACTGAGGCAGGGACGAGTGTAATATAAATAGAGACAGGGTCTGGTGTAACATAAACAGAGACAGGAGCTAGTGTAATATAAACAGTGACTGGGTCTAGTGTAATATAAACAGAGACAGTGTCTAGTGTAATATAAAAAGAGACAGGTTCTAGTGTAATATAAACAGGGACGGGGTCAAATGTTATATAAACAGCGACAAGGTCTAGTGTAATATAAATAGAGACAGGGACGAGTGTAAATTAAACAGAGACAGCGTCCAGTGTATTTTAAACAGAGACTGGGTCTAGTGCAGTTATAACTGTGACAGGGTCCAGGGAATCGATAATCAAGAGATGGACTGCTGGGAGGATGAGTAAACTGACCACAACACGGAGCTAAAGAGGTCATTCAAGTGGTTGCGTAAAAATAAATTTTGGGTGCAAAAGCAAATTGTGAGGAAGACACTAAAGAAATCTGCAAGGAGATATAGACAGGCTAAGTGAATGGATAAAAATTTGGCAGATGGATTATAATGGTGAAAATCTCAGATTATCCACTTTGGCAGAAACCAAAAATAAAGCAAGTTATAATTTCAATGGAGAAAAATTACCAAGTGCTGCGGTACAGAGGGACCTGCGTGTACTTGTGCATGAAACACAAAATGTTACTATGCAGGTACAGCAAGTAATCAAGAAGGCAAATGGAATGTTGGCCTTTATTGCAAAGGGGATGAAGTACAAAAGCAGAGAAGTCCTGCTACATCTCGACAGGGTATTGGTGAGGCCACACCTGGAGTACTGCATAAAGTTTTGTTCTCCGGATTTCAGGAAGGTTATACTTGCATTGGCGACTTTTCAGAGAAGGTTCATTAGGTTGATTCCGGAGAAGATGGGGTTGATGTCTGAAGAAAAGTTGAGTACGTTGGGCCTATACATGTTGAAGTTCAGAAGAATGTGAGATGATCTTTTCGAAACATATAAGATAATGAGGGGGCTCGTGAAAGTGAATGCAGAGAGGACACTTCCATTCACAGGGGAAACTAAAACTAGTAGGCTTAAATTCAGAATAAGCGGCTCCCATTTAAAACTGAGATGAGGAGGAATGTCTTCTCTCAGATGGTTGTAAATCTGTGGAAGTACATGCAACAGAGAGCTGTGGCGGCTGGGTCATTGAATATATGTAAGGCAGAGATCGACAGATTTTTGAGCGATAAGGGAATAAAGGGTTAGGATGAGCGGGCAGGGCATTGGAGCTGAGTCCATGATCAGCCCAGCCATGAAATTATTAAATGGCAGAGCAGGCTCGAGGGGCAAATGGTCTACTCCTGCTCCTGTTGCTTATATTCTTATGTTCTTATGTTCTAAGGTCTTAGCGTGATATAAAAAAATGCCATGACCAGTGCAATAATAACTGCGGCAGGCACTTGTGTTTTGTAAACCGAGACGGGTCTTAGTGTAATATGAACCGAGACATGATTTGGATATAGAATCACAGAATGGAAGAACGATACAGCACATAACGTGCACATTCAGCCCTCTGGTGCCTGTGTCTGCACTGAGTTGAAACAGCTAACCAATTGGTCCCACTACCCCTGCTATTTCCCAATAACCCTGCATTATTTACAGTTCAATTATTTACCCAATTCACTTTTGAAATTTATTACTGGAACTGCTTCCAGCACCCTGTCGGATAGTGTATTCCAGATCATAACAGCTCGTTGTGTATTTCTTTTTCCAAATTTCACCTCGGGCTCTTTAGCCAAGTTCCTTAAATATGTGTCATCTGGTTACAGACCCGTCAACTACTGGAAAATTATCTTCTTAGTAAAAGTGTCACGGTCTTGAACATGTATGTAAAAGCTCCTTTTAACCTTCTTTGCTCTAATGACAACAATCTCAATGCCCCGAGTGTCTTCACTTAATTGAAGTCTTTTATCCAGGGTACTATTCTAGTAAATTCCCCAAGGACGCTTTCCAAGGTCGTTCAATCTTTCCTAAATGTGGCGCTCAGAATTAAACACAATACTCCAGTTGGAGTATAACCAATGCTTTACAGATGCTTAGCAATACCTTCCGTGCATTTGAACCCTATATCTCTATTTATAAAAACTAAAGATAGTGTTTACCTTTTGCATTCCAGATCAGAGCCACTTGCTACATTAAAACATCTCCCCATCTCCCTTCTGTTTTTTTTGCAAATGATCTGAAATATGTATCCTCTGGTTACCGACACTCCTGTCAGTGTAAACACTGTCTCACTTTTAACCCTATCAAATCCCTTCATAAGGGGACGGCGATGACACGCAGAGGCATTATTTTCTGATTGCTGCCAGAGATTGGTTGGTAGATTTTGATTCGGTTAGGAGATTACGGGTGATGGAACCAAAGCTGTTCGATGGAATTAAAATGCCGATCATTCGTCATCTAATTGAATCGAGGCATGGTATAGTTCAGTACTAATTGAGAAAATGTATCGTGTAATTTCAACAAAATACTGGTCTAATCCATTAATAACAGAGACAAGACCTGGAGCAATATAAAGAGGAGATGTCGTCTAGTGTAGTAATAACTGCGACAGTGCCGAATGTAATATAAATAGAGACATGGTATAGATTGTAATAACGGAGAGTGCCCAGTGTATTATAAATATATACAATGCTGAGTGCATTATAACTCAAGCAAGGTTTCGTGTAATAAGAGAGATACATACCAGAGGGCAGCAATAAATGAGACAGCATTTAATATAAGACTATATGAAAACGGGCACGGTCCAGTGCAGTAATAACTGAGACAGGGCATCGTGTAATGTAAACTGAGACAAGGCTGAGTGAAATCTAATCACAGGCATGGTCTAGTGCAGTGATAACCGAGACAGGGCCCAGTGTAATATAAAGAGAGTCGTGTTCTCATGCAGTATAACAGAGGGAGCATTGTGTAATATAAACAGAGACATGGCTTAGTGCAGTAATAACTGAGGCATGGCCCAGTGTAATATGAACAGATGTAGGACCTAGTGTAATATAACTAGTCACCGGGTCTAGTGCAATAATAAATGAGACAGGGCATTGTGCAATATTAACATAAACATTGTCCAGTACAGTACTAACGGAGAGAGAACCTAGTGTAATATGCCAGCGGCATGGTCTAGTGCAGTAATAAATGAGACAGAATCTAGTGTAAAATAAACTGAGACATTATCTGATGTAATATAAACAGAAAAGGGTATTGTGTAATATAAACAGAGACATTGTCTAGTGTAATATAAACAGAGACACTGTCTAGTTTAATATAAACAGGGAAAGAGTCTAGTGTAATATAAACAGAGACATTGTCTAGTGTAATATAAACAGGGATATTATCAAGTGTAATATTAATGGAGACATTGGCTAGTGTAATGTAAACAGCGACATTGTCTAGTGTAATATACACTGAGATATTGTCCAGTGTATTATAAAAATATACATTATCTAGTGTAATATAAACAGAGACATTGTCTCGTGCAATATAAACTGAGACATTGTCGAGTGTAATATAAAAAGATACATCGTCTAGTGTAATGTAAACAGAGACATTGTCTAGTGCAATATAAACTCAGACATTGTCTAGTGTAATTTAAACAGAGACAGGGTCAAGTGAAATATAAAGAGAGACAATGTCGATTGCAGCAAAAATCAAGACATGTTCTCTTGCACTTTAAACAGAGACATTGTCTAGATCAGTATAACTGAAGCAGGATGCCGCTGTCAAATTTATTAGTGTACTCAAGCTAGCCTCAGTTTATATTATACTCGACCATGTCCCGGTTTTTATTACACATGACCCATTCTCATTTATTCCTGCACCACAATATATTTTATTTAAATTATATCTGAGCATATTTCTGTTTATGTTACATAAGTCCCTATGTAACTTATTACCGAAACAGATCTTTTCTCTGTTTATATAACTCAGGACCTGATTTATATTACACTAGGCCCTGTCTGAGTTATACACACTGTCTCTGTTTAAGAAGATAAGAAAATAACAATTCGGAGCAACAGTAGGCCATTCGGCCCCTCAAGCCTGCTCCACCTTTTCATAAGAGCATGGCTGGTCTTTGACCTCTACGCCACGTTAACTGAAGTATCACATGCCTGACACTAATCGACTAAATATCCTCTTAATCTTTTCTACTCTATTAACAAACCATCTTCTCCGGTTTCTCCACATTAACTGAAATCCCTCATGTAGGTAGCAATCTACTAAATCATCTCTTAACATTCTCTGCTCTAAGGGGAACAACCCCAGCTTCCCAAGTCTGTCCACATAATTGTAATCCCCCATACCTGATGCATTTCCAGTACATATATTCCGCACGCTCTCGAAAGACTTCACATCCTTCCTACAGTGTGCTGCCCAGAATTGGACACAATACTCCAGCTGCGCAGAACTAGTGCTGCTCAACATTCAACCCTGGTACTAATCTAGTAAATCTCCACTCAGCCTTCTCTGCTGTAAGGAGAACAGCCCAAGCTTCTCCAACTCTGTCCACGTAATGAGAGCTTGCATCCTGCAGTCCCGTACACACAATGACAGCGAGCTTCAAGCGGGCACTGGCCTGTCCTCAACAGCGAGAAAGGGAAGGAAAAACCAGCAGCTGAAAGTCGATGATGACTTAACACAATTTTTTAAATTGTTACGCTCATTTTTTTTTATTAACAGGAAAAATATCCTGACTGCCCAAACTAGAATTTCTACCCTGTGACAGTTCATCAGCCAACTCCCTCTCTGGAAAGGTCAACATTTTAATTCATGTCAGCTTTTTAAGGTGGGGGTGGGGAGGTTAAATATATATATTTGCCATCGATCTCTCTCTTATTTGTTAATATATATGAAAGCCCGGTGAAGGAATTGGCTGCAGAAAATTCCAGCTGATGAATCCTTATCAATGGAATCAGAAACACTGCAAGGGGGAAAAAAGACACGTTTGGGCTGACAGAAGGAGGGAGTTAGGAGTGGAGCGAGGAATGGGTGGAAAGTTGGAGGGGTGGAGGGATGGACGGAGGTAGGGATGTGTGCACGGAGTGAGCAATTGATCGAGGGAGCGATGGAGGGACTGAGGAGTGGAGCAAGGGAGGTGTAGTTTATTGGAAGGGTGGAGTGCAGCCGGAGGGAGGGAGAGGTGGGTCCACGGAGGGAGCGATTGATGGAGGCAGGTATGGAGGGCGGGAGGGATAGAGAGAGGGAGGGATGAAGGGATGGAGGGAAGGAGGGACTGGTGGAAGATGGGAGGGATAGTCGGAGGGAATTATGGTGTATCCCCCAATTTACCTGATCAAAACTTTTCATGATTTTGAACACCTCTATTAAGTGGCCCTGAACTTGCTCGGCTCTAAGGAGAACAGTCCCAGCTTCCAGCTGCTCTGATGGTGCAGCTCACACAATGTAAATATCAAGTTCCGTGGGTCCTTCTGCCTCGAACACTTCCAGATGTTGCCTGCGGAATCACTGACAATTTTATATGGACCCAGTGGAAATCCCAGTGTTGTAATGACATCTCAGGCAAGCTAAGAGAACTCGTGCCTGAAGATAAACAGAGCGGTGTAAGACTGGGTTCAGACCCTGAAACTGAGACATGTTGAGCTGAATGGCAGCATTTTAAAATACAAGCTGTGATATGTTCATGCCTCGGCTCAGTGGGATCACTCTCGCCTCTGACTCATGAGGTCACAGATACTAAACCCCACTCCAGAGATCTGAGCCCATAATCTAACCTGACACGCCGGGTGCCAGTACTGTGGGAGTGCTGCACGATTAGAGATGATGTCTTTTGGGGCAGACATTAAACTGAGGCTCCGTCTTCCCACTCAGGTGGATTTAAAGGACTCATGGCACTATCTTAAATAGCAGAGGAGTTCTCCAGGGTTTCCAGCAGAAAAAATTATCGCTCAATCAACATCTGAAAAATTGATTATCTGATCATTATTTCATTGCTGTTTATGGGATATTGCAGAGCACAAATTGGCTGCCACGTTTCCTACTTATAGCGGTGACCACACTTCCGAAATAATTCATTGGCTGCAAACAACTTTGGGACAACTTGAGGTCATGAAAGGTGCTATATAAATGCAAGGTGTTTCTAAATGCAAACATTGGAAAATACAAGTTGTGTTATGTGAAAAGCTCAGATATTACTGTGATTGGCCGACACTCCTCTGCACACTGGTTTAACGTATTAAGTTTAAATGGATTAAGTATTCCGCTAAATGGAGATCCAGTGGAATAGCAGCCTGTTCAGAGATGTTCCACTGAGTTTGGCAGCAGAACTTCCGAAACGGAATTATTAATTTTTAAGTTTATTCCCTTTGATAGAAATCACATATGCTCTAAATTAACAAAACTGAAGCCAACGTCACTGTTCGAGATGTGTATATTTTTGTGTCCCAACTGAAAATATTCTTAAAATAAGCCCTTTTTGTGAGTTGATAAGAATCAATAAGTGAGTCTGTTGATCTTACTTTGCTGCCATGAACATTTCATGGGAACCAGTGAGGCGTTTATATAAATAAACAGAGGCATAGCAGTCTCAGGTTAGTGTATTGAGCGACAAAAAGACAATAAATGTTTCCCCACCAACACAGCATAGAAATAAAGATAGAGAAAAATGCAAATCTCTCTACAGATTCCAGCAACAACTATTTTTTGGTACATTTCTCTAAATTATAGGTGAATAAAGTAAAGACGAAAAGCATCGCATAATTGATAATCAAGAGACCATTGTGGAGTGGGAACTTAAAACATTCACTATCACTGCAGAAAAAGTACTCGGGTAACGAATGGGACTAAAGGCGGACAATTCCCCTCGGCCTGATGGCCTGCAACCGTGGGTCTTAAAGCACATAGTTACAGATAGAGTGGTTGCATTGGTTGGATTCTACCAAAATTCCCTTAATTTTCGAGAAGTCCCAACGGACAGGAAAACAGCAAATGTAAACCCCTATTTAAGAAAGCAAGGAGACAGGAATCAGCAAACAATAGATCAGTTAGCCTAACATCTATCATTGGGAAAATGCTGTAGTCCAAAATGAGGAAGTAAAAACAGGATGTTTAGAAAATGATAATACAATCAAGCAGTCTGCTTAGTTTTATGAAAGGGAAGTCATGCTTGAAAAATGTGCAGGAGCTCTTTGAGGATGAAGGGAGCAGGGTGAATAAAGGGAAACCAGTAGATATCGTGTATTTCTATTTGCAGAAAGGTGCTACTTAAAAGGTCACTGCACAATTTAAGAGCTCTTGGGGTTGAGGATAATACAATAGCAAGGATAGAGGATGGCTTACGAGCAGAAAAGAGAGTGGATATCAATGGTTCATTTTGAGTTGCTCACACTGTAACTCGTGGGGTGCCACAGGGATCGGTGTTGGGGCCTCAACTATTTATAATTTATATTAATGACTTGGATGAAGGGACCCAGTCTAATGTCGGCAAATTTGCTCATAGAAACATAGAAACATAGAAAATAGGTGCAGGAATATGCCATTCTTACCTTCTAGCCTGCACCGCCATTCAATGAGTTCATGACTGAACATGCAACTTCAGTACTCCATTCCTGCTTTCTCGCCATACCGCTTCATCCCCCTCGTAGTAAGGACTTCATCTAAACCTTTTTGAATATGTTTACTGAATTGGCCTCAACAACTTTCTCTGGAAGAGAATTCCACAGGTTCACCATTCTCTGGGTGAAGAAGTTTATCCTCATATCCTTCCTAAATGGCTTACCCCTTATCCTTAGGCTGTGACCCCTGGTTCTGGACTTCCCCAACATTGGGAACATTCTTCCAGCATCTAACCTGTCTAAACCCATCAGAATTTTAAAAGTTTCTATGAGGTCCCCTCTCATTCTTCTGAACTCCAGTGAATACAAGCCCAGTTGATCCAGTCTTTCTTGATAGGTCAGTCCCGCCATCCCGGGAATCAGTCTGGTGAACCTTCGCTGCACTCCCTCAATAGCAAGAATGTCGTTCCTCAGGTTAGGAGACCAAAACAGCTCACAATACTCCAGGTGTGGCCTCACCAAGGCCCTGTACAACTACAGCAACATCTCCCTACCCCTGTACTCAAATCCCCTCGCTATGAAGGCCAACATGCCATTTGCTTTCTTAACCGCCTGCTGTACCTGCATGCCAACCTTCAATGACTGATGTACCATGACACACAGGTCTCGTTGCACCTTCCCTTTTCCTAATCTGTCACCATTCAGATAATAGGCTGTCTCTCTGTTTTTGCCACCAAAGTGGATAACCTCACATTTATCCACATTACACTTCATCTGCCATGCATTTGCCCATTCCCCAAACCTATCCAAGTCGCTCTGCAGCCTCATAGCATCCTCCTCGCAGCTCACACTGTCAACCAACTTGGTGTCATCCGCAAATTTGGAGATACTACATTTAATCCCCTCGTTCAAATCATTAATGTACAGTGTAAACAGCTGGGGCCCCAGCACAGAACCTTGCGGTACCCCACTAGTCACTGCCTGCCATTCTGAAAAGTACCCATTTACTCCTACTCTTTGCTTCCTGTCTGACAACCAGTTCTCAATCCATGTCACCACCCTACACCCATTCCCATGTGCTTTAACTTTGGACATTAATCTATATTGTGTGACGTTGTCAAATGCCTTCTGAAAGTCCAAATATACAACATCAACTGGTCCTCCCTTTTCCACTCTGCTGGAAACATCCTCAAAAAATTCCAGATGATTTGTCAAGCATGATTTCCCTTTCACAAATTCCTGCTGACTTGGACCTATCATGTCACCTCTTTCCAAATGCGCTGCTATGACATCCTTAATAATTGATTCCATCATTTTATCCACTTTCGATATAAGGCTGACCGGTTTATAATTCCCTGTTTTCTCTCTCCCTCCTTTTTTAAAAAGTGGGGTTACATTGGCTACACTCCACTCGATAGGAACTGGTCCAGAGTCAATGGAATGTTGGAAAATGACTGTCAATGCATCCGCTATTGCCAAGGCCATCTCCTGAAGTACTGTGGGATGCAGTTCATCAGACCCTGGGGATATATCGTCCTTCAATCCCATCAGTTTCCCCAAGACAATTTCCCAACTAAGAAGGATTCCCCTCAGTTCCTCCTCCTTACTTGACCCTCTGACCCCTTTTATATCCGGAAGGTTGTTTGTGTCCGCCTTAGTGAATACCGAACCAAAGTACATGTTCAATTGGTTCACCATTTCTTTGTTCCCCGTTATGACTTCCCCTGATTCTGACTGCAGGGGACCTACGTTTGTCTTTACTATCCTTTTTCTCTTTAGATATCCATGGAAACTTTTGCAATCCGTCTTAATATTCCGTGCAAGCTTTTTCTCGTACTCCATTTTCCCTGCCTTAATCAAATCCTTTGTCCTCTTCTGCTGAGTACTAAATTTCTCCCAGTCCCCGGGTTCGCTGCTATTTCTGGCCACTTTGTATGCCATTTCCTTGGCTTCAACACTATCCCTTATTTCCCTTGATAGCCACGGTTGAGCCACTTTCCCTTTTTATTTTTACGCCAGACAGGAATGTTCAATTGTTGCAGTTCATCCATGTGGTCTCTAAATGTCTGCCATTGCCCATCCACAGTCAACCCCTTAAGTATCATTCGCCAATCTATCTTAGCCAATTTACGCCTCATACCTTCAAAGTCACCCTTCTTTAAGTTCTGGACCATGGTCTCTGAATTAACGGTTTCATTCTCCATCCTAATGCAGAATTCCACCATATTATGGTCACTCTTCCCCAAGGGGCCTCGCAGAACGAGATTGCTAATTATTCCTCTCTCATTATACAACTCCCAGTCTAAGATGGCCTCCCCCCTCGTTGGTTCCTGTACATATTGATTTCGAAAACCATCCCTTATGCACTCGAGGAAATCCTCCTCCACCGTATTGCTTCCAGTTTGGTTATCCCAATCTATGTGCATATTAAAGTAACCCATTATAGCTGTTGCACCCTTATTGCATGCACCCCTATTTTCCTGTTTGATGCCCTCCCCAACATCACTACTACTGTTTGGAGGTCTGTACACAACTCATGATACAAAGATAGGTGGAAAGCAAGTTGTGAGGATGATGAAATAATCTACAAAGTGATATGGATAGGCTTAATGAGTGGGCAACAATTTATCAGGTGGAGTAGAATTTGTGAAATGTGAGATGTTCCACTTTGGCAGGAAAAATAAAAAAGCAAATTATTATCTAAATGGGTGAGATTACAAAATGCTGCGATACAGATGGATCTGGTGGTCCTTGTATATGAAATGCAAAAGTTAGCATGCAGGTACAGAAGTAAATAGGAAGGCAAATGGAATGTTAGCCTTAATTGCAAGAAGGATGGATTTAAAAAGTGGGGACTTTCTGCTGTAATGGTACATGCCATTGGTAAGACCACAGCTGGAGTACTGCATACAGTTTTGGTCACCTTATTTAAGGAGGGATATACTTGCAATAGAGGCAGTTCAGAGAAGGTTCACGTGGTTGATTCCTGAGATGAAGGGTTTGTAATATCAAGGAAGGATAAGCAGGTTGGGCCTATACTCACTGGAGTTTACAAGACTGTGTGGTGATATTTCCGAAATGTTTATGATTGTGAGCGGTCTAGACAGGATAGATGCTGAGAGGATTTTCCACTCATGGGGGAATCTAGAACGAGGTGCTTTAATTTCAGAATAAGAAGTCGCCCATTTCAAATGGAAATCAGGAGGAATTTCTTCTCTCAGAGGGTGGTGAAGTTTTTGAATTCTCTACTCGAGAGGACATTGGGGGTGGGTTCTTTTAATATACTTAAGGTGGAGATGGATATATTTGTCAACGATAAGGGATGAACAATTATGGGGAGCTAGTGGGGAAGTGGAGTTGAGGCCAGGTTTGCATCATCCATGAACTCATTGAATGATGGAGCAGGCTCGAGGGGCCAAATGATCTACTCCTGCTTCTATTTCTTATGTTCTTATGTACATAAGGATAAACTATACAAACACAGAATGGAGAAAGGAATAGAAGGATATTCTGATCGGGAAAGATGCGTAGGTTGGGTGCAGGCTCGTGTGGAGCATGAACATTGGCCGAGACCGCATTGTCCTGTTGGAATTTTTCTCTGCTGTCGACTCGGTAAAATTGTGTATTAAAGGTTGACCATAAATAATTGCTTTTGCACTCTATGCCGCTATTTATAAAGCCCAATTTCCCATATGCCCTTTTAACATTCTTCTCCACTTACGCTGCCACATTGAAGGATTCACATAGATACACATCCCATGTATCTGTCCCAGCTCCACTTTAATGTTGTACTATGTAGTTTATATTGCTTCTACTCTTTCTTTCGACCAAAATGCTTCACTTCTGTATGAAAGACTGGAATTAGATATTCATCTACATATATTGAATTTGCATTGATTGACCAAACTAATCTTGCCCATGATTCTTGACGGGCATGGCAATGCTAGATGCTGCTCAAATATACGCAAAGGCAGTCAAAAATAACAAGCAGCCACGGGCTGCGAGTCAATGTCAAATTATTGTAATAAGAAAGTAGAAATTGGAGTTTGTCCAGCAATGTTAACAGTGAGGATATAGGAGCATAAATAAGGCTGATTTCCGAGGAGGTGAAGGATTTTGTAAACAAGATAACATGGACAAAGTAGAGTTGGTGGAAAATTACTGGAGGCACGAGAGGCCAATATACTACCTATGGTTTGAGTGACAACTGTATATTCTGATCATTTGAACCAATTAACAAGGTGATTTTGGTAAATACCATATATCAACTCTGGCAAAACAAATCATTGGTCAGAACATGAAAATAAACATCGATACTGAAAGAATAGCTTCACACAGAAACTGCTGGAAAGCAATGAACTGATTGAAGACGACGTCACCTGTGTCGGAAAGTTTGCAGAGACCTCGGGTTATGAGCTGTTGTTCATTTATCGTCTTTGGTTAAGTCCACTAATGCTGTAAGCTTAATAAACCTTGATCTATTGCACAAAACATACTGACTGCTGCCTATTGATGTCTTGCGAAAGATCCTTTAAAAGGTTCTACACAATGAGACCCAATGGGACTAAGACAAAGCGGTTTGTATTCTTTAATCGATCGGACCTTGAGAGTGGCCTCCTGATCAGTTGCTCCACTCGAGGAGGGATTAACTCCTCGTGGGTAGTGCTCGTGGACTGTGCATCAATAGTTATTGATATTAGACGTCTGTTAAGAAAATGGCTAGTAAGGATTTGATTAACATTTATAAGAGTAAATGTGTAACCAAATGAGACCAAGTCCCCTTTGAAGAAATGATAAACTTTACTTAGGAACGTGTGAGTCGAAAAAAAGTTAAAAGTGCTGAGTACCAAAAAGAAACAAAGTAAAGATTTAGAAGAGCTAAATGAAAAATATTGTCAGTAGGTCGATGGCTTAAAGAAACAGCAAGAGCTGGAGATAGAAGACACAAAGGGAAAGTCATACGAACTACAGGGAAATCTGTGAAAATGGAAGGCTGTTGTGGCTGCCGCTACTACCAGATCATATGATTCATCATTAGGAGCAGGGGGTGGAGGAGAAATGATAATCTGGGACGCACTGCTGGGAAAGACATATCAGCACGACTGGCAGGTTTACTGTGGAGACCTCGGAGTGTCCCTCAACAATAGGAAAGGGTCGGCCCATGTGAACGTCAGAGCTAGCACCCAGGCCTATGATAACAAGCGGGGAAACCTCTTCTGAGAAGCATAACGTGTGAGAGATGCAGAGGTAAAAAGAACAAAGAGAAAGTTAGGGTTAAAATCGACACTTAAACTGCCAAGTGTAAAAAAAAACATTGAATTCATTCCTGAGCGAAAGGAACATAAAAGCGTGTTGTTTTAAGGTTTTCAGTTTATATGAAAGTGTCTATGTTTTTGTGGAAGTTTTCCAGACTGTGAAATGTTGGGGAGTTAACGAAGTTTTGCTTTGCCTGATCGCCTGTATTTTAAAAGAAAAACGGTTTGTCTGTATGTTTGTTTTAGCACTGCCCACCATTTCAGACAGAGAGCTGAAATATTATTTTTAACAATTTACAATATTATACTGGATATGTGATATTTAGGCAAGCATTGTATTAATATGTGCAATGTGTAGGTAGAATTGAATTACATTTTAAGGTAGAAACGCATATTATTTTGATTATGATATACGGAGCTATGAAATGTACAGAAGATGGGTACTTTTTACAAAAGATAGACTTCAGCCTTACAGTTACAGTTGAGATGATGTCTGCTAAAAAAAATTGATCGTTGTAATTGGATTACAATAAAAATTGCAATTGTATATCGCTTAATTTAAAAATGCGTAGTCTCGCTTTATAATAATTTGTATCGGAACAAAGCACAGTCCTTTCAATTTGCTCTTTGCAAGGGCCCAAGACGCCCACTTACTTGTCATAAAAACGTAATCATTGATTACATTGTGTTGCAATCTACTAAATTTAGTCGATGAATGAGAAAAAGAACGGAGGAAGGAGAGAAGTTATCCCTTTCTGTATAATACCTTTTTTTTAAGTTTCTATCAATTTCTTGAAGCCACAATTTAAGGGATGAGCCGGCCACTTTTTCATTCTGCGTAGAAAGTGTGTGGTGTTTTTTAAATACAAAATATTTCATGTTTCTCTGGTTATGTTCAGTAATTTTACAGTCAATTTGAAAGATATCTGAAGAAAGAAGAATATTGAAAGTGACATAACTTATTTTGCTATTTTATTGTATCTGCTCCGAATTAAGTTTAGTTAATGATATTGGTCTGAATCTGATTGGAATTATTGAGGTAATTAGCCTATGAAAATCTGAGTTTCATTGGGGACACGAATTCATTCGGGTTATTTCCAAGTGTGAATGTCTCGAGTTCCACATAGGAGATTTTAACCTTGAACAAAAATGGAAGACACTCTATGTTGCTAATGATTTTTGCTAGTAAAAATCAAAATATTGGCAATATTTGCATTGGAATTTTGAAATATTTGAGGTGATTCTCTTTGTTGGTCATTTCGGTTGAATTAGCAAATCTTGGGCTTGGAAACTTTTGTTATAATGGATGATACTGGACAGTTGGAAATAATGCTAGAAAATTTAGAAACGATCTAAAATGCGGTTTTCTCTGATGAGAGTCACTCGTGCTCGAGGTGGAGAGTCGAGATAATATATGGTGGTAGCTGTGTAAATGAGTTGTAAAATTTGTAAATAATGTTAAGACACTATGAAAATTGTCTGGAAAGGTTTTCAAAAAAAGTTAAGTAAAGTTAGGTAATGACGTCAGACGTTGTTTTGCTCCTCCTCCTTACAAACTGAGAAGAGAACTAACCCTTTCCGCTGACCGATGTGTTTTTTTTCAACAGACAACTTTAGCATCGCTGAATAAATTTTTTAAGATATCAGGCATTGTTAATTTAAGGTTCTTAATTTTAAGTGACTGTTTTCCCACGTAGCTGAAGGAAAATAAAATGCAACAGGTTATCATGAATATTGAAAAATGTGTTTATGACTTGGACCAAGTGGGAACTTTGGATCTATGTTTTCTATCTTTAATATTGTACTGGACAGTAAAGCTCCTCCATGTAAAATGAATCAGATATGAGTGGTAATTAATGGTATTTGTAAAATGGAGCGAGGAAGAAAATGATGATATAAGATAGAAACTGGAGAATTTAATTTTCATAACATTCGAGTGAAAGTCAGGAAAGTGTAGTTAAGAATATTAATATGGCAGCTTTCTCTTGGATTTATTTGTGTCATTGCCTATGTACCTTTTTCTGAAAATTTAATTAGATAGCCTGGCCTCTACCCGAGTCATCGGGCCATCCAGTGGGAGGTAAGTAAAGATCTTCAGATGACAACAAACATTTGATAAGATCACCTGAAATCCCGAGAAAGCTTGTATCAGGATGGCATTGCGATCGCGGTGTAAATGTGCAGATGTGATTTGTGGTATGAAGCAATTACATTGTGGAAATGCATGGTGAATTTCAACTGAGGAACGGGTCTCAGACATGCTCAATTACTTGAAAACAGCAAGACATGAAATGCTTGTTGTGGCTCTGGAAGTTAGACAATTTGGAAGCTTTGACATATACTCCATCGAGAAACAATCAAATGATAGTTAAACATATTAGTATCTCTTAGAGGGGTTGAAGGTGAAGTTGAAGAGGAGAGACACATGGATTTTGGATTGTATCAATGGAAGGCTGGGGAGCAATAAAGTTAGCAACAAATATGCAGAAGATGGCTATGAGTAAAAGTGAGATCTGGAGAATCTTTTAAGTCCATTACTTGTTGATTAGATGTTAAAAGTCAGCTTTCAACACAATGTCTCTTTTCTTTTTCTGCATTATTGTCGCTCAAAATGTAGGTGCTTCATCGATGTACTAGTGATTGTGAGGCTGAAATATTACTTTTACTGTAATTGTATTTGTAGATAACAGAGCGTAGGAAAATCCAGTACGACTCCAGTATGAGCTGGGTTTAGTGGGGCCTTCTGTAACATGATTTACGGGTCTAACAGGACCTGCCTCAAAACCAATGATTTAGTGTAACCAACAGTAAATGAAGCACTTAAGCATAAGCTGCTCAATTATGTGGCACAATATATCAGTACACCCTTAGGTTCGTATTATTTCACACGCTCTGATAGTTGTCCAACTTGTAATGATGCGGTATCATGTGGATAAGTGTGAGGTTAATCACTTTCGTGGTAAAAACTGGAGGGCTGATTATTATCTGAATGGTGAGAGAATGGTAAAGGGAGCGGTGTGCAACGAGACCTGGGTGTCATGGTACATCAGTCATTGAAGGTCGGCATACAGGTGCAGCAGACGGTGAAGAAGGCAAATGGCATGTTGGCCTTCATAGCGAGATGATTCGAGTATAGGAGCAGGAAGGTCTTATTACAGTTGTACAGGGCCTTTTTGAGGCCACACCTTGAATATTGTGGACAGTTTTGGTCTCCTAATCTGAGGAAGCACATTCTTGCTATGGAGGGAATGTAGCGAAGGTTCACCAGACTGATTCCCGGGATGACAGGACCGACATATGAAGAAAGATTGGATCGACGAGGCTTGTATTCAATGGAATTTAGAACAATGAGAGGGGATGTCATAGAAACATATAAAACTCTGACGAGTTTGAGCAGGTTAGATTCAGGAAGAATGTTCTCGATGTTGGGGAAGCCCAGAACCACAGTCAAAGGAAATGGGTTAAGCCAATTCCGACCGAGATGAGGAGAAACTTCTTCACTCAGAGAGTTGTGGGCATGCGAAATTCTCTACCACAAAGTTGCTGGAGCCAGTTCGTTAGATATTTTCAAAAGGGAGTTAGCTGTGGCCCTTACGGCTAAAGGCATCAAAAAGTATGGAGAGAAAGCAGGAATGGGGTACTGAAATGCATGATTTTCCATTTTGAAAGGCCGAATGGCCTACTCCTAACATAGTTTCTATGTTTCTATGTTTCTAAGATAGTGTATTTGATATTAATATACCAATGTAGAAAACCTTTGATGCATGAGCCAGAATCATATCAAAATTCATAAAGGACAAAGTTATTGTCATGAAGCATAAGGGTATCGGAGGTAGTGAATTTATCTGGGTATACTATTAATCCAGATTAAGAGCTCTGGCCAATATCATGCTGAAATGAGGAGTTGGAAAGATTTCCTCCGACGCAAAGAAGCAAAGTTGAGGAGAACCCAGGTGAGGTAAGATCAGGAACGAACTCACGAAACAGAGAATATCCCAGGAGCGGCAAAATTTATACACTGGAACAGTGAATTGAAGGTGAATAAGGGGTTGGTGATTACTCGTTTCCCCGAAATGAATGAACAAAAAGAAAGGTGGAAATATTAATTTTTGAGTCTCTCTACTAACAATTCATAACTTAGATTTACAGCAATGCTTCTCAGAGTGGATTAAGGTAGTCGAGGAATCAATGTTTAAAATATTTCATCTTCAAGTTGGGGCTTGTACGAATTACTGGTATTAGAGATTCGTATTTATAATCAATTATAGTCATTGACAAAACGAATCTTTCCCATGATTCTCTGAAGGTACGGGAATGTTCGAGGCTGCTCAAATGTACACTAAGACAATCAAAAAGCAGTTGTGTCTCGGCTCGGATAACAAGCAGACACAGGCTGCTAGTTAAGGTCAAATTGTTAAATAACATGTAGAGCAGGAATTAGAGCTCGATTAACAAAACTAATTACAAAAACATATATTTGAACTGTAGTTATTATAAAGAAATATAAAATAAGACAGATCATTGGAGGTAAGGTGCCCATCTGATAGAGTAAAGTCTGATAGTCTGGGCACCATCCAAATCTAGGGATACAGTTTTAAATGGGCACTTGGTACCAGACCCGATACTGCTTTTAGGAGTAAAAGAGATAAGGCGAGTTCCATTGAAATAAAAGAATGAATAACATGGAAAAAGTAGGGTTGATGGAAAATTATTGGAGGCAGGATAGGCCAAGATACGACTTCTGGTTTGAGTGACAATGCCACTTAGACCATCAGAAGCAAATTAATCGGTGATTGTTAAAAATTATATATGGACACTGGCGAAACGAACCTTTGATAAGAAATTGGTCCAAACATCCGTGCTCTAGGAATACCATCACACAGAGACGGCTGGGAGAGCAGCGATCCGACTGAGGTCAAGGTTACCTTAGTACGAAAGATTTCAGGGACCAAGAACTGCGAGCTTTCGTTCAATTACAGCCTAATGTTAAATATACTAAGCTGTCAGCTTAATAATTCATGATCAATTGCTCAAACATACTGACTGCTGCCTATTGCTCTCTTGTCCAAGAACCTTAAAAATGTTTGCACCCTGTATCATCCTGGTTAAGCTGCCCTGCACCCTCTCCACCTCCAATACATCCTTCCTGAAGTACGGTGCCCTGACTGCATCAGGCTCTTGTGGCTCAATATCCACCACCTGCCCCGAGGTCGTTATATTCATATACATGTTGTTCCATGTTGTGACTTCATCGGGTTGGCGCCTGCTGTTCCTATGCGAAGCTTTTCGCCGTGTTTATGTTGCATGCTCTGTGGAACAATAGTTTGTTACCTGACTTAATAGTGATGGAAACGTGAGCGCATTTCGGGCCTTGAGCTTATAGATTGTGGTGGAATAAAATTCTGCTTCTTCTGATTGACCGTAGCATCTCATGGACTCTAAGTTTTGAGCTATTACATCTGTTCTTAATCTATCACACTTAAAGTATCATACAACGGTGTCCTCAGTATGAACACGGGACTTGGTGTCCACAATTCCTGCGCAGTGGTCACTTCTACCATGGCTGCCATGGATATTTGGATAAGCGACGGGTACATTGGTGAGGAACAGTGTCGAGGTTGTTGACTCCTGTTGGTTCTGTCACCACCTGCTGTAATCCAAGTCTGGCAAGTATGTTCTCCAGGACTTGGTCACCTCGGTCAGTACTGGTAGTAACGAGCATTTAGCTTCCCACATCAGAGTATAGTGTTCGCCTTATTGGTCCTCGCTGCTTCATCCATGTCGTGTTCAAAATGGAGGAGAACTTATTCATCAGCTGAGGGAGCGTAATCAACAGGAGCTTTGCTTTCCCGAAGTTGGGCTGGAGCCAGAGAGGTCATGGATTAGAATGTCAACTTTGAGGTATCCGAGGGCCACTCCTCATTACTGTACACGACTGTCCCCACATCTCTGGTGGGTCTGTCCAAATGCTGGGCACGACATGCCCAAGGATAGTGAAGGAGGACTTTGGGGCATTGGCTGATAGGTATGATTCTGGGAGTATGAATATGATACTGTTGTTGACCTGGTCTGTGAGACAATTCTCCCAATTTTTGGCACCCGTCCCCAGATGTTAATTATGGGGAATTTGCCAGGTCGACCGGGCTGGTTGTGCTTTTGTTGTCCCTGAGATCGATGCCTCGGTCACAGCCCATCGGGTTTTATTAATTTGTTCCTTTCTAGCTGTTTGCTAGTCCACTTCAGAGGGCTATTAATATTCAACCATGTTGCTGCATGAGTTGAGTCACGTCAAGGACAGACTGGGTACGGAACGCTTGTTTCCTTCCTTAAACGACATCACGCTTCTCTTTAGTACTGTGTGCATCAAAGTTATCCTGTCTATTACTTTAAAACAAAGGCAAGCCCGACTACATTACCTTGTTTGTTCAATGGTTGTAAGTAATAGTAAAGTGAGTTACCTAACATCAATGGTGATGTCACCTAACTTGTTTGTTCAACGACTGTCACGAACATTAATGGTGATGTTAGCTAATTGTGACTCGGGGGAGTTAACATACGGTGTAATAAAGGACACTTTGAATGTCAAACTGAGTACGAATGGGATCCCGAACCCACATCGCTTCTTCTCACAGACAATGCACTCCCCACCTAGAGGCGTTGTATTCGCCATTTACTACATGGCGCTTGCAGCTATCGCTGTTCCAGGTAAAGTATAGCAGCAAATTTTTCATTATATAGCTGAATGTTATCCTTTATCTCAAGTGGCTTGTATACTAAATCAATGCTTAGACCGCATCTCTAGTAATTGCATTCAGTTCTGGGGACCGCTACTCAGGAAAGAGTGCAGTGCAGATTGATCAGAATGATAGCGGGACTAGAGTGTTAACTTATAAAAGCAGTTTGCATAAAGGCAGTATGTATTCCTGAGTATAGAAGATTATTAGGTGTTTGAGATGAACAAAAGATTTGTTATGGTAGATAAACGCAAACTTTTACTCTGGTCGGGATCTCCAGAAGAACCGGTCATAACCGCAAAATTAGTGATAGGCATTCCAGGGCTGATGGCAGAAGGCACCTTTTCATACAAAGGTTAGTGAAAATAAGAAACTATTGCCCCAAAAAGCTGTTGAGACTCGGTCAATTGAAAATTTTTCATCTCACGTTGAAATATTTTTGATAGGCAGGAATCTTAAGGGGTATGCAACTGAAGCGGATAAGTTGAGTTAATACATGTCTGACATTGAATGGTGGAGCAATCTCGGGATCTGAATGTGCTCCTCCCGTTCCTCTGTTCCTAATCTGTCCATCGGCTGTGAAACATACAGTGAACTCCAAAAGGATAAGCTGAAGAGCCCCCGATAAAGTGACTGGAAGATGGGGATGGACTTCTGACCGTCTCAGAACTGAATAGACCAAGATAAGACAAAGCGACATAAAACAATATGCATGGCTGTAGGAGTTACAAGGAATTGATATTGTTCATGCATTAACTATTTTTGTACCGGATTAAATGTGAATACAAATAATTTTCGGATTCAAGAATTGTGTAACTCCTGGATGAATTTCTAAAATGTTTTCGTCACTAGCTGTTTTGATTGAATAATTAATAGATTAACAACTGGCGAATTCATTTAAAATGAAAAAGTTGTGACTTGGTTTTAGGAATGAATATATTGAATGTAAGATACAGCTTATACTGGATTTGATATTTCAGAACAATGAATAAGCCCATTCCGGGCTCCTGTTCCAATTCGCTTGGTTTATCAGGACTATTGAGTAAGGTCCGGCATATCTCCTGCTGCTCTCGACAGTATTCGGTTCTCAACCAGTGCCGCCACTGCTTGTCTAACTGTTTAATGGTCGCACTACCGTTTGTTGGGCCTGGCTCATAAAGACTGCTGCTGGTTCTGGAAATGTGAAGCGGTTCTAATATATAGAGAGACCTGTCAGGTGGTCACCTCAATACAAGGCTCCACAATCCTTATTTCAATGCTTTAAATATACATTTTAAATTTACTTTAATTTTTATTCCATTGTTACGGTATTGAGTGTGTGGTTTTTAAGTCCTTGTCTTAAATCTGTCTGTATTAATTATTGATTTATTTTATTCATTATTGCACAATCGAGTCTTTTAACCTATTTGAAATTTCTGTTTATTTTAATTGTTTTCTTTCCCTATGAACTTAAATATTATTTTCCATTCACGCGATTTCTCTGCTCTGTCTCAGCTCCACCTCATATATTTATATCGCATTCTATCACTTCAATTATCAAAGCTGGAACTTAGGAAGACAGGAACTCGAGCCTGTTCCAGTATTTAATTAGATCATGGTTGATTTGTAAAGCTTTCATATTTCGTCAATATATTACTTCTGCTGGCATTTCTTTCGAAACATCTCCTCTCTATTTTTTACAGTTAATATAGTGGCGATTGTGATCCTGTCCCGAGGAAGGTGCGGTCTCTCCAGGTGTATCACTCGGTACCTGCTGTCCATGGCGGTGACGGATCTCCTGGTCATTATCACCGCTGTGATATTAAACCGGATTCCGGGTATTTTTTTTCCAGGAAGCTTCCTGTCCATCACTCCCGTGTGTAGTCTCAGTATTGCAATAATTAATGCTACAAGAGACAGTTCTGTTTGGTTAACGGTCGCTTTCACATTTGATCGATTTGTGGCCATTTGCTGTCACACGCTGAATACAAAATACTGCACCGATAAAACGGCGACTGTTGTCATAGGAACAGTCTGTGCACTGGGATGTTTATCCAACATACCTTGGTACTTTATACATGAACCCATCGTCATAATTGACAAAGTCCCGTGGTATTGCAGACTGAAGGAAATAAGTTATACTTCACCCTTATGGACAGCTTTCGATTGGTTAGATAATCTTTTAACCCCTTGTCTCCCGTTCCTTCTCATCATTTTGCTCAATGCTGTGATCGTCAGACACATTCTAGCTGCCAGTCGGGCCCGCAGCAGACTCCGGGCCCACAGCAATGGGGAGAATCAAAGTGACCCGGAGATGGAGTGCCGGAGAAAGTCCATTGTTTTACTCTTCGCCATCTCGGGAAGTTTCATCCTGTTGTGGATGACGTATGTTGCACAGTTCTTATTTGAGCGATTCACAAATGATTATAAAATCAACGGATTCAGTGATCCCAAATTTATTTTCAGGGAAAGTGCAAATATGTTTCAGCTGTTGAGTTGCTGCACGAACACGTTTATATATTCCGTGACTCAGAGCAAATTCAGGGAGCAGTTAAATAAAATGATACAATATCCGCTGGCCCTAATAGGTAAAATAGTTAAATAATGGGAGTAGTAATACTCAAGCTATAAATTCTCCTTATATAAACAGGCCTATCCAGTTTTACATTTAACAAACAAAGAATTTCCACCGCCGGATATGGATTAATATGAACTTGAAATATAACATCAAATATGGATTGAATTAAAATTAAATCACCATCCGAATTACAGTAAAGATGAGATTCAAACAGCAACATGAAACATATAGGATTGCGAAACGCACCCGTAAAACACACATCGCTATTTACAGGCAGGCTACCTTTTTGTACCTGAGAGACAAACATCCTAATTTCCAGAAAGGTGATCTTCTTTTACCAGAGACATAAACATCCCAATTTACTGACAGCTAACATTACTCTACCAGAGAGATAAACATCCCAATTTACTGACAGCTAATATTCCTCTACCAGAGACATAAACATCCCAATTTGCAGACAGCTAACATTCCTCCACCAGAGACACAAACATCCCAATTTATTGACAGCTAACATTCCTCCACCAGAGACACAAATATCCCAATTTACTGACAGCTAACGTTCCTCCACCGGAGACACAAACATCCCAATTTACTGACAGCTAACCTTCCTCAACCAGAGACACAAATATCCCATTTACTGACAGCTAAAATTCCTGTGCCAGAGACAGAAAAATCCCAATTTACTGACAGTTAACATTCCTCTGCCAGAGACAGAAAAATCCCAATGTACTGATAGTTAACATTCCTCCACCGGAGACACAAACATCCCAATTTACTGACAGCTAACATTCCTCAACCAGAGACACAAACATCACAATTTACTGACAGCTAACCTTCCTCAACCAGAGACACAAACATCCCAATTTACTGACAGCTAACATTCCTCAACCAGAGACACAAACATCCCAATTTACTGACGGCTAACCTTCCTCAACCAGAGTCACAAACATCCCAATTTACTGACAGCTAAACATCCTCTCCCGGAGACACAAACATCCCAATTTACTGACAGCTAACCTTCCTCAACCAGAGACACAAAAATCGCAATTTACTGACAGCTAACCTTCCTCTCCCAGAGACACAAACATCCCAATTTACTGACAGCTAACCTTCCTCAACCAGAGACACAAACATCCCAATTTACAGACAGCTAACCTTCCCCTCCCAGAGACGCAAACATCCCTATTTACTGACAGCTAACATTCCTCTACCAGAGACATAAACAACCCAATTTACTGACAGCTAATATTCCTCTACCAGAGACACAAACATCCCAATTTACTAACAGCTAACATTCCTCTACCAGAGACATAAACATCCCAATTTACTAACAGCTAACATTCCTCTACCAGAGACATAAACATCCCAATTTACTAACAGCTAACATTCCTCTACCAGAGACATAAACATCCCAATTTACTGACAGCTAACATTCCTCTACCAGAGAGATAAACATCCCAATATACTGACAGCTAAAATTCCTCTACCAGAGACGCAAACATCCCAAATTACTGACATCTAACATTCCTCTACCAGAGAGAGAAACACCGCAATATACTGACAGCTAACATTCGTCTCCCAGAGATACAACCATCCCAATTTACTGACAGCTAACTTTCGTCTCCCAGAGATACAACAATCCCAATATACTGACAGCTAACATTCGTCTCCCAGAGATACAACCATCCCAATTTACTGACAGCTAACATTCTTCCACCGGAGACACAAACATCGCATTTTACTGACAGCTAACTGTCCTTTAACAGTGACACAAATATCCCAATTTAAGGACAGCTAACATTCGTCCGCGACAGAAACAAACATCCCAATTTACTGACAGCTAACTTTCCTCTACCAGTGACACAAATATCCCAATTTACTGACAGCTAACCTTCCTCTCCCAGAGACACAAACATCCCAATTTACTGACAGCTAACATTCCTCTACCAGAGACATAAACATCCCAATTTACTGACAGCTAACATTCCTCTGCCAGGGACGCAAACATCGCAAATTACTGACATCTAACATTCCTCTACCAGAGACAGAAACACCACAATATACTGACAGCTAACTTTCCTCTACCAGTGACACAAAAATCCCAATTTACTGATAGTTAACGTTCCTCCACCGGAGACACAAACATCCCAATTTACTGACAGTTAACATTACTCAACCAGAGACACAAACGTCCCAATTTACAGACAGCTAACCTTCCTCTCCCAGAGACACAAACATCCCAATTTACTGACAGCTAACATTACTCTACCAGAGACAGAAACACCGCAATATACTGACAGCTAACATTCGTCTACCAGAGATACAACCATCCCAATTTACTGACAGCTAACATTCTTCCACCGGAGACTCATTCATCGCAATTTACTGACAGCTAACATTCCTCTAACAGTGACATAAACATCCCAATTTATTGACAGCTAACGTTCCTCTACCAGAGACGCAAACATCGCAAATTACTGACATCTATCATTCCTCTGCCAGAGACAGAAACACCGCAATATACTGGCAGCTAACATTCGTCTCCCAGAGGTACAAACATCCCAATTTACTGACAGCTAACTTTCCTCTACCAGCGACACAACCATCCCAATTTACTGACAGCTAACATTCTTCCACCGGAGACACATACATCGCAATTTACTGACAGCTAACATTCCTCTAACATTGACATAAACATCCCAATTTACTGACAGCTAACTTTCCTCTACCAGTGACACAAATATCCCAATTTAAGGACAGCTAACATTCATCCACGACAGAAACAAACAATTCAATTTACTGATTGCTAACATTCCTCCACCGGAGACAGAAACATCCCAATTTACTGACAGCTAACATTCCTCCACCGGAGACACAAACATCCCAATTTATTGACAGCTAACTTTCCTCTACCAGTGACACAAATATCCCAATTTACTGACAGCTAAAATTCCTGTGTCAGAGGCAGAAAAATCCCAATTTACTGACAGTTAATATTCCTCTGCCAGAGACAGAAAAATCCCAATTTACAAATCGTTAACATTCCTCCACCGGAGACAGAAACATCCCAATTTACTGACAGCTAACATTCCTCAACCAGAGACAAAAACATCCCAATTTACTGACAGCAAACATTCCTCTACCAGAGACACAAACATCCCAATTTACTGACAGCTAACCTTACTCTCCCAGAGACACAAACATCCCAATATACTGACAGCTACCATTCCTCTACCAGAGACATAAACAACCTAATTTACTAACAGCTAACATTCCTCTACCAGAGAGATAAACATCCCAATTTACTGACAGCTAATATTCCTCTACCAGAGACACAAACATCCCAATTTACTAACAACTAACATTCCTCTACCAGAGACAAAATCATCCCAATTTACTGACAGCTAACATTCCTCTACCAGAAAGATAATTATCCCAATTTACTGACAGCTAACATTCCTCTACCAGAGACACAAACATCCCAATTTACTGACAGCTAACATTCCTTTACCAGAGACACAAAGATCCCAATTTACTGACAGCTAACACTCCTCTACCAGAGACACAAACATCACAATTTACTGACAGCTAACATTCCTCTATAAGAGACACAAACATCCCAATTTACTGACAGCTAACATTCCTCTACCAGAGATACAAACATCCCAATTTACTGACAGCTAACATTCCTTTACCAGTGACACAAAGATGCCAATTTACTGACAGCTAACATTCCTCGATAAGAGACCCAAACATCCCAATTTACTGACAGCTAATATTCCTCTACCAGAGATATAAACATCCCAATTTACTAAGAGCTAACCTTCCTCTACCAGAGATACAAACATCGCAATTTACTGACAGCTAACACTCCTCTACCAGATACACAAACATCTCAATTTACTGACAGCTAACATTCCTTTACCAGAGACACAAAGATCCCAATATACTGACAGCCAACATTCCTCTACCAGAGACACAAAGATCTCAATTTACTGACTGCTAACATTCCTCTACCAGAGATACAAACATCGCAATTTACTGACAGCTAACATTCCTCTATAAGAGACACAAACATCCCAATTTACTGACAGCTAACATTCCTCTACCAGAAATACAAACATCCCAATTTACTGACAGCTAACATTCCTTTACCAGTGACACAAAGATGCCAATTTACTGACAGCTAACCTTCCTCGATAAGAGACCCAAACATCCCAATTTACTGACAGCTAATATTCCTCTACCAGAGATATAAACATCCCAATTTACTAAGAGCTAACCTTCCTCTACCAGAGATACAAACATCGCAATTTACTGACAGCTAACACTCCTCTACCAGATACACAAACATCTCAATTTATTGACAGCTAACATTCCTTTACCAGAGACACAAAGATCCCAATTTCTGACAGCCAACATTCCTCTACCAGAGACACAAAGATCTCAATTTACTGACTGCTAACATTCCTCTACCAGAGATACAAACATCGCAATTTACTGACAGCTAACATTCATCTACCAGAGAAAAAACATCCCAATTTACTGACAGCTAACAGTCCTCTGCAAGAGACACCAATATCCCAATTTATTGACAGCTAACCATCCTCTACCAGAGATCCAAACATCCCAATTTACTGTCAAGAAAGATACGTCTACCGGAGACACAAACATCCCAATTTACTGACAGCTAACATTTCTCTACCAGAGATACAAACCTCCCAATTTACTGAGAGCTAACCTTCCTCTACCAGAGACACAAACATCCCAATTTACTGAGAGCTAACATTCCTCTACCGGAGACTCAAACATCGCAATTTACTAACAAGTTACATTCCTCTACCAGAGACACAAACATCCCTATTTACGGACAGTTGTCCTTTCAGTGGCAGAGACAAAAAAAAACAATTTACTGATAGGTGCCCAGCAAAGGGCAAAGTCAACAGCTGCCCCGTTTTTGCCACGGCACCCCCTAAGACAATGGAAAAGTGCCGTTATTTGATTTGCTTGTAATAACTGGTATTTGTTTATTAAATCTGGAAGAAGATGAAAATTGCTGATTTAGTGATGTGCACCTTTTTTGATAATCAGATGTCATCCATTGTGTCGCATCATCATACATTTTCCCTCTGATTGGGCAGCTGAGAAGCGTACAAGTAAAAGTAGCCCACATGATTGGTGCCGCATACACAACCTTAAATATTCATTCCCTCGACCACCGGTGTAGCGTGGCTGCAGTGCGTACCATCTACAAGATGCACTTCTGCAACTCACCATGGCTTCACACACCATCCTGGCTTGGAAATATATCGATGTTCCTTCATCGTCGCTGGTTTGAAATACTGGAAATCCATCACGAGCAGCACTGTGGGAGTACCTTCACCACACGAAATTCAGCTTTTTGAGAAAGCGGCTCACTTCAACCTACTCAACGGCAATTAATTACAGGCAAGCAATAAATTCTGGCCATGTCAGCGACGCCCACATCCCATCAAATAATAAATTGAAAAACTCGTGAGGGGCTCGGCTTTCAGTTTTATGCTAATTCTCCTTATCCCAGATTTCCAAACAGTGGAAATAGTTTACTTCCATCGACGTGATCAGTTCCCCTTATTTTCTTGAAAACTTTTATTAAATCACCCTTTAATCTTCTAAAATTTATTTTCGTGATTTAACCCTTGGTAGTCCAGGAATGATTCTTTTAAATCTACGCTACACTCCCTCCAGGCAAATGTAACCCTGCTAAGGTGTGGCATCCAGAACTGGAGTTAGGTTTACCTGCTAACAACAAAGCCTAGTTAAACTAGTTCATCTTATGCCTCATGCCTTCTAATCAGCCTCACTTCTATTTAAAACCTTGGATAGTGTGTGATGTTTCCTCTGAGCGAGCGTAATTTAAATCTGTTTCATATTATGGTTACTATTTGCCGTAATATGATTACTGTCACATTATTTTTTAAGTGTATTTTCAGTTCAAATGATCATTATCGACCATTGTTTAATCTGCTCGAGTATTCTAACTAAACTCTGCAGTAAGACGAGTAGGTTTCCTTAATGATCGTTCAATATTTTATTCCGTACAACCTGCCTCAGCTTTATATTAGCAATCCCGTATTTCCTTACTGACCATTGCAATATCAATCCCAATGCATCCTTAATAACTATTGCATTATAAGTATCCATGTATCTTTACTGGCCATTGAAATAGTAATCCCGTAGTTGTTTACTGACCATTGTATTATCAGTCCCCATGTACAATTACTGACCATTGCCTGTGCAGTCACAATTTATCATAACTGGGTATGTAAATATCAGACCCCATCCTTCGTTAATTGCATTGTATTAGCAGTCCCCTGGTAACATTAATGACCATTGAATTATCATTTCCATTGTATCGTTACAGACCATTGCATTATCAGACCCCATGTATCCTTCCTGATTGTTGTATTGTCTGTCCGCATGTATCCTTACTGTCCATTGTATTATCAGCACCACATGTATCCTTACTGACCATTGTGTTATCATCCCCTATGTATCCGTACTGACCATTGTATTTTCAGCACCCTATGTACCATTACTGACCATTGCATTATCAGTCCTCATGTATCCTTATTAAATATTGTATTATCAGCACCCCATATATCCTTACTGACCATTGTATTTTCTGTCCGCATGTCTCTTTACTGACCATTGAATTATCAGTCCCCATGTAGCCTTACTGACCATTGTATTATCAGTCCCCATGTACCTTACTGACCATTAAATTATCAGTCCCCATGAACCGTTACTGACCATTCTGTTATCAGTCCTCACGTACCCTTGCTGACGATTGAATTATCTGTTCTCCATGTATCCTTACTGAACATTGTATTATCAGTCCCCATGTATTCTTACTGACCATCGCATTATCAGTCCTCATGTATCCTTACTGAGCATTGTGTTATCAGCACCCCATGTTACCTTACGCACCATTGTATTATCAGTCCCCATGTATCCTCACTGACCATGGTATTATCATTCCCCATGTATCCTCCTGTCCATTATATTATCAGTCCCATTTATCCTATTGACCTTTGTAGAATCAATCCCAATGTATCCTTACTCACCATTGTATTATCCGTCCCCATTTATCCTACTGACCTTTGTATAATCAATCCCAATATATCCTTACTGCCTTTTAGACATCCTGGAGAGATGTACGATGGTCATCCTGCAGATTTGAAAGTTAATAATTATCTCAAAGCAGTTGGCTTTCCGGTCGAAACAATGTGACATTGAAGTGTCTTGAGTAGAAATCACGGATTGCCTTCTTACATGTAAAGTGGATGTGAAAGGAAATATGGGGTGGGTAACAAAACATGGATCGGGAGTCCTTTTACGAAAGATAACAGTGGGGAAAGGAAGTTTTCTTTAAGGGGTTCTGAGGTAAACACGTGCAAACTGATTACAAATATAATCTGTTTTCAGGGGATTGGGCAAAGAGATTCGTAATTTTGACAATTACTTATGATGTCGTTAAAATATTGCGTGCAAAGGGTCATGATATCCAGCTATACCTCAGAGCATACTCCAAAGATACAGAAACCAGGATCGTCACATTCTCTATACATTTTAAGGCCGATCACATTTCTGTCGGCCAAGGAAGTCTGTTCCGTCGACTCCACTACGAAGTCTTGTGCTCACTCGAATCGTATTGTGAACCAGGGAGGAAAGTCGGTTGCTCAACAATTGGAGCCCTGAATTAATCCAATGAATATGAAGACAGGGAGTATGATGTAATATCGAGAGTGGGTGCAACTAGTTCCTGGGAATCGCGATCGAGGGATTCGGATGGAATCGACCGTAATCGTCAGATACTCGACCAAGTTGGTCCCTTTGTAAATTTCTGACTGGATTAAATGTAAGGGGTGACCTTACAGTTTTCCAAGGAATGTTTAAACCAGAGCTGGGAGGTGATTGAGCAGGCATTGCAGAATGTTTGTCTGCAAAGACAAAAAGATAGTAGACGGAAAATGTTCTTGTTTCAGCAGAAACAAAATGAAAGCAGGCAGATAATATACCTAATGTCAGGGCTTTGTCCATATGTAGGCGCTTTGTGGAGAAGTTGTGAGACACAGGCTGAAATTGGTCGTGAAGGTATGATTAGTGAAGCTTTCAGCTGAGTTTGATGCAGCCAGAATCCATGCTGTGCAAGCTGCTAATTCCGACCTGGATCGTCACGGTGTTGTGGTGGAAATGTTTGATGTGAGATAGGAATCGGAAAATAAATTCCGCATATTAGAAGTGGACTGCAGATAGAAAAGGTGCGGGAGAATGTGTGCCTGCAGAAATAGAAACAAATACAGAAACAGAAAAAATATAGAGCCTGGAAAAGAAGCAGACACAAAAAGCCTTGGGCTGATGAAAGAATAGTCTGAGGTATTGTTCATTAATTCGGTGAAGGAAGCAGTGGATAGGAATCTGATACATAAACAGTTCGAAATGAAACGAAAGGGGGAAACTTGCTCAGAGGCACCTCAAGTTTCTTTACGACAGGACTATCTCAGAACTGGTGAGGTGTTCAGTAAAAAGTTAACATGTGGGAGTCAGAAGCATGGCCTAAAGGGATGTGGAATGCGTGTGGGCATGTTTAAGAAGTTGAGAGAAACAATGATAGCAGTTCATAAGCGTGAACTGAGAAAAGGATTCGGACTCTCGGCTGAAGCTTCCGAGTTCCCTTATTAGATTTTGGGTTTTGGAACAAGAACAAGCGTATACTTTTGTTGTGCTGGTAAAATCTAATTATCAACTTGCCTGTAAAGTCCTTCTGACAATAACCTATCACCAAATTGGCAGGAAAAATAGAAAAGCAAATTATAATTTAAATGGAGAAAAATGGCAAAGTACGTCTGTGTAGTGGGACCTGGGGGTCCTTGTGCATGGAACACAAAAAGTTAGTATGCAGATACAGCAAATAATCAGGAAGGTAAGTCGAATGTTTGCCGTTATTGCAAGGGGTGGAATATAAAAGCAGAAAAGTCCAGCTGCTACTGTGCAGGGTATTGGTGTTGCCAAACTTAGATTACTGCGTGCAGTTTTCATCTAAGTTTTTAAGGAAGGATATACTTGCATTGGAGGCAGTTCAGAGAAAGTTCACTAGGTTGATTCCAGAGATGAGGGGATTGACTTATTGGGATAGGTTGAATAGGTTGGGATATACCTATTGGAGTTCAGAAGAATGAGAGGTGTTCGTATCGAAACGTATAAGATAATGAGGGGCTCGACAATATTGATGTAGAGTGGATATTTCCACTGATAGGGGAAATTAAAACCAGGGGACATAGTCTCAGAAAAAGGGGCCGCCCATTTAAAACTGAGATGAGGAGGAATTTCTTCTCTCAGTGGGTTGTAAATCTGTGAAATTATCTGCCGTACAGAGCTGTGGCGGCTGTGTCATTAAATATATTTAAGATGGAGATAGACAGATTTTTGAGCGATAAGGGAATAAATGTTTATGGGGAGCGGGCAGGGAAGTGAAGCTGAGTGCATGATCAGTTCAGCCATGATCTTATTGAGTGGGAGCTGGCTCGAGGAGCCAAATGGCTTACTCCTGCTCCTATTTCTTATGTACCAGGCCCCACCAGTCGCCATCTGATTCCAGCATCATATCTTCATCCAATACTCACGTTTTGCTCTCACGAGATCTGGTTTCACCACCATGAACATTGCCACATTGAGCCTCTCTAATTCCGGAGTGGTGCACAAACCCCGGCATGTACTGGTTATTCCAAATGTCCCATTTTTGTGCCGCATATCCTGTGTAATTTTGTAGTTTCATTGTAAATAGTCCCTGGATTTGGTGTCTCAGTGTAAGTGCTCCCCGGATTTGGTGTCACAAAGTAAAAGGTCCCTGGATTTGACGCCGCAATGTGAGTATTCCTTGGATTTGTTGGCAAAAGCACCCCGTCACTGGGACTGAGGGCAATCCCACAGCCCAGCAAAGCGTTCAGCACAGAATGATCCCAATCAAATCTATTCCCAATTAACACTGCCCACTTTAATTCACCAGAAGCGGCCCAGTTACCGCAAGTAATTGCAGGCCCGTGACTAACTTCAGTGAAAAATACAATTCAAAACATTTTCAAGGAAAAAAAAATCGCACCATAGCTCAACCGATCAATGGGCAGTAAATCCCCGTCAGTCATACACCTCCTTCACCTTACTCTCCAACTCTCTCTCTACATACACTTCCTTCACCCTACTCTCCAACTCCCTCTCTACAGACAACGCCTTGACACCTACACTCAAACTCCCTCACTCATACCCCTCATTCACCCTACTATCCAACTCCCTCTCTACATACATCTCCTTCACCCCTACTCTCCAACTCCCTCTCTACATACACCTCCTTCACTCTACTCTCCAACTACCTCTCTATATATACTTCCTTGACCCCTTGTCTCCAACTCACTCTCTGCATCCATCTCCTTCAATCTACTCTCCAACTCCCTCTCTACATACATCTCCTCAACCCCTACTCTCCACCTCCCTCTCTACATAGTCATCTTTCACCCTACACTCCAACTCCATCTCTACATACACTTCCTTCACCCTACTCTCCAACTCCTCACCCCAACACCTCTTCCATTTCATTTTTACCATCGCTTACACTAATGATCTGCACTGGAGGTAAATCGGAGGAAATGCTGTGTGATGGTGAGGTTAAAACTGGACTATGACACGCAGCGACTTGTGGGCGGCTGCTCATTATCCTCGGTGTGATTTAATTCCCTTTCCCACTGAATACTGTGGACAGACATAGTCACCTTGGTAACAGAATAGTCAGTGTGACATCACCTTCTGAACAAGAGCAAACAAGACAATGGATTATCAATAACTGGTAAAGGTATTCAATACTATGCAATTGCATTGTAAACAAAATGGAAAGAAAATGCTGGAAAATAATTGGTGAAGATAATTTATCTCTGTGGAATTGTTTATATAATATTAAGCATGATGTGTTTTGTATACACACACACACACACACACATATATATATATATATATATATATATATATATAAAGATATCAGACATTGTGTGCTATTTCAATCGTTTTGCTTAACCTGGTGCGATCCACATTCTATATTCTTTAGCTCATCGACCGGTGCTTGCTGAGTCACGATATAAAGAGACTGCACGCTGTTCCTCTCCCACTGCCTTGGGGAATGGTGCAGATATTTAAACGGAACAGGGGCTCCCCTTTGTCTGCTTCTTTAGAGCTAAACTGACAGTCCAGTTTATCTCGGGGTGTCGCTGTCATTTTCAGTGACTTGAGCCTTTCTAAAATGCCTCACTGTTTTTGATGAACCATTTAACTTGCTTGTATAATTGGCAAAGACTTCAGAACAGTGCAGTGTGACGATGGTTTTGTTTAAAGATAGAGTAAAATTTATTTCAAAATATTCTGTTCTAACTCTCCCTCAACCTCCCACCCCGCCCCAATTTTAGGACAAGGTAATACTGATTGGGAAGATCCCATGTTCGATCCTTGATATAGGCTGAGTACATCTCAGCCATGGCAGCAGTTCACGGGTTATAATTGTCCTCAGCACCATTGGGCTAAATGTGAGTAAAAATGAGCCACTGCCACTGCTCTTCATACCGTTCCAGCGACCTCAACTGGGAAATGTGTGGCTGTCGTTTGAGGACAGCATTTGAGTCTGTGATGCCTACCACAGTGGAAATCCTGCTGGCACTCACTGAGTCGATTGACTGTGAGGCACTAGAGGTTAACTAATGGCTGTGGAATTGCACCCAACCAGATTCAGCACTGTCTGGAGATAATAAATCTCAGACGCTGAAAGGAATGTAGATTTTAGACAGTGAGGATGGAGGGAGAGTATCTAGAATAAGGAATTTTCAGCAGAGGAGGGACAAAATGTTGTATCAAATCTAGAATTGCCTGTTCTGAATTTCTATCCTGTACTTAAAGTAACCACATTTGTAATCACCATTTATTTGCAGGGTATTAGAAGGGGAGGATCTGCAGCTGGGAAACTCAATCCAAACATCGCGTCAAGATTTGACAGATCCCTGGATTGATCAGGGTCATCTTATCGTCAGCCTTTGTAAAAACTCCAATCACAGCGGGGAGAAACAGGACACATGTTCTGTGTGTGGATGCACCTTAAACCAATCGTTCTGCCTGTGAGACTCGTGCACCAACCTGGCTCAACACTGTCAATGTGGGGACACTGGGAATGGATGCTGTTGCACGTGGAAAGTGATTCAGTCGCTCATCTCACCAACTGACATTCCAGGAGTTAGATAACAGACTTTCTCCTGTGAATATAGAGCTGGTGTATTGGGCCATGATGTGTTTACTTATTCATATTGGTGACTCTAAATCTTTGCTAATTATTGGATGTGATTAGTGTACATGTATATATTTTTTAAATGCATTTGCTGAGAGGATTCAAATTTAAATTGTAACCAGGTTTGCAGACGCAATGCTCCATTCACACATCGAAGGTGAGAGAGATGCTGTGGGGCACACGCTTAGTCCAGTATCTGAAAGTGATTAACAGACTGGGTATTGCGTTTAGTGATCCCGAGTATGCTTCTGACACCTTCTCTCGATACCAAGGCTAGGAGAGGCAGTCTGGAAGGTATGGGGAACAGGGACTTGACCCTGAGAGTAACCGAAGGTGTGAGAACTCTAATAATCCAGAGTTAGAATGGAGAAAAGGCCCCAAAACGGAGCAGTCAGTAACATGACATCAATTAGTCTCCTGTTGTCTTGGAGACATCAAATATCGACACACTGTTATTTAAAATAACAAAATATTAATCTCCAGCCCAGTGATAGGGTTAGTCACATCAGCAGAAACAAACCCCAACTGATACAACTGAATTAATTCAGTCAGGATGCGATTAACACCAGCAAGAACAGTAGAATCCGACCCCTGCAGTCACTTTTGAACTCTCTGGTGTCTCAGCAGGTTCGATGACTGAATGAATCCGCTCCCACACTCAGAGCAGGTGAATGGCCTCTCCCCGGTGTGACAGTGACGATGCATTTCCAGCTTACAAGGTTGAGTTCAATTCTGGACCAGCTGTGCGCAGAGTGAGAAAAAAATAAATGAGCTGCTGACTTTCTCTGTTGGACACCGGTCTTTTGTGCTGGACCAATATGGTGAGCCCGGGCTAACCCAATAGAGTTTGCCGGGCTGGCCCAATAGGGTGAGCCGTTGCTGGCCCAATAGCGTTTGCAGGGCTGGCGCAATAGGGTGAGCCTGAGCTGGCGCAATAGGATGTGCCGTGCTGGCCCAATCGGTTGAGCCCGTGCTGGCCCAATATGATAAGCCATGCTAGCCCAATAGGGTGGGCCCGGACTGGCCCAATAGGGTGAGCGCAGGCTGGTCCAATAGGGTGAGCCCGGTTTGGCCCAATAGGGTGAGCTGGGCTGGTCCAGGATCACAAGGCAACAATCAGCAAAACAAGGCTACCTTTTAGTGGCCACTCACCTGGGCACAAACATGTGGTCCAATCAAACTGACAGAAACCTGAAGCCCCGCCCACCCATTGTCCTTGTGGTGTCGAAGCTCCGAGGAGAGCACTTGCTTTGGGAGTCTCGTATCAGGCATCTGGACAGCCGAATTTGTCGTGTACACTCAATAATCCCTCACAGTTGACAGTATCAAATGCTTTGTTCAGGTTAAAGAAGGTTGAACCTACCCCACGGTCACTGGCACCAAGCTCCTCTCATGTAATATAAACCAACCCTTGTCACTGACACCAAGTGGACTGGGAAAATATGTTAAAGTGTAAGACTGTAACAACACAGTGCCAAAAATTTAAGGAGCTGTTTCATAACTCTCAGCAAAGATTTATTCAAGTGAGAAATAAAGATGCTAAGAGAAGAATGAACCATCCCTGGCTAACTAAGGAAGTAAAGGATGTCATCAAATTGATAAAAAAAAGCCTACAATGTTGTGAAGTACAGTGGAAGGCCAGAGAATTGAGAAAATTTTAGAAACCAGCAAAGCACGATTAAAAAAATGATAAAGGCAGAGAAGATAGCATGACAGCAAACAAGCAAGAAATATAATAAACAGACAGTAAGAGCTTCTACAGGGATATAAAATGTAAACGAGCAGCTAAAGTAAACATTGGTACCTTAGAGGATGAGATTGGAGAACTCATAATGGGAAACATGGAAATGGAAGAGACTTTAAACAAATATTTTGAATTAGCCTTGAAGGTAGAGGGCACTAAACACTTCCCAATATTTGATAACCAAGGAGCTATTGCACTGGGGGGTGGGGGGAGGGAGGGAGGGGGAGTCACTATCACTGGAGATAAAGTACGAATCAAACTAATGGGACTAAATGTGGCCAAGTCCCCTGTACCTGATGACATGCACCCTTGGGTCTCAAACGAAGTGGCTGAAGAGATAGTCGATGAATTGGTTGTAATCTAACCAAATTCACTGAATTCTGGAGAGAGCCCAGCGGACAGGAAAACCACAAATTTAACATCCCTAATTAAGAAAGGAGGGAGAAAGAAAGCTAGAAACTATAGACCAGTTAGCCTACCATCTTCAAAGGGAAAATACTGGAGTCTATCATTCAGGAAGTAGTAGCAGGACATTTAGAAAATTTCACTGCATTCAAGCAGAGTCAGCGTGGTTTTATGAAAGGGAAATCATGTTTGAGAAATTTCCTGGAGTTGTTTGAGGATGTAACGAGCAGAGTGTGTAAAGGAGAACCAGTAATTTCGTAGATTTGGATTTCCTGAAAAAAATTCTATATGTTGCCACACAAAAGGTTACTACACAAGCTAAGAGCTCATGGGGTTGTGGGTAATATATCAGCGTGGATAGAGGATAGGCAAACGAACAGAAAACAGAAAGTCGGGGTAAATGGATAATTTTCAGGTTGGCAAACTGTAACTAATGGAGTGACACATGGATCAGTGCTGGGGCCTTAATTATTTACAATTTATATTAATTACTTGGATGAAGGGACTGAGTGTAACATAGCCAAATTTGCTGATGATACAAAGATGCGTGGGAAAGCAAATTGTGAGGAGGTGGCAAATAATATTTGAAGGAATATAGATAGGCTCAGTGAGTGGACACGAATCTGGCAGATGAACTATGGTAGGATAAGCTGACACATTTACCACATGCAAATAATTATTTACGTGGGAACGATTACAAAATGTTGTCGTACAGATAGATCTAGGGGATCTTGTACATGAAACGCAAAACATTAGCATGCAGGTACAGCAATAATCAGGAAGGCAAGTGAAATGCTGGCATTTATTGCAAGGGGGATGGAGCATAAAAGCATGGAAGTCCTGCTACAACTGCACAGGGCGTTGGTAAGACCACGCCTGCAGTACTGTGCACAGTTTTGGTCTGGACTTGTCTCTATTCCCATGCCGAGGGGATTGCTACACCAGGTGGGAGGGGCAACATTTGGGGCCAGTGATTCCTCACCAATTCCCATTCCCCTTCTTTCTGGTGGATAATGGAGGGGCCACTGTGTGTAATGTGCAAGTCAGTAAGAATTGTCAGCAAGCTCTTTCCAATTGGAGATGTTATTCAGTGGAAACGTTCACACACTATTGTAGATTTTGTACCAAAGATCAATTTAGTATTACATTAAACGTTCATAATTTTATTGCAAACCAAACTTCTGTTGAGAGTTCCTGAATTATGGGGAAAGATAACACACAGCATTTCTTAAATGGAAACTGCAGCCCCGAAAACACAATCAGCAATATATCCAGAATATTAAAGTCCAGCCCAGTTATAGGGTTATTAACGTCAGCAGAAATAAAGCCCAACTGTCAGAATGAACATGGTTCAGTCAGAATGTGATTAACAGCAGTAATAACAGCAGATTCCAACCCCTGCAGTCATTTGTGAACTCACTGGAGTCTCAGCAGGGTGGATGAGTGAGCGAATCTCTTCCCTCACTCTGAGCAGGTGAACGACCTCTCCCCAGTGTGAACACGCTGGTGTTTCAAAAGGTCGGATGAGGCATTGAATCCCTTCCCACACTCAGAGCAGGCGAACGGCCTTTCCTCAGTGTGACTGCGTTGATAAATTTCCAATTCTGACGATGATCTGAATCCCTTCCCACAGTCACCACATTTCCATGGGTTCTCCATCGTCCGGGTGTCATCGTGACTCTCCATGGTTGGATGATCAGTTCAAGCCTCACCCATGCACACAAAATGTTTACAGTTTCTCCCCGGTGTGAATGGTGTGATGTTTTTTCAGGCTGTGTGACTGGTTAAAGCTCTGTGTTCCTGAAACTGACTGTGCACTCACTCGGGTGTGTTTGTCTCGGTGCCTTTCCAGTCACAGTAATATTTGACATATTGTCCAACAGGCAGGACAGACAAACATTTCTCCTTTCACTTTCAAAGGCCGATGATATTCAGGTCCTGAAGAATCAATTGACTCCATCAGATCTTGACGCGATGTTTGGTTTGAGTTTCCTGCGTGAAAATCTCTCCTTCAATACGCTGTAAAAGAAGATAACAAAACTCATCACTGTCAGTACAGGACAGAAGTTCAGGATAGACACATCTAGTTTCCATGGAACATTCTTTCCTCTCTTGTTCTTCCAAAGCTTTAAATCCCTGTCCCACACATTGTCTCTCCTGCTGTGCTGAAATCCAAACACATCACATATTTCTAGACTGTTCTCCTACACTCTCAGTTTTCACCAGCAATTCTGGCTGGGTGACAGGCCGACACTCACTGGTTCCCATCCCACTCCTCCCCAGAATGTGCTGACACTGGCTGGTTTAAGTTCTACACTCACTGGTTCCCCTCTCCTGAAGGTGCTGACTCTTGCTGGGTTCAGTTCTACACTCACTGGTTCCCCTTCCCTGAAGGTGCTGACTTTGGCTGGGTTCAGTTCTACACTCATTGGTTACCCTCCCCTGAAGTGTTGACTCTGGCTGGGTCCAGTTCTGCACTCACTGGTTCCCCTCCCGTGAAGGTACTGACTCTGTCTGGGTTCAGTATCAGACACTGACATCATTCACTTTGTTCCTGTGCCAAGATTGGCGCGCATGCGCTGTGCTACACACTGAATCAAGATGGCGGAAAGCTAAACTGTCTTCCTGCACAAAAATGGCTGCGGTTAGCCTTGGTCTGTGACCGGGAGAAAGCACCGACGCTGCAAGCGCCAATATTCCGGTTTGCATTCCGGGCTTGTGGCGGAAATCAGTTGTCGATGAAGCCTCCGCGGCTCCCCGCTGGTCCATTATTCCTCTCCGATCCTTTCAAACGGACTGCCTCCATTCGAGCATTTATGCAGCGTGTCGCCTCCCCCATTGCACGCACTACGCATGCTTCAAACACAACCAGATCGCGCGCCTGCGCACTGAGCTCCTATAGTGTGGGTGCGGCGCATTCTTCCCCGTGGGGTTGCTGGGTAAAAATACCGCCATTGAACAGCGACGATAGTGAAATGAACATAATTTACTGGGATTGCATTGGGCACTGGCAGTTAGAATTTATTCTGATTATCTTAATAACCCTTATATATGGGCTGGACATTAATATCCCGTATAAATATTGAATAAATCAGCTTTGGTTCAAACACAGTGTGTCGAATATTTGATTTTCCGTGATCAGAGGAGATTAATTGATGTTCTATTACCGACTGTTCCATTTAAGGGCTTGTTCTTACTCTAACTTATATCACTTATCACCTAGTTTGCCTTCTATCATATCAAACCACAAACTTGTTCCGTCTGAGTGCATGAGTTGTGCTTGAAGTAGACTTAACTGCAGTGTCTCAATTTAAACTCAGCTGAAATCCTTTGTACCACCCCTTATTGAAATATATTGCATAATAATTGACAATCCATTATTTCTGAATAAGTAAACCCGTTTTTGGAACCGATTTAATTCAAAAACACTCATCCACACATTTTGCCTGTGAAATATTCTAATATTTCTCATTGTCATTGTCACAAACTCCGTTCCTTAGCCACCGCCACCATCCCTCTCCCCAACTTCTGTCTGATGTTCAACCTGACTGTTTGCAACCTTGGTATCATACTTGAACCTGAAATAAGTTAGTGACATCAAATCCACAGTATAACTAAAAATGCCTATACCCACCTCTGAAACATTGCCCATCTCTGCTTTTGCCTCAGCTCATCCACTGCTGAAGCCCTCATCCATGATTTTGTAACTTCTGGACTTGACTATTCCAACGCAGTCCTCCCACATTCTATCCTACATAAACCAAAGTTGAACCACGGATGCCCGTGCCCTAAATCGCAAAAAGTCAAGCTCACCCTCACTCCTGTGCTAGCTGCCCTACTTTGGCAAATGTTTAAGCAGTCAGTGGGTGTGGTCCAATCAGTAGGTGGGCCCGAGTCAGTGGGTGAGGGTCTTGCAGCGGTGTTTCGGTTAGGTTGTGTGTGTGGGTGGATCTCGGTTAGGATGTATGTTGGGTGGGTGTTGGCTAGGTTTTGCTGGGGGGTCTCGGTTAGGTTGTGTGTGGGGGTCTCGGTTAAGTTGTGCGTGGGGATCTCGGTTAGTTGTGCATGTGGGGGGGGGGGTCACGGTTAGGTTGTGTATGCGGGGGGATTTCGATTAGGTTGTTTGTGAGGGGGTCTTGCTTAGGTTGTGTGCGGATGTCTCGGTTCGGTTGTGCATGTTGGGGATCTCGGTTAGGTTGTGTGGGGGGCTCGGTTAGGTTGTGTGGGGGGTCTCGGCTCGGTTTTGTCGGGGGGTCTCGGTTAGGTTGCATGGCGGGTCTCGGTTAGGTTTCGTGTGGGGGGGTTGTACTATTTAATTTGTATGACTTTTAGGGATAGAGTAGTCGGGTCAATTCTTTGTTCCTTATTTTTGAGCCCAGGGCCGATTAAGAGCCTCGGCGTGGGTTTAATGTGTGGCCGAGGGGGTGGTCTATTTGGACGTCTTGTTGTTCCCAGGGAAGGGATTGGTCTCTGGATTTTTAATGTTGTTGATTTTAAGTCGCTATTCCTGTCTTTTGAGAAGATTGATTTATGTACTGTGATGTGCTGATTTTTATTTTTGAGATTTTAAAAGCTATTAGTTGTTTTTTGTTATTTTTGTACTGACCACACTTGATCACCTCCACTGGGCAGGTCATAATGTCGATGTATCTGTGCATGTAACGGTTCGATGACAATCTTTTTCTGTTGGGTAGGATAGGTCGGGGGGTGCGGGGGAGGGAGCAGAGAAATCAGAGTCCCGCTGCCAACACTTATCCTACTAGTTCTAAATAGCAATAAAATTAGAGTTAGTACAGAGAACATTTTTTGTTAAGAACGAGACTCCCAAAGCAAGCGCTCTATTCGGAACTCCTTCACAGCAAACGAACCAAAGGTGGGCAGAGGAAATGTTACGAGGACACCCTCAAGTCTTCCCTGATAAAGTGCAACGTCCCCACCAACACTTGGGAGTACCTGACCAAAGTATGTAGGTGGTGAAGAAGGCAAATGGTATGTTGGCCTTCATAGTTAGGGGATTTGAGTATAGGAACAGGGAGGTCTTACTGCAATTGTACAGGGCATTAGTGAGGCCTCATCTGGAATATTGTGTTTAATTTTGGTCCCCTAATCTGAGGAAGGGTGTTTTTGTTATTGAGCGAGTGCAGCGAAGGTTCACCAGACTGATTACGAGGATGGCAGGACTGACATATGAGGAGAGACTGGATCGACTGCGCCGGTATTCACTGGAGTTTAGAAGGATGAGAGGGGATCTCACTGGAAACATATACAATTCTGACAGGACCGTACAGGTTAGACGCAGGAAGAATGTTCCCGATGTTGGGGAAATCCAGAACGAGGGGCCATAGTCTAAGTATAAGGGGTAAGCCATTTATGACTGAGATGAGGAGCAACTTCTTCACTCAGAGAATTGCTAACCTGTGGAATTCCCTACCGCAGAGAGTTGTTTGATGCTAGTTCATTGGATATATTCAAGAGGGAGTTTGATATGGTCCTTACGGCTAAAGGGATCAAGGGGTATTGAGAGAAAGCAGGAAAGGGGTACTGAGGTGAATTATCAGCCATTATCTTATTGAATGTTGGTGCAGGCTCGAAGATCCGAATTGCCTAGTCCAGCACATATTTTCTATTATTTATGTTTCTAAGTGGAGAAAGTGCATCCAGGAGGACGCTGAGCACCTCGAGTCGTGTCGTCGAGAGCATGCAGAAATCCAGCGCAGTAGCAAAAAGATCATGCGGCAAACATGTCCCACCCACCCTTTCCCCCAACTACTGTCTGTACCACCTGTGACAGAGACAGTGGTTCTCGTATTGGACTGTTCAGCCACCTAAGAACTCGATTCCGAAGGACTGCCTATGATGAACAGTCCAATGCGAGAAGTACAGCCAGGTCACATGTGTGACAGACAGTCGTTGAGAGTAAGGGCAGGTGATACTGGTTTGCCGCATGCTCCTTCCGCTGCCTGCGCTTTATTTCTGCATGCTCTCAGCGATGAGACTCGAGATGACATTCGATGTATCTGTGCATGTAACGGTTCGATGACAATCTTTTTCTGTTGGGTAGGGTAGGTCGGGGGATGCGGGGGAGGGAGCAGAGAAATCAGAGTCCCGCAGCCAAAACTTATCCTACTAGTTCTAAATAGCAATAAAATTAGAGTTAGTACAGAGAACATTTTTTGTTAAGAACGAAGGGAAATGAGAGATATTTCTTTTAAAGGAAAAGGTCAGCAATGTGGGTTGGAAGTGTGGAGAGTGTGAGGATCAAGTCTCCCAAGGGTGGGGGGAGAAAAGTAAGGTGGGTTTTTTAGGAGGGGGATTTCTACTCACTTCACAATCTGTCGTCCAGGTGGATGATTGTAGTCTATAGGCCTAACGTTTCGACCTTACTGAGGCTACATCAGTAGCAAGGAAAATTAAACAGGTCAGGGGGTTTCAAGGGTCAGAGGGTATCAGAACGATAAACTTATAGGGAGAGGTTATGGAAGGGTTTAGAACCCCCTACCTTCCACCAGGTCAATGGGAACTAGAAGGGCTGCGAGGTGGGAAAGAAACGATTTAAACCTCCACCCTCTCAGTGATGAGGTGTTAATTGTGAGCTTTGTCTGGTGTAATAGATCTTGTTATACTCCTGGTGTGTTGTCTCTCTGTGCTCAGTGGTCCTCCCTGTTTGTTAGGTTCAAATGTGAAGCTACGCCCCCTTTTTGTTCGTGTTTGCGGGTTGTGTGTGATGCCTCCCCTGCTTCATTGTTCGTGGGTCGGGGTTGGGATTTTTTTGTGGGGAATTTTAATGTTTCGATACTGAGTTTGTTTGTTTCTTTGAAGTAATTTATCCCATTTTCCCCTTACTTCCGGTAATATTTTTTTTAGATTTTAATAAATTATAAAAAAAAGTTTTAAATAATTGTTTTTTTTGGGGTTTTTTTTGGCTTTATTATAGTTTGCGGGTTAGTTTGGTTATGTTTTTGTTATTGCCGTCTTTGTTCAATCCAGTGTTTTGTTTTCTTCCTGGTTTGGTTCCCGGTGCCGTCTGCTCTGCCCGATTGTTGTGCACCGTTCTGGTTCCTTGTCTGCTCGGGGGAGGGCGGCTTAGGGCTCTTTATATACACATTTCTGTTTAGTTCCTGTTTACTTGAGGAGGAGGGGAGGGCTGGGGGTTGAATGAGGGGCATTTAGAGTTAGGTATTGGGGTTAGGGTCTGCATTAATATGTTTTAGGTCAGGGTTCAGTCTTGGGGTCTAGGCTCTGGGGTTAGGATTGGGTTTGGGAGCTGTGGTTTGGGTTGTGCAGTTTTCTGTTAGGGTTCGGGTTCCAAGGTTTAGGATCGAGAGTTAGGGTTAGAGTTTTTGGGTTGTGGCCTGAGCTCTTATGTTTTATGTTATGGCTAGATTTTAGGGGGGTTAGGGTCCTGGGTTAGGGTTTTGTTTTGGGGCTGGAGTCTGTGTTTACAAGTTTTGGTTTTAGGTTTATTAGGGGTAGGGTCTGGAGTTAGGGCTACGAGTTGGGGCTGGGGGCTAGATTTGAATGATCTGGTTCGTGTTAGGTCTTAGGAAATTAGCGTCTGAGGTTTGGACAAGGTTTTGGGTCTGGCGTTTGGTAAAATGGATGCTTGGAGCTCGTGTTGGTTTAGGGTCCTGCGTTACGGTTTGATTTTGGATCTGGGGTATGTGTTTACAAGTTTTAGGTTAACATTTATGAGGTTTTGGGTCTGGAGTTCGGATTAGTTATTTCCGTTGTTTTAAATTATTTTAATTCAGAGTCTGATTATTCTGTTGTGATTTTCTCTTTTTAGTAGACTGGATTCTCTGTTAAGGTTTGGGATTAGTTTTAGGGTTTATTGTTAAGGTCTGGGAACTAGGATTGGGTTTAGGGTTTATGGTTAAGGCCAGGGAGTTAGGCTGTTCTGTCACAGTGCCACCCGCCACAGTGCCGCCCATCACAGTGCCATCCGTCACAGTGAGTCCCGTCACAGTGCCCCCATTCACAGTGACCAGTCACAGTGCGGCCCGGCACAGTGCCTCATTTCAGAGATCCGCCCGTCACAGTGCCCCCAGTCAGAGTGGCCCCCAGTCACACTTCCCCCAGTCACAATGCCGCCCGTCACAGTGTTCCCAGTCACAGCGCCGCCCGTCACAGCGCCCCCCGTCACAGTGCCCCCAGTCACACTGCCCCCAGTCACACTGCCCCCATTCATAGAGCCGCCTGTCACACAGAAATGATCTCGGCTTGGGTATATAGGGCACATGATGAAAATCTCCACGGTGCGCCAAAAAGGATGCATGGCCAGCTGTGAAGAGGACTTTAATTGCCTTCATTGTCAATACACAGGTTAGTAATTGGGGCAGGTAGATGTGAAATGAAATTTAATGCAGAGAGAAGGAAAAAGGGAAGAAATGTACATTAAATGGTAAAACTTTAAATGATGTAGAGGAGCAGAGAGATTTAGGGGTGGAAGGTTCTAGCTAATTTTTTCTCTTATTGAGGATCGAGAGACGAGTGTTAAAACACAAGAACATAAAAAATAGGAGCATGATTGGGCCATCTGGCTCCTCGAGCCTGCTCCGTCATTCAATAAGATCATGGCTGATCTGATCCTGGCCTCAACTCCACTTACCTACTCACCATAACCCTTCAGTCCATTATCGCTCAAAACTCTGTCCATCTCTACCTTAAATATATTCAATGATTATTATCAGCTACTTTAATATCTTATGAACTATAATTTGAGCAGGTTCTCTGTGCTCCACCACATCAGAGTAAAGATGCAAGTCCCACATGTCCACAGTAACTGACACCAAGTCAGCCCGCTGGATGGAACCTCGGGCGTCCCGAGCTTGATCTCGGGTGTCTACGGTCCCCACTGCCCCCTTACATCAGTCTCCCCTCACTTTTATACCCTGCACTGATCCACCACTGGCACCGGACTCGTCTTTGTCTTCTCTGTTGGGTTTGGGCAGGAAGCGAGGAAAAGACAGCTGGAACTTCTCTAATATGTGATTTACAAGGACACTTTCCCTGGTTCCCTGCACTTACTTTTCTTCAGTAAGTTCCTCATTAACCTTAAACTCCTCTGCCTGTTGTTAGTTGTTATTTCTTATAGTTTCACAAATATAGGTATAAACATCACACATTATAATCTAATCTATTGTGTTATTCACACTGGATTTAGCATACATTGTGGTTACTCACAGATAAACCTGTGCTTTCCACTGATCTGATTACAGATTGCAACAGTGAGTTCAGTAAATGGAATGTCTGATGAGTGTTGCCAAGGTGACCTGTCTGCAGAGAATCGATTGGCGAGTTTCTAACTCAGACTAAACTTCTTTTTCCCATGATGCACACTTTATCAGCCAGTTTATGTAAATATGTTTTAGCCATGTTATATTAATATTTCTAAAACCCACAAGGGCTTCAGTTACACAAATCTTTAAAAGTAGGGGGACAAATTGATAAAGTGGTTAAAGAAGCACATGGGGTCCACGGGTTTATAAAAAGGGAAGAGGTCATGTAAACCTGCACAAATCATTGGTTAGGCTGCAGTTCGAATATTGTGTCAGGTTTTGTGGATCTTACACCAGGAAGGATGTGAAGGCCATGGAGAGGTTGCAGAAAGATTCACTGAGATGATACCATGGAAGAGAGGCTTTAGTTATCAGGGGAGTTTGGAGAAATTGGGGCTCTTTTCTTTTAAGCAAAGGGTCATTGGAGGTCAGAGGGATGTGTTCAATGTTTGATCGGTAAATGAAGAAAAACTATTTCCACCAGTCGGTGAGTCAGTAACTCGAGGACATCAAATTGAAATCATCACCAAAAGGCTCAGACCCAGGGGTCAGCTATCGAAGACACTGTCCAAAAATGTTCGGGACACTCACTGTCCCTCCGGAACTGTGACCGGGAGAGAAGCTGATGGATTTTCCTTATCTTTGGATTAAATCATGTTCTCATCGAGGTGATGGATGTCAGTGTTTGGGAATGGGTCATTCTGAGCATCTATTTTCTGCCTAAAGCACTCTTCAGTCAGGTACAGCAGAGGTTAGATACATAGTAAATTTCCCTCTACCGCGTCCCATCAAACACTCCCAGGGCAGGTACAGCACGGCTTAGATACAGAGTAAAGTTCCCTCTACGCTGTCCCATGAAACACTCCCAGGGAATGTGCAGTACGGGTTAGATGCAGCGAAAAAGCTCCCTCCACACTGTCCCATCAAACACTCCCAGGTCAGGTACAGCACGGGTTATATACCGAATAAAGCTCCATCTACACTGTTCCATCAAACACTCCCAGGACAGATACAGCACAGGATTGCTGCACATTCGGTGTTGCCATCTTTCAGTTGAGTCGTTCAACCGAGGCCACATCAGCTCTCAACCAATATCATTCAAACCGATTCACTGGCCATTGCTGTTCATGGCAGCTTGCTGTGTGCAAATCATCTGCAGCATTTAAGATACTACAACAGTGAATGCACTTCAAATGTACTTTGGCGTTGTTGTACTTCATTGGCTGTAAAGCACTTTGGGACATCCTGAGGTCATGTGAGGTGCTACATAAGGACAGGTCTTTGTTAAATAAAGGAGAAAAGCTCCAAAAAAGGGACAGTTGGTAACAGGAGTGTCATGTATTTAACCATCTTGCAATGTCATAGTCATGTAACTGTAACTCATGTACATTGTTCCTGTACCCGAGAAATGCACACTCTGACCACAGGGGGTGAACTTGCGGGAGACACTCCTCGCCTGGGTTTCCAGGTATAAAAGGGGATGTCCCACCCAGGGTCAGCACTCCTTGGTCCTGGGAATAAAAGTTGAAGGTCACAGAATGACCGTGTCTGATATATATGTGCCTGGTGTGAGTTTTAGTAAGGTGCAGGGACACTACATTTGGCAAAGAGAAACGGGAATCACCGAACCATAAGGATGGGCAACGGTGGTACAGAGGAGCGTTACAGTGTGGGCGAGGAATGGAACGACTTCGTGGAAAGACTCCGCAGAGCTTTGTCACAAAGGACTGGCTGGAAGAGACAGCGGCTGCCAAGCAGAGGGCGCATCTACTGACCAGCTGCCGACCACAGACGAATGCACTGATGAAAGACCTGCTCGCACCGCAAAAGGCGGCAGACAAGTCCTTTGAAGAGCTCAGCCAGCTGATCAGTGAGCAGCTCAAGCCAGCGAGTAGCGTACACATGGCCCGGAACCGGTTCTACTCTCACCGACGACGGGAGGGACAAAACGTCTCGGACTTCGTGGCGGAACTGCGGTGCTTGGCCAGTCTCTGTCAGTTCTCCGTTGCCTGCAGAGGGTAGATGTTTTGGAGACTTTTTCATCGAGGGCATTAAGCATGCCGGAAATGTCAATAAGATTAAGGGCTGACTTTAGAAGGGGCGGTGTTGATAGATGAATTATTTATGGTACAGGAAGAGGAGACCAAGCTAATTTACGTACGCAGCCCTGGTCCAAACGGACCGAAGGACCAGGGAGTTAACATGATGAACGCGGCTCGGGACCCCGCAGGCAGCCAAGTGCACTTCGAAACCGCCCAGGCAGCAACAGGCTCCATGATGGGCCTACAACAAGGACAATGGAAAGGGGATCGGCAATTCACCCCATCTCAAGGAACAATACATCCCGCGATGGGACCATTAACACCCACCATCAGAGTACTTAGAAACAGCCAAATGGGCAATCCGAGAGGAATGCCTGGTAATAGTCCTTTTGTAAACAGCGATCTTAATCTCAGCTCATGTTGGAGGTGCGGGGGCAGACACACTGCGAGAAGCTGAAGGTTCGAGAAATATAACTGTAGGATTTGTAATATCAGTGGATACTTGGCCAGGATGTGCAAAAAGGCAGTGACGAGGCTAATCTGCGAAACAGAGGACGAATGCAGGATGAGGCCTGGGGCAAAGCCATAGATGTTGACGTTCAGCGGGTTCATGTGCCTGACGCCTACAGCTCATACACTAAAATGCCACCCATGATGATGAAAGTCTTACTGAATGGCATGCGGGTGCACATGGAGCTGGATGCGGGAGCTAGCAAGTCACTCATGAGCGCCCAACAATTTGATAGCGTATGGCCACACAAAGCTAGCAGGCCCAAACTGCAACGCATTGGGACACATCTACGGACGTACACCAAAAAGATCATCCCAGCGCTGGGCAGTGCAAACTTGGTGATAACACATAATGGATTACAGAACGGGCGGACAATCTGGATCATTCCGGGAAATGGCCATGCGCTTTTGGGGAGGAGTCGGCTAGATGAGATGAATTGGAAATGGGGGGATGTGCACGCCATTTCATCCGTGGAGCGAAGTTCATGCTCACCGATCCTACAAAAATTCGGGACTGTTTCAACCTGGTGTCGGAACGTTTGAGGGCACTAAAGTAGTGATACGCATTACTTTTGATGCCAGACCAGTGCACCAGAAAGCCAGAGCAGTGCCGTATGTGATGCAGAAAAACATTGGAAGTGAACTGGACAGGCTGCTCAGAGATGGCATAATTTCAGCCATTGAATTCAGCGACTGGTCAAGTCCCATCGTTCCCGTCCTCAGAGCAGATGGCTCGGTTAGGGTTTGTGGCGACTACAAAACCACCATCAACCGAGTATCGCTGCAAGACCAATACCGGCTTCAGAGAGCGGAGTAACTTTTTGCCACTCTAGCAGGTGGCAAGCTGTTCACGATGTTGGACCTCACGTCGGCCTACATGACTCAGGAACTGGCTGAAGAATCCAAGCTTCAGACCACCATCACGATGCACAAAGGATTATTTGTCTACAACAGGTGTCCGTTTGGCATTCGTTCGGCAGCAGCCATCTTTCAGAGAAACATGGAAAGCTTGCTCAAATCCATTCCTGGAATGATGGTATTCCAACACAACATTCCCATAACGGGTCGAGCGACTGAAGAACACCTCCACAACCTGGACGAGGTGCTACGCTAATTGGATCGGGTAGGCTTGCGGCTGAAAAAGGTCAAGATTGCGTTTTTGGCAACAGAGGTCGAGCTTTTGAGCAGGTGGGTTGCCGCAGAGGGGATCCGGCCCACTGAATCAAAAAGGGAGGCGAACCGCTGGGAAACCAGGCATGGCAAAACGTCGGAGTTGCGATCATTCCTGGGACTTTTGAACTATTTTGGGAACTTTCTGCTGATCTTAACCACATTTTTGGAGCCGTTGCACATGCTCCTGTGCAAAGGTTGTGAATTGTTTTGGGGGGACAGTCAAGAACGGGCTTGCAATAAGGCGAGGAACCTGCTGTGTTCCAACAAACTGTTGACTTTATATGACCCCTGTAAAACACTGGTCTTAACATGCGATGCGTCATACTACGGGGTTGGGTGTGTGTTACACCAGGGTAACGATGACGGCCGACTCCAATCGGTGGCTTACGCCTCCAGGTCGCTTTCCCACACAGAGCGTGGATACGGCATGGGCGAGAAGGAAGAACTCGCGTGTACTTACGGTGTGAAAAAAATGCACCAGTCCCTTTTTGGGAGACAGTTCAAGTTAGAGTCGGACCACATGCAATTAACATCCTTCTGGTCCGACAGCAAGGCTGTCAACGCCAATATGTGAGCTCGCATACAGCGCTGGGCCCTCATGCTGGCTGGGTATGACTACACCATGCGGCACCGGCCAGGCACCGAAAATTGCGCTGATGCGCTCAGCAGGCTCTCACTGGCTACCACCGAGGGGGCTTCGTAGCAGAGCGCCGAGATGGTCATGGCTATAGACTCTTTCGACACTGCGGGCTCCCCCATCACAAGGCACCAGATCAAACTCTGCACAAACTGAGTCCCCCTCCAATCCATGATAAAAAATGTTTCCTGACTGGGGATTGGGCGCCCGCGCACAGGCATGCTCCGTTGAAGTCAGGCCATTTCAGAGACGGATTGCTGAGCTCTCCATCCAAGCCGACTGCCTGCTATGGGGCAACCGGGTACTCATGCCCCAGAAAGGAAGGGAAACGTTCATCAGGGAAGTCCACAGCGAGCACCCTGGCATCGTATTAATGAAGGCCATTTCCCGGTTACATGTTAGTTCCTCGTTAGTATAGTGGTGAGTATCCGCGACTGTCTCATTGGAGCCTGGGGTTCAATTCACGAACGAAGAGGAATAATTTTTTTTTAAAAAGTAGAATTATGTCAGTTCCTCGTTAGTATAGTGGTGAGTTTTCCCTGCCTGTCACGCGGGAGACGGGTGTTCAGTTCCCCAACGGGGAGGCAGCTTTGGGATTCTGAAGTTACATGTTCAGCCATGAACTCATTGAATGGCGGTACAGGGTTGAAGGGCCGAATTTTCTACTCCTGCACCTATTTTCTATGTTTCTATGTATGGTGGCCGAGGATTGACTCAGACCTGGAACACTGTTCGCGGGTGCACGACGTATGCCCAGCTGGGCGATGCCCCAGGGAAGCCCCCTCAGCCCGTGGCCCTGGCCCACCAGACCATGGCCACGTATTCCCATGGACTATGCGGGGACGTTCATGGGAAAAATGTTCCTGATCGTTGTCTATGCATACTCGGAGTGGACCATATTGAATTGCTTCATGCCATCCATCACCGTGGAGAGTCTGCCCACGGTTTTCATGACCCATGGCTTGCTGGACATTCTAGTCAGCAACAATGGCCCGTGTTTCACCAGGCATGAATTCCAGGAGTTTAGGTCGGGCAATGATATCAAGCACATCCGGATAGCGCCATTCAAGCCGGCTTCCAATAGCCAGGCGGAACGGGTCGTCCAAGTTATAAAAGAGGGCATGCTATGGATCCAAGGATCCTCCCTGCAGTACCGCTAATCGCACCTCCTGCTGTCCTCAGTCCCGCCCGCATTCGCTCACAGTAGTCCCGTCAGCGGAACTCCTCAGGAAACTCACGCTCAAGACGCGTCTGTCCCTCGTTCACCCAGCCCTGGCAGACATTGTTGAGGGCAAGCAGCATTCCCAAACTGAGCTGCATGATCGAAACTCAAAGCGGAGGTGTATAGAAGTAGATGAAACAATATTTGTTCTGAACCATGCTTTGGGACCTAAGTGGCTTGAGGGCACCGTAATTGGAAAAGAGTTATACAGTCATGGTGGTCCGACTAAACAATGAGCAAATATGTCGCAAACACTTGGACGAAGTAAAGAAACGGTTCAGCATAGACACGGAGGAACCTGAAGAAGAGCATGAGATGGCACCCACACCAATGCCAGCGGATGAGCAACAAAGACATTCCTCAGCATGCACCGTCCCTGCAGCTAGCCCGGACAGGCCCGAATCACCTCAAGTGACGCGTGCCGAGGCTCAACCACAAGAGCCACAACTGTGGCGCTCCACGAGAGAGCGTCGATCACCTGACAGACTTAACCTCTGAATCTAAAAGACTTCAGGGGGGTGGTGATATCATGTATTTAACCATCTTGCAATGACATAGTCATGTAACTGTAACTCATTTACACTGTACCTGTACCCGAGAAATGCACACCCTGACCACAGGGGGTAAACTTGCGGGAGACACTCCTCACGTGGGTTTCCAGCAATAAAAGGGGAGGTCCCACCAAGATCTGCACTCCTTGGTTCTGGGAATAAAAGGTGAATGTCACAGAGTGATCGTGTCTGACATATATATGCCTCGTCTGAGTTTTTAGTAAGGTGCAGGGACACTACATTTGGCGACGAGAACCGGTAATCACCGAAAAACGAGTATGGCCACAGATGGCACAGAGGAGCGTTACTATGTGGGCGAGGACTGGGAGGACTTTGTGGAAAGACCCCAGCAGAGCTTTGACACAAAGGACTGGCTGGAAGAGACAGCGGCTGCCATGCGGACGGCGCATCTACTGACCAGCTGCGGCCCACAGATATATGCATTGATGAAAGACCTGCTCGCACCCCAAATGGCGGCAGACAAGTCCTTTGAAGATCTCAGCCAGCTGATCAGTGAGCTGCTCAAGCCAGCGATTAGTGTACACATGGCCCGGCACCGGTTCTACTCTCACCAGCGTCGGGTCGGGAGGGACAAAACGTCTCGGACTTCCAGGCAGAACTGTAGTGCTTGGCCAGTCTCTGTAAGTTCTCCGATGCCTGCAGCGGGTATGTGTCAAGGGACTTTTTTTATCGAGGGCATTAAGCTTGCCGGCATTTTCAGGAAGCACATAATGACTAAGGACTTGCATTTAGAAGGGGCAGCGTTGATAGCTCAGACCTTTATGGAAGGGGAAGAGGAGACCAAGCTAATTTACCAGCGCAGCCCTGGTCCAAACGTGGCGACGGACCAGCGAGTTAACATGGTGACCGTGACTCGGGACCCTGCAGGCTGGGAAGGGCACTTCTAAACCACCCAGGCAGCAACCGGCTCTAGGGTGAGCCCACAACAAGGACAATGGAAAGGGGATCGGCAATTCACGCCATCTCAAGGAACAATGCGTCCCGTGATGGGACCCACCATCAGAGTGCTTAGAAACAGTCAAATGAGCAATCAGAGAGGAAAGCCTGGTAATAGTCCTTTTGTAAACAGCAATCCCAATCTCAGCTCATGTTGGAGGTGCGGGGGCAGACAAAATTCGAGAAGCTTCAGGTTCCAGCAATATACCGGTAGGATTTGTAATGTCAGTGGACAGTTGGCCAGTATGTGCAAAAAGGCAGTCGCGAGGCGAATCTGCGAGACAGAGGAACCAGCCAAGGGGTCTACAATACAGGATGAGGCTTGTTGTAAAGCCATAGGTGTTGAACGTCAGCGGGTTCATGTGGCTCATGTCAACAGCTCATACACTAAAATGCCATCCATGATGATGAAAGTCTTACTGAATGGCATCCCAGTGCACATGAAGCTGGCTACGGAGTTAGCCAGTCACTCAAGAACGCCCAACAATTTGAGACAATGGCCACACAGAGCATTGCTGGCCCAAACTGGAATGCATTGAGACGCAGCTACGGACGTACAGCAACGAGATCATCCCAGTGCTGGGCAGTGCAAACTTGGTAGTAACACATAATGGATTACAGGACCGGCTGCCACTCTGGATCGTTCAGGGAAATGGCTCTGCGCTTTTAGGGAGGAGTTGGCGAGCTGAGATGAATTGCAAATGGGGGGATGTGCACGCCATTTCATCCGTGGAGCGAAGATCACGCTCAGAGGTCCTGCAAAAACTCTGGTCACTGTTTCAACCTGATATCGGAATGTTCAAGGGCACTAGAAGTAGTGATACGCATCACTCTGGACGCCAGACCAGTGCACCACAAAGCGAGAGCGGTGCCGTATGTGATGCGTGAAAAAACTGAATGTGAACTGGACAGGCTGCTCAGAAAGGGCATAATTTCGGCCATTGAATTCAGTGACTGGGCAAGTCGCATCGTTCCCGTCCTCAAAGCAGATGGCTCATTAGATTTTGTGGCGACTACAAAGCCACCATCAACCGTGTATTGCTGCAAGGCCAATACTGGCTTCCGAGAGCAGAGAACCTTTTTGCCACGCTATCAGGTGGTGAGCTGTTCACGAAGTTGGACCTCACTTCGGCCTACATGACTCAGGAACTGGCTGCAGAATCCAAGTTTCTGACCACTATCTCGGCGCACAAGGGATTATTTGTCTACAACAAGTGTCCGTTTGGCATTCGTTCGGCAGCAGCTATCTTTCAGAGAAACATGGAAAGCTTGCTCAAATCCATTCCTGGAATGATCGTATTCTCATAACGGGTCGAAAGACAGAATAACACTTCCATAACCTGAACGAGCTGCTACTCATATTGGATCGGGTAGGCTTGCAGCTGAAAAAGGCCAAGTGTGTGTTTTTGGCCCCAGAGGTCGAGTTTTGGGCAGGAGGGTTGCTGCAGACGGGATTCGGCCCACTGAATCAAAAACAGAGGCGATCCGCTGGGCGCCCAGGTCCGGCAACACGTCTGAGTTGCGATCATTCCTGTGACTTTTGAACTATTTTGGAAACTGTCTGCTGACCTTAAGCACATTATTGTTGCCATTACACATGCCGCTGTGTCGAGGTTGTTAATGGTTTTGAGGGGACAGTCAAGAACGAGCTTTCAATAAGGCGAGGAACCTGCTGTGTTCCAACAAACTATTGACTTTGTATGACCCTTGTAAAAATCTGGTCTTAACATGCGATGTGTCATCCAACGGGGTTGCGTGTATGTTACAGCAGGGTAACAATGACGGCCGACTCCAACCGGTGGCTTACGCCTACAAGTCGCTCTCCCAGACCGAGCCTGGATACGGCTTGATCGAAAAGGAAGCACTTGCGTGTATATACGGTGTGAAAAAGGTGCACCAATATCTTTTTGGTGGACAGTTCGAGTTAGAGACGGACCACAAGCCATTAACATCCTTTATGTCCGACAACAAGGCTGTCAACGCCAATGCGTCTGCTCGCATACAGCGCTGGGCCCTTCATGCTGGCTGGGTAAGCGAATGGGCACGGTTTTGCAGATGGAATGCAATGTTGGAAAGTGTGCGGTCATCCATCTTGGGAAAAAAAAAACAGTAAAACGGAATATTATTTGAATGGGGATAAATTACTATATGTTGCGGTGCAGAGGGACCTGGGGGTCCTTGTGCATGAATTACAAAAGTTTAGCTTGCAGGTGCAGCAGGTCATCAGGAAGGCGAATGGTATGTTGGCCTTCATTGCGAGAGGGATGGAGTACAAAAGCAGGGAGATCCTGCTGCAACTGTATAGGGTATTGGTGAGATCGCACCTGGAGTACTGCGTGCAGTTTTGGTCACCTTACTTAAGGAAGGATATACTGGCTTTGCAGGGGGTACAGAGACGATTCACTAGGCTGATTCCGGAGATGATAGGGTTACCTTATGATGATAGATTGAGTAGACTGGCTCTTTACTCGTTGGAGTTCAGAAGGATGAGCCGTGATCTTATACAAACATTTAAAATAATGAAAGAGATAGACAAGATAGAGGCAGATAGGTTCTTTCCACTGGTCAGAGTGACTAGAACGAGGGGACACAACCTCAAAATGCGATGGAGCCAATTTAAAACCAAGTTGAGAAGGAATTTCTTCACCCAGAGGGTTGTGAATCTGTGGAATTCTCTGCCCAAGGAAGCAATTGAGGCTAGCTCATTGATTGTATTCAATTCACAGATAGATAGATTTTTAACCAACAAGGGAATTAAGGGTCACGAGGAGCGGGCGTATAAGTGGAGCTGAGTCCACGGCCAGATCAGCCATGATCTAGTTGAATGGCGGAGCAGGCTCGAGGGGTTAGCTGTCCTACTCCTGTTCCTAATTCTTATGTTCTTATGTTCTATTATGTATGACTAAACCATACGGCACCGGCCAGGCACCGAAAAATGCGCTGATGCGCTCAGCAGGCTCCCACTGGCCAACACCGAGGGGGCGTAGGAGCAGAACGCCGAGATGGTCATGGCCATTGAGGCTTTTGCCACTGCGGGCTCCTCCATCACAGCCAACCAGATCAAACTCTGGACCAACAGAGACCCCCTCCTATCCATGATAAAGAAATATGTCCTGATTGGGCGCCCGCATACAAGGCATGCCCCGAAGAAGTCAGACCGTTTCAGAGACGGATAGATGAGCTCTCCATCCAAGCCGACTGCCTGCTATGGGGCAACCGGGTAGTCATGCCACAGAAAGGAAGGGAAGCGTTCATCAGGGAACTCCACAGCGAGCACCCTGGCATTCTGTTAATGAAGGCCATTGCCCAGTCAAAACTCTGGTGGCAGGCGATTGACTCAGACCTGAAACACTGTGTTCGCAGGTGGACGACGTGTGCCCAGCTAGGCGATGCCCCCAGGGAGGCCCCACTCAGCCCGTAGCTCTGGCCCACCAGACCACGGTCACGTATTCACGTAGACTGTGCGGGCACATTCATGGGGAAAATGTTCCTGATCGTTGTCGTTGCATACTCGAAGTGGATCGAGTGCATCATATTGAACTCGTGCACGACATCCATCGTCGTGGAGAGTCTGCGTACGGTTTTCGCGACCCATGGCTAGCCGGACATCTTGGTCAGCAACAATGGCCCGTATTTCTCCAGCTATGAAATCCAGGAGTTTAGGTCGGGCAATGGTATCAAATACATCCGGACAGCGCCGTCCAAGCAGACTTCAAATGGCCAGATGGAATGGGTGGTCCAAGTCATAAAACGGGGCATGCTATGCCTACAAGGACCCTCCCCTCAGTACTGCCTATCGCGCATCCTGCTGGCCGACATGTCCCGCCCGCACTCGCTCACGGGAGTCCCGTCAGCAGCACTCCTCATGAAACGCATGCTCAAGACGCGGCTGTCCCTCATTCACCCAGCCCTGGCAGACATTGTTGAGGGCATGCAGCAGTCCCAAACTGAGCTCCATGATCGAAACTCAAGGGGCAGGTGTATAGAAGCAGCTGACCCGGTATTTGTTCTGAACCATGCTTTGGGACCCAAGTGGCTTGAGGGCACCATAATTGGCAAAGAAGGAAATAGATTCATGGTGGACCGACTAAACAATGGGCAGATATGCCGCAAACACTTGGACCAAGTAAAGAAAAGGTTCAGCATCGACCCGGAGGAACCTGTAGAAGAGCATGAGATGGCACCCACACCACTGGCAGCAGATGAGCAACAAAACAGTCCTCAGCATACACAGACCCTGCGGCCAGCCCGGACAGGCCGGAATCACCTGAAGTGACAGAGACCCGTTCTGAGGCTCTGCCATCAGAGCCACAACTGCGGGGCTCCACGAGAGAGCGTCGACTACCTGATAGACTTAACCGCTGAAACAAAAAGACTTAAGGGGGGAGGTGATGTCATGTATTTAACCATCTTGCAATGACATAGTAATGTAACTGTAACTCATGTGCACTATACATGTACCCTAGAAATGCACACACTGACCACAGGGGGTGAACTTTCGGGCGACACTCATCACCTGGGTTTCCAGGTATAAAATGGGAGATCCCACACAGGGTCAGCACTCCTTGGTCCTGGGAATAAAAGGACCATGTCTGATATATATATGCCTCGAGTGAGTTTGAAGTAACGTGCAGGGACACTACAAGGACAACAATTAGGCTCCTCTTATATAGGAGAAATCAAGGAATCGACATTCTGTGTGTTAGCACCAAAGCTGATGTATTTGTCAGATATCCAGAACATTCAACTCCAGCCCAGTTAAAGGGGAAACACAGTCTGACTGTCAGAATGAACACGATTTATTCCTGTTTTTATTCACAGCAGAATCCAACCCTGCAGTCACTTGTGAACTCGCTGGTGTTTCAGCAGGTTGTATGGGGCACTGAATCCTTTTCCACACACAGAGCAGGTGAACGGCCTCTCCCCAGTGTGAACCCGCTGATGTGTCAGCAAGTTGGATTTCTGAGTGAATCCCTTCCCACACTCTGAGCAGGTGAACGGCCTCTCCCCAGTGTGAGTGTGTTGGTGTTTCCTCAGATAATTTCTGCTTTTAAAGCTCTTCTCACAGTCAGAACATTTAAACAGTCTCTTATTGGTGTGAATTGGTTGGTGTGCCAGCAGGCTCGATGACTGAGCGAATCCCTTCCCACACACGGAGCAGGTGAACGGCCTCTCCCCAGTGTGAACTGGCTGGTGAGCCACTCGGTTGGATGAATCACTGAATACCTTCCCATACATGGAGCAGGTGAACGGCCTCTCCCCGGTATGTACTCGCTGGTGTCTCAGCAGGTGGAATGGCCGAGTGAATCCTTTCCCACACTCTGAACTGGTGAACGGCATCTCCTCAGTGTGATTGCGCTGGTGAATTTCCAGCTCAGACGGGTAATCGAATCCCTTCCCACAGTCTCCACATTCCTACGGTTTCTCGATGGTGTGGGGATCCTTGTGTCTCTCCAGGTTGGATGATCAGTCGAAGCCTCGCCCACACACACAACATGTTTACAGTTTCTCCTTACTGTGAATGGCGCAATGTTTTTAAGGCTGTGTAACCGGTGAAAGCTCTTTCCACAGGCTATGCACTGGAACACTGTCACTCGGATGGGTGTGTCTCAGTGCTATCGCAGTCACACTGATGTTTGAAATATTTGCCCACAGGCAGAACAGACAAACATTTCTCCTTCCACGTTCAAAGGCCAATGATATTCATGTTGCGGTGGATCAAGTGAGTCTGTGATATCTTGGTGATGTTTGGTTCGAGTTCCCCATCTGCAAGTCCTCCCCTTCGAATCCCCTGAAAAAGGAGTTTACAAAAGTAAGAACAGGATCGAATTTCAGAACAGACAATTCTAGTTTTGATGGTACACATATTCCTCTCTACTTTGCCCACAGCTGTAAATCCCTATCCCACACACTAGTCCCCATGCTGAAATCCAAATCCATTACAACATCGCCAGCATTTTTTCCTTCTTGCTGAAGATGTTGACTCTAGCTGGGTTCAGTTCTACACTCACTGGTACCCTCCCTCTCTTCCCCTGATGGTGCTGACACTGCCTGAGTTCAGTTCGAAACTCACTGGTTCCCCTCCCTCTATTCCCCTGAATTTGCTAACACTGGCTGGGTTCTAATTACGCCACAGCATGAGTACTGTGTGCAGTTCTGGGCACCACATTACAGGAAAGATGTGATTGCACCAGATTTGGTACAAAGATTTACGAGGATGTTGCCTGGACTGGAGAATTTTAGTTATGAGGACAGATTGGATAGGCTGGGGTTATTTTCTTCGGAAAAGATGACGCCGACGGGAGACGACATCAAGGAGTATACAATTATGAAGGGCCTAGATACAATGGTTAGGAAGGACCTATTTCCATTAGCAAAGAGTAAATAACTGGGTGTGCATAGATTTAAAGTAATTGGTTAAAGGTTTAGATGGGATTTGCGAATTATTTTCACCCAGACGATGGTGAGAGTCTGGAACTCACTGCCTGAAAGGGTGATAGAGGCAGAAATCCTCATTGCATTTAAAAGTACTTGGATATGCAATTGAGGGGCCTAGATAGAGTGGATAGGAGGGACCTATTTGCCTTTGCAGAATGGCCAATAACTCGTGGGGCATAGAATTAAAGTAACTGGTTGAAGGATTAGAGGGGAGACCTTATTTAGACATACAAAATTATGAGGGGCTGAGAATGAGTGAATAGCAAGGACCTATTTTCCTTCGCAGAGGTGACAGCTGTGGCTCAGTGAGTCAGTAGGTTGTGGGTTCAAGTCCTACTCCAGGGACGTGAGCACAAAATATCTAGGCTGACACGCGAGTGTCACTGCACTGTCAGAGGAGACGTCTTTCGAATGAGACTGTAAACCGAAGCCACGTCAACTCACACTCTGGTGGACATAAAAGATCCCATGGCACTATTTCGAAGAAGAGCAGGGAAGTTATCCCCGGCTTTATGGCCAATATTTATCCTTCAATCAAAATAACAAAAACAGTTTATCTGGTCATTATCACGTTGCGGACTGTGGGAGCTTGCTGTGTGCAAATTAGTTGCGGCGTTTCCGACATTACAACACTGACAATGCTCCAAATGTACTTCATTCTCTGTGAAGAGCTTTGAAATGCCCGGTGGTCGTGAAAGGCGCGATAAAAATATAAGGCTTTCTTTTTTGTGCCGTAACCTACATGGCGACAGACCAATAACTGCACAGTGAGATCGGGCTGGAGAGCTCTGTGCCGGCCGGTAGGGACCGAATGGCCTCCTTCTGTGCTGTCAATGTCTAGGACACAATGAAGTCACAGGTATCACCAGCAGCTGAGCTGCCTGATTGATGATTGACAGCCGAGAGTCTGTGATTGCTGACCGTGAACCACGTCTGGCACAGCGCCCTCTCGCGATCGCTATCGGTAATAGCCACGCATGCCCAGGGGACACCAACCGCCTCCTCCCCGCCACACTCGCAGCTGCCACCTGCGCACTCGGATCCAGTGGTGTGGAGTCAGCGCGGCGCCTTCCGGGGAAAGGCGTTTGTGTCTGTTAAAGAGCCGCGAGCGGGGATGCAAAGCGAGTTTTCTCCACTCCGATTGGGTAGAGAATTCTGCGGAGAGGATAGGAAGAGAATCCAATGAAATTCTAACCCGAGAGACCGCCCATCTGGGTCCCTGAGACCAGTTTCCAACAGTTTGGCGGAGCGCGCTCGAGGGACACGTGACCCGGGCCTGATTGACGGGAGCTTCCGACCAATGCGGAGCGAGCCGGTCGGGGTTGGAGGAACGAGCCGGAGGCGGGTCCTGCAACCAATCGGGGAGCCCGAGGGGCGGGATTTGTGCCGCTGTTTGCCTGAGCCGCAGGGCACGAACTTGTGCAGTCACTTATTCAGGGCCGAGGGCCAGGGGAGGCTATGGGCCTTTATTGGGGGCCATTTTGGTACATCATCATCATCATAGACAGTCCGTTGGAATCGAGGAAAACTTGCTTCCACTCCTGAAGTGAGTTCTTTGGTGGCTAAACAGTCCAATACGAGAACCACAGACTGTGTCACTGGTGGGTGGGTAGGTTTGCCGCACACTCATTCCGCTGCCTGCACTTGACCTCTTCATGCTCTCGGCTTTGAGACACGAGGTGCTAAATGCACTCCTGGATGCAGTTTCTCCATCCAGGGTAGTCTTTCGCCAGGTACTCCCAGGTGTCAGTGGTGATGTCGCCCTTTATCAGGGAAGCTTTGAAGTTGTCTTTGTAACATTTCTGTTGCCCACCTTTTGCTCCTTTGCCATGGACTCAATGATCTGGGGCTCACAATTCACAAGCTCAAATTTTAATGCAGATTGTTTTAATTCATCATTTTAAAATAGACTTGTTAAATTCATGAATAAAGCAGCCAAACACCATGCTTCTGTGAAACAGTAAGGAGGAGGCCAGCACCGCGAGACTTGAGCGGACGCGGGAGTACAAAGGGCAGAAGTCAGGAGGAGGCCAGCTGCAGCAGGAACAGAAAGTGAAAAAAAATCGAATTCGAAGTGTGACGTCGCAGCCAAGCAGGTAAATAATTGGCTGGTGGATTGGTGAGTATTTTTTCTCTTTAAGAAACCTTTGGCATTGTTGTAGGTTAGGAACTGCAATTAAATATATGTGATCTTTGTTATCTAAGGAGAACCAGTTAATTAAATCGGCTGTGTGCTGAAACAGTTTGTGTGGAGATAAGGAATAATAAAGTTAAAAAGTGAATTAGTGGGAGAAGTCTATAGACCCCTGAACAGTAGCAACTCTGTTGGTCGAAGCATCAACCAGCAAATAGTGGGGCTTGTTAAAAGGGAACAGCAATAATCATGCGTGATTTTAACCTCCATATTGATTGGACAAATCAAATTGGTCAGGTAGCCTTGAGGAAGAGATCATAGAGTGCATAAGGGGCGGGTTCCTTGAACAGTATGCAACGGAATCAACCAGGGGGCAGGCTATATTAGATCTGGTCCTGTGTAATGAGACAGGATTAATAAACAATCTCCGAGTAAAGGATCCCCTTGGAATCAGTAGCATGACTCAATTTCAAATTCAGATGTAGGATCTCTAACCATACTAAGCTTAAATAACAGAGACCATGAAGGGATGAGGGCTGAGTTGGCTAAAGTGGACTCGGAAAATAGCTTAATGTGTAGGACGGTTGGTGTGTATTGAAGGGGATATTTCACAACTCTCAAGAAAAATATATTCCAGTGAGGAGGAAAGGGCATCAGAGAAAAGATAGCCATACGTTGGTAACTAAAACTGTTTTAGCATTCTGATCATTTGAGCAAATATGGTTTCTCACTATGGCAGTGATTCCATCCTTTATCATTAGAGTTACACTTCCTCCTTTTCCTTTCTGTCTATCCTTCCGAATTGTCAAGTACTCCTAAATGTTAAGTTCCCTGTCTTGGTCACCTTGCAACCTTGTCTCTGTAATGGCTACCAGATCATATTCATTTGTAACTGGTGTTGGTAGTAAACCCTAACTAAAAATCTATACGTCCCACTTTTGCAGGTCGGGGACTTCTTCACGGGAATAGGCCAAGGTTGGCGGCCTTTGTCAAGGAACACCGCAGGTTTGTGCACCGCTATCGCTGTTCTTCGAGCCACAGAGCGGATGTGTGGCCATCCTTGTAAACGAACACAGAGTGCTTGGGTCTTCATGGTCCCAGTGAGTGTAGAAGTGAACCCAACCAGAGTGAGCACCATCATTGGAGGAGAGGGAGGGGAACCAGTGAATGTAGAACTGAAACCAGCCAGATTTGGGGGGGGGGAAACTGGGAGTGGAGGATAAAATGTCTTGAGATGTGCGATGTGTTTCGATTTCAGTACAGGGAGGACAAGCGAATTACAGCTTTGGAGGATCAAGAGAAGAAAAAATGTTTCAAGGAAACTCGAATTTACTATTCTGATTTTGTTTTCTGTACTTCTGGTGATGAGATCTGTAAACTCCTTTTACAGGGTATTCGAAGGATTCGGAGACGGAAAATTCAAAGCAAACATCACACCAAGATCTGACAGAGTCATTCGATTTCTCAGGACCTGAATATCATCGGCCTTTCAATATAGAAGGAGAATTGTTTGTCTGTTCTGCCTGTGGGAAAACATTTCAAACATCAGTGTGACTGGAGAAGCACCGAGCCACACACACTCGAATGAGTGTTCCAGTGCACTGATTGTGGAAAGAGCTTTAACCATTTACACAGCCTGAAAAAACATCACACCATTCACAGCGGGGAGAACCGTCCACGTGCTCTGTGTGTGGAACATGCTTCAACTAAGCATCCAACCTGGAGAGACACAAGGATACCCGCACCATGGAGAAACGTTGGAAATGTGGGGACTGTGGGAGGGGATTTAGTTCGCCGTCTAACCTGGATAATCATCGGCGCAGTCACACCGGGGGAATGGATTAACTCAGCCATCCAGCCTGCGAACACACCAGTGAGTTGACACCGGGACGTGGCCGTTCACTTGCGCCCAGTGTTGGAGGTGATTCACTTGGTCATCCCACCTGCTGACACACCAGCGAGTTCACACTGGAGAGAGGCTTTCCGCTGCTGAACTTCACGTGTGCTCCATAGCCTCTTTCGCACCTTCGATGTGTGAAAAGAGCATCATGCCTGCAAACCTGTTTTTAATTTTAATTTGATTCCACTCAGGAAATGTATTTAACAAAAGACGAAGAATTAAACCGATCACATCAATTAATTGGCGAAGCTTTAGAGTCACAAAATGAACAAGTAAACACATCACAGCCCAATAGTCCAGCTCTGTATTCGCAGGAGAATGTATGTTATCTAACTGATCGCGTGGACAGAATATAGAAAGACCATAAGTCTAAGAACCTGTAGAATCTGTTGTAAATATCTTTCAAATCATGACTGGTACAATATCTCGTTTTCCTTTCAATTGAAATGAATGGAAGATGAGAGGTGTTTAAGAGGAGGAGTAAGTGAGGGTGGTGAATAAGGGTGAAAGCTGTTGGGACGAAGATGGTTGGAGAGCAGATGTGCAAGAGGAGCTGGGATGCGGGGTTTGGTGAATATTAGTGTCTCAATTTCACTGAATAAAATATCATTTCTATCACCAATATGAGTTAAGTCGAAGCTTTATGAACTTCGTCGTGAAAGGGCTAATTGGCACAGACCCAAAAACTCAACAAATTGACTTGACGGATAGTAATTAATCAACATTTTGTTCAATGGAACTGGGGTCCGGAGATCTGTGGCCAAATAGTTTTACTCGGCCAGGCTATCAATCCAGGATGGAGAATTTCTGGGAGATGTAGGACGAATCTCCGACCAGGAGTTGAGCGATGGGTTTGCTAAGCATGGCTAACGTGACACAACGTGCCAGGGACAATGAACATGGGAAGCTGCTCCCTGCCACTCACTTGGCAACATTCCTCACGAGACCACAAGGTGACTCGTACCGAAATGTGGTCGATTGGGTTCAGAGTCAAATTGACGAGGGCAAGTTCCAATTTGACAAAGGGAAGCGTTTATTGGCTTACGCAACCCACCTCTGCGAGCAGACTTCAGAAATTTACAGGTGAGAGAGGAGAAGCATAAGGAATAGGCTAGACAGAGAGGTGCAAGTTAACCCAGCCGCGAACTCAGCACAGGAAGGAAAAAACAGAATTAGGAAATAAGTTACTGAGATGACAATTTAAAAGGTAAAAAAAGGAAACTTAAAGTTGACACCAACACTGAAGCTGTCAGGGTGTGTGCTGAGAAAAATAATGCACAAGATTACTGAGTGAAAGGAACCTTAAACGATGCTGTAATTTCAGTTTGTGTGAATTGTGTTCGAGTGGAAGTTGTCCTGGCCATGAATATTTAAGAATTTACATTATTCCTTTTGTCTGAAAGTCTGTCTTTGAAAAAAGCGTCTGTTATGTTTGGTTTAGCTTCCTTCACCCACTTTTCATGCATCGAGCTAAAAGCCGCTTAACCCTTTGTTGTTTTGGATGTTGGGAGATTTAAATAAGTGTGGATATGTTCAGTATATTAATTTCAATTCAGATTGTGGAACAAGTAGCAGGGAGTCTTTGTGATTTACATTTTGAAGTTGAAGACGCTGCTGTGGATATATTTTGACTGGGCAAGCTGCGTAACTCTGAAAGTCAGGCGAGTTTGTTTTACAAAAGATCAGCTTCAGCCTTGAAGTTACGGTTGCCATGTGCCTGATACTTGGTTTTAAATTTTCAAAGCATTTTGTTCTTTCACATTTAAACAAATTAAATCAATGTTTGTCTACTCATATTCAGTATTTTTAGTCATTTGGAAAAGCACCTGAAGGTAACAATGATGTAATTTGCTGTGTTCTGTAAGCATGTGCTATTTATTTTATTTTATCTGTTCTGTACTGTTTAGTTAATAAAATATTGGTCCGAATTAAATTGGAGCTAATGAAATTAACTAAGCTATGTTTTATTCAAGCTTAATAATGATAGCTTTACGAATGATTTCTGCTGTTTTAATGGATTTTTAATTTCTAAGGAAGTTTTGAATTTCCAAACTTAAAAAAAAAACAAGTGTTGATTTAAAGCAAACTTCTGTTTGTTCACATGAGTAGTAACGAATTCAGTCTTCTGTTTATAATCAATTTATGCTTTACCTTCAGCATGAAAAGCAATTTACAAGTGGAGTATAGTCACAGAGAGAGCACGTGTAACCAGGCACGGGTATCTCCACGTTGACGAACAAAGGAAAAAGCTTACATTTATAGACTGTTTTCTTATCTAACTGGAGCCGGCATTGCCTAATATGGTAGTCTCTGGTTACTGCATTGTCCAGAGACACAAGTTTGCATCAGCAACACATTTAGGACATTGCGGCCTGGCTACGGTGATCATAAACCACTAGTTCTGGACTTTTCTTATCCTAATATTTCTAATCCATTCTATTATGAATATCGAAGCCTGGTTGGTCACAAAACACCAGCTGTTGCTAAGTGAAATCTGTCTCTTCCTAATAATACGAACCAAATTTTCCCTCTATCGATTGAATTAAACATAAACGCCTTTCAGAAGCTGAATTAACCAGAGTCGACATGTCAACCTGTCACACAGGTTTTTATGGGTTACATTACCTTTTGACAAAGTGTTTTATATCCTTCTTTGTCTTTACTAATCCTGGTTTCCTCTCAGCTTCCTTCCCTTTCCTTATATTTTCCATGTCCCTTATTGACTTCCTTACAGCATAATGCAATGACCAGAGTCCGTGAAGCTATTATCCGTGCAAACACCAATCCCAGTCGGGACAATCTAACCAGATATTACTTTCCACCATTCCTGATTCGCAAGTCTCGGGATTGCCTGTTCTGTCTCACTATCCGTCGATATGATTTGTACCGTGTGTTTCTGGGATGTCCTGATTCGCGGAATTATGACCTTTAAACAATGAAACATAGAAATTAGGGGCAGGAGTCGGCCAAATCGGACCTTCGAATCTGCACCACCATTCAATAAGATCATGGCTGATCATCACCTCAGTAACCCTTTCCCGTTTTCTTTCCATACCCCTTAATCCCTTTAGCCGGAAGGGCCACATCTAACTCCCTCTTGAATACATACATTGAAATGGCATCAACGACTCTCTGCGGCAGGGAATTCCACAGGTAAACAACACTCTGAGTGAAGAAGTTTCTCCTCATCTCAGTCCCAAATGGTCTACCCCTTATCCTAAGACTGTTTCCCCTGGTTCTGGACTTCCCCAACATCGGGAACATTCTTCCCGCTTCTAACCTGTCCCGTCCCGCCAGAATCTAATACGTTTCTATGAGATCCCCTCTCATCCTTCTAAACTCCAGTGTATAAAGGCCCAGTTTCTCCAGTCTCTCCTCATATGTCAATCCAGTCATCCCTGGAATCAGCCTGGTAAACCTTCGCTGCACTCCCTCAATAGCAAGAATGTCCTTCCTCAGATTAGGAAACAAAACGGAACACAATATTCCAAGTGAGGCTTCACCAAGGCCCTGTACAATTGTAGTAAGACCTCCCTGCTCCTATACGCAAATCCCCGAGCTATGAAGGCCAACATGCCATTTGCCTTCTTCACCGACTGCTGTACCTGCATGCCAACTTTCAATGACTGATGCATCATGACACCCAGGTTTCGTTGCACCTCTCCTTTTCCTAATCTTCCACTATTTAGATAATATTCTGCCTTCGTGTTTTTGCCACCAAAGTGGATAACCTCACATTTATCCACATTATATTGCATCTGCCATGCATTTGTCCATGAATCTAAACTGTCCAAATCACCCTGCAGCCTCTTAGCATCCTCCTCATAGATCACACCGCCCCCCAGTTTAGTATAATCTGCAAACATGGAGATATTACACTCAATTCCTTCATCAAAATCATTAATGTATATTGTGAAGAGCTGTGGTTCCAGTACTGAGCCCTACGGTACTCCACTAGTCACTGCCTCCCATTGTCAAAAGTACCCGTTTATCCCTAATCTCTGCTTCCTGCCTGCCGACCAATTCTCTATCCACGCCAGTACATTACCCCCTATACCATGTGCCTTGATCTTGTACACCAATCTCTTATCCACGGTCAACCCTTTAAGTATCATTTTCCAATCTATTCTAGCCAATTCATGCCTCATGCCGTCGAAGTTAGCCTTCCTTAAGTTTAGGACCCTAGTTTCTGAATTAAATGTGTCACTCTCAATCTTAATAAGGAATTCTACCATATTATGGTCACTCTTCCCCAAGGGCCTCGCACAGCAAGATTGCTAATTAGTCCCTTCTCATAACACATCACCCACTCTAGTGTAGCCAGCTCTCTCGTTAGTTTTTCGATATATTGGTCAAGAAAACCATCCCTAATACACTCCAGAAAATCCTCCTCCACCACATTGCTACCAGGTTGGTTAACCCAATGGATATGCAAATTAAAGTCACCCATGATAATTGCTGTACCTTTATTGCACACATCCCTTATTTCTTATTTGATGCTATCCCCAACCTTTCTCCTAGTATTTGTTAGCCTGCACACAACTCCTTCCAGCGTTTTCTGCCCTTTGGTATTCTGCAGCTCCAGCCATACCGATTCCACATCATCCAAGCCAATGTCCTTCCTTATTATTGCATTAATTTCTTCTTTGAACAGCAATGCCACCACACCTTCTTTTCCTCTCTGTCCATCCTTCCTAAATGTTGAATACCCATGGATGTCGAGTTCCGAGCCTTGGGCATCCTGGAGCCATGTCTCTGTGATGCCAATTACATCGTATCCATGAACTGCTATCTGCTCAGTTAATTCATCCACCTTAATTCGAATCTCCTCGCATTGAGGCACAGAGCCTTCAGCCTTGTGCTTTTAACACAACTTGCCCCTTTAGAATTTTGCTGTAATGTGGCCCCTTTTGTTTTTTGCCTTGGGATTCTCTGCCCTCCACTTTTACATTTCTCGTTTCTGTCTTTTGCCTCTGTCTCCCTTTTATTTCCCTCTGCCTCCCTGCATAGGTTCCCATCCCCCTGCCATATTAGTTTAGCTCCTCCCCAACAGCACGAGTAAACACTCTCGCTAGGACATTGGTTCCGGTCCTGCCCAGGTGCAGACCGTTCAGTTTGTACGGCTCCCACCTCCCCCAGAACCGGTTCCAACGCCCCAGGAATTTCAATCCCTCCCTTCTGCACCACTCCACAAGCCATGTATTCGTCTGAGCTATCCTGCGATTCCTCCGCTGACTAGCACGTGGCACTGGTAGCAATACGGAGATTACTACTTTTCAGATCCTAGTTTTTAATTTAACTCCTAGCTCCCTACATTCGTCTCGTAGGACCTCATCAGTTTTTTTATCTATATCGTTCGTACCAATGTGCACCACGAAAACTGGCTGTTTCCCCTCCCTTTTCAGAATGTCCTGCACCCACTCCGAGACATCCTTGACCCTTGCACCAGGGAGGCAACATACCACCCTGGAGTCTCGGTTGCGGCCACAGAAACGCCTGTCTATTCCCCTTACAATCGAATCCCCTATCACTATAGCTCTCGCACTCTTTTTTCTGCCCTCCTGTGCAGCAGAGCCACCCACGGTGCCATGAACTTGGCTGCTGCTGCCCTCCCCTGATGAGTCATCCCCCTCAACAGTACTCAAAGTAGTGTATCTGTTTTACACGGGGATGACGCAGGGGACCCCTGCACTTCCGTCCTTGCACTGCTCTTCCTGCTGGTCACCCATTAACTATCTAGTTGAGTACCCTTTACCTGCGCTGTGACCAACTCGCTAAACGTGCTATTGATGTCGTTCTCAGCATCGTGGATGCTCCAGAGTGAATCCACCCGCAGCTCCAGTGCCGCAATGCAGTCCGCCAGGAGCTGGAGGCGTATACACTTCCCGCACACATAGTCGTCAAGGACACTGGAAGCGTCCCTGTCTTCCCAGATAGTACCGGAGGAGCATAACACGTATCCGAGCTCTCCTACCATGACTTAACCCTTCGATTAACCTAATTGGGCAACACGGAGAACATAGTGTCCTCTATGTGGAATGACTCGAATGGTTTCATCCTGCAGAGGCAGTCTCATCTGAAGATAAGTTGCCTTATGATGATGTACCAGAACCAACGTTTAGCACCGATGCATGTGTTCCTCGGTTGAATCAAACAAAAGTGATCTTCTAGTCTGGGGCATCGGGTTGAACCCACAGTCATATACGTGACAGTAGTAGTCAATCAATACTGTTCTTTTTCTTTATACATGGTATTAGTTTGGCCTTCGCCCCATTTGCTTATTTCAATCTGGCATTCTGGAGATTCTTTGCCGAGGGTGAACCCACAAGCTGGATCATCTACAAACCCAAGTTGTGCCTTTCAGAGTACAACACTGCATATCTGGTACTATCCAAGTTCCTCCCTTCTTAATCAGATATCTTGGATATTCCTCATACTGTTTATGGATCGGACCGAACTCAGAGTCTTCCGCCCTTGCAAACGATTCTACCCTATACACCGTCCAGGGTTTCATTTAATTTCCATTTTTCTTTAGCAAAGGCAAGACCAATCCCACTGGTCTAATATCTTCACTTCTTTTTCCGTCCCTAGGGGCCAAAATCGCAAATTCCTATTGGCTGCATCAAATCAAAGCCAATGATTGGTTCCCCTAAACAATTTTCTTGGTTGTTCTTCCTGAATAAACAAAGGGATATGATTACTCTCTCTCATGTCCTGCCCCTTCTGCAGCACATTCATCATAAATGTCACAGAGGCGACATATGATAGCTCCAGTAAGCCACAACGCGTTCCCATTCACTTTCCATATCTATTATGTTTACTCCTGCTAACTTCGCTGTGGCTCCTATTCTGAGCTATCCTGTCAGCTCTCACTTTCCTTGCGTTTTAAACTGATTATCCTTGTGTTCCCCATCTTCCTCATCCCTTGGTTCCTGTTTTCTATTCTTTACTAACACATCCTTTATAATTCTCTTCCCATTTTGTCTATTAATTGTGAATATCTCCCTTCACATAATCTACTTGATAGATTCAAGCTCAAGTTTAAAACTTTTGATTTCAATTCACAATTTAAAAACGCACATTGTTTTATAATACATTTACTGATTCAGTTACTTCTAGTCCATAAAAATGTGGATTATTTTACTGGATCGGACAGGTCGAGTTATTTTTGTGAGGTGGGATGTCATTTTATTTAAGTCCCACATATGATGATCACAATCAGCGTTTGTACTTGGCAAACCAATAGTTAACATTACTGATCAACATACGACATTTCTTACTTTAAAATAACCTGCCGTCATTACCTTTTAAGTTTGAATTGAAGTATTTTTTAATGTTCTTATATTACTTATTGTCCTGGTGTGATACTTGCTCTTTAAGTGAACACTTTTAATTTAGTGTTTGGGGTCAGGGTGTGTCCCAACCCACCTGGTTTAGGGGAGTCTTCCTGGACTCCCAATCTTCCCAAGGAGCACGCTTTAGGGTTCTTTCTCTATTACCACCAAAATTATGCTTTTGATGATCTGCACTCGGTTCATCACGGATTCCAAAACAAACCCTTTTGAGATGCTCTGCTTCCTCCTGGAGGTAGCCTCTCACTTGGATACATGTTTTGTTGTGGAGACTGAAAGGTCTGGCCTCCTTATCTCCCAGCTTCATCTTGTAGCTGATCTGTACACAGCCATGGCCACCTTGCCCAGACAGAGACAGGCTGATTTTTTTTTGTTTTTAGCCTCTCTACAACTTTTCTTTGTTCAGTACTTTAGTGGAGGCCTTGAAACTGACGACCATTCTAGCTGGAAGGAAATCCTCATTTGATCAGCATTCTCGTCACTGTTAATTCTAATGCCTCTGACAGGTAGCAGTATGTTTAACTCTATCCTGATTATTTCAAAGTCGCTTTCTCTATGGAGAATGCGTCACGGCCTTGATGGTTTAAAAAGTTCGCACTCTCTCCTGAGCCACATTAGCCATTTCATGTTGTGCTGTTGTCAATAACTGAGCATGCCTGAGACTCGTTCACACACACACGCAGCGGTATCCCAATATCATGCCACATGTGACATGTGATCGAAGCCATTTGAGATGATCTTATCAAAAGATCGTGGGGTGTCTGAAGATCTTTGTCATCTCCCACTGCACGGTCCCGATGTCTCGGGTAGTGGCCAGGCAATCAAATTCAGTTTTCTGATTGTTCATATTGGCAATGACACAAACATATCAGAGAGAAATCTTAGCAATTTCCTACATTTCCCTGACTTTAACAATAATTTACATTAATACCAGATTGTACCCAGGTGATTTATGACAATTCGCCCAGAAAAAATTAGTTAATAAAAACTTCTATTTGGAGGTGCAACTTTTTCTGTTTTCCTCTTATATCATCACTCATTTCCTCTCATTACATTTTATACAGTGTTCACCCTTTCATTCATGAGCCCGGAGGAACTTTACTGTCTTTAAAAAATAGATCAAAAATTCCCACTTGGTCCAAGTTTTGACCCAGTTCTACGTTTAATTTTATTTAACCGAACCTCTTCTTGGACCTTTTATTCTCCAAAATATGGCAGAGAGCAATTCAGTCTACAAGAGGAAGGATGTTAGTTCCCTTTAGCACAACATTCGCCCACAGAAGCTTATTTTTGAATATATAGTTTGGACAGGACCACAGAGACGGGACTTTTTCAAAAATAAAACTTAATTATCGCAATTTTCAGCTAAATTTTCCTTCCCATGTGTTTGACAAGCGAAGCTTTGCAATATATATATATATATATAAAATCAGTTTTACTTTCACAAACACATTATGCCCAGACTTTGTCATTTTACAAAGAAGACAAAAGTAACAATTGCGTTTAGATGCATGTCATTTATCTTCCCCTTCGAACAGTGTGACTTGGACAATAGGATTACATCGGATATCGGACCCAGAAACAGGCCATTCGGCCCAACCAGTCCATGCCAGCGTTTATGCTCCACTCGAGCCTCCTCCCTTCTTTCCTCATCTAACTATATCCACATAATCCTCTATTCCCTTTTCCCTCATATGTTTGTCTAGCCTCCCCTTAAATGCATCGATACTATTCGCATCAACCACTCCTTGTGGCAGCGAGTTCCACATTCTGACCACTCTCTGGGTAGAGGTTTCTTCTGAATTCCCTATTTGATTTCGTGGTCACTATGTCATGTTGATGGCCTCTAATTATGCTGGTCCACACAAGTGGAAACACTGTATCTACTCTCTCAAAACCTTTCATCATTTGAAAAGACATTAGGTCAGCCCTCAGCCTTCTTTTTTCAAGAGAAGAGAGACCTGGCCTGTCCATCCTTTCCCGTTAGGTATACGCTCGCCTTTCTGGTATTATCCTTGTAAATCTTCTCTGCACCCTCTCCAGTGCCTCCATATTATTTTTATAATATGGTGACCAGAATTGCACACACAAAGTCTAACCAAGGTTCGATACAAGTTTAGTATAACTTCACTAATTTTCCATTCTATTACAATTCAATTCTATAACAATCGATCTCAATAATTTAACTCAATACTTTAAATTCTTAAGTCCAACTTTGTCAGCATGCTGCGACATTCGATGTCTGCAGATAAATGGATATAATTTTGTTTTAACTGCTGGATTTTTTGCTATGCCATCAACCACGTATCCAACTGGAACTTGCATTGCCTAGTATGGTAGTCTTTGGCTGCGGCATAGTCCAGAGACACAAGTCTGCATTTCCTTCAACATACGTCAACTATTTTAGAAGCCCATAAAACTCTGGTCTTCCTGTGGCAAGCACAAACGACGAGTCTCTGATCTTTTCTTATTTTAACATAATATTTCTAATTTAAACATTCTATGATGAAAATATCCACGGCCAGTTGGATGCAAACACCAACTGTTGTTCAGTGAAATCTCTCTCTGATGATAACAACCACATTTCCCCCGATATGGAATGAACTAAACTTGAACACCTTTCAGAAGCTGAATTAACCGAGTTTCCTGTGCCATCAACTCTCTCATCTTCCATTCACTTCAACTGAACGGAAAACACCAGATTGCCTCAGTCGGGATTTGAAAGATAATTATAACAGAAGAAGCTAGATATTCTTAGAGTTAGCCTTATTCTCTATTCTGTCTACTCGAGGAGTTTGATAACAGAGTATCTCCTTTGAATGTAGAGCTGGAATTTTGGGCCCGGACGTATTTACTTGTTCATCTTTTTGACTCGAAACCGTTGTCAATTATTTCATGTGATCTTTATTTTCCAAAATACATTTCCTGAGTGGATTCAAATTTAAATTGAATCCAGGTTTGCAGGCATGATGCTCCATTCACACATCCAAGGTGAGAGAGATGCTGTGGGGCACATGCTATGTCCAGTATCTGAAAGTGATTGACTGACTGGGTTTTCTGTTTTGTGATCCCGGGCATGTTACCAACACCTTCCCTCAATACCAAGGGTAGGAGAGGCACTCTGGAAGGTATGGGGAACTGGGACTTGTTCACGAGAGTAACCAAAGGTATGAGAACTGAAATAATCCAGAGTAAGAAAGGAGAAAAGGCCCCAAAATGGTGCAGTCAGTAAAAGAACATCAATTAATCTCCTCTTATGTTGGAACATTAAATATCGACACACTCTGTTGTTGAAACATCAAAATATTATATTCCAGTCCAGTTATAGGGCTTATTGTCATCAGAAACAAACTTCAACTGTCGGAATGGACACGATTCAGTCGGGATGTGATGAACAGCAGCAATAACAGCAGAATCCAACCACTGCAGTCACTTGTGAACTTGCTGGTGTGTCAGCAGGTGGGATAACCGAGTGAATCCCTTCCCACACTCAGAGCAGGTGAATGGCGTCTCACCGGTGTGAACTCGCTGGTGTTTCCGCAGGTCGGATGACTGAATGAATCGCTTCCCACACACGGGGCAGGTGAACGGCCTCTCCCCAGTGTGACTGTGTTGATGAATTTCCAGCTCAGACCAGTAGCTGAATCCATTTCCACAGTCCCCACATTTCCACGGTTTCTCCGTGGTGCGGGTGTGCTTCCGTCTCTCCAGGTTGGATGATCAGTAGAAACCTCCTCCACACACAGCACGTTTACAGTTTCTCCCCGCTGTGAATGGTGCGATGGTTTTTTCAGGCTGTGTAACTGGTTAAAGCTCTTTCCACAATCAGTGCACTGATAACTCTCACTCGGGTGTGTTTGTCTCAGTGCTTTTTCAGTCACACTGATGTTTGTAATCTTTCCCCACAGACAGAAAAAAAAACATTTCTCCTTCCATATTCAAAGGCTGATGATATTCAAGTGCTGATGAATCAAGTGACTCTATCGGATCTTGACGTGACGTTTACTTTGAGTTTCCCTCCTTCAGATCCTTCCCTTCTAACACCCTGCAAAAGGAGTTTACAAAAGTCATCACTGTAAGTACAGAATCGAAATTCAGAAGAGACAATTCTAGTTTCTATGGAACATTCTTTCCTTCTGCTGTTTGGTTTTAAGTATTGACTTAATAAAAATAATAAAGAGGGAGAACGTAGCTTGAGAGTAACCTGGCAAGAAATATAAATACAGTCAGAGCTTCGACAGATATATAAAAATGAAGAGATAGCGAAAACAAACGTTGGTCCCTTAGAGGATGAGACGGGGACTTAATAATGATAAACGAGGAAATGGCAGAGACTTTAAACAAATATTTTGTATGGGCTTCATGGTGGAAGACACTAAATGCATCCCAATAATAATAGATAATCAAGGGATCACAGAGAGCGAGGAACTTAAAACAATCACTGTCACTAGAGAAAAAGTACTGGACAAATTATTGGGACTAAAGGTGGACGTCCCCTGTGCTGATGGCCTGCATACTAGGGTCTTAGAAGAAGTGGCTGCATAGAAGGTGGATGATTTGGTTGTAATCTACCAAAATTCCCTGGATTCTGGCAAGGTCCCAGTGTATTGGAAAACCTCAAATGCAACATCCCTATTCAACAAGGGAGGGAGGGAGACAGAAAGCAGGAAACTATAGAGCAGTTAGCCAAACGTCTATCATTGGGAAAATGCCGGAGTCCATTAATAAGGAAAGAGTAGCAGGATATTTAGAAAATCATAATAGTCAAGCAGAGACGGCATGGTTTTATGAAAGGGAAAAGATGTTTGATAAATTTGCAGGAGTTGTTTGAGGATGTAATGAGCAGGGTGGATGAAGAGGAACCAGTAGCTTTTGTGTATTTGGATATCCTGAAGGCATTCGATAAGGTGCCAGATAAATCGTTACTGCACAATTTAAGAGCTCAAAGGGTTGGGGGTAATATATTAGCAGAGATATAGGATTGGCTACCCAACAGAAAACAGAGAGTCGGGATAAACGGGTCATTTTCAGGTTGGCAAACTGTAACTAGTGGGGTGCCACAGGGATCAGTGCTGGGGCCTCAACTATTTACAATCTATATTAAAGACTTGGATGAATGGACGGAGTGCACTGCAGCCATATGCTGCTGATACAAAGATAGGTGAAACAGCAATTTGTGAGTAGGACACAAAGAATCTGCAAAGGGTTATAGACAGGCTCAGTGAATCGGCAAACATTTGGCAGATGGAGTATAATGTGGGTAAATGTGAGGTTAAGCACATTGGGAGGAAGAATAAAAAAGCTAATTATTATTTAAATGGCCACTACAAAATGCTGCGGTACAGAGGGATCTGGGGGTCCTTGTGCATGAAACACAAAAAGTTAGCATGCAGGTACAGCAAGTAATCAGGAAGGCAAATATAATGTTTGCCTTTATTGCAAGGTGAATGGACTATAAAAGCAGAGAAGTCCTGCTACAAGTGTACAGGGTGTTCGTGAAACGACACCTGGAGTACTGCGTACAGTTTTGTTCTCCTTATTTAAGGAGGGATATACTTGTATTGGAGGCAGTTCAGAGATGGTTCACGAGGTTGATTCCTGAGATAAAGGGGTTGACTTATGAAGTATGCTTGAGCAGGTTGGGCCGGGACTCATTGGAGTTTCGAAGAATGAAAGGTGCTCTTATTGAAACGTATAAGATTCTGAGGGTACTTGACAGGATAGATGCTGAGCGGATGTTTCCCCTCGTGGGGGAATCGAGAACGAGGGTGCATCGTTTCAGAATAAGGGGTCGTGCATTTAAAATGGAGATGCAGAGGAATTGTTTTCTCTCAGGGACGTGAATCTTTGGAATTCTCTACCACAGACAGCTGTGGAGGCTGAGTCATTCAATATACTTAAAGGGGAGATAGACAGATTTTTGAATTGTAAGGGAGTCAAGAGTTATGGGGAGCAGGCAGGAAAGTGGAGTTGAGGTCAAGATCAGATCAGCCATGATTTTATTGAATGGCAGAACAAACTCGAGGGATCAAATGGCCTACTCCTGCTCCAATTTCATATTGTTAATCTGTGAACCTTGACCTGCACGTTCCAAAATGTTACTGATTTTGAGGAATAGAAAAAGTATCGAAGCATTGATAAATGCATCATCTAACATCTCCAACTGAGCCAACCTGATATAACTGTATCTAGAATTTGTGTCGGCTGTTACTCTGTCGGTAACACCCTTGTCTCTGAGTCACAAGGTTGTGGGTTGAAGTCGCACTCCAGAGACATGAGCACAAAAATCTCGGCTGATGCTCCAGTGCAGTGCTGAGGGACTGCTGTACTATCGGAGGTGCTGTGTTTAGGATACGATGTTAATCCGAGGCCCCGTCTGCTCCCTCAGGTGAATGTAAAATATCCCATTGCATTATTTCAAGCAGAACAGGGGAGTTTTCCCCGATGTTTGGTCAGTATTTTCCCTTAACATCAGTGAAGTAGATTATCTGGTCATTATCACATTGTAAATTGGTTGCTGCGTTTCATACATTACGTTAGTGACTACACTTCAAAAATAACTTAATTGACTGTAAAGCTCTTTGGGGCATCTGGTGGACGTGAAAGGTGCTAAATAAATGTAAGTGTTTTTATTTTCTATAGGGCTTTTATTACTCTACCTTCTGCCATTGTGCCTCCTTTTGTCTGCTGTCACTTCCCCACCTCCTCTTCCCCACCCAAATTTACAGTTCATTTCTTCTGTACATGGTCTCTCTCTTTCTCTTCTTTCCCTCATTCTATCGCTCCCTATAAGCTGTCCATCTGCCATATCTCCCACTCCTGATCAAATGCTCTCCCTGACCCATCACCATTTCTCCATCCTTTATAGACAACAACAATTTTCATTTATATAGCACCTTTAAGAACATAAGAGTTTTGAGCAGGAGTAGGCCATACGGCCCCTCGAGCCTGCTCCACTATTCAATAACATCATGGCTGATCATCAACCTCAACTCCACTCTCCTGCCCGATCTCCATCTCCCTCGATTTCCCAAAGCGCCAAAAATGTATCTATCTCAGCCTTGAAATAACACTGTAAAATTTCACTTGGTGCTTCACAGGAGCATTATCAGATAGCATTTGACACCGAGAGTCAAAGAGGCACATTTTAAAGAGGGTTAAAAAGAAAAAGAGTGGCTAAAGTAAATGTTGGTCACCTGGATGATGAGACTGGGGAATTAATAATGGAGAACAGGGAAATGGCAGAGACGTTGAACAAATATTTTGTATCGGTCTTCACGAAAGAAGACACTAAAAACATACCAATAGTGGACAATCAAGGGGCTATAGGTAGGGAGGAACTTAATACAATCACTATCAGTAATGAACTGGTACTAGGTAAAATAATAGGACTAAAGGCGGACAAGTCCCCTGGACCTGAATCCTTACATCCTAGGGTCTTAAGAGAAATGGCTGCAGAGATAATGGATGCATTGGTTGAAAGCTACCAAAATTCTCTGGATTCTGGGGCGGTCCCAGCAGATTAGAAAATGTAAAGCCCCTATTTTAAAAAGGAGGCCGACAAAAAGCAGGAAACGATAGACCAGTTAGCCTATCATCTGACGTTGGGAAAATGCTGAAGTCCATTATTAAGGAAGCAGCAATGGGACATTTGGAAAAGCATGATTCAATCAAGCAGAGTCAGCATGGTTTTATGAAAGGGAAATCAGGTTTGACAAATTTGCTGGAGTTCTTTGAGAATGTAACGAGCAGGGTGGATAAGGGGGAACCAGTGCAAGTGGTGTATTTGGATTTCCAGCAGGCATTCGACAAGTTGCCACATAAGAGCTGACTGCACAAAATAAAAGCTGACTGGTTTGGGGTTTAATATAATTTATGGAAAGATGATTGGCTAACTAACAGAAAACACAGAGTCGGGATGAATGGGTCATTTTCCAGTTGACAAACAGTGACTAGTGGGGTGCCGCAGGGATCGGTGCTGGTTCCTTAACTATTTATAATTTATATTAATGACTTGGGTGAAGGGACAGAGTATAATGTAGCCAAGTTTGGTGATGATACAAAGATGGGTGGTAAAGCAAATTGTGAGGAGGACACAAAAAAACAGCAAAGGCTCGGTGAGTGGGCAAAAATTTAGCAGATGGAGTATAATGTGGGAAACTGTGAGATTATCCACTTTGGCAGAAATAATAGAAAAGCAAATTATAATTTAAATGGAGAAAAATTGCAAAGTGCTGCAGTACAGAGAAACCTGGGGGTTCTTGTGCATGAAACACACAAAGTTAGTATGTCGGTACAGCATGTAATCAGGAAGGCAAATGGAATTTTGGCCTTTATTGCAAGTGGGTAGAGTATAAAAACAGAGAAGTCCTGCTACAACAGTACAGGGTATTGGTAAAACCACAACTGAAGTACTGCGTAGTGTTTTGTTCTCCTTATTTAAGCAAGGACATACTTGCATTGGAGGCTTTCAGAGAAGCTTCACGAGGTTGCTTCCGGATATGTTAGTTCAACATCTGTAGTGGGGAAAATGCTTGAAACTATCATTAAGGAAGAAATAGCGGGACATCTGGATAGCAATAGTGCAATCAAGCAGACGCAGCATGGATTCATTAAAGGGAAATCATGTTTAACTAATTACTGGAATTGTTTGAGGATATAATGAGCATGGTGGATAGAGGTGTATCGATGGATGTGGTGCATTTAAATTTCCAAAAGGCATTCGATTAGGTGCCACACAAAAGCTTAATTCAGAAGACAAAGTTACGCGGAGTCAGAGGAAATATATTAGCATGGATAGAGAATTGGCTGGCTAACAGAAAGCAGAGAGTCGGGATAAATGGGTCCTTTTCCGGTTGGAAAGCAGTTGTTAGTGGTGTGCCACAGGGATCAGTGCTGGGACCACAACTGTTGACAATATACATAGATGACCTAGAGGAGCGGACAGAGTGTAGTGCAACAAAATTTGCAGATGACACTAAGATTAGTAGGAAAGCGGGTTGTGTAGAGGTCTCAGAGAGGCTGCAAGGAGATTTGGATAGGTTAAACGAATGGGCTAAGGTTTTGCAGATGGAATACAATGTCGGAAAGTGTGAGGTCATCCACCTTGGGAAAAAAAAAACAGTAAAAGGGAATATTATTTGAATGGGAAGAAATTACAATATGCTGTGGTGCAGAGGGACCTGGGCGTCCTTGTGCATGAAACTCTTTTGGTGTCCTTGTGCATGAATCCCAAAAGGTTAGATTGCAGGTGTAGCAGGTAATCAGGAAGGCAAATGGAATGTTGGCCTTCATTGCGTAAGGGATGGAGGACAAAAGCAGGGAGGTCTTGCTGAAACTGTACATGGTATTGGTGAGGCCGCACCTGGAGCTCTGCGTGCAGTTTTGCTCACCTTACTTAAGGGAAGATATACTAGCTTTGGAAGGGGTACAGAGACGATTCACTAGACTGATTCGATAAATGAGGGGGTTACCTTATGATGACAGATTGAGTCGACTGGGTCTTTACTCCTTGGAATTAAGAAGGATGAGGGGTGATCTTATAGAAACATTTAAAATCATGAATGGGATAGACAAGATAAAGTCAGAGAGGTTGTTTCCATTGGTGGGGGAGACTAGAACTAGGGTGCACAGCCTCAAAATACGGAGGAGCCAATTTAAAACCGAGTTGAGAAAGAATTTTTTCTCCCAGAAGTTAGTGAATCTGTGGAATTCACTGCCCAAGGAAGCAGTTGAGGATGACTCATTGAATGTTTTCAAGTCAAAGATAGATAGATTTGTAAGCAATAAGGGAATTAAGGGTTACGGTGAGAGGGCGGGTAAGTGTAGCTGAGTCCAGGACCAGATCAGCCATGATCTTATTGAATGGCGGAGAAGGCCCGAGGGGCTAGATGGCCTACTCCTGTTCGTAATTCTTATGTTCTTATGTTCTTATGAGGGGGTTGTCTTTTGAAGATAGGTTAAATATGTTGGGCCCATACTCATTGGATTTCAGAAGAATGAGAGGTGATCTTATTGAAACATATAAGATAATGAGGGGGCTCGATAAGGTGGATGCAGAAAGGATATTTGCATCCACTCATCGGTGATACTGAAACTAGTGGACATAATATTAGTATAAGCGGCCGTGCATTTAGAACTGAGATGAGGAGTAATTTCTTCTCTCAGAGGGTTGTAAATCTGTGGAATTCTCAGCCCCAGAGAGCTATAGAGGCTGGGTCATTGAATATATTTAGGGTGGAGATAGACAGATTTTTGAACAATAATGGAGCAAAGGGGTATGGGGAGCGGGCAGGGAAGTGGAGCTGAGTCCATGATCAGATCAGCCATGATCTTATTGAATGGCGGAGCAGGCTCGAGGGGCAAAATGGCCTACTGCTGCTCCTATTTCTTATGTTCTTAGGGTCTAAAAGGAGGAGGGAGAGGTTTAGGGAGTGAATTCTGGAGCTTAGGGCCTCGGCAGCTGAAGACATGGTCACCAACGGCGGTGTGATTAAAACCAGGAATGTGCAGGAAGCCATAGATCCTGGAGTGTTGTCGGGCTGGAGGAGGTTACAGAGATAGGGAGGGGCGAGGCCACGGAGGGATTTGAAAACAAGGATGAGAATTTGGAAATTGAGGCTTCCTATTCTGTCATCATTTCTCCTTCCTTTACAGAAGCTCCCTGACCACTCTCCATTTCTCCTTCCTTTACAGACGCTCCCTGACAATCTCCATTTCTCCTTCCTTTACAGACTTTCCCTGACCACTCACCATTTCTCCTTCCTTTACAGACGCTCGCTGACCACACTCCATTTCTGCTATATTTTTTGAAATATTTAAAGATTTTAAGTAATCTTTGAAGGTCGCAGGACTGGCTAACAAAGCTGTTAATAAAGCGTAAATAATCTTGGGCTTTATAAATCGAGGCACAGAGCCGGGAAGTTATGCTGAAGCTAAAAAAAACACTAGCGCCACCCCAGCTGGAGGATTGAGTCCAATTCTGGGCATACTTCAGGAAGGACACAAAGGCTTTGAAGAGGGTACAGAAGAGATTTACTGGCATGGTGCCAGGGATGAGGAACTTCATTCATGTGGAGACTGGAGAAGCTGGGATTGTTCTCCTTGCAGCAGAGAAGGCTAAGACGAGATTTGATAGAAGTGTTAAAAATCATGAAGATAAGGCAGAATAAATCGAGAAACTGTTTCTAACGGTTGATAACCAGAGGGCACAGATTTGAGGCGATTGGCAGAAACAGAGGTCACATGAGGAAAACCATTTTCACACAGGAGTGGTGAGGGTTTGGAATGCACTGCCTGACGAAGCGGTGGAGACAGAGTCAATAGTTCCCTTCAAAAGTGAATTGGACAAACACTTGAAGCAGAATGACATTGCAGGGATTTGGGGAAAGAGCGGGGGAATGGGATAACCGGATTGCTCCCCGAAAGTATCGGTGAAGATTCGATAGGCCGAATGGCCCCCTTCTGTGCTGTAATATTCTGTGATTCTAGAATTCTTTAAAGACGTTCCCTGCTCAGTCACCATTGCTCCTTCATTTACAGGCGCTCTCTTGTCTATTACTATTTCTCGTTGATTTACAGACGCTCCCTGAGAGTTTGACGCAGACACAGCGCATGCACTGACCGCTCCTTCGGGCTGCAGCGGACCCAGGACCCGGCAATCAGGGGGAGAATGTTTCCCGGTTTATACCCCCACCCCCACTGTGTGGGGAGAATGTTTCCATGTTTATATCACGCCCCGCCGGTGTGGGGTGAATGTTCCCCGGTTTATATTCCCCCCCCGGTGTGGGGAGAATGTTCCCCGGTTTATATCCTCCCTCCCCGGTGTGGGGAGAATGTTCCCCGGTTTATATCCCCCCCCCGGTGTGGGGAGAATGTTCCCCGGTTTATATATTCCCCCCCCCCGGTGTGGGGAGAATGTTCCCCGGTTTATCTCCCCCCTCCCCCGGTGTGGGGAGAATCTTCCCCGGTTTATATCCAGACCACCCCGCCCTCCGGTGTGAGGAGAATGTTCCCCGATTTATATCCTCCCCACCCCGGTGTGGGGGAATGTTTCCCGGTTTATATCCGGGCCCGGGGCTGCACTCGGTGTTGTTGCCCCCAGCGTTTCTTTAACCCGCTCCCTGGAGCTCGCTCACCTGCTGCGTCAGTGCCTGCCACCGCCGCCTGCGCAATCTCAGCTCACATCGGGTGATTGAAGCAGCTCCCCACCAATAGGAAGAGCGGGGCGAGGCTGGAGGACCGAATGAGCCGTTGGTCCTCCAAACAATTGGAGTGTGTGAGGGGCGGGGCTTCCGGCAGGCTGGAAGAGGTGAGGTGCAGCAAGGATCAGTGCTGGGTCCTCAGCTATTTTCAATCTATATTAATGACCGAGATAAAGGGACCGAGTGTAATATTTGCTGAAGATACAATGCTCGGTGAGACAGTAAGCTGTGAGCAGAGCACAAGAGTGCAAAGATATATAGGCAGACGATGTGACTGGTCAGTATGGTGGCAGATTGAGTATAATGTGGAGAAATGTGAGGTTATACACTTTGGGAGGAAGAATAGAAAAACAGAATATCTTTTAAATGGCGAGAAACTTTAAATGTTGGTGTTGAGAGAGATTTGGGTGTCCTTGTGCAAGAAACACAGAAAGCGAGCATGCAGATACAGCAAGCAGTAAGGGGATGGAGTATAAGTGTAAGGATCTATTGCTCCAATTGTACAGGGCCTTGGTGAGACCACACCTGGAGTACTGGAGTACTGGTCTCCTTTTCTAAGGAAAGATATACTTGCCTTGGAGGTGGTGCAATCGAGGTTCACAAGATTGATTCCTGGGATGAGAGAGCTGTCTTTTGATGAGAAATTGTGTAGAATGGATCTATACTCTCTGGAGTTTAGAAGAATGAGAGGGGATCTCATTGAAACATACAAGATTCTGAAGGGTATTGACAGGGTAGATGCTGAGATGTCGATGCCCCCGGGCTGGAGTGACTAGAACTAGGGGGCTCAAGATAAGAGGTTGGCCATTTAAGTCAGAGATGGTAAATTGCTTAACTCAGAGTGTTGTGAATCTTTGGAATTCTCTGCCCAGGGGGTTGTGGATGCTCCGTCTATTCAAGGCTGAGACAGATAGATTTTTGACTCTGGGCGAATCAAGGGATATGGAGATCAGGTGGGAAAGTGGAGTTGAGGGCGATGATCTTATTGAATGGCAGAGCAGGCTCGAGGGGCCGTATGACCTACTCCTGCTCCCATCTCTGATATTCTAATATTGACATCTAAGGGGTCTAGATTAGTCCCACCCTTTATCTTAAGGGAACAGACTTGCTCTCAACCCTCACTATCGCCTCCTTGAATGCCTCCCACTGCTCTGACACTAATTTACCTTCAAGTAGCTGTTTCCAGTCCACTTTGGTTAAATCACATCTCCGCTTCGTAAAATTAACTTTACCCCAATTGAGAATATTCATTCCTGGTCCATCTTTGTCCTTTTCCATAACTACCCTAAATCTAACTGAATTATGATCACCAGGACCAAAATCCTCTCCCACTGATACCCCTTCCACATGCCTAAGCTTCATTCATTAAACCTAAGTCCAGAACCACTCCCTCTCTTGTTGGGCTTGCCACGTAATAGCTAAAAAAGTTCTCCAGAATGCATTTTAAGAATTCTGCTCCTTCTATATCTTTCATACTAATTCTATCCCAGTTAATATTTGGGTAGTTGAAATCCCCGATTATTACTGCCCTATTATTTTTGCACGCATCAGAAATGTGCCGACATATTTGCTCTTCTGCCTCCCTCTGACTGTTTGGGGGTCTATAGTACATCCCCAGCAGTGTGATTGCCCCCTTTTTGTTCTTCACTTCTCCTATGTGGCCTCATATGATGATCCTTCGAACATATCATCCCTCCCCGCAGCTGGAATTGTTTCTTTAATCATTACTGCGACGCGCTCTCCTTTTTTTATCCCCGTCTCTATCTCGTCTTAAAACCCTGTGAATGTTGAGCTGCCATTCCTGCAGTTCTTTTCACCGTGTTTCACTAACAGTTACAATATCATACCCCTACATGTCTGTCTGTGCCCTCAGCTTATCTGTCTTAATCCCTCGACTGCTTGCACTGGCATTGAAGTATTTCAAGATTGATTCCTGTGATGAGAGTGCTGTCTTATGATGAGAGTTTGTGTACAATGAGCCTATACTGTGGAGTTTAGACGAATGAGAGGTGATCTCATTGATAGACACTGGCACTGGCATTTAGCGCTGCCAAACTCCCTTATTGTCTATTTTCCAGCCATTGTTTCCTCTGCCATCCAAACACATGCAAAAGCCCCAGTGAAGATATTGTCCAGTCCTGTTGAGGTGCAACCAGTCTGGCTTGTACTGGTCCCACCTCCCCCAGAAACGCTCGCAATGCGTCAGGAATCTAAAGCCCCCCCTCCTGCACCAAACTCCAGCCATGCATTTATCTGCTCTATCCTCTTATTTCTGTACTCACCAGCACTTGGCACCGGGAATAATCCGGACATTACTACATTTGAGGTCCTGTTTTTTAATCTCTTTCCTAACTCCCTAAAATCTGCGTGCAGAATCTCATCCCTCTTTCTAAATATGTCATTGGTGCCGATATGGATCACAACCTCTGGATGTTCATCCTCCCCCCCTCAACAATGTCCTGCAGCTGCTCAGTGACACGCTTGACCCGGGCACCAGGGAGGCAACATACCATCTTGGAATCATGTCTGTGCCTGCAGAAGTGCTTGTTTGTTCCCCTAACTATCAAATCCACCACCACTATTGCTCTTCAACTCTACTTCCTCCCCGCCCTGTGCAGCTGAGCCACCCACGGTGTCGTGGACATGGCTCTGGCTGCACTCCCCAGAGAAACCTTCGCCCTCATCAGTATCCAGAACTGAAAACCGGTTAGCGAGCGAGTTGCACTCAAGGGACACCTATCCTACTCTTGCCCCATAAAGCTGCACATCTTTTCAACTCATGATTATCTCTTTCAAAAGTAACAAGTGAATCTGCTTCCACCATTCTAACAGGCAGTGCGTTCCACGCCATAACATCTCGCTGCTTAGAAACATAGAAACATAGAAAATAGGTTCAGGAGTAGGCCATTTGGCTCTTCACGCATGCACCACCATTGAATGAGTTCATAGCTGAACATGCAACTTCAGTACCCCATTCCTACTTTCTCGCCATACCCCTTGATCCCCCTGGCAGTAAGGACTACATCTAATTCCTTTTTGAATATATTTAGTGAATTGGCCTCAACAACTTTCTGTGGTAGGGAATTCCACAGGTTCACCACTCTCTGGATGAAGAAGTTTCTCCTCATCTCGGTCCTAAATGGCTTACTCCTTATCCCTAGTCTGTGACCCCTGGTTCTGGACTTCCCCAACATCGGTAACATTCTTCCTGCATCTAACCTGCCGAAACCCATCAGAATTTTAAACGTTTCTCTGAGATCCCCTCTCATTCTTCTGAACACCAGTGAATACAAGCCCAGTTGATCCAGTCTTTCTTGATATGTCAGTCCCGCCATCCCGGGAATCAGTCTGGTGAACCTTTTCTGCACTCTCTGAATAGCAACAATGTCTTTCCTCAAGTTAGGAGACCAAAACTGTACACAATACTCCAGGTGTGGCCTCACCAAGGCCCTATACAACTGTGGTAACACATCACTGCCCCCTACTCAAACCCCTCGCATTGAAGGCCAACATGCCATTTGCTTTGTTAACCGACTGCTGTACCTGCATGCCAGCCTTCATTGACTGATGTACCATGACACCTAGGTCTCGTCGCATCTCCCCTTTTCCTAATCTGTCACCATTCAGATAATAGCCTGTCTCTGTTTTTACCACCAAATTGGATAACCTCACATTTACCCACATTATACTTCATCTGCCTTGCATTTGCCCACTCACCTAACCTATCCAAATCACTCTGCAGCCTCATACCATCTTCCTTGCTGCTCACACTGCCACCCAACTTAGTGTTATCCGCAAATTTGGTGATACGACATTTAATCCCCTCGTCTAAATCATTAATGTAAAACAGCTGGGGCCCAGCACAGAACCTTGCGGTACCGCACTAGGCACTACCTGCCATTCTGAAAATTACCCATTTACTCCTACTCTATGCTTCCTGTCTGCCAACTAGTTCTCAATCCACGTCAGCACACTACCCCCATTCCCATGTGCTTTAACTTTGCACATTAATCTCTTGTGTGGAACCTTGTCGAAAGCCTTCTGAAAGTCAAAATACACCACATCAACTGGTTCTCCCTTGTTCACTCTGCTGGAAACATCCTCAAAAGATTCCAGTAGATTTCTCAAGCTTGATCTCACTTTCACAAATCCATGTTGACTTGGACCTATCATGTCACCTCTTTCCAAATGCGCCGCTATGACATCCTTAATAATTGATTCCATCATTTTACCCACTACCGATGTCAGGCTGACCGGCCTAAAATTCCCTGATGTCTCTCTGTCTCCTTTTTTAATTAGTCCCCTCATGTAGCATCTAGTTCATTTGCTAATCACATTAAATCTGTGCCTCTGGTTAGTGAACTTTCTGACACTGAAAATTGTTTCTCCTTATTAAGAGGATTGGTGGGCTGGAGGAGGTTACAGGGATAGGGAGTGGCGAGGCCTTGGAGGGATTCGAACAAGAGGACGAGAATTTTAAAGCCTGAAGCCACCAGCCGTCTCCCCCAGTGCAGAATGTGAATCACTCCAAACAGAAAGGAGTTTTGTTTACTTAAAAAAGATACATAATGAAAGGAAATCAATCTCTGTATCTTTAACTGACAGCGACATGAGGGAAATGAATGACATTCAAAGAACTGGACCACTTGGCACTGAAGTGTCTGAAACTCATAATAGGAGCTCCAGGGAAACAACATTCTGACAACAATTAAACAGTTTGGTTGAAAAAGAAAGTTCAATGTAACTTTTAAAAGATAAATTATTGTACAAGGGTTCACACAGACTCACCTGACAGGCCGACTCAGGTTCTACCCCTGAAGCACCGCGATTGGTTGCAGATGCGCTGCTCACTGGGCCCTCCGGCCTTTGAGCTCTCTTCCTTATGGTTCCCAGGGCAATCAATCACCACTCGCCAACATTACGCTGCCAGATTGAGACGAGGGGCTCGGAGGAAGAAATAAAATGGGGCCGTGAATCTGAATTAAGAAATACAAGTAGAGAAGCATGATTAAATTTATAAACAAAACTATTTAAAGTCAAATCAAATTAATTGCTGCATTTAATACATCATTCTGGGCCAAGTGGGAAACAATTGATGTGTGGGCTGTGCAGAATGTCTGTGCCCGGTTGCACAGCGTGTCCCTGGCTCCCCACTCCAAGTGCACATGTTTCAGCTCACATCCAACTGACTGGATAAACCTCGCCCATCTACACCCCATCACACAAATAGCAGCATTTGATGTTTAGTTATGCTAAACCTTTATGAAACAATGGTTAGGCCTCAGCTGACACATTGTGATCAATTCTGGGCACCACACTTTCAGAACGGTGTCTACACCTTAGAGAGGGACCAGAAGAGATTTACTAGAATGGTACGAAGGAGGAGGAACTTCAGTTATGTGGAGATACTGTAGAAGCTGCGGTAATTCTCCTTGGAGCAGAAAAGGTTAAGAGGAGATATGATAGAGTGTTCAAAATCATGAACGGTTTTAATAGACTAAATAAGGAAAAACACTTTCCAGTGGGGCAGAAGGTTCGGTAACCAGAGGACACATAGTTCAGGCGATTAGCAAAAGAAGCAGAGGCGACATGAGGAACCATTCTATAAGCAGCGAGTTGTTGCAATCTGGAATGAACTGCCTGATAGGGTGGTGGAAGCAGATTCAATAGTGGCTTTCAAAAGTGAATTGCATAAATACTAAAGGGACAATATATACAGAGCCATGGAGATAGGGCAGGGGAGTGGAACTAACTGGATAGCTCGACCACAGAGCCAGCACAGGCACAATGGGCCGAATGGCATCCTGCGCTTTCATTCGATGAAAATGGCGGATTATCTTGTCCAGAAAGCTGCGACCACATATCTCCAGAAAACCAAGACCGCCTATTTCCACCTCCGGAACATCGGACGTCTCCCCCACTCCCTCAGATCACCCTCTGCTGAAACCCTCATCCATTCCTCGGTTACCTCTAGACTTGACTATTCCAACACACTCCTGGCTGGCCTCACACATTCTACCCCACTTAATCTTCACCTCATCTAAAATTCGGCTGCCCGTGTTCTAACTTGCACCAAGTCTCGTTCACCCATCACCCGCTGTGTACGCTGACCGACACTGGCTCCCGGTTAAGCAACGCTTAGAAACATAGAAACATAGAAAATAGGTGCAGGAGTAGGCCATTCGGCCCTTCGAGCCTGCACCGCCATTCAATGAGTTCATGGCTGAACATGCAACTTCAGTACCCCATTCCTTCTCTCGCCATTATCCTAGATCCCCCAAGTTGTAAGGGCTACATCTAACTCTTTTTTGAATGTATTTAGTGAATTGGCCTCAACAACTTTCTGTTGTAAAGAATTCCACAAGTTCACCACTCACTGGGTGAAGAGGTTTCCTCTCATCTCGGTCCGAAATGGCTTACCCCTTATCCTGAGACAGTGACCCCTTGTTCTGGACTTCCCCAACATTAATAATAATATAATAACATAAGAAGTAGGAACATGAGCAGGCAATCAACCCCTCGAGCCTGCTCTTGAATGAACTGCCTGAGATGGTGGTGGAGACAGACTCAATCGCGGCTTTCAAAAGGTAATTGTATAAGTACCTGAAAGAAAAAGATTTGCAAGGCTACAGGGAAAGGGCGGGTGAGTGGGACTAACTGAAGGGCTCTTGCAAAGAACCGGCATGGACGTGATGGTTCAAATGGCCTCCTTCTGTGCTGTAACCACTCTGATTCTCTACTCAGGAACCGTCCAGCGTAGGCCTAGGGGTGAATGATGCCTGATTCCCTGCACAAATTCACATGGAATTCAGTTCAGATCCAGATGCATTCAGTTTACAAAAGAATAGAGAGAAATATCAACTCCAACTGAGGGAGACAAAAGCAGCCATTAGAGAAGTGAAGATATCTTTGGAAAAGAAGATCGTGTTCAATTATGGTAATCATTGCAAAACTTTTCCAGCTACGTCAGGAGGCAGAAGACCGTTAAAATGGTTTCGTGCAGGGGTGGGCATTTATTTGGTCTGGGCTGTTGAGGGCCGCCCACCAATGTTTCCCCGAAGGGGGGCGGCCGCACGCTCACACATCAATCGCGGGGTCCCGCGCAGGGTGCTCACCAGCTCCCACCACTGGAAGAGATACCGTGCAGCAGATTTAAAGGGACCGCTCACCAGCTCCCACCGCTGGAAGAGACACCATGCAGCAGATTTAAAGGGACCGCTTACCAGCTCCCACCGCTGGAAGAGAAACCGTGCAGCACTTTTAAAGGGACCGCTCATCAGATCCCGCTGCTTGAAGAGACACCGTGCAGCAGATTTAAAGGGGCCGTTCACCATCTGCCACCGCTAGAAGAGACACCGTGCAGCAGATTTGAAGGGACCGCTCACCAGCTCCCACCGCTGGAAGAGACAGCATGCAGCAAATTTAAAGGGACCGCGCACATTGGTGAGAACAAAGTGCAAAATTGGTAAATTTGAAACAGTCCCACTCTTTCGGTCCAAATTTGACCAGTAGAGATTTCTGGCGAACTCACCAGAGGTGCGACGTTTTTCTAAACCAATTAGGGCGCCAAAAATCTTCAGGCCGAGTTTGGCCGCTCCCCAGCCTCGCCTCGATGGAGGCGCAGCCTGGTCCCGGTGCTGAAAACAGTGCCAGGACTCTGCACATGCACGCTACAGTGTGTATGCATGTGCAGTAGCTCCTCGCCCCCAGAATCTCTGCGTGTGCTCTGCAGGCTGTGTGGGAGGGGCCCAAAGCGCTCACCCCCTAGGCCAGGCCGAATGGGCTCCCTCATCGGCGGCCCGCTGAAGATCGGACTTCTATTTTTTGTGTGTTTATTTATTTATTGATTGCTTGTGGTCCATTTTTCATTTTGCTTTCTGGGTTGCAAGAGATCTGTTGAGACCCCAGTGCAAATTCACGAAAGAGATTCTGAGTTTTCTCTGAGTTTCAACTGCACATGCATGCAAGATGAGTTGCAGTCAGTCGGATGTTGAAGGTATATCACCAAGAGCAGATCTACACAGTGAGAAAGAACCGATTCATCGATCATTTTATTTGTTATTGATTGATTTCTTATTACATATAAACATAGCCTTTTGGCTAAGATCATGCGTAACTGACCTGACAGGGGAGTAGCCACCATGACCTCCGGGTGGTTCTCCCTGGATCAGGAAGGTATATGCTTGCTTTTTTGGAAACAGGAGGTGGGTGGGGTGGCTTGACCCATCCACCTCCACGAAGGTGTGTGGGGGACCTGACCCATCCACCTCCATGGCACGAACCTGGTATTGCAGTACTTCCAGGAACGGTGCAGTGGCTCTAGGCCTTTTGGCTAAGAGCATTGGCGCAGAGTGATCCTTGGCGTGTGCAAGGTGACCTCTGGCATTTGTGATTTGACAAAGAATTGGAACGATTGGCTACGAATTTCAAAAAAAAAGAAAAAGGAAAAATTACATAGAAACATAGAAAATAGATGCAGGAGTAGGCCATTCGGCACTTCGAGCCTGCACCATCATTCAATAAGATCATGGCTGATCATTCACCTCAGTACCCCTTTCCTGCTTTCTCTCCAAACCCCTTGAGCCCTTTAGCCTTAAGGCCATTATCCAACTCCATCTTGAATATATCCAATGAACTGGCATCAACAACTCTTTTCGGTACGGAATTCCTCAGGTCGACAACTCTCTGAGTGAAAACGTTTCTCCTCATCTCAGTTCTAAATGGCTTACCTCTTATTCTTAGACTATGTCCCCTGGTTTTGGACTTCCGCAACACTGGGAAAATTCGTCCTGCATATAACCTGTCCAGTCCTGTCAGATTTTTATATGTTTCTATCAGATCCACACTCATCCTTCCAAATTCCAATGTATAAAGGCCCAGTCGATCCAGTCTCTCCTCATAGGTCAGTCCTGCCATTCCGGAAATCAGTCTGGTGAACCTTCGCTGCACTCCCTCAATAGCAAGCGCGTCCTTCCTCAGATTAGGAGACCTGAACACAATGTTCCAGGTGAGGCCTCACTAAGGCCCTGTACAACTTCAGTAAGACCTCCCTGCTCCTATATTCAAATCCCCTAGCTATGAAGACCAACATACCATTTGTCTTCTTCACCGCCTGCTGTACATGCATGCCAAATTTCAATGACTGATAAACCATGACACCCAGGTCTCGTTGCACCTCACCTTTTCCTAATCTGCTGCCATTCAGATACTATACTGCCTTTGTGTTTTTGCCACTAAAGTGGATAGCCTCACATTTATCCACATTATACCGTATCTCCCATGCCTTTGCCCACTCACCTAACCTGTCCAAATCACCCTGCAGCCTCTTAGCTTCCTCCTCACAGCTCACACCGCCACCCAGCCTAGTGTGCTCTGCATACTTGGAGATAATACACTCAATTCCTTCATCAAAATCATTAACCTACATTGTAAGTAGCTGGGGTCCCAGCACGGAGCCCGGAGGCAGCCCACTTGTCCCTGCCTGCCATTCTGAAAAGTACCCGTTTTTCCCGATTCTCTGCTTCCTGTCTGCCAACCAGTTTTCTATCCATGTCAATACATTACCACCAGTATCATGTGTCTTAATTTTGCACACCAATCTCTCGTGTGGGACACGTTCAAATGCCTTGTGAACGTCCAAATACATCACATCCACTGGTTCTCCCTTGTCCACTCTACCAGTTAGATCCTCACAAAGTTTTAGACGATTTGTCAAGATTGATTTCCCTTTCATAAATCCATGCTGACTTGGACCGATCCTGTCTGCTTTCCAAATGCGCTGCTATTTCATATTTAATAATTGATTCCAACATTTTCCCCACTACTGATGTCAGGCGAACCGGTCTATAATTACCCGGTTTCTCTCTCCCTCCTTTTTTAAAACGTGGTGTTACATTAGCTACCCTCCAGGCATAGCAACTGATTCAGATTCGATAGACTGTTGGAAAATGAACACCAATGCATCCACAATTTCGAGGGCCACTTCCTTAAGTACACTGGGATGCAGACTATCAGGCACCGGTGATTTAGTGGCCTTCAATCCCATCAATTACTTTGGTCTTGGCGCTTTAGATACAGGGTTCCTTATTTTTTATATGTAAATTAATGGATTATAACTTTTTGTGCTTTGTTCAGTGCTTTGTAAATCTTGGTGCTAGGTGCAGGTCCTCTCAGTTTCGAAGTATTTTTTATTTGTTATTGAATGTTTATGTTTTTGCTTTGTTTAGTGCTTGGTGCTTTCTTAACTCTCCACAAGGTTTTTCTGTGCGGCCATATATGCTGGCTTTAGTTAATTTGGAGCAATTATTAGCTGTTCAAACTAACTTAATGACATCACTGCATTGCCGAGCAACCAACCTCCCTGAGCCCTGCTCATTATGGGCAAGGTTTAGCGTTTGATGGGACAGTATAGAGCGATTTTTACTCCATATCTAACCCTTTCTGTACCTGCCCTGGAAGTGTGTGATGAGACAGTGTAGAACATAATAACAAATGAACACAAGAAATAGGAGCAGGAGCAGGCCATACTCAAGCCTGTTTCACAACCCAACACGATCATGGCTGATCCGATCATGGACTCAGGAGCACTTCGCTGCCCTCTCCCCATAATCCCTTATTCCCTTATTGATTAATAAACTGTCTATCTCTGTCTTAAACTTATTCAATAACCCAGCTTCCACAGCTCTCTGAGGCAGCGAATTCCACTGATTTACATCACTCCGAGAGAAGAAACTGCCACCAAAGCAAGGATATCCTTTCGTAAATATGGAAACCAAAGCTGTACGCAGTATTCCATGTTTGCCCTCAACAATACCCTGTATAACTGTAGCAAGACTTCCCTGCTTTTATACTTCATTCCCTTTGCAATAAAGGCCAAGATATAATTGGCCTTCCCGATCACTTGCTGTATCTGCATACTAACATTTTGTGTTTCCTGCACAAGTAACCCCAGGAGCCGCTGTACTGCAGCATTTTACAATTTTTCTCCATTTAATTAATAACTTGCTATTTGCATTTTTCTGCCAAAGCACATGACCTCTCACTTTCCAGCATTATACTCCATCTACCAATTTGTGCACACTCCTTTAGCCTGTCTATATCCTTTTGTAGATTTTTGTGTGTCCACCTCACATTGTTTTTCCTCCGATCCTTTTATCGTCAGCAACTGTGGCTTTTTTTACACTCGGTCCTTTCTTCCACATCGTTAATATAGATTGTAAATAGTAGGGGTCCCAGCACTGATCCCTGCGACACCCCAATAGTTACTGATTGCCAACCCGAGAATGAATCATTTATCCTGACTCTTTTTTCTGTTAGTTAGCCAATCCTATATCCTTGCTAATATATTATCCCCAACCCCGTGATATTTTATCTTGTCCGTAACCTTTTATGTGCCACCTTGTCAAATGCCTTCTCGAAGTCCAAATACACCACATCCACTGTTTCCCCTTTATCCACCCTGTTTTTTACATCCTCAAAGAATTCCAATAAATTTGTCAAACATGACTTCCTCTTCATAAATACATGGTGACTCTGCCTGACTGAATTGTGCATTTCCATATGTCCTGCTACTGCTTCTTTAATAATGGACTCCAACATTTTCCCAACCACAGATGTTAGATTAACTGGTCTATAGTTTCCTGCTTTTTGTCTTCCTCCTTTTTTAAATAGGAGGCGTTACATCTGCAGTTTTCCAATCTGAATCCATGAATTATGTTACATTTACAACCAATGCTTCCACTATCCATGCCGTTACTTCTCTGAAGACCCGAGGATGCAAGCCATCAGGTCCAGGGGATTTATTCGCCATTAGTACCATTATCTTGCTGAGTACCACCTTCTTAGTGATTGGGTGAAGTTCCTCCCCCGCTATCGCCGCTTGACGATCCGCTGTTGGGATATTGTTTGTGTCCTCTACCATAAAAACCGATGTTCCCCATCTCCATGTTCCCCATTACTAATTCCTCAGTGTTGTCCTGTAAGGGACCAACATTTACTTTAGCCACTCTTTTCCTTTTTATAGACCTATGACACTCTTACTATCTGTTTTTATATTTCGTGCTAGTTTACTTTCATAGTCTATCTTCCCTTTCTTAATAATGTTTAGTCATTCTTTGCTGGATTTTAAAAGATTCCCAATCTTCTGTCCTCCCACTAGTTTCGGCCTCTTTTTATGCCTTGTGTTTAATTGGATACCGTCCTTTATTTCTTTAGTTAGCCACGGCTGGCTATCTTTTCTTTTACTCCGTTTTCTCCTCACTGGCATATATTTTTCAGAGTTGTGAAATTCTCCTTAAATGTACGCCACTGTTCATCAACCGTTCTACACTGTAATCTATTTTCCCAATCCATTTTAGCCAACTCTGCCCTCATACCGTCATAATCTACTTTTTTTAAGTTTAGTATGCTGATTTGAGATCCAATTTTCTCCCCCTCTATCTGAATTTGAAATTCAATCATGCTATGATCACTCATTCCAAGGGGTTCCTTTACTAGGAGATTGTTTATTAATCCTGTCTCTTTCCACAGGACCAGATCTAAGATAGCCTGCCCCTGGTTAGTTCCGTTACATACTGCTGAAGGAACCCGTCCCTTATGCACTCTATGAACTCCTGCTCAAGGCTACCCTGACCAATTTGATATGTTCAATCAATATGGAGGTTAAAATCATCCATGATTATTGCTGTTCCCTTCTTACAAGCCTCCACTATTTCCGGGTTTATACCCCGACTAACAGAGTTGCTAATGTTAGGCGTCTATAGACTACATCCACCAGTGACTTTTCCCTTTATTATTCCTAATTTCCACCCAAACTTTTTCAACATCCTGATCATTTGAGCCAATATGTTTTCTCATTATTGCAGTGATTCCATCCTTTATCAATAGAGATGCACCACCTCCTTTTCCTTTATGTCTGTCCTTCTGGATTGTCAAATACCCCTGAATATTTAATTCCCAGTCCTGGTCACGTGGCAACCACGTCTCTGCAATGGCTAACAGATCATACCCATTTGCATCTATTTGTGCCGTCAACTCATCTATTTTGTTGCGAATGCTACGTGCATTTAGACATCTTGTATTTATGATTGTTTTTTTACCCTTTTTTCCTGCTTGTTTCCTCTCTCCTTCTAACTCACTATCTTTAATTTTGCTTTCTAATTACAGCTTTACTCCCCTCCCTACTGAATCTATTTTCAGGTTCCCATCCCCCTGCCAAGCGAGTTCAAATTCTCTCCAACACCACAAGCAACCCCCGCCCCCCCCGCGAGGATATTGGTCCCGGCTCTGTTGAGGTGCAACCCGTCTGGTTGGTACCGGTCCCACCTCCCCCAGAAGCGAACCCAATGCCTCGGAAAACGAAAACCCTCCCGCCTGCACCATCTCTCCAGCCACGTATTCATCTGCTCAATCCTCCTGTTTCTGCATTCACTAGCTCGTGGCATCGGGAGTAATCAGGAGATTACTATCTTTTTAATCGCTCTCCTAGCTCCCAACACTCTGCCTGCAGGACGTCACCCCTCTTTCTACCTGTGTCATTGGTCCCGATATGGACTACAACCTCCGGCTGTTCACCTTCTCCCCGCAGAATGCTCTGCATCTGCTCAGTGACATCCTTGACTCTGGCACCAGCATGGCAACAAAGCATCCTGGAGTCACGTCTGCAGCCGCAGAAACGCCTGTCTGCTTCCGTGACTATTGAAACCTCTACCACTATAGCTCTTCCATTCTTATTGCTCCCCCACCACCCTGTGCAGCTGACATACCCGTGGTACCGCGGAAATGGCTCTGGCTGCACTCCCCAAAGCCACCATCGCCCTCACCGGTACTCAGAACAGAGTACTGGTTGGAGAGCGAGCAGGACTAAGGGGATTCCTGCACTACCTGCCTCGTCCTCCTCTTCTGGCCAGGGGTCACGCAATCCCTATCTGCCTGCACATTCTTAAGCTGCGTGGTGACCACCTCGAGAAAAGTGATATCCACGTAGCTCTCAATCTCATGGATGCACCGCAGAGACTCCAGCCGCCGCTCAAGCTCCAAAACGCGGAGCTGGAATTGATGCAGCTGGAGACACATCCTGCACATATGGTCGTCTCGGCTGTGCGAAGCTATCAAGATATCCCATTTGTCACAGGATGTGCAATCCACGGGACTGAGCTGTCCTCTCATCCCTCTCGTTACACTTCCAACTATCAAGTAGCATTAAACTCTACACCTTAGAGAAATACAACCAGCAACTACTCAGCAATCCGCTGATTTAACTAACCTTTATTTCAAGACTAAATACAAAATTAAAATAGAAAAAAAACATTCAGGGGAGGAGAGGGAAGGGAACCAATGAGTATAGAACTTAACCCAACCAGAATTGGTGTTGAAAACTGGGAGTGGAGGAGAAACAGTCACGAAATGTGTGTTGATTTGGATTTCAGCACAGCAGGAGGGACAATGTGTGGGACAGGGATTTACAACTTTGGAAGAACAAGAGAGGAAAGAATGTTCCATGGAAACTAGGTGTGTCTGTCCTGAATTTCTGTCTTGCACTGACAGTGATGAGTTTTGTTATCTCCTTTTACAGCGCATAAGAAGGGGAGATTTTCAGACAGGAAACACAAACGAAACATCGCGTCAAGACCTGACGGAGTCAATCGCTTCATCAGGACCCGAACATCATGGGCCTTTGAAAGTGGAAGGAGAAATGTTTGTCTGTCCTGCCTGTGGGAAAAGATTTCAAATATCAATGTGACTGGAAAAGCACCGAGACACACACACCCAAATGAGTGTTCCAGTGCACTGCCTGTGGAAAGAGCTTTAACCAGTTACACAGCCTGAAGAAACATCGCACCATTCACAGCGGGGAGAATCTGTACACGTGTTTTGTGTGTGGGCGAGGTTTGAACTGATCGTCCAACCATGGAGAAACCGTGGAAATGTGATGTGTGTCGGAAGGTATTTAGATCGCCGTCTGTGCTGGGAATTCATCGACGCATTCACACTGAGGAGAGGCCATTCACCTTCCCCTTGTGTGGGAAGGGATTCACTGGGTCATCCGACCTGCTGAAACATCAACGAGTTCATACGCGACTGCAGGGGTTGGAATATGCTGTTATAGCTGCTGTTAATCACATCCCGACTGAACCATGTTCATTCTGACAGATGGGGTTTGTTTCTGCTGATGTTAATAACCCTATAACGGGGCTGGGCTTTAATATTCTGGATGTATTGCTGATTGTGTTTTCGGGGCAGCTGTGTGCATTTACGAAACGCTGTGTGTTATCTTTCTCCTTAATTCAGCGACTGTCAACAGAAATTCAGTTGGCAAAAAAATTATGCATTTTTACTTTAATCCTACATTGATCTTTGGTACAAAATCTACAATAGTGTCAAACTTCCCACTGAATAGAATCTCCAATTAGAAAAAGCTTGCTGACAATTCTTACTGACTTGCATATTACACAGTGGCCCCTCCGTTATCCACCAGAAAGAAGGGGAATGGGAATTGGTGAGGAATCAGTGTCCCCAAATGTTTTCCTTCCCGTCTGGTGTAGCAATCCCCTCGGCACAGGTATGGAGACAAGTCCAGACCAAAACTGTGCACAGTACTCCAGCTATGGTCTTACCAATGCCCTGCACAGTTGTAGCAGGACTTCCCCCTTCTACTCCATCTCCCTTGCAATAAAGGCCAGCATTCCATTTGCCTTCCTGATTACTTGCTGTACCTGCATGCTAAACTTTTGAGTTTCTCGTACAAGAACCCCCAGCTCCCTTTGTACAACAGCATTTTGTAATCGACCCCATTTAAAAAATAATGTGTTTTTATTTTTCCTTCCAAATGGGATAACCTTACGTTTTACCACATTATAGTCCATCTGCCAGATTTTTGCCTACTCACTAAGCCTGTCTATATCGCTTTGTAGATTTGTTGTGTCCTCCTCACAACTTGCTTTCCCACCTATCTTTGTATAATCAGCAAATTTGGCTGCGTTACACTCGGTCCCAAGTCATTAATATAAATTGTAAATATTTGAGGCCCAATCATTGATCCCTGTGTCTCCCCACTAGTTACAGTTTAGCAACCGGAAAATGACCCATTTATCCTGACTCTCTGTTTTATGTTAGTTAGCCCATCCTCTATCCATGCTAATATATTACCCCCACCTCTGTTAGATCTTAGCTCCTGCAGTAACCTTTTTTGTGGCAACTTATCAAATGCTTTCTGGAAATCCACATTTACAACATCAACTGGTTCTACTTCATCCACTCTGCTCGTTAAATCCTCAAACAACTCCAGCAAATTTGTCGAACATGATTTTCCTTTCATAAAACTATGCTGACTCTGCTTGACTGCAATATGATTTTCTTAATGTCCTGCTACTACTTACTTAATGATGGACTCCAGTATTTTCCCATTGACAGATGGTAGGCTAACTGGTCTATCGTTTCCTGCTTTCGGTCTCCCTCCTTTCTTAAATAGGGGTGTTATATTTCCTCTCCAGAATTCAGGGAATATTGGTAGATTACAACCAGTGCATCCACTATCTATGCAGCCACTTCTCAGAAGACCCTGAGATGCATGTCATTAGGTCCGGGGGACTTGTCCACCTTTAGTCCCATTAGTTTCCTGAATACTTTATCTCTAATGATAGTGACTGTTTCAAGCTCCCACCCACCCGCCACAATAGCTCCTTGAATAACAACTGTTGGGATGTTTTTAGTGTCCTCTACCGTGAAGATCGATACAAAATATTTGTTCAAAATCTCTGCCATTTCCATGTTTCCCATTATTAATTCTCCTGTCCCATCCTCTAAGGGACAGCATTTACTTTAGATACTCGTTTCCTTTTTACATACCTGTAGAAGCTCTTGCTGTCTGTTTTTTTTATATTTCTTGCAGTTTGCTCTGATCTGCTATCTTCTCAGTCTTTATAATTTTTTAGTCGTCCTTTGCTGGTTTCTAAAAATTTTCCAATCCTCTGGCCTTCCACTGTCCCTGGCAACATTGTATGCCTTTTGTTTTCAATTTGATACCATCCTTTACTTCCTGGGTTAGCCAGGGATGGTTCATCCTTCTCTGAGCATCTTTATTTCTCACTTGAATAAATCTTTGCTCAGATTATGAAATGTCTCCTTAAATGTTTGCCACTGCGTTTCTACAGTCTTACCCTTCAACATATTTTACAAGTCCACTTGTTGTCAGTGATAAGAGTTGGTTTATATCACATGGGAGGAGATTAGTGTCAGTGACTGTGGCGTTGATTCAACCTACTTTGACCTGACCAAGGCCTTTGACACTGTCAACCATGAGGGATTATGGAGTGTAATCTTCAAATACGGCTGTCCTCAAAAATGTTTCACCACCCTCCACTTGCTTCGTGATAACATGCAAGCTGTGATCCTGACCAATGAATCCACGACCGGCCCAATTCATGTCCAAACCGGGGTGAAGCACGGTTGTGTCACTGCACCCACGCTCTACTCCTTCTTCCTTTCTGCATTGCTACATCTCACCGTCAGTAAGCTTCCTGCTGGAGTGGAGATAATCTACAGAATAAATGGGAAACTGTTCAAACTCCATCGCCTTCAGACCAGATCCAAGGTCGTGCCATCCTCTGTCATCGAATTACAATATGCAGATGATGCTTGTGTCTGCGCTCACTCAAAGGACGAGCTCAAACCACCGTCAACACTTTCACCGTAGTGTCTGAGAGCAAAAGCCTTATAATAAACATTTCCATAAAAGAAAGGTGCTCTACCAACCTATCCCCACCACACAGTACTGCCCTTCACCCCCACCCAACCCCGGATGATCAAAATCCACGATGTGGCCTTTGTCAAAAGGGGCCATTTTTCATACCTCGGGAGCCTACTGTCAACAAGGGCACATATCAATGACTAGGTCCAACACCACCTTCTGTGTGTCAGCGCAGCCTTTGGTCGCCTCAGGCATAGAGTGTTTGAAGACCAGAACAGTAAAACCGGCACAAAGCTCATGGTCTCCCGAGCAGTAGTGATACCTGCCCTCATAAATGCTTCTCAGACATGGACTATGTACAGCAGGCACATCAATGCACTGAAGAAATAACATCAATGCTGACTCCGGAAGATCCTGCAAATCCATTGGCAGAATAGACGCACCAACTTCTGTTCTCGCACAGACCAACATCCTCAGCATTGAAGCATTGACCACACTCGATCAGTTACGATGCATGGGACACATCGTCCACATGGCTGATACGAGACTCCCAAAGCAAGCACTCTACTTGGAGCTTCAACATGGCACGCGAGACCCGGGGGCAGAGGAAACGCTTCAAGGACACCTTCAAGGCCTCGTTGAAGTTCACCATCCCCAACGACACCTGGGAATCCCTGGCACAAGATCACTCCAAGTGAAAGAGAATAATCCGTGAGGGCGTCGAACACTTTGAGTCTCTCCACCTGGAGCAAACAGAGACCAAGTGCAGACAGCGGAAGGAGCGCACGATAACCCAAGCACTTCAACAAACCGGCACTTCAACCAACGTACATATAACCACCGTCTGCCCAACCTTCGATAAAGAATGTAGCTCCCGCATTGGACTTAACAGACATCTGAGACCTCATTTGTAATGTGGAAGTTAGTCATCCTCGACTCCAAGCCAAGCGACTGCCTATGATGATGATGGTTGGTTTATTATCAGACAGGAGGGGATTGGTGGCAGTGACTGTGGGGTGGGTTTATATCAGACAGGGGGGGATTGATGTCAGTGACTGTGGGGTTGGTTTATATCGGACAGGAGGAGATTGGTGTCGGTGACTGTGGGGTTGGTTTTTATCAAACAGGAGGGGATTGGTGTCAGTGACTGTGGGGGTGGTTTATATCAGACAGGAGGAGATTGGTGTCAGTGACTGTTGGGCGGGTTTACATCAGACAGGAAGGGATTGGTGTCAGTGACTGTGGGTTTGGTTTATGTCAGACAGGAGGGGATTGGTGTCAGTGACTGTGGGGTGGTATTATATCAGACAGGAGGGGATTGGTTTCAGTGACTGTGGGGTGGGGTTATATTAGACAGGAGTAGATTGGTGTCAGTGACTATGGGGTGGGTTTATATCAGACAGGAGGAGATTGAAGTCAGTGACTGTGGGGTGGGTTTATATCAGACAGGAGGGGATTGGGGTCAGTGACTGTGGGGTGGGTTTATATCAGAAAGGAGGGGATTCGTGTCAGTGACTGTGGAGTGGGTTTATATCAGACAGGAGGGGATTGGTGTCAGTGACAGTGGGGTGGGTTTATATCAGACAGGAAGAGATTGGTGTCAGTTACTGTGGGGTGGGTTTATATCAGACAGGAGGAGAGTGGTGTCAGTGACTGTGGAATTGGTTTCTATCAGACAGGAGCAGATTGGTGTCAGTGACTGTGGGGTGGGTTTATATCAGACAGGAGGAGATTGGTGTCAGTGACAGTGGGGTGGGTTTATATCAGACAGGAAGAGATTGGTGTCAGTTACTGTGGGGTGGGTTTATATCAGACAGGAGGAGAGTGGTGTCAGTGACTGTGGAGTGGGTTTATATCAAACACAGCAGGATTGGTGTCAGTGACTGTGGGGTGGGATTATATCAGGCAGGAGGGGATCGGTGTCAGTGACTGTGCAGTAGGAGTCTACAGCTTCAACTACTCGAGCTCCACGTTTCGGAGCTTGAGCGGCGGCTGGAGTCAATACGGTGCATCCGCGAGGCTGAGAGCGACGTGGATATCACCTTTCAGGAGGTGGTCACCCCACAGCTTAAAAGCATGCAGGCAGAGGGGAAGTGGGTGACCACCAGATCGAGTAAGAACACTAGGCAGGTCGTGCAAGAGTCCCCCCGTGAGTCCATCTCACTTTCAAACCGATATTCACTTCTGAGCTTCGGTGAGTGCGATGGTGCCTCTCGAGAGGGCAGCCAGAGCCAATTCCAAGGCACCACGGGTGGCTCAGCTGCACACGGAGAAGGAAGAAGATTAAAAGAGCTGTCGTGATAGGAGATTCTATGAATAGGGGAGTAGAGAGGCGTTTCTGCGGCCGCAGACGTGACTCCAGAATTGTGTGTTCCCTCCGTGGTGCCAGGTTCAAGGATGTGACAGAGCAGACGCAGTGAATTCTGGGAGTGGGGGAAGTGGGTAAACAGCTCTAGGTCATGGTCCATATCAGGACCAGCACCAGAGGTAGAAAGAGGGATGAGATCCTACAGGCATAATTTCTGGAGCGAGGAAGAAAATGAAAGAGTAGGATCACAAAGGTAGTAATCTCCGGGTTACTACCAGTGCCACGTGCGAATGAGTACAAGAATCGAAGGACAGAGAGAATGAACACGTGGCTGGAGAGTTGGTGTAGGAAGGACGGCTTTAAATTCTTGAGGGATTAGGACCCCTTTTGGGGGAGATGGGACCTGTACAAACCGAACGGGTTGCAAGACAACAGTGCCGGGACTAATATCCTCGCCGGATGCTTTGCTAGTGATGTTGGGGAGAGTTTAAACTAGCTTGGCAGGCGTGTGGGAACCTGAGAACACATTTAATAGGTAAGGAAGTAAAGCAGAAATTGGATAGCAAGAATTTCGAAAGCGAATCTGTAAAACAGAGGAAACAATGGTTAGTAAGTATTAATCAAGGAGGTCTTCCTGTGCTAAATGGTATCTACTTTAATGCAAGGAGTATAGCGAGTAAGGCAGATGAGCCAAGAACACAGGTAGATACTTGGAGTATGACATTATAGCCATTACAGAGACATGGCTGAAAGAGGGGCAGGTTTGGCAGATCAATATTCCTGGTTACAGGATTTTTAGACAAGACAGAGAGGGGGTAAAAAGGGCGTCACGGTATTGATTAAAGAAACTATTACAGCGGTGAGGAGGGATATTTTAGAGAGATCAAATGAGGCCACATGGGTCGAATTTAAAAATAAAAAAGGGGCGATCACACTGCTGGCCGTGTATTATAGACCCGCAAACAGTGGGAGCGAGATCGAGGAGCAAATATGCAGGCAAATTGCTGTGAAGTCCAAAAACCATAGGGCAGTAATAGTAGGGGATTTTAACTATCCTAATATTGATTGGTACAAATATAGTGTGAAGGGTATAGAAGTTGTGGAATTTTTAAACTGCATTCAAGAGAACTTATTTAGTCAGTATGTAACAAGCCCAGCACGAGAGGGGGCGGTTTTGGATTTAGTTTTGGGGAATGAAGCTGTGCAGGTTGAAGGGGTATTAGTGGGAGAGCACTTGGGCGTCAGTGACCATAATTCAGTCAGATTCAAGTTAGTTATGGATAAAGACAAGGATCGGCCTTGAATAAAAGTCCCAAATTGGGGAAAAGCTAACTTTGCTAAGTTGAGGAGTGATTTGGCCACAGTGGAGTGGAAACTGCTACTTGTAGGTAAATCAGTGTCGGAACAGTGGGAGGCATTCAAGGAGGAGGTCTGAAAAGCTCAGGCCAAACATGTGACTTTAAAGAAAAAGGGTGGAATAACAATTAGAGAACCCGCTGGATGTCTAGGGACTTACAGAGGAGGATAAAGAAAAAAACGGGAAGCTTATGTCATGCACCAACGGCTAAATACTGTAGAATCTTTGGAGGAATATAGAAAGTTAAGAGGTAAAATTAAGAGGGATATTAGGAATGTTAAGACAGAGCATACAAAAATACTTGGTTAGTATCATTTATCTCATATTACTGAATATAACTGTATCTTACCATGCTATACAAGACAGTAACTGGATATGAACTGTAACAATAAGCATACCTTATCACCAGGGGTACATTGCAGGAGACACTCCATACCTGTCCAACTATGGTCGATAAAGGGAGCTCTCAGACAAGTGCAGCAGTGGAGAGCTGGAATTAAAGGTGCAGGTCCTGAGTGACCTTGACTTCAGCCTGTGTCTTGTGTAAGTCACTACATTAGAGTCAGAACTTAACAGTGGCGACGAGTTACAGGATCACAGAATCCACAGAATGGCTACCAACAGCTCAAATGAGAAATACAATGCTGGAGACAATTGGGATGACTTTATAGAAAGGCTCCAGCAAAGCCTTGTGACCAAAGACTGGCTGGGCGACGATAAGGCAGACAAGAGAAGAGCCCATCTCTTGACCAGCTGTGGCTCGAAAACATACGCTTTTAATTAAAGACCTGCTGACACCCGAGAAACCAACAAGCAAGTCGTTTGAGGAGTTGAGCTCACTGGTCAGAGACCACCTGAAGCAAGCGAGTAGCCTACATATGGCCAGACACAGGTTCTACAACTACAGACGCTGTGGGCCAAAACATACCCGACTTCATGACGGAACTTCTGAGGCTGGCTTGTTCATATGAGTTCCCCGATAAACTAAGGAGAGAAGTATTGAGAGACTTTTTTTATTGAAGGAATAGGCCACGCAGGCATATTCCGAAAGCTTATAGAGAATAAAAACTTGACTCTAGAGGCAGCAGCACTGGTCGCACGGACGTTCTTGGCAGGCGAAGAAGAAACGAGGCTGATCTATATTTCGGATACGACAATCAATGATGCATCGGAACAAGGGGTTCAGATTGTGAAACAAACCGCTACCCCAACACACAGACAAAGGCAGGAGAGCAGGCCTTGAACAGCAGGCAGTGGCGCCAGAAGCCATCAAAATCAAGGGCCACATGAACGGCCGATCACACCTCATCAACTCACAATGTAAGCAATCAAAAACAGATTGGGAGAAATTCAAGGGAGATCAGCCAGACGCAGCTCATCCTTCGTAAACAATGGAAACGGTCTGTGTTGGAGATGTGGGGGAAGACACTCAACCAAGGTGTGTCGATTTAAGCATGCCGTTTGCAGAAACTGCAACTACACAGGGGCATCTGGCTCGCATGTGCAGAAAAACAGCAGCTCGGCTGGTATACGAATCGGAATGGTCGGAAAGCGGACCAGAAGACGGTGGGAACAGGGCATGGGACGCCGAGGTGCAGCGGGTTAACACGATCAACGTCCACTGTTCTTACACCAAGACACCTCCAATTATGATGAGGGTAATACTCAACGGGATACCCGTCAATATGGAACTGGACAGGGGGCCAGTCAGTCCCTCATGAGCGTTCAACAATTTGAACAGCTGTGGCCGCAGAAAAGCAACAGACCAAGACTCACAATGATCGAGTCCAAACTAAGGACCTATACTTAAGAAATCGTCCCAGTCCTTGGCAGCGCCATGCTCTCAGTCATATACAAAGGGATGGTGCACCGACTTTCCTTGTGGGTTGTCCCCGGGAATCTCCCACACCTGTTGGGGAGAAGTTGGATAGCAGAACTTAATTGGAAATGGGATGATGTTCACGCCATGTCGTCAGAGGAAAGGACCTCCTGCTCAACAGTTCTAAGCCGTTTTGAACATCTCTTTCAGCCAGGTGTGGGCACCTTCAAAGGGGCTAAAGTAAGAATCGACATCATTCAGAATGCCAGACCGGTCCAACACAAGGCTGCTAGACATTGCAGCTTTAAGATTGAGAGGCTTGACAATAGGTAGGCAGGAAGGGCTGAGCTCTAGTTCACTGGGTTATATTATATAGAACATAGAGCAGAGAATCAGGCTATTCGGCCCAACCAGTGTGTGCTGGTAAGTATGCTTAGCACTAGATTAGAAAGTCAGAAACTGAATGAGGCAGAGGTGCACTGTATGACGTGCCAGACTGAGCAGGAGGTCCAGACCATAAACACTGTGCATTTACAGGGAAAAGTGGTCTTACATCGACTTACCAAGCACACCTGCCTTCGGAAACTGCGCTTCCACAAAGTGGTTATCACTGAAATATAAACATAAGAACATAAGAACATAAGATTTAGGAACAGGAGTAGGCCATCTAGCCCCTCGAGCCTGCTCCGCCATTCAACAAGTTCATGGCTGATCTGGCCGTGGACTCAGCTCCACTTACCCGCCCGCTCCCCGTAACCCTTAATTCCCTTATTTTTTAAAAATGTATCGATTTGTGATTTGAATACACTCAATGAGATAGCTCAATTGCTTCCCTGGGCAGAGATTTCCACAGATTCACAACTCTCTGGGAGAAGATATTTCCTCTCAGCTCGGTTTTAAATTGGCTCCCGCGTATTTTGAGGCTGTGCCCCCTAGTTCTAGTCTCCCCAACCACTGGAAACAATCTCTCTGCCTCTATCTTGTCTATCCCTTTCATTATTTAAAATGTTTCTCTTAGATCACCCCTCATCCTTCTGAACTCCAACGAGTAAAGACCCAGTCTGCTCAATCTATCATCATAAGGTAACCTCCTCTTCTCTGGAATCAGGCTAGTGAATCGTCACTGTAACCCCGCCAAGGCTAGAATATCCTTCCTTAAGAAAGGTGACCAAAACTGCACGCAGTACTCCAGGTGCAGTCTCACCAATACCCTGTACAGTTGGGATTGATGCACAAGGACCCTCAGGTCCCTCTGCACCGCAGCATAATGTAATTTCTCCCCATTCAAATAATATTCCCGTTTACTGTTTTTGTTCCAAGGTGGAATACCTCACATTTTCCGACATTGTATTCGATCTGCCAAACATAAGCCCATTCGCTTAACCTATCTAAATCTCTTTGCTGCCTCTCTTTGTCCGCTTTCCCACTAATCTTTGTGTCATCTGCAAATTTTGTTACACTACACTCTGTCCCATCTTCCAGATCATCTATGTATATTGTAAACAGTTTTGGTACCAGCACCGATCCCTGTGGCACAACACTAACCACCGATTTCCGGCCTGAGAAGGATCCATTTATCCCGACTCTCTGCGTTCTGTTCGGCAGTTAGTCACTTACTAGGAACACCAATGACGGCAAAGATCATGACGCATATTCGCAGGGCATATTGAATTGGAAGCATTTGCTGCGTGAAACGATGTGCCCATTTGTATTGCAGCCAATCTCCCTGAATTATACTCTCAGGCGGTACAATTCCAGCGCCTTTAAGTTATACACTGCGGGCTCTCCACGGGGACATTGATGTTGCAGCATCGCTCAAAATAGTTATTGTCAAAACTTGAACAAACAGATTACGACAGCCAATTTATGTCCCTGTTGTGATTCAAATTTGAAACTGCAAAGTCTGGACAATTCTGCTCACCTTAATTAACAAATGAACGTTTCCAGCAGTATTCTCCCAGCAATTGGGTTGTTGTATCAAAAACGATCAGGCCAAACTGGAGATCGCATATAGTTTCTGGTAATATCTTTTGCACTGCTGTGTTCATTCAGAAAGTACATTCCCAATGTTAGAGTTTCCCTCTCAGGGCTGCTCTACTGCACTCTGTGATGGGGCTGCCTTCTTTAACTGTAGCTATTCAGTAATTACATTCCCAATGTTCGAGTTTCCCTCTCAGGGCTGCTGTACTACAAAGGGGGTCGTGGCTGCACCTTTCAATGCAGGCATTCAATACATAAATTACAAATGATAGAAAGTCCTTCTCAAGGCTGTTTTCGTGCGGTCTAGGAAATGACTGATCTCTTTACCTTTGGAAATCCAGTTAAACAATTAAATTGATGATTTTCTATGATAGTTCTCAAACTAATATAGGCCCTCATATTCATTAAGCCTCTCATACCCATACAGCACCTCATACACATGCGGTGCCTTATGCTCGTAGATTACCTAAAAATAATACAGCACCACAAACTCATACAGCAAAACCAATGCAAACTAATACAGCATTTCTCATCATGCAGGCACTGAAAATAATACAGCACATCAAACTAATAGAGAACCTCAAACTAGTACATACCCACAAACCAAGAGAACCTCAAACTAACACAATCCTTTAAGATTACAAATTACCTCAAACTAAAACTAAAACTAATACAACACCTCAAACTAAAAGATAACCTCAAACTAAAAGAGAACCTCAAAGTAATACAGAACCTGAAACCATTAAAGAATATTAAGCTGAAATTTAATAAATCTCCAGATAACCTCAATATAAAATGGACACTCAAAATAATAATGAATCTGAAACTAAGACAGACCCTCAAATAAACCGAGACACTGAAACTATTAATGAAACTCACACTAATATTTAAATTCAAATTAAGAGTGAATCTGAAACTGATAAACTGAAACTAATAGGGAGCCTCAAAATAATCCACTCAAACTAATAGAGAAACTAATAGGGAGGATCAAATAAGCCAAATATTCAAGCTAAGAGAGAAAAGAAAACTAATACAGACCCTCAAACTACTACTGTCCCTGAAATTAATATACACTCTCAAACTAATACAGACCCTCAAACAAATACAGTCCGTCAAACTAATACAGCCCCTCAAGCTAATATAGTCCCTCAAACTAATACAGCCCCTCAAACAAATATAGCTCCTCAAACTAATATAACCCCTCAAACTAATACAGGCCGTCAACCTAATAGAGAACCTCAAAATCATCGTGAATCTCAAACTAATATAGACCCTCAAATTAATACATTCCCTCAAACTAATAAAGCCTCTCAAACTAATACAGCCCCACAAACTAATACAGACCCTCAAACTAATACAGCCCCTCAACCTAATACAATCCCACAAACTAATGCAATCCCTCAAACTAATACAGTCCATCAAACTAATACAGACGCTCAATCGAATCCAGTACATCAAACAAATACAGTCCCTCAAACTAATGCAGCCCCTCAAACTAATATAATCCCTCAAACTAATACAGCCCCTCAAACTTATATTGCCCCTCAAACTAATACAATCCCTCAAACTAATACAGCCCCTCAAACTTATATTGCCCCTCAAACTAATACAATCCCTCAAACTAATACAGACCGTTAAACTAATAGAGAACCTCAAACTCATCGAGAAACTCAAACTAATAAAGTCCCTCAATCTAATACAGTCCGTCAAGCTACTAGAGAACCTCAAACTCAACGTGAATCTCAAACTAATACAGACGCTCAAACTAATACAGTCCCTCAAACAAATACAGCCTCGCAAACTAATACAGCCCCACAAACTAATACAGACCCTCAACATAATACAGTCCCACAAACTAATGCAATCCCTCAAACTAATACAGTCCATCAAACGAATACAGACCCTCAATCGAATACAGTCCATCAAACAAATACAGTCCCTCAAACTAATACAGCCCCTCAAACTAATATAGCCCCTCAAACTAATACAACCACTCAAACTAATACAGACCGTTAACCTAATAGAGAACCTCAAACTCATCGAGAAACTCAAACTAATACAGTCCCTCAATCTAATACAGTCCGTCAAGCTAATAGAGAACCTCAAACTCAACGTGAATCTCAAACTAATACAGATCCTCAAACTAATACAGTCCCTCAAACAAATACAGCCTCTCAAACTAATACAGCCCCACAAACTAATACAGCCCCTCAACATAATACAGTCCCACAAACTAATGCAATCCCTCAAACTAATACAGTCCATCAAACTAATACAGACCTTCAATCGAATACAGTCCATCAAACTAATACAGTCCCTCAAAATAATACAGCCCTCAATATAATACAGTTCATCAATCTAATAGAGTCCCTCAAACTCATACAGCCCCTCAATCTTATACAGTCCATCAAACTAATACAGTCCCTCAAACTAATACAGCCCCTCAATCTAATAGAGTCCCTCAAACTAATAGAGTCCCTCAAACTAATACAGACCCTCAAACTAATACAGCTGCTAAAACTAATCATGAACCTCAAATAAATAGCTGTACTACTTACTGTAGTGGACCTAGGAAAAATACAGCCGCTTAAAATAATGCAAGAATATAAACTTTTCCAGAAGCTCAAATTAATATATTTCCTCAAAATAATAGAGAAGCTCAAACTAATGCAACCGCTGAAGCTATTGGAGAAATCAACATAATAGAAAACCTCAAACTAATAGAGAACATCTAATTAATGCAGACCATTAAACTAATAGAAAACGTCAAAATAATACAATAAATAGAGAACGTCAAACTAACAGAGAACCTCAAGCTAATAGAAGACCTAAACCTAATACTGCAACTCTACCACACACAGAAAGTTATATTCATACAGCCATTGAAACTCACACAGCATTTCCGATAAAACTGTCTATCAAACTAATACAGCCCTTGGAACGAATAGAGAACGTGAAACAAATACAGCCGCTAAAAAAATAAAGATCCTCAAACTAATAAATAACCGCAAACTACTAGAGAACCTCAAAATACTACAGGCCATGAAACTGATACCCTCAAATTAATACAGAATCTCAAATAAATACAGCAGCGTAAAATAATATAAAACTTCCACCATTTATAGAAACTCAAGCTAATATACAACCTCAAATTATGAAAGAAACTCAACCAATATGAGAACCTCAAACAAATACAGCCACCTAAAATAATACACCTCAAACTATGAGAGAAACTGAATCTAATACAGCCCTTCAAATTAATACAGCCCCTCAAACTATTATAGACCCTCATACTAATAGAGAACGTGAATGTAATAAAGAAACTACAACTAATAGATAATTAATAGCGCAGGAGATTTAGCATCTAGCCGACAATCACCAAGTGTGTGGATTTTTCAGTGGAGTAGAACAGGTGGCCCAAGGTCTTATTCCACGGAAAGCCAAGAACAGAGAACTGCTCATCAAGGACAGTGAGGCTGCCGGTGCTGGCTGGAAAGAACACTTCGAGGATCTTCGCAACAAAGAATCCGACTTCGACGTGAGTGTCCTTGACTTCATTCCACAGCATGCTACCCATCACGTCCTATGCACAATAACAGCTCGGCACGAGTTTGCAAAGGCCTTCCGACAACTAAAAACAACAAGGCCTATGGAGCAGAATGAATCCCGTTGGAAGTACAGAAGCTTGGCGGCGAAGCACTAATGGCACGTATTCATGACGTTATCTGGAAGGAGGAGATCATGCCAGGAGATCTCGGAGTACATTTAATTGCGATGATCTTGAAGAAAGGTGACGAGTCTGACTGCGGTAAGGATTGAGGAATCTCGCTGCTCTCAACCAAAGGCAAAGTCATCGCAAGAATTCAGCTCAACCACCTTCTCCCTGTAGCTGAAGAACTCCTCCTAGTTTCGCAATGTGGATTCCGCCCACTAATTGGCATAATGGATATCATCTTCACCACGCGGCAGATACTAGAGAAATGCAGCAAATAGCACCAATACTTGAACATGGCATATTTTTAACTCACGAAAGCCTCCAACGCTGTCAACCATGAGGGTTTATGGAGCGTCCTCCTCAGATTCGGCTGCACTTCACGGTTTGTCATCATGCTCCACCTTCTGCAGGATGAAATGTCAGCACTGCTCCCGATCAAGGCATCCACCACAGAACCATTCCACATATGGACGAGGGACAAGCAAGGGTGTGTCATCGCACCACGAGGGGAAGGAAGCAACAGCCAAGTTCATGGCACCGTGGCGGGGCTCTGCTGCACAGGAGGGCAGGAAAAAGAGTGGCAGAGCGATAGTGATAGGGGATTTGATTGTAAGGTGCATAGATATTCGTTTCTGCAGTCGCAACCGAGACTCCAGAATGGTATGTTGCCTTCCTGGTGCAAGGGTCAAGGATCTCTCGGAGCGGATGCAGGGCATTCTGAAGAGGGAGGGTGAAACGCTAGTTGTCGTGGTGCATATAGGTACCAATGATACAGGTAAAAAACGGGATGAGGTCCTACGAAACGAATTTAGGGAGCTCGGAGCAAATTAAAAAGTAGGACACAAAGGTAATAATCTCAGGATTGCTACCAGTGCCACGTGGTAGTCAGTGTTGGAATCGCAGGATAGTTTAGATGAATCCGTGGTTTGAGGAGTGGTGCAAGAGGGAGCGATTCAAAACCCTGGACTATTGGAACCGGTTCTGGGGGAGGTGGGACATGTACAAACCGGATGGTCTGCACCTGGGCAGGACCGGAACCAATGTCATGGGGGGAGTGTTTGCTCGTGCTGTTGAGGAGGGGTTAAACTAATATGGCGGGGGAATGGGGACACAAGCAGGAATTCAGAGGGAAGTAAAATGGGGTGCTGAAGCAAAAGATAGAAAGGAGAAGAGCAAAAGTGGAGGGCAGAGAAACCCAAGGCAAAAATAAAAAGAAACACATTACAGGACAATTCTAATTGGAAAAGGAGGGATAAAAAGAAAAGTCTGAAGGCTCAGTGCCTCAATGCGAGGAGTATTCAGAATAAGGTGGATGAATTAACTGCACAGGGAGCTCTTTATGTTTATAACAGCATTGGGATCACGGAGACATGGCTCCAGGGTGACCAAGGCTGGGAACTCAACATCCAGGGGTATTCAACATTCAGGAAGCACAGACAGAAAGGAAAGGGAGGTGGAATGACGTTGCTTGTTAAAGAGAAAATAAGCGGAATATTAAGAAAGGACATGAACTTGAATGATGTGGAATCTGTATAGTTACAGCTACGGAATACCAAAGGACAGAAAACGCGAGTGAGAGTTGTGTCCAGACAACCAAACAGTAGTAACGAGGTTGGAGATGGCATCAAACAAGAAATTAGAGATGTTTGCAATAAAGGTACGGCAGTTATCATGGGCGGCTTTAATCTACAGATAGATTGGGCTAACCAAACTGGTAGCAATGCGGTGGAGGAGGAATTCCTGGAGTGTATTAGTGATGGCCTTAGAGACCAATATGTCGATCAATCAACTGGACAGCTGGCCAACCTAGGCTGGGTGTTGTGTAATGAGAGAGGGCTAATCAGTAATCTTGTTGTGCGAGGCCCCCTGGAAGGGTGACAACAATATGGTAGAATTATTTTTAAGATGGAGAGTGAAATGTTAATTCATAGACGAGAGTCCTGAATTTAAGGAAAGGTTACTTCGATGGTATGAGACGTGGATTGGCTAGTATAGACTGGCAAATGGTACTTAAAGTGTTGAAATTGTATACGCAATGGCAGACATTTATATATTAAATGGAAGAACTTCAACAATTGTACATCCCTGTCTGGAGTAAAAATATAGGGGAAGGTAGAAAACCGTGGCTAACAAGGGAAATTAGAGATACTGTTAAATCCAAGGAAGAGGCATATTAATTGGCGAGAATAACCATTAATCCTGAGGACTGGGTGAAATTTAGAATTCATCAGAGGACAAAGGGTTTAATTAGGGGCATTACAATAGTGTATGAGAGGAAGCTTGCTGGGAATATAAAAACTGACTGCAAAAGCTTCTATAGATGCGTGGAGAGAAAAAGGATTAGTGGCGACCAACGTAGGTCTTTTGCAGACAGAATCAAATGAAGTTATAATGGGGAACAAAGAAATGACAGAGCAATTGAACAAAAACTTTCGATCTGTCTCCACCAACGAAGACGCAAATAACCTTCCAGAAATACTAGTGCTTCGAGGGTCTAGTGAAAAGGAGGAAGGGAAGGAAATCCTTATTAGTCAGGAAATTGTGTTAGGGAATTTGATTGGATTGAAGGCCGATAAATCACCAGGGCCAGATAGGCTGCATCCCAGAGTAATAAAGGAAGTGGCACTCGAAATAGTGGATACATTGGTGATCATTTTTCAATATTCCATTGACTCTGGATCAGTTCCTATGAATTGGAGGGTAGCTAATGCAACACCATCTTTAAACTAGGAGGGAGAGAGAAAACGTGAAATTATAGATCGGTTTGGCAAACATCGGTGGTGGGGAAAATGTTGGAATCAATTATTAATGATGAAATAGCAGCCGTTTTGGAAACAGTGGCTGGAACGGTCCTAGTCAGCATGGAATTATGAAAGGGAAATCATGCTTGACAAATCTTCTAGAATGTTTTAGGATGTAACTAGTTGAGTGGAAAAGGGAGAACCAGTGGATGTGGTGCATTTGGACTTTCAAAAGGCTTTTGACAAGGTCCCACACAAGAAACTAGCGTCTAAAATTAAATCACATTGTATTGGGGGTAATGTATTGGCGTGGATAGACAACAAGTTGGCAGAAAGGAAGGAGCGAGTCAGAATAAACGGATCCTTTTCAGAAATGCAGGCAGTGCCCAGTGGGGTGCCGGAGGGTTCAGTGCTGGGAACCAGCCTTTTACAATGTAAATCAATGATTGAGATGAAGGAATTGAATGTAATATCTCTAAGTTTTCAGATGACACTAAGCTGGGTGGCGGTGTGAGATGTCAGGATGATGCGAAGAGACTGCAGGGAGACTTGGACAGGTTAATTTAGTGGGCAAATGCATGGCAGATACAGTATAAGGTGGATAAATGTGAGGTTATCCAATTCGGTGGCAAAAACAGGAAGACGGAATAGTATCTGAATGGTGACAGATTAGGAAAAGGGGAGGTCGAACGAGACCTGGGTATCATGGCACATCAGTCATTGAAGTTTGGCATGCAGGTACAGCAGGCAGTGAAGAGGCAAATGGCATGTTGGCCTTCAAAGCGAGGGGATTTGAGTAGAGGAGCAGGAAGGTCTTACTGCAGTTGTACAGGACCTTGTTGAGGACACAACTGGAATAATCTGTTAAGTTTTGAGGGAGTGCAGCGAAATTTCACCAGATTGATTCCTGCGATTGCAGGACTGACATATGAGGATCAACTGGGCTTGTATCCACTGGAGTTTTGAAAAATAGGAACATAGAAACACAAAAAACTTAGAAAATAGGTGCAGGTTAGGCTATTCGGCCCTTCTAGCCTGCACCGCCATTCAATAAGTTCATGGCTGAACATGCAACTTCAGTACCCCATTCCTGCTTACTCATCATACCACTTGATCCCTCGAGTAGTAAGGACTTCATCTAACTCCTTTTTGAATATATTTAGTGAATTGGCCTCAACAACTTTCTGTGGTAGAGAATTCCACAGGTTCACCTCTCTCTGGGTGAAGAAGTTTCTCCTCATCTCGGTCTTAAATGGCATACCCTTTATCCTTAGATTGTGACCTCTGGTTCTGGACTTCCCCAACATTGGGAACGTTCTTCCTGCATCTAACCTGTCTAAACCCGTCAGAATTTTAAACGTTTCTATGAGGTCCCCTCTCATTCTTCTGAACTCCATTGAAAATAAGCCCAGTTGATCCAGTCTTTCTTGATCGGTCAGTCCCGCCATCCCGGGAATCAGTCTGATGAACCTTCGCTGCACTCCCTCAATAGCAAGAATGTCCTTCCTCAAGTTAGGAGAATGGAACTGTGCATAATACTCCAGGTGTGGCATCACCAAGGCCCTGTACAACTGTAGCAACACCTCCCTGCGCCTGTACTCATATCCCCTCGCTATGAAGGCCAACATGCCATTTTCTTTCTTAACCGCCTACTGTACCTGCATGCCAACCTTCAATTACTGATGTACCATGACACCCAGGTTTCGTTGCACCTCCCCTTTTCCTAATCTGCCCCCATTCAGATAATAGTCCAACTCTCTGTTTTGTACCAACAAAGTGGATAACCTCACATTTATCCACATTATAATTCATCTGCCATGCATTTTCCCGCTCGCCTAACCTATTCAAGTCACTCTGCAGCCTCATAGCATCCTCCTCGCAGCTCACACTGCCACCCAACTTAGTGTCATCCACAAATTTGGAGATACTACATTTAATCCCCTCGTCTAAATCATTAATGTACAATGAAACAGCTGGGGCCCCAGCACTGATCCCTGCGGTACCCCACTAGTCACAGCCTGCCATTCTGAAAAGTAACCATTTACTCCTACTCTTTGCTTCCCGTCTGACAACCAGTTCTCAATCCACGTCAGCACACGACCCCCAATCCCATGTGCTTTTACTTTGCACATTAATCTCTTGTATTGTTAATAGCTGGGGCCCCAGCAGAGAACCGTGCGGTACCCCACTAGTCACTGCCTGCCATTCTGAAAAGTACCCATTTACTCCTACTCTTTGCTTCCTGTCTGACAACCAGTTCTCAATCCCCTTCAGCACGATACCCCCAATCCCATGTGCTTTAACTTTGCATATTAATCTCTTGTATTGTTAATAGCTGGGGCCCCAGCAGAGAACCTTGCGGTACCCCACTAGTCGCTTCCTGCCATTCTGAAAAGTACCCATTTACTCCTACTCTTTGCTTCCTGTCTGACAACTAGTTCTCAATCCCCGTCAGCACACTACCCCCAATCCCATGTGCTTTAACTTTGCACATTAATTATGATTTCAGACCCATGTTGTTACAAAACGTATTTTCTTGCAGTTAACCTTGAAGTGCATTGCCGCAGATAGCTTCACCATTAAACACTGCAGAGTAAACGTAAACCCCAACATTCCAGAGACTGAAAATATGTCTGTTGCGATGTCCACGTCAACTGAGTTGAACTCCGGAGTCAAAGGAAACTCTGCTCAATTTCAGGCAGATACTCCGCTCAAGTTCAGGCAGCCCTTTGAATGAGAGAGCTGTGATTGAAAAACGCCAGCCACACTGCTGGCGTTGGTTCAGAAATGTAACACCCATTGTGGGCGTTTTTTTCTGCAAGAGATATTGCGGGTGGGATGTGTGCGAGGTGCGGGGAAACTGAGAGCCGGCGATCTCCCGGGCGTTACTTCCCCCAAAACGTGCTCTTTACAGAACTGATCCAGAGTGTATGGAATGTGGGAAAATGACTGTCAATGCATCCGCTATTTCCAAGGCCACCTCCTTAAGTACTCTGAGATGCAGTCCATCAGGCCCTGGGGATTTATCGGCCTTCAATCCCATCAATTTCCCCAACACAATTTCCCGACTAATAAGGATTTGCCTCAGTTCCGCCTTCTTACTCGACCCTCTGACCCCTTTTATATCCGGAAGGTTGTTTGTATCCTCCTGAGTGAATACCGAACCAAAGTACTTATTCAATTGATCTGCCCGCACTCCCTCACTCCCTCCCTGTCCTGGGGATTCTGATGCCCAAACTCCCTCGCTCCCAGCCCTGGAGGTACAGAGACCTGCACTCCCTAAATCCCTCCCTGTCCTGGGGTACTGAGGCCCACACTCCCTCCTTGCCTGCCCTGGAGGTATTGAGGCCCGCACTCCCTCACACTCTCGCCTCAGGGTACTGAGGCCCACACTCACTCCCTCACTCCCTGCCCTGGGGGTACTGAGGCCCACACTCCCTCGCTCCCTCCCTCCCTGCCCTGGGGGTCCAGAGGCCCACACTCCCTCCCTCTCTGCCCTGGGGGTAATGAGGCCCACACTGACTCCCTCCCTTCCCTGGGGGTACTGAGGCCCACACTCACTCCCTCACTGCCGTGGGGGTACTGAAGTCCACACTCCTTCCCTATCTGGAGGTGCTGAGGCCCAAACTCCGTCCCTCACTCCTTGCCCTGGGAGTACTGAGGCCCTCACTCCCACCATCCCTGCCCTGGGGGTACTGAGGCCCGCACACCCTCCCTACATACACTGGAGGTACTGAGGCCCAAACTCCTTTACTGCTCTGGGGTCCTGAGGCGCACACTCCCTCCATCACTGCCTTGGGGATACTGAGGCCCACACTCTATCCAATTCTGCCCTGGGGGTACTGAGGCCCACACTCCCTCCCTGCCCTGGGGGTACTAAGCCCCACACTCACCCTCTCCCTCTCTGTCCTCGGGGTAGTGATGTCCACACACCCTCCTCACTGCTCCGGGGGTACTGAGGCCCACACTCCCTCTCTCCCTACCCTGGAGGTACTGAGGCCCACACGCCCTCACACTCTGACCTGTGGGTACTGATGCCCATACTGCCTGCCTCCCTGCCCAGGCACACCCTCCCTCCATGCCCTGGAGGTATTGAGGCCCACACTCCCTCCCTCGCTGCCCTGGGAGTACTGAGGCCCACACTCACACCCTCCCTGCTCTGGAGGTACTGAGCCCTAAACTCCTTCCCTACCTGTCCAGGTGTACTGAGGCCCAATCTCTCTCCCTGCGCTGGGGGACCTGAGGCTCACACGCTCTCCCTCCCTCCCTGGCCTGGGGGTACGGAGGCCCACACTCCATCCTTATCTGGCGGTACTGAGGCCCACACTCACTCCCTCCCTGCCCTGGGGGTACGGAAGAGCACACTCGCACCCTCCCTGCTCCATAGGTAATGAGGCCCACACTCCCTCCCTCCCTGCCCTGGAGGTACTGAGGCTCACACTCTCTCCCTCTGGGTACTGAGGCCTATACTCCTTGCCACGCTGCCCTGGTGGTACTGAGGCCCACATTCTCTCCCTCCCTTCCCTGGGGGTACTGAGGCCCACACTCCCTGTGTCCCTGTCCTGGAGGTCCTGATGCCCAAATTCTCTCCCTTCCTGCCCTGTCCTGGAGGTACTGAGGACCACACTCACTCCCTCCCTGTCCTGGGGGTCCTGAGGCCCAAACTCGCTCCCTCCCTGCCCTGTCCTGGGGGTACTGAGGCACACACGTCCTCCCTCCCTGCCCTGGGTGTACTGAGGGCCACGCTGCCTCCCTCCCTGTCCTGGGGGTACTGAGGCTTACATCCCTCCCTACCTGCCCTGGGGGTACAGAGGGTCACACTGCCTCCCTCCCTCCCCTGTTATGGGGGTTCTGAGTACCACACTCCCACCCTCACGGCCTTGGCGGTACTAAGGCCCACACTCTCTCCCTATCTGGGGGTCCTGAGGCCCACACTCACTACCTCCCTACCTGCCCTAGGGGAACTGTGACTCCAACACCATCCCTCCCTGCTCTGGGAGTATGGAAGCTCCACTCCCTCCCTCCCTGCCCTGGAGATACTGAGTCCCACGCTACCTCCCTCTCTGACCTTGAGGTACTGAAGCCCACAATCGCTCACTCCGACATTCTGGGTCCTGAGGCGCAATCTAACTTCCCTCCCTCCCTGTCCTGGGGGTACTGAGGCCCACACTCCCTCACTCACTGCGCTGGGGGTAATGAGGCTCACACTTCCTTGCTCCCTGGCCTTTTGGTTCTGAGGCCCGCACTCCCTCCCTTCCTTCCTGCACTGGAGGTACTGAGGCCTACGCTACCTCCCTCTCTGCCCTTGAGGTACTGAAGCCCACATTCGCTCACTCCGACATTCTGGGTCTTGACGCCCAATCTAACTCCCCTCCTTCCCTGCCCTGAGTGTATTGAGGCCCACACTCCCTTCCTGCCCTGGGGGTACTGAGACCCACACTCGCTCCTTCCCTACTTTGGGGGTACTGAGGCCCACACTCCCTCCCTCCCTGCCCTGGGAGCCCTGAGGCCTATACTCACTCCCTCCCTAACTGCCTGCCCTGGGGCACTGAGGCCCACACTCCTTCAGTCCCAGTCCTCGGAGTACTGAGGCCCACACTCCCTCCCTCCCTGCCCTGGTAGTACTGACGCACACACTCACTACCTCCCTGCCTGCCTTAGTGTTTACTGAGGTCCACACTCTCTCCGTCCCTGCCCAGGGGGTGCTGATGCCCACACACCCTTCTGCCTTTCCAGGGGGTACTGAGGAACACACTCCCTCCCTCCCTCCCTGCCGTTGGAAGACTGAGGCCCAATATCCCTCCCGATCTGGGGGTACTGAGGACCACACTCCGTCCCTCTCTGCCCTGGGTGTACTGAGGCCCACATTCCCTCCCTTCCTCCCTGGTGCTACTGAGGCCCACACTCCCTGTGTCCCTGTCCTGGGAGTCCTGAGGCACAAACTCCCTCCCTCCCTGCCCTGTCCTGGAGGTACTGAGGCCCACGCTCCCTCCCTCCCTGGTCTTGTGGTACTGAGGCTCGCACTCCCTCTGTCCCCCCGTGCCCTGGGGGCATTGAGGCCCACACGCCCTCCCTCCCTCCCTGCCCTCGGATACTGAGGCCCACATTCCCTCCCTCCCAGCCCTAGTGGTACTGCGGCCCACACGCCCTCCCTCCCTGTCCTGGGGGTCCTGAGGCCCAAACACCCTCCTTCCCTGTCCTGGGGGTACTGAGGCCCTCACACCCTCCCTCCCTGTCCTGGGAGACCTGAGGCCCAAACTCGCTCCCTCCCTGCACTGTCCTGGGGGTACTGCTGCACACACTCCCTCCCTCCCTGCCCTGGGTGTACTGAGGCCCACACACCCTCCCTCTCTCCGGGTACTGAGGCCCAAACACCCTCATTCCCTGCCCTCGTGGTACTGAGGGCCACAATCCCTCCCATCCTGCCCTCATGGTACTGAGGGCCACGCGCCCTCCCTCCCTGCCCTGAGGGTACTGATGCCCTCACTCCTTCCCTACCTGCCCTGGGGGTACTGAGGCCCAAACCCCCTCCTTCGCTGCCCTGGGATTGCTGAGGCCCACTCTCCCTCCCTCCCTGCCCTGGGGTTACTGAGGCTAAAACTGCCTCCCTCCCTCCTTGTTATGAGGGTTCTGAGTACCACACTCCCACCCTCATGGCCTTGGCGTTACTGAGGCCCACACTCTCACCCGATCTGGGGGTCTTGAGGCCCACACTCACTTCCTCCCTACCTGCCCTAGGGGAATTGTGACTCCAACACCGTCCCTCTCTCCCTGTCCTTTGGGGTCCAGAGCCCCACACTCACGCCTTCACTGCCATGGGGTTACTGAGGCATTCAATCCTTCCTTATCTGTGGTTGCTGAGGCCCACACTCCCTCCCTGCCCTGCGTGTATTGATGCCCACACTCCCTCCCTACATGCCCTGGAGGTACTGAGGCACACACTCCATCCCTCTCTGCGCTTGGGGTACTGAGGCCCACATTCCCACCCTCCCTACCCTGGAGGTACTGAGGCCCGCACACCCTCTCTCTCTCCCTGGGGAACTGAGGCCCACACTCCCTCCCTGCCCTGGGTATACTGAGGCCCATTCTCCTTCCCTATTCTGGACGTACTGAGGCCAAGACAACCTCCCTCCCTCCCTCGGGGAACGGTGGCCACACGCCATCCTGCCATGGAGGAACTGAGGCCCACACTCCGTCCTTACGTGACCAGGGGGTACTGAGGCCTACACTCTCTTCCTGCCCTGGGGAAACTGAGGCCCAGACTCCCTCTCCCCCTCCCTGCCCTCGGGGTACTGAGGCCCACACTCTCTCTCTCGCTGCATGGAAGTACTGTGGCCCTCACTCACTCCTTTCCATGAAGGTCCCGAGGCCCTCCCTTACTCCCTCCCTCCCAGCCCTGGGGTTACAGAGGTTCACACTGCCTCCCACCTTGCCCGAGGGATACTGAGGCCCACACTCCCTCCCTCCCTGCACTGAGTGTACTGATGTCCGCACTCCCTCCCTCCCTCCGTGGCCTTGGGTTACGGAGGCCAACACCCCCTCCCTGCCTACTTGCCCTGCTGGTACTGAGTCCCAAACTCCCTCCCTCTCTTCCTGCCAGGGTAGTACTGAGGCCCAAACTTCCTCCATCCCTATCCTGGCGGTAATGAGGCCCACACTCCCTCCCTCCCTGTCCTCGGGTACTGAGGCCGACACTCTCCCCCTCGCTGCCCTGAGGGTTCTGAGGCCCACACTCCCTCCTTACCCTGGGGATACTGTGGCCCACACTTCCTCCCTCCCTGTCCTGGCGGTAATGAGGCCCACACTCCCTCCTACCCTGCCCTGGGTGTACTGAGCCCCACACACCATCCCTCCCTGCCCTGGGGATGCTGATGCCCACACTCTCTCCCTGCCCTGATGTTACTGAGGCCCACACTCACTCCCTCACTGCCCGAGGGTTATTCCGGCCCACTCTCCCTGCCCTGTGGGAACTGAGGACCACACTCCCTCCCTCCCTCCATGCCCTGCATATACTGAGGCCCATAATCGCTCCCTCCCTGACCTGGGGGCACTGAGGCCCACTCTTCCTTCCTCCCTGCCCTGTGGTTTCTGAGGCCCACACTCCCTCTCTGACCTGAGCGAACAGAGGCCCACACTCCCTCCCTCCCTGCCCAGGGGTACTGATGCCCACACACTCTCCTTAATGCCCTGGGGGTACGGAAGCTCCACTCCCTACTTCCCTGCCCTGGAGATACTGAGTCCCACGCTACCTCCCTCTCTGCCCTTGAGGTACTGAAGCCCACAATCGCTCAGTCCGATGCTCTGGGTCCTGATGGCCATTCTAACTCCCCTCCCTCCCTGTCCTGGGGAACTGAGGCCCACGCTCCCTCACTCACTGCCTTGGGGGTAATGAGGCTCACACTCCCACCCTCCCTGGCTTTTTGGTTCTGAGGACCGCACTCCCTCCCTTCCTCCCTGCACTGGAGGTACTGAGGCCCAATCAACCTCACTTCCCGCCCTGGGGGTACTGAGGCCAACATTCCCTCACTCACTGCCTTGGAGGTATTGAGGCCCACACTCCCTTCCTGCCCTGGGGGTACTGAGACCCACACTCACTCCTTCCCTGCTTTGGGGGTACTGAGGCCCACACACCCCCCTCCCTGCCCTGGGAGCCCTGAGGCCTATACTCACTCCCTCCCTCCCTGACTGCACTGGGGCACTGAGGCCCACACTCCTTCAGTCCCAGTGCTCGGGGTGCTGAGGCCCACATTCACTCCCTCCCTGCCCTGGGGGTGCTGACGCTGACATTCACTACCTCTCTGCCTGCCTTAGAGGTACTGAGGTCCACACTCCCTCCCTCCCTGCCCAGCGGGTGCTGATGCCCACACACCATCCCTCCATTTCCAGGGGATACTGAGGCACACACACCCTCCCTCCCTCCCTGCTGTTGGGATACTGAGGCACACTATCCCTCCCGATCTGGGGGTACTGAGGACCAAACTCCGTCCCTCTCTGCCCTGGGGGTACCTGAGGCCCACACTCCCAACATTTCTACCTGCCTGAGGGGCACTGAGGCCCACACTCCCTCCCTCACTGCCCTGCATGTACTGAGGCCCACACAACCTATCTCCCTTCCTGCCCTGCTATTTCTGAGGCTCACACACCCTCCCTCCCTGCCCTGCATGTACTGAGGCCCACACTCCCTCCCACCATGCCCTGCGTGTACTGAGGCCCTCATTCCCTCCCTCCCTTCCATGGGTGTACTCAGGCCTACACTACCTACCTCCCTCGCTGTCCTGGGGTCCTGAGGCCCAAACTCCATCCCTCCATCCCTGTCCTGTGGGTACTGAGGCGCACACTACCTCCCTCCCTGTCCTGGGGGTACTGAGTCCCAAATTCCTCCCTCCCTGCCTTGTCCTGCGGATACTGAGGCCCACACTCCCTCCCACACTGCCCTGGGGGTACTGAGGCCCACACTCCCACCATCCCTCCCTGTCCTGTGGGTACTGAGGCCAACACTCCCTCCCTCCTTGCCCTGGGGGTACTGAAGCCCACACTCCCTCCCGCTCTCCGGGTACTGAGGCCCACACTCCCTCCCTCTCTCCGGGTACTGAGGCCCACACTCCCTCCCTCCCTCCCTGCCATGGGGGTACTGAGGCCCACACTCCCTCCCTACCTGCCCTGGGGGTACTGAGGCCCACACTTCCTCCTTACCTGCCCTGGGATTACTGACGCCCAAACTCCCTCCTTTGCTGCCCTGGGGGTACTGAGGCCCACACTCCCTCCCTCCCTGCCCTGGGGGTACTGAGGCCCACACTCCCTCCCTGCCCTGGGGGTACTGAGGTTCACACTGCCTCCTTCATTCCATGTTAAGGGGTTTCTGTTGACCACACTCCCTCCCTCACGGCCTTGGCGGTACTGAGGCAAACACTCCCTCCCTATCTGGGGATAGTGAGGCCAACACTCCTTCCCTGACCTGGGGGTAATGTATCGCCCACTCCCTCCCTCCCTGCACTGGGGATCCTGAGGCCCACACTCACGACCTCCCTACCTGCCCTAGGGGAACAGAGATTCACCTCACAATGGGCCTGCTCAGGGGTCAGAGAGAATGATCAGTGACCTCACAATGGATCTGCTCAGGGGTCAGAGAGACTGATCGGTGACCTCACAATGGATCTGCTCAGGGGTCAGAGGGACAGATCAGTTACCTCACAAAGGGCCTGCTCGGGTCAGAGAGACCGATCAGTGACCTCACAATGGGCCTGCTCAGGGGTCAGAGAGACTGATCAGTGACCTCACAATGGGCCTGCTCAGTGGTCAGAGAGACTGATCAGTGACCTCACAATGGATCTGCTCAGGGGTCAGAGGGACAGATCAGTGACCTCACAATGGGCCTGCTCGTGTCAGAGAGACCGATCAGTGAACTCACAATGGGCCTGCTCAGGGGTCAGAGAGACTGATCAGTGACCTCACAATGGGCCTGCTCAGGGGTCAGAGGAACAGCTCAGTGACCTCATAATGGGCCTGCTCAGGGGTCAGAGAGAACGATCAGTGACCTCACAATGGGCCTGCTCAGGGGTCAGAGGGACAGCTCAGTGACCTCACAATGGGCTTGCTCAGGGGTCAGAGGGACAGATCAGTGACCTCACAATGGATCTGCTCAGGGGTCAGAGAGACTGATCAGTGACCTCACAATGGGCCTGCTCAGGGGTCAGAGGGACATTTCAGTGACCTTACAATGGGCCTGCTCAGGGGTCAGAGGGACAGATCAGTGACCTCACAATGGATCTGCTCAGGGGTCAGAGAGACTGATCAGTGACCTCACACTGGGCCTGCTCAGGGGTCAGAGAGACTGATCAGTGACCTCACAATGGATCTGCTCAGGGGTCAGAGGGACAGATCAGTGACCTCAAAATGGGCCTGCTCAGGGGTCAGAGGGACAGATCAGTGACCTCACAATGGATCTGCTCAGGGGTCAGATGGACAGATCAGTGACCTCACAATGGGCCTGCTCAGCGGTCAGAGAGACCGATCAGTGACCTCACAATGGGTCTGCTCAGGGATGAGAGATACTGATCATTGACCTCACTATGGGCCTACTCAGGGCTCAGAGAGACAGATCAGTGGCCTCACAATGGGCCTGCTCAGGGGTCAGAGGAAAAGATCAGTGACCTCACAATGGGCCTGCTCAGGGGTCAGAGAGACCGTTCAGTGACCTCACAATGGGTATGCTCAGGGGTCAGAGAGACTGATCAGTGACCTCACTATGGGCCTGCTCAGGGGTCAGAGAGACAGATCAGTGCCCTCACAATGGGCCTGCTCAAGGGTCAGAGGTACAGATCAGTGACCTCACAATGTGCCTGCTCAGGGGTCAGAGGGACAGATCAGTATCCTCACAATGGACCTGCTCAGGGGTCAGTGGGATAGATCAGTGACCTCACAATGGGCCTGCTCAGGGGTCAGAGAGACCGAGCAGTGACCTCACAATGGATATGCTCAGGGGTCAGAGAGACAGATCAGTGACCTCACAATGGGCCTGCTCAGGGTTCAGAGGGACAGATCAATGACCTCACAATGGGCCTGCTCAGGGGTCAGAGGGACAGATCAGTGACCTCACAATGGATCTGCTCAGGGGTCAGAGAGACATATCAGTGACCTCACAATGGGCCTGCTCAGGGGTCAGAGGGATAGATCAGTGACCTCACAATGGGCCTGCTCAGGGGTCAGAGGGACAGATCAGTGACCTCACAATGGGCCTGCTCAGGGGTCAGAGGGACAGATCAGTGACCTCACAATGGATCTGCTCAGCGGTCAGTGAGACTGATCAGTGACCTCACTATGGGCCTGCTCAGGGGTCAGAGAGACAGATCAGTGACCTCACAATGGGCCTGCTCAGGGGTCAGAGGGACAGATCAGTGACCTCACAATGGGCCTGCTCAGGGGTCAGAGGGACAGATCAGTGACCTCACAATGTGCCTGCTCAGGGGTCAGAGGGATAGATCAGTGACCTCACAATGGGCCTGCTCAGGGGTCAGAGAGACCGATCAGTGACCTCACAATGGATCTGCTCAGGGGTCAGAGAGACAGATCAGTGACCTCACAATGGGCCAGCTCAGGGATCAGAGGGACAGATCAGTGACCTCACAATGGATCTGCTCAGGGGTCAGAGGGACAGATCAGTGACCTCACAATGGGCCTGCTCAGGGGTCAGAGGATCAGATCAGTGACCTCACAATGGATCTGCTCAGGGGTCAGAGGGACCGATCAGTGACCTCACAATGGGCCTGCTCAGGGGTCAGAGGGACAGTTCAGTGACCTCACAATGGGCCTGCTCAGGGGTCAGAGGGACAGATCAGTGACACTAAAATTAACCTCCTCTGGACGATGTGGATGACAAGCAGCAGAATAATAAACCACCATAATCTGTGATCTCAGAGCCTGACACAATCCTTACACATTATCACCAGCATGCTAGGAATTCAAAATTAAGATCAGACAATTCTTGAACCATTCCGCTGGTGTGGCATCATCTGGGTAGAGATTGAGAAAAAGTTAAAGTTTCAGGTCAATGATCTTCCATCAGACCTGAGCCATGAGACCAACCGTAGATCGGTGTGGAGTGTAAAGGCATGTGCCGGGAGCAGAACCAGGCCCACCTTGGACTGAAATACAAACACAACGAAGGTATCACACTCGGCTCTCCGCAGGCAAACCACGAAAAGCAGCAACTATCCACAGAGCTGTGTGGTCCCACAAGGGGATGAGAGCAATATTCCGCAGCTCAGTCATTCCCAGCCGAGTATGGTGATGGACCATTAGGTAACTAACAGGAGGAGGCTGCATAAACATCTCCATCCTCAACATTAGGGTAGACCTGAACTGGATAGTAGGAATGTTGTTCGATATGATTTCCAGTAATTTCAGTCAAAGATGCTCAATGAATGGACTCCTGAGATCACAGCCATCACAGAGAACAGCATCCAGCTGATCCATGTCACTCCATATGAGGGTCAGAAGCATCGGAATGAACTGGACACAGCGATGGGTGTTGATCCTGACAATACCCCAGGAGCAGTGCCGAAGGCCGGCGCACCACAGCTCGCTGCTCCTTTGCCGAGCTGTTGGAGTTATGACACTGACATCTATCAGACAAGGTGAACACTAGGCGAGGAATATCCAATCCACGACAATGTGATGGATCTAACTTGCCCAATTACCGCCCTGTCAGTTTTTTAATGATCATCAGTGAAGTGTTTGATGAGTTATAAGTTGTGCTATGTAGTCGCAACACTCACCGATATCCTGCTCCTCGTTACTCAGTTTGGGTTCTGCCAGAAATGACCGGATGCAAACCTCATCACAGCCTTAACACAGGCATGGTCTCAATGGGGATCGAAGGGAACATTCCCCAATGGCTGAGGTTACACCTACCACAAGGAAAGTGGCCGCTGTTGTCGTACCTCAGGAAAGTGTCCTCAGAGCAACCACCTCCATCAATGACCTTCCGCCGTCATAAGGTCAGCAGTGGGTGCACTCACTGATGTATTTCAGCGCCATTTACAACTCCTCCGAAAGCGGGATCTGCACAACATTGAGACTTGGGCTAATACGTGGCAGGTAACATTCCAGCTACATAAGTACCAGGTATATTGATCAACACAAAGACCAGCCACATCCCCTTGAACTTCACCGAGTCTCCAACCACAAATACCTGGTGATCACTATTAACTGCAAGCTGAGGCGGATCAACCACAGGAACACGGTGACTGCAGGAGCAGGGCAGAGGCTGGGGGTTCTGTGACTAGTGACTCACGGCCTGGCCCCCAAATCCTTTCAAACACCTAGAAGCCTCAATTCTCAACCCTCACCATGGATATGTACAACAGCTTCCAGGCCAGACAATTTGACAGATTGGTGTCCTTGAACCACTGGACTCAATAACCACCCTCTCCCACTGCGGCAACACCAAGTGTGACGATACAACAAATGTACTTAATTGGGTATAAAGGACGGCGGATTGTCCTGATGTCTTGCAAGGCGCAAAGTAAATGCAAGTTTTCCTTTCTTTCGCTATGTGCATCTAAAGATTGCGCTGCAGGAACTCACTGAAGTTAATTCGAGACCATCTCCCTCCCCTCTGACCTTTCCAGTGAGAACGAGAAGAATTATCATGTAGTGAGAACCATGAGTTCCAAAACACCATCATGACTTGGACTTCTATTCCCCGTCCCTTCATCAGTGCGCAGTCCGACTTCCAGACTTCCCTAACTAACATTGCATGTGGACACCGACTTCAGCACATGGAGAGGATACACCACCAGCTTTTCAGGTCCCCTCAGGATGGACAATAAATGGAGGCTTGCTGGACACATCCCCATCCCAAGAATAAACTTTAATACATGCATCAAGGGGGTGGAATTATAAACTGCAGTTGTGAATTGCCTAAGACAGTTTCCAGCGACAAGAATACAGGATGTGGTTAGGGAGGGGAATGGAGTCTGTGTCCAGGGAGGGGAATGGAGTCTGCGTCCAGGGAGGGTAATGGAATCAGTGTCCAGGGAGGGGGATGGAGTCTGTGTCCAGGGAGGGGATGGAGTCTGTGTCCAGGGAGGGGATGGAGTCTGTGTCCACGGAGGAGATGGAGTCTGTGCTCAGGGAGGGGAATGGAGTCTGTGTCCAGGGAGGGGAATGGAGTCTGTGTCCAGGGAGGGGAATGGCGTCTGTGTCCAGGGAATGGAGTCTGTGTCCAGGAAGGGGATGGATCCCGTGTCCAGGGAGGGGATGGATTCTGTGTCCAGGGAGGGGAATGGAGTCTGTGTCCAGGGAGGGGAATGGATTCTGTGTCCAGGGAGGGGAATGGATTCTGTGTCCAGGGAATGGAGTCTGTGTCCAGGGAGGGGAAAGGATTCTGTGTCCAGGGAGGGGAATGGATTCTGTGTCCAGGGAATGGAGTCTGTGTCCAGGGAGGGGAAGGAGTCTGTCTCCAGGGAGGGAATGGTGTCTGTGTCCAGGGACGGGAATGGAGTCTGTGTCCAGGGGGGGGGGGGGGATGGAATCTGTGTACAGGGAGGGGAACGGAGTCAGTGTCCAGGGAGGGGAATGGATTCTGTGTCCAGGGAATGGAGTCAGTGTCCAATGACGGGATGGAGTCTGTGTCCAGGGAGGGGATGGAGTCTGTGTCCAGGGACGGGAATGAAGTCAGTGTCCAGGGAGGGGATGGATTCTGTGTCCAGGGAGGGAAATGGAGTCAGTGTTCAGGGAGGGAATGGACTCTGTGTCCAGGGAATGGAGTCTGTGTCCAGGGACGGGAATGGAGTCAGTGTCCAGGGAGGGGATGGATTCTGTGTCCAGGGAGGGGATGGAGTCTGTGTCCAGGGGATCGATTCTGTGTCCAGGGAGGGGATGGAGTCTGTGTCCAGGGAGGAGATGGAGTCTGTGTCCAGGGAGGGGATGGATTCTGTGTCCAGGGAGGGGATGGATTCTGTGTCCAGGGAGGGGAAGGAGTCTGTGTTCAGGGAGGGGATGGAGTCTATGTCCAGGGAGGGGATGGATTCTGTGTCCAGGGTGGGGATGGATTATGTGTCCAGGGAGGAGATGGAGTCTGTGTCCAGGGAGGGGATGGATTCTGTGTCCAGGGAGGGGATGGATTCTGTATCCAGGGAGGGGATGGAGTCTGTGTCCAGGGAGGGGATGGATTATGTGTCCAGGGAGGGGATGGATTCTGTGTCCAGGGAGGGGATGGAGTCTGTGTCCAGGGAGGGGAATGGAGTCTGTATTCAGGGAGGGGAATGGAGTCTGTGTCCAGGGAGAGGATGGAGTATGTGTCCAGGGAGAGGATGAATTCTGTCTCCGGGAAGGGGGATGGAGTCAGTGTCCAGGGAGGGGGATGGAGTCTGTGTCCAGGGAGGGGATGGAGTCTGTGTCCAGGGAGGGGAATGGAGTCTGTGTCCAGGGAATGGAGTCTGTGTCCAGGGAGGGAATGGATTATGGGTCCAGGGAGGGGATGGATTCTGTATCCAGGGAGGGGATGGATACTGTGTCCAGGGTGGGGATGGAGTCTGTTTCCAGGGAGAGGATGGATTCTGAGTCCAGGGAGGGGATGGTATCTGTGTCCAGGGAGTGGATGGAGTCTGTGTCCAGGGAGGGGAATGGAGTCTGTATCCAGGGAGGGGATGGATTCTGTGTCCAGGGAGGGGATGGATTCTGTGTCCAGGGAGGGGATGGATTCTGTGTCCAGGGAGGGGATTGATTCTGTGTCCATTGAGGGGATGGATTCTGTGTCCAGGGAGGGGAATGGAGTCTGTGTCCATGGAATGTAGTCAGTGTCCACGGATAGGGATCGCGTCTGTGTCCAGGGACGGGATGGATTCTGTGTCCAGGGAGCGGGTGGAGTCTGTGTCCAGGGAGGGGATGGATTCTGTGTCCAGGGAGGGAATGGAGTCTGTGTCCAGGGAGGGGATGGAGTCTGTGCCCAGGGAGTGTAATGGAGTCTGTGTCCAGGGAGGGGTTGGATTCTGTCTCCAGGGAGGGGATAGATTCTGTGTCCAGGGCGAGGATGGAATCTGTGTCCAGGGAGGGGATGGAGTCAGTGTCCAGGGAGGGGGATGGAGTCAGTGTCCAGGGAGGGGAGTGGTGTCTGTGTTCAGGGAGTGGAACGGAGTCAGGGTCCAGGGACGGGATGGAGTCAGTATCCAGGGAGGGGGATGAAGTCTGTCTTAATGGACGGGAATGTAGTCTGTGTCCAGGGAGGGGAACGGAGCCAGTGTCCAGGGAGGGGGATGGAGTCTGTGTCCAAGGAATGGTGTCTGTGACCAGGGAGGGAATGGAGTCAGTGTCCAGGAAGGGGATGGATTCTGTGTCCAGGGAGAGGATGGAGTCTGTTCAAAGGGAGGGGATGGAGTCTGTGTCCAGGGAGCGGATGGATTCTGTGTCCAGGGATTGGATGGATTCTGTGTCCAGGGAGGGGAATGGATTCTGTGTCCAGGGAGGGGATGGCTTCTGTGTCCAGGGAGGGGATGGAGTCTGTGTCCAGGGAGGGGATGGAGTCTGTGTCCAGGGAGGGGAATGGAGTCTGTGTCCAGGGAGGGGATGGATTCTGTGTCCAGGGAGGGGATGCATTCTGTGTCCAGGAAGGGGATGGATTCTGTGTCCAGGGAGGGGATGGAGTCTGTGTGCAGGTTATCGAGTCTGTGTCCAGGGAGTGGAATGGAGTCTTTGTCCAGGGAGGGTATGCATTCTGTGTCCAGGGAGGGGAATTGATTCTGTGTCCAGTGAATGGATTCTGTGTCCAGGGAATGGACTCTGTGTCCAGGGAATGGAGTCTGTGTCCAGGGAGGGAATGGATTCTGTGTCCAGGGAATGGAGTCTTTGTCCAGGGATGGGAATGGAGTCTGTGTCCAGGGAGGGGAATGGATTCTGTGTCCAGGGAGGGGATGGATTCTGTGTCCAGGGAGGGGATGGATTCTGCGTCCAGCGAGGGGAATGGAGTCTGTGTCATTGGAGGAGATGGATTCTGTGTCCAGGGAGGGGAATTGAGTCTGTTTCCAGGGAGGGGAATGGTGTCTGTGTCCAGGGAGGGGATGGAGTCTGTTTCCAGGGAGGGGATGGAGTCTGTGTCCAGGGACGGGAATGGAGTCTGTGTCCAGGGAGGGGAACGGAGTCAGTGTCCAGGAAGGGGGATGGAGTCTGTGTCCAGGGAATGGAGTCTGTATCCAGGGAGGGATTGGATTCTGTGTCCAGGGAGGGGATGGATTCTGTATCCAGGGAGGGGATGGATACTGTGTCCAGGGAGGGGAATGGATTCTGTGTCCAGGGAGGGGATGGATTCTGTGTCCAGGGAGGGGATGGAGTCTGTGTCCAGGGAGGGGATGGAGTCTTTGTCCAGGGAGGGGAATGGAGTCTGTGTCCAGGGAGGGGATGGATCTGTGTCCAGGGAGGGGATGGATTCTGTGTCCGGGGAGGGGATGGATTCTGTGTCCAGGGAGGGGATGAAGTCTGTGTGTAGGGAATGGAGTCTGGCTCCAGGGAGTGGAATGGAGTCTGTGTCCAGGGAGTGGATGGATTCTGTGTCCAGGGAGGGGAATTGAGTCAGTGTCCAGGGATGGGATGGAGTCTTTATCCAAGGAGGGGGATGAAGTCTGTGTTAAGGGACGGGATGGAGTCTGTGTCCAGGGAGGGGAACGGAGCCAGTGTCCATGGAGGGGGATGGAGTCTGCGTACAGGGAATGGAGTCTGTGACCAGGGAGGGAATGGAGTCGGTGTCCAGGAAGGGGATGGATTCTGTGTCCAGGGAGGGGATGGTTTCTGTGTCCAGGGAGGGGATGGAGTCTGTGTCCAGGGAGGGGATGGATTCTGTGTCCAGGGATTGGATGGATTCTGTGTCCAGGGAGGGGAATGGATTCTGTGTCCAGGGAGGGGATGGATTCTGTGTCCAGGGAGGGGATGGAGTCTGTGTCCAGGGAGGGGATGGAGTCTTTGTCCAGGGAGGGGAATGGAGTCTGTGTCCAGGGAGGGGATGGATCTGTGTCCAGGGAGGGGATGGATTCTGTGTCCGGGGAGGGGATGGATTCTGTGTCCAGGGAGGGGATGAAGTCTGTGTGTAGGGAATGGAGTCTGTCTCCAGGGAGTGGAATGGAGTCTGTGTCCAGGGAGTGGATGGATTCTGTGTCCAGGGAGGGGAATTGATTCTGTGTCCAGGGAATGGATTCTGTGTCCAGGGAATGGACTCTCTGTCCAGGGAATGGAGTCTGTGTCCAGGGAGGGAATAGATTCTGTGTCCAGCGAATGGAGTCTTTGTCCAGGGACGGGAATGGAGTCTCTGGCCAGGGAGGGGAATTGATTCTGTGTCCAGGGAGGGGATGGTTTCTGTGTCCAGGGAGGGGATGGATTCTGTGTCCAGGGAGGCGGTTGGAGACTGTGTCCATGGAGGGGATGGATTCTGTGTCCAGGGAGGGGAATGGAGTCTGTTTCCAGGGAGGGGAAAGGAGTCTGTGTCCAGTGAGGGGAATGGAGTCAGTGTCCAGGGAGGGGATGGAGTCTGTGTCCAGGGAGGGAATGGAGTCTGTTTCCAGGGAGGGGATGGAGTCTTTGTCCAGGGACGGGAATGGAGTCTGTGTCCATGGAGGTGGATGGAGTCTGTATCCAGGGAGGGGATGGATTCTGTATCCAGGGAGGGGATGGATACTGTGTCCAGGGAGGGGATAGATTCTGTGTTCAGGGAGGGGATGGAGTCTGTGTCCAGGGAGGGGATGGATTCTGTGTCCAGGGATTGGATGGAGTCTGTGTCCAGGGAGGGAATGGAGTCTGTTTCCAGGGAGGGGATGGAGTCTTTGTCCAGGGACGGGAATGGAGTCTGTGTCCATGGAGGTGGATGGAGTCTGTATCCAGGGAGGGGATGGATTCTGTATCCAGGGAGGGGATGGATACTGTGTCCACTGAGGAGATGGAGTCTGTGCTCAGGGAGGGGAATGGAGTCTGTGTCCAGGGAGGGGAATGGAGTCTGTGTCCAGGGAGGGGAATGGCGTCTGTGTCCAGGGAATGGAGTCTGTGTCCAGGAAGGGGATGGATCCCGTGTCCAGGGAGGGGATGGATTCTGTGTCCAGGGAGGGGAATGGAGTCTGTGTCCAGTGAGGGGAATGTTTTCTGTGTCCAGGCAGGGGAATGGATTCTGTGTCCAGGGAATGGAGTCTGTGTCCAGGGAGGGGAAAGGATTCTGTGTCCAGGGAGGGGAATGGATTCTGTGTCCAGGGAATGGAGTCTGTGTCCAGGGAGGGGATGGAGTCTGTCTCCAGGGAGGGAATGGAGTCTGTGTCCAGGGACGGGAATGGAGTCAGTGTCCAGGGGGGGGGGGATGGAATCTGTGTCCAGGGAGGGGAACGGAGTCAGTGTCCAGGGAGGGGAATGGATTCTGTGTCCAGGGAATGGAGTCAGTGTCCAATGACGGGATGGAGTCTGTGTCCAGGGAGGGGATGGAGTCTGTGTCCAGGGACGGGAATGAAGTCAGTGTCCAGGGAGGGGATGGATTCTGTGTCCAGGGAGGGAAATGGAGTCAGTGTTCAGGGAGGGAATGGACTCTGTGTCCAGGGAATGGAGTCTGTGTCCAGGGACGGGAATGGAGTCAGTGTCCAGGGAGGGGATGGATTCTGTGTCCAGGGAGGGGATGAAGTCTGTGTCCAGGGGATCGATTCTGTGTCCAGGGAGGGGATGGAGTCTGTGTCCAGGGAGGAGATGGAGTCTGTGTCCAGGGAGGGGATGGATTCTGTGTCCAGGGAGGGGATGGATTCTGTGTCCAGGGAGGGGAAGGAGTCTGTGTTCAGGGAGGGGATGGAGTCTATGTCCAGGGAGGGGATGGATTCTGTGTCCAGGGTGGGGATGGATTCTGTGTCCAGGGAGGAGATGGAGTCTGTGTCCAGGGAGGGGATGGATTCTGTGTCCAGGGAGGGGATGGATTCTGTATCCAGGGAGGGGATGGAGTCTGTGTCCAGGGAGGGGAAGGATTATGTGTCCAGGGAGGGGATGGATTCTGTGTCCAGGGAGGGGATGGAGTCTGTGTCCAGGGAGGGGAATGGAGTCTGTATTCAGGGAGGGGAATGGAGTCTGTGTCCAGGGAGAGGATGGAGTATGTGTCCAGGGAGAGGATGAATTCTGTCTCCGGGAAGGGGATGGATTCTGTGTCCAGGGAGGGGATGGAGTCTGTGTCCAGTGAGGGGATGGTGCCAGTGTCCAGGAAGGGGGATGGAGTCAGTGTCCAGGGAGGGGGATGGAGTCTGTGTCCAGGGAGGGGATGGAGTCTGTGTCCAGGGAGGGGAATGGAGTCTGTGTCCAGGGAATGGAGTCTGTGTCCAGGGAGGGAATGGATTATGGGTCCAGGGAGGGGATGGGTTCTGTATCCAGGGAGGGGATGGAAACTGTGTCCAGGGTGGGGATGGAGTCTGTTTCCAGGGTGAGGATGGATTCTGAGTCCAGGGAGGGGATGGTATCTGTGTCCAGGGAGTGGATGGAGTCTGTGTCCAGGGAGGGGAATGGAGTCTGTATCCAGGGAGGGGATGGATTCTGTGTCCAGGGAGGGGATGGATTCTGTGTCCAGGGAGGGGATGGATTCTGTGTCCAGGGAGGGGATTGATTCTGTGTCCAGTGAGGGGATGGATTCTGTGTCCAGGGAGGGGGATGGAGTCTGTGTCCATGGAATGTAGTCAGTGTCCACGGATAGGGATCGCGTCTGTGTCCAGGGAGGGGATGGATTCTGTGTCCAGGGAGCGGGTGGAGTCTGTGTCCAGGGAGGGGATGGATTCTGTGTCCAGGGGGGGGATGGAGTCAGTGTCCAGGGAGGGGAGCGGTGTCTGTGTTCAGGGAGTGGAACGGAGTCAGGGTCCAGGGACGGGATGGAGTCAGTATCCAGGGAGGGGGATGAAGTCTGTCTTAAGGGACGGGAATGTAGTCTGTGTCCAGGGAGGGGAACGGAGCCAGTGTCCAGGGAGGGGGATGGAGTCTGTGTCCAAGGAATGGTGTCTGTGACCAGGGAGGGAATGGAGTCAGTGTCCAGGAAGGGGATGGATTCTGTGTCCAGGGAGAGGATGGAGTCTGTTCAAAGGGAGGGGATGGAGTCTGTGTCCAGGGAGCGGATGGATTCTGTGTCCAGGGAGGGGATGGCCTCTGTGTCCAGGGAGGGGATGGAGTCTGTATCCAGGGAGGGGATGGATACTGTGTCCAGGGAGGGGATGGAGTCTGTGTGCAGGTTATCGAGTCTGTGTCCAGGGAGTGGAATGGAGTCTTTGTCCAGGGAGGGTATGCATTCTGTGTCCAGGGAGGGGAATTGATTCTGTGTCCAGTGAATGGATTCTGTGTCCAGGGAATGGACTCTGTGTCCAGCGAATGGAGTCTGTGTCCAGGGAGGGAATGGATTCTGTGTCCAGGGAATGGAGTCTTTGTCCAGGGATGGGAATGGAGTCTGTGGCCAGGGAGGGGAATGGATTCTGTGTCCAGGGAGGGGATGGATTCTGTGTCCAGGGAGGGGATGGATTCTGCGTCCAGCGAGGGGAATGGAGTCTGTGTCATTGGAGGAGATGGATTCTGTGTCCAGGGAGGGGAATTGAGTCTGTTTCCAGGGAGGGGAATGGTGTCTGTGTCCAGGGAGGGGATGGAGTCTTTTTCCAGGGAGGGGATGGAGTCTGTGTCCAGGGACGGGAATGGAGTCTGTGTCCAGGGAGGGGAACGGAGTCAGTGTCCAGGAAGGGGGATGGAGTCTGTGTCCAGGGAATGGAGTCTGTATCCAGGGAGGGATTGGATTCTGTGTCCAGGGAGGGGATGGATTCTGTATCCAGGGAGGGGATGGATACTGTGTCCAGGGAGGGGATGGAGTCTGTGTCCAGGGAGGGGATGGAGTCAGTGTCCAGGGATGGGAATGGACTCTGCCTCCAGGGAGGGGATGGATTCTGTGTCCAGGGAGGGGATGGATTCTGTGTCCAGGGAGGGGATGGATTCTGTGTCCAGGGAGGGGATGGATTCAGTGTCCAGGGAGGGGATGGATTCTGTGTACAGGGAGGGGGATGGAGTCTGTGTCCAGGGAATAGAGTCAGTGTCCAGGGAGGGGATGCATTCTGTGTCCAGTGAGGGAACGGAGCCTGTGTCCAGGGAGGGGATTGAGTCTGTGTCCAGGGAGGGGAATGGAGTCTGTGTCCAGGGAGGGGATGGATTTTGTCTACAGGGAGGGGATGTATTCTGTGTCCATGGAGGGGATGGAGTATGTGTCCAGGGAGGGGATGGAGTCAGTGTCCAGGGAGGGGGATGGAGTCAGTGTCCAGGGAGGGGGATGGAGACTGTGTCCAGGGAGGGGATGGATACTGTGTCCAGGGAGGGGATGGAGTCTTTGTCCAGGGAGGGGATGGAGTCTGTGTCCAGGCAGTGGAATGGAGTCTGTGTCCAGGGAGGGGGATGGAGTCTGTGTCCAGGGACGGGAATGGAGACTGTGTTCAGGGAGGGGAACGGAGTCAGTGTCCAGGGTGGGGGATGGAATCTGTGTCCGTTGACGGGAATGGAGTCTGTGTCCAGGGAGTGGAACGGAGTCAGTGTCCAGGGAGGGGGATGGAGTCTGTGTCCAGGGAATGGAGTCTGTGACCAGGGAGGGAATGGAGTCAGTGTCCAGGAAGGGGATGGATTCTGTGTCCAGGAAGGGGATGGAGTCTGTGTCCAGGGAGGGTATGGATTCTGTGTCCAGGGAGGGGAATGGATTCTGTGTCCAGGGAGGGGATGGATTCTGTGTCCAGGGAGGGGATGGAGTCTGTGTCCAGGGAAGGGATGGAGTCTGTGTCCAGGGAGGGTAGTGGAGTCTGTGTCCAGGGAGGGGATGGATTCTGTGTCCAGGGAGGGGATGGATTCTGTGTCCAGGGAGGGGATGGATTCTTTGTCCAGGGAGGGGATAGATTTTGTGTCCAGGGAGGGGATGGATTCTGTGTCCAGGGAGGGGATGGAGTCTGTGTCCAGGGAGGGGATGGAGTCTGTGTCCAGGCAGGGGAATGGAGTCTGTGTCCAGGGAGGCGAATGGAGTCTGTTTCCAGGGAGGGGGATGGAGACTGTGACCAGGGACGGGAATAGATTCTGTGTCCAGGGAGGGGAACGGAGTCAGTGTCCAGGGATGGGATGGAGTCTTTATCCAAGGAGGGGGATGAAGTCTGTGTTAAGGGACGGGATGGAGTCTGTGTCCAGGGAGGGGAACGGAGCCAGTGTCCATGGAGGGGGATGGAGTCTGCGTACAGGGAATGGAGTCTGTGACCAGGGAGGGAATGGAGTCGGTGTCCAGGAAGGGGATGGATTCTGTGTCCAGGGAGGGGATGGTTTCTGTGTCCAGGGAGGGGATGGAGTCTGTGTCCAGGGAGGGGATGGATTCTGTGTCCAGGGATTGGATGGATTCTGTGTCCAGGGAGGGGAATGGATTCTGTGTCCAGGGAGGGGATGGATTCTGTGTCCAGGGAGGGGATGGAGTCTGTGTCCAGGGAGGGGATGGAGTCTTTGTCCAGGGAGGGGAATGGAGTCTGTGTCCAGGGAGGGGATGGATCTGTGTCCAGGGAGGGGATGGATTCTGTGTCCGGGGAGGGGATGGATTCTGTGTCCAGGGAGGGGATGAAGTCTGTGTGTAGGGAATGGAGTCTGTCTCCAGGGAGTGGAATGGAGTCTGTGTCCAGGGAGTGGATGGATTCTGTGTCCAGGGAGGGGAATTGATTCTGTGTCCAGGGAATGAATTCTGTGTCCAGGGAATGGACTCTCTGTCCAGGGAATGGAGTCTGTGTCCAGGGAGGGAATAGATTCTGTGTCCAGCGAATGGAGTCTTGTCCAGGGACGGGAATGGAGTCTGTGGCCAGGGAGGGGAATTGATTCTGTGTCCAGGGAGGGGATGGTTTCTGTGTCCAGGGAGGGGATGGATTCTGTGTCCAGGGAGGCGGTTGGAGACTGTGTCCATGGAGGGGATGGATTCTGTGTCCAGGGAGGGGAATGGAGTCTGTTTCCAGGGAGGGGAATGGAGTCTGTGTCCAGGGAGGGGAATGGAGTCAGTGTCCAGGGAGGGGATGGAGTCTGTGTCCAGGGAGGGAATGGAGTCTGTTTCCAGGGAGGGGATGGAGTCTTTGTCCAGGGACGGGAATGGAGTCTGTGTCCATGGAGGTGGATGGAGTCTGTATCCAGGGAGGGGATGGATTCTGTATCCAGGGAGGGGATGGATACTGTGTCCAGGGAGGGGATAGATTCTGTGTTCAGGGAGGGGATGGAGTCTGTGTCCAGGGAGGGGATGGATTCTGTGTCCAGGGATTGGATGGACTCTGTGTCCAGGGAGGGTAGTGGAGTCTGTGTCCAGGGAGGGGATGGATTCTGTGTCCAGGGATTGGATGGATTCTGTGTCCAGGGAGGGGATGGATTCTGTGTCCAGGGAGGGGATAGATTTTGTGTCCAGGGAGGGGATGGATTCTGTGTCCAGGGAGTGGGATGGATTCTGTGACCAAGGAATGGAGTCAGTGTCCAGGGAGGGGAATGGAGTCTGTGTCCAGGGAGGGGAATGGAGTCTGTGTCGAGGGAGGGGATGGATTCTGCGTCCAGCGAGGGGAATGGAGTCTGTGTCATTGGAGGAGATGGATTCTGTGTCCAGGGAGGGAAATTGAGTCTGTTTCCAGGGAGGGGAATGGTGTCTGTGTCCAGGGAGGGGATGGAGTCTGTTTCCAGGGAGGGGATGGAGTCTGTGTCCAGGGACGGGAATGGAGTCTGTGTCCAGGGAGGGGAACGGAGTCAGTGTCCAGGAAGGGGGATGGAGTCTGTGTCCAGGGAATGGAGTCTGTATCCAGGGAGGGATTGGATTCTGTGTCCAGGGAGGGGATGGATTCTGTATCCAGGGAGGGGATGGATACTGTGTCCAGGGAGGGGATGGAGTCTGTGTCCAGGGAGGGGATGGAGTCAGTGTCCAGGGATGGGAATGGACTCTGCCTCCAGGGAGGGGATGGATTCTGTGTCCAGGGAGGGGATGGATTCTGTGTCCAGGGAGGGGATGGATTCTGTGTCCAGGGAAGGGATGGATTCAGTGTCCAGGGAGGGGATGGATTCTGTGTACAGGGAGGGGGATGGAGTCTGTGTCCAGGGAATAGAGTCAGTGTCCAGGGAGGGGATGCATTCTGTGTCCAGTGAGGGAACGGAGCCTGTGTCCAGGGAGGGGATTGAGTCTGTGTCCAGGGAGGGGAATGGAGTCTGTGTCCAGGGAGGGGATGGATTTTGTCTACAGGGAGGGGATGTATTCTGTGTCCATGGAGGGGATGGAGTCTGTGTCCAGGGAGGGGATGGAGTCAGTGTCCAGGGAGGGGGATGGAGTCAGTGTCCAGGGAGGGGGATGGAGACTGTGTCCAGGGAGGGGATGGATACTGTGTCCAGGGAGGGGATGGAGTCTTTGTCCAGGGAGGGGATGGAGTCTGTGTCCAGGCAGTGGAATGGAGTCTGTGTCCAGGGAGGGGGATGGAGTCTGTGTCCAGGGACGGGAATGGAGACTGTGTTCAGGGAGGGGAACGGAGTCAGTGTCCAGGGTGGGGGATGGAATCTGTGTCCGTTGACGGGAATGGAGTCTGTGTCCAGGGAGTGGAACGGAGTCAGTGTCCAGGGAGGGGGATGGAGTCTGTGTCCAGGGAATGGAGTCTGTGACCAGGGAGGGAATGGAGTCAGTGTCCAGGAAGGGGATGGATTCTGTGTCCAGGAAGGGGATGGAGTCTGTGTCCAGGGAGGGTATGGATTCTGTGTCCAGGGAGGGGAATGGATTCTGTGTCCAGGGAGGGGATGGATTCTGTGTCCAGGGAGGGGATGGAGTCTGTGTCCAGGGAAGGGATGGAGTCTGTGTCCAGGGAGGGTAGTGGAGTCTGTGTCCAGGGAGGGGATGGATTCTGTGTCCAGGGAGGGGATGGATTCTGTGTCCAGGGAGGGGATGGATTCTTTGTCCAGGGAGGGGATAGATTTTGTGTCCAGGGAGGGGATGGATTCTGTGTCCAGGGAGGGGATGGAGTCTGTGTCCAGGGAGGGGATGGAGTCTGTGTCCAGGCAGGGGAATGGAGTCTGTGTCCAGGGAGGCGAATGGAGTCTGTTTCCAGGGAGGGGGATGGAGACTGTGACCAGGGACGGGAATAGATTCTGTGTCCAGGGAGGGGAACGGAGTCAGTGTCCAGGGATGGGATGGAGTCTTTATCCAAGGAGGGGGATGAAGTCTGTGTTAAGGGACGGGATGGAGTCTGTGTCCAGGGAGGGGAACGGAGCCAGTGTCCATGGAGGGGGATGGAGTCTGCGTACAGGGAATGGAGTCTGTGACCAGGGAGGGAATGGAGTCGGTGTCCAGGAAGGGGATGGATTCTGTGTCCAGGGAGGGGATGGTTTCTGTGTCCAGGGAGGGGATGGAGTCTGTGTCCAGGGAGGGGATGGATTCTGTGTCCAGGGATTGGATGGATTCTGTGTCCAGGGAGGGGAATGGATTCTGTGTCCAGGGAGGGGATGGATTCTGTGTCCAGGGAGGGGATGGAGTCTGTGTCCAGGGAGGGGATGGAGTCTTTGTCCAGGGAGGGGAATGGAGTCTGTGTCCAGGGAGGGGATGGATCTGTGTCCAGGGAGGGGATGGATTCTGTGTCCGGGGAGGGGATGGATTCTGTGTCCAGGGAGGGGATGAAGTCTGTGTGTAGGGAATGGAGTCTGTCTCCAGGGAGTGGAATGGAGTCTGTGTCCAGGGAGTGGATGGATTCTGTGTCCAGGGAGGGGAATTGATTCTGTGTCCAGGGAATGGATTCTGTGTCCAGGGAATGGACTCTCTGTCCAGGGAATGGAGTCTGTGTCCAGGGAGGGAATAGATTCTGTGTCCAGCGAATGGAGTCTTGTCCAGGGACGGGAATGGAGTCTGTGGCCAGGGAGGGGAATTGATTCTGTGTCCAGGGAGGGGATGGTTTCTGTGTCCAGGGAGGGGATGGATTCTGTGTCCAGGGAGGCGGTTGGAGACTGTGTCCATGGAGGGGATGGATTCTGTGTCCAGGGAGGGGAATGGAGTCTGTTTCCAGGGAGGGGAATGGAGTCTGTGTCCAGGGAGGGGAATGGAGTCAGTGTCCAGGGAGGGGATGGAGTCTGTGTCCAGGGAGGGAATGGAGTCTGTTTCCAGGGAGGGGATGGAGTCTTTGTCCAGGGACGGGAATGGAGTCTGTGTCCATGGAGGTGGATGGAGTCTGTATCCAGGGAGGGGATGGATTCTGTATCCAGGGAGGGGATGGATACTGTGTCCAGGGAGGGGATAGATTTTGTGTTCAGGGAGGGGATGGAGTCTGTGTCCAGGGAGGGGATGGATTCTGTGTCCAGGGATTGGATGGACTCTGTGTCCAGGGAGGGTAGTGGAGTCTGTGTCCAGGGAGGGGATGGATTCTGTGTCCAGGGATTGGATGGATTCTGTGTCCAGGGAGGGGATGGATTCTGTGTCCAGGGAGGGGATAGATTTTGTGTCCAGGGAGGGGATGGATTCTGTGTCCAGGGAGTGGGATGGATTCTGTGATCAGGGAATGGAGTCAGTGTCCAGGGAGGGGAATGGAGTCTGTGTCCAGGGAGGGGAATGGAGTCTGTGTCGAGGGAGGGGAATGGAGTCAGTGTCCAGGGAGGGGATGGAGTCTGTATCCAGGGAGCGGATGGAGTCTGTGTCCAGGGAGTGGAACGGAGTCAGTGTCCAGGGAGGGGATGGAGTCTGTATCCAGGGAGGGGGATGAAGTCTGTGTCCAGGGACGGGAATGGAGTCTGTGTCCTGGGAGGGGAACGGAGCCAGTGTCCAGGGAGGGGGATGGAGTCTGTGTCCAGGGAATGGAGTTTGTGACCAGGGAGGGAATGGAGTCAGTGTCCAGGAAGGGGATGGATTCTGTGTCCAGGGAAGGGATGGATTCTGTGTCCAGGGAGGGGGATGGAGTCTGTGTTCATGGAATGGAGTCAGTGTCCACGGAGGGGAATGGCGTCTGTGTCCAGGGAGGGAATGGATTCTGTGTCCAGGGAGGGGATGGAGTCTGTTTCCAGGGAGGGGATGGATTCTGTGTCCAGGGAGGGAATGGAGTCTGTGTCCAGGGAGGGGATGGAGTCTGTGTCCAGGGAGGGGATGGATTCTGTGTCCAGGGCGAGGATGGAATCTGTTTCCAAGGAGGGGATGGAGTCAGTGTCCAGGGAGGGGGATGGAGTCAGTGTCCAGGGAGGGGGATGGAGTCTGTGTCCAGGGAGGGGATGGAGTCTGTGTCCAGGGAGGGGAATGGAGTCTGTGTCCAGGGAGGGGATGGAATCTGTATCCAGGGAGGGGATGCATTCTGTGTCCAGGGCGAGGATGGAATCTGTGTCCAGGGAGGGGATGGAGTCAGTGTCCAGGGAGGAGGATGGAGTCAGTGTCCAGGCAGTGGAATGGAGTCTGTGTCCAGGGAGGGGGATGGAGTCTGTGTCCAGGGACGGGAATGGAGACTGTGTTCAGGGAGGGGAACGGAGTCAGTGTCCAGGGTGGGGGATGGAGTCTGTGTCCGGTGACGGGAATGGAGTCTGTGTCCAGGGAGTGGAACGGAGTCAGTGTCCAGGGAGGGGGATGGAGTCTGTGTCCAGGGAATGGAGTCTGTGACCAGGGAGGGAATGGAGTCAGTGTCCAGGAAGGGGATGGATTCTGTGTCCAGGAAGGGGATGAAGTCTGTGTCCAGGGAGGGTATGGATTCTGTGTCCAGGGAGGGGAATGGATTCTGTGTCCAGGGAGGGGATGGATTCTGTGTCCAGGGAGGGGATGGAGTCTGTGTCCAGGGAAGGGATGGAGTCTGTGTCCAGGGACGGTAGTGGAGTCTGTGTCCAGGGAGGGGATGGATTCTGTGTCCAGGGAGGGGATGGATTCTGTGTCCAAGGAGGGGATGGATTCTTTGTCCAGGGAGGGGATAGATTTTGTGTCCAGGGAGGGGATGGATTCTGTGTCCAGGGAGTGGATGGAGTCTGTGTCCAGGGAGGGGATGGAGTCTGTGTCCAGGCAGGGGAATGGAGTCTGTGTCCAGGGAGGGGAATGGAGTCTGTTTCCAGGGAGGGGGATGGAGACTGTGACCAGGGACGGGAATAGAGTCTGTGTCCAGGGAGGGGAACGGAGTCAGTGTCCAGGGATGGGATGGAGTCTTTATCCAAGGAGGGGGATGAAGTCTGTGTTAAGGGACGGGAATGGAGTCTGTGTCCAGGGAGGGGAACGGAGCCAGTGTCCATGACGGGGGATGGAGTCTGTGTACAGGGAATGGAGTCTGTGACCAGGGAGGGAATGGAGTCGGTGTCCAGGAAGGGGATGGATCTGTGTCCAGGGAGGGGATGGTTTCTGTGTCCAGGGAGGGGATGGAGTCTGTGTCCAGGGAGGGGATGGATTCTGTGTCCAGGGATTGGATGGATTCTGTGTCCAGGGAGGGGAATGGATTCTGTGTCCAGGGAGGGGATGGATTCTGTGTCCAGGGAGGGGATGGAGTCTGTGTCCAGGGAGGGGATGGAGTCTTTGTCCAGGGAGGGGAATGGAGTCTGTGTCCAGGGAGGGGATGGATTCTGTGTCCAGGGAGGGGATGGATTCTGTGTCCGGGGAGGGGATGGATTCTGTGTCCAGGGAGGGGATGAAGTCTGTGTGTAGGGAATGGAGTCTGTCTCCAGGGAGTGGAATGGAGTCTGTGTCCAGGGAGTGGATGGATTCTGTGTCCAGGGAGGGGAATTGATTCTGTGTCCAGGGAATGGATTCTGTGTCCAGGGAATGGACTCTCTGTCCAGGAAATGGTGTCTGTGTCCAGGGAGGGAATAGATTCTGTGTCCAGCGAATGGAGTCTTTGTCCAGGGACGGGAATGGAGTCTGTGGCCAGGGAGGGGAATTGATTCTGTGTCCAGGGAGGGGATGGTTTCTGTGTCCAGGGAGGGGATGGATTCTGTGTCCAGGGAGGCGGTTGGAGACTGTGTCCATGGAGGGGATGGATTCTGTGTCCAGGGAGGGGAATGGAGTCTGTTTCCAGGGAGGGGAATGGAGTCTGTGTCCAGGGAAGGGAATGGAGTCAGTGTCCAGGGAGGGGATGGAGTCTGTGTCCAGGGAGGGAATGGAGTCTGTTTCCAGGGAGGGGATGGAGTCTTTGTCCAGGGACGGGAATGGAGTCTGTGTCCATGGAGGTGGATGGAGTCTGTATCCAGGGAGGGGATGGATTCTGTATCCAGGGAGGGGATGGATACTGTGTCCAGGGAGGGGATAGATTCTGTGTTCAGGGATGGGATGGAGTCTGTGTCCAGGGAGGGGATGGATTCTGTGTCCAGCGATTGGATGGAGTCTGTGTCCAGGGAGGGTAGTGGAGTCTGTGTCCAGGGAGGGGATGGATTCTGTGTCCAGGGAGGGGATGGATTCTGTGTCCAGGGAGGGGATGGATTCTGTGTCCAGGGAGGGGATAGATTTTGTGTCCAGGGAGGGGATGGATTCTGTGTCCAGGGAGTGGGATGGATTCTGTGACCAGGGAATGGAGTCAGTGTCCAGGGAGGGGAATGGAGTCTGTGTCCAGGGAGGGGAATGGAGTCTCTGTCGAGGGAGGGGAATGGAGTCAGTGTCCAGGGAGGGGATGGAGTCTGTGTCCAGGGAGGGGATGGAGTCTGTGTCCAGGGAGTGGAACGGAGTCAGTGTCCAGGGAGGGGATGGAGTCTGTATCCAGGGAGGGGGATGAAGTCTGTTTCCAGGGACGGGAATGGAGTCTGTGTCCTGGGAAGGGAACGGAGCCAGTGTCCAGGGAGGGGGATGGAGTCTGTGTCCAGGGAATGGAGTTTGTGACCAGGGAGGGAATGGAGTCAGTGTCCAGGAAGGGGATGGATTCTGTGTCCAGGGAAGGGATGGAATCTATGTCCAGGGAGGGAGATGGAGTCTGTGTTCATGGAATGGAGTCAATGTCCACGGAGGGGGATGGCGTCTGTGTCCAGGGAGGGAATGGATTCTGTGTCCAGGGAGGGGATGGAGTCTGTATCCAGGGAGGGGATGGATTCTGTGTCCAGGGAGGGAATGGAGTCTGTGTCCAGGGAGGGGATGGAGTCTGTGTCCAGGGAGGGGATGGATTCTGTGTCCAGGGCGAGGATGGAATCTGTTTCCAAGGAGGGGATGGAGTCAGTGTCCAGGGAGGGGGATGGAGTCAGTGTCCAGGGAGGGGGATGGAGTCTGTGTCCAGGGAGGGGATGGAGTCTGTGTCCAGGGAGGGGAATGGAGTCTGTGTCCAGGGAGGGGATGGATTCTGTCTCCAGGGAGGGGATGCATTCTGTGTCCAGGGCGAGGATGGAATCTGTGTCCAGGGAGGGGATGGAGTCAGTGTCCAGGGAGGAGGATGGAGTCAGTGTCCATGCAGGGGGATGGAGTCTGTGTCCAGGGAGGCGATGGATTCTGTATCCAGGGAGGGGATGGAGTCTGTGTCCAGGGAGGGGATGGAGTCTGTGTCCAGGGAGGGGGATGGAGTCAGATTCCAGGGAGGGGGATGGAGTCAGTGTCCATGGAGGGGGATGGAGTCTGTGTCCAGGGAGGCGATGGAGTCTGTATCCAGGGAGGGGATGGAGTCTGTGTCCAGGGAAGGGATGGAGTCTTTGTCCAGGCAGGGGAATGGAGTCTGTGTCCAGGGAGGGGAATGGAGTCTGTTTCCAGGGAGGGGGATGGAGACTGTGTCCAGGGACGGGAATAGAGTCTGTGTCCAGGGAGGGGAACGGAGTCAGTGTCCAGGGATGGGATGGAGTCTTTATCCAAGGAGGGGGATGAAGTCTGTGTTAAGGGACGGGAATGGAGTCTGTGTCCAGGGAGGGGAACGGAGCCAGTGTCCATGGAGGGGGTGGAGTCTGTGTACAGGGAATGGAGTCTGTGACCAGGGAGGGAATGGAGTCGGTGTCCAGGAAGGGGATGGATTCTGTGTCCAGGGAGGGGATGGTTTCTGTGTCCAGGGAGGGGATGGAGTCTGTGTCTAGGGAGGGGATGGATTCTGTGTCCAGGGATTGGATGGATTCTGTGTCCAGAGAGGGGAATGGATTCTGTGTCCAGGGAGGGGATGGATTCTGTGTCCAGGGAGGGGATGGTGTCTGTGTCCAGGGAGGGGATGGAGTCTTTGTCCAGGGAGGGGAATGGAGTCTGTGTCCAGGGAGGGGATGGATTCTGTGTCCAGGGAAGGGATGGATTCTGTGTCCGGGGAGGGGATGGATTCTGTGTCCAGGGAGGGGATGAAGTCTGTGTGTAGGGAATGGAGTCTGTCTCCAGGGAGTGGAATGGAGTCTTTGTCCAGGGACGGGAATGGAGTCTGTGGCCAGGGAGGGGAATTGATTCTGTGTCCAGGGAGGGGATGGTTTCTGTGTCCAGGGTGTGGATGGATTCTGTGTCCAGGGAGGCGGTTGGAGACTGTGTCCATGGAGGGGATGGATTCTGTGTCCAGGGAGGGGAATGGAGTCTGTTTCCAGGGAGGGGAATGGAGTCAGTGTCCAGGGAGGGGATGGAGTCTGTGTCCAGGGAGGGAATGGAGTATGTTTCCAGGGAGGGGATGGAGTCTTTGTCCAGGGACGGTAATGGAGTCTGTGTCCATGGAGGTGGATGGAGTCTGTGTCCAGGGAGGGGATGGATTCTGTATCCAGGGAGGGGATGGATACTGTGTCCAGGGAGGGGATGGAGTCTGTGTCCAGGGAGGGGATGGAGTCAGTGTCCAGGGAGGGGAATGGAGTCTGTTTCCAGGGAGGGGATAGATTCTGTGTCCAGGGAGGGGATGGAGTCTGTGTCCAGGGAGGGGATGGATTCTGTGTCCAGGGATTGGAAGAAGTCTGTGTCCAGGGAGGGTAGTGGAGTCTGTGTCCAGGGAGGGGATGGATTCTGTGTCCAGGGAGGGGATGGATTCTGTGTCCAGGGAGGGGATGGATTCTGTGTCCAGGGAGGGGATAGATTTTGTGTCCAGGGAGGGGATGGATTCTGTGTCCAGGGAGTGGGATGGATTCTGTGACCAGGGAAAGGAGTCAGTGTCCAGGGAGGGGAATGGAGTCTGTGACCAGGGAGGGGAATGGAGTCTGTGTCGAGGGAGGGCAATGGAGTCAGTGTCCAGGGAGGGGATGGAGTCTGTGTCAAGGGAGGGGATGGAGTCTGTATCCAGGGAGGGGATGGATACTGTGTCCAGGGAGGGGATGGAGTCTGTGTCCAGGGAGGGGTTGGAGTCAGTGTCCAGGGAGGGGAATGGAGTCTGTGTCCAGGGAGGGGATAGATTATGTGTACAGGGAGGGGATGGAGTCTGTGTCCAGGGAGGGGATGGATTCTATGTCCAGGGATTGGAAGAAGTCTGTGTCCAGGGAGGGTAGTGGAGTCTGTGTCCAGGGAGGGGATGGATTCTGTGTCCAGGGAGGGGATGGATTCTGTGTCCAGGGAGGGGATGGATTCTTTGTCCAGGGAGGGGATAGATTTTGTGTCCAGGGAGGGGATGGATTCTGTGTCCAGGGAGTGGGATGGATTCTGTGACCAGGGAATGGATTCTGTGTCCAGGGAGGGGATGGACTCTGTGTCCAGGGAGTGGAACGGAGTCAGTGTCCAGGGAGGGGATGGAGTCTGTATCCAGGGAGGGGGATGAAGTCTGTGTCCAGGGACGGGAATGGAGTCTGTGTCCAGGGAGGGGAAGGGAGCTAGTGTCCAGGGAGGGGGATGGAGTCTGTGTCCAGGGAATGGAGTTTGTGACCAGGGAGGGAATGGAGTCAGTGTCCAGGAAGGGGATGGATTCTGTGTCCAGGGAAGGGATGGATTCTGTGTGCAGGGAGGGGGATGGAGTCTGTTTTCATGGAATGGAGTCAGTGTCCACGGAGGGGGCTGGCGTCTGTGTCCAGGGAGGGAATGGATTCTGTGTCCAGGGAGGGGATGGAGTCTGTTTCCAGGGAGGGGATGGATTCTGGGTCCAGGGAGGGAATGGAGTCTGTTTCCAGGGAGGGGATGGAGTCTGTGTCCAGGGAGGGGATGGATTCTGTGTCCAGGGCGAGGATGGAATGTGTGTCCAAGGAGGGGATGGAGTCAGTGTCCAGGGAGGGGGAAGGAGTCAGTGTCCAGGGAGGGGGATGGAGTCTGTGTCCAGGGAGGGGATGGAGTCTGTGTCCAGGGAGGGGAATGGAGTCTGTGTCCAGGGAGGGGATGGATTCTGTCTCCAGGGAGGGGATGCATTCTGTGTCCAGGGCGAGGATGGAATCTGTGTCCAGGGAGGGGATGGAGTCAGTGTCCAGGGAGGGGGATGGAGTCAGTGTCCAGGGAGGGGGATGGAGTCTGTGTCCAGGGAGGCGATGGAGTCTGTATCCAGGGAGGGGATGGAGTCTGTGTCCAGGGAGGGGATGGAGTCTGTGTCCAGGGAGGGGGATGGAGTCAGTATCCAGGGAGGGGATGGAATCTGTGTCCAGGGAGGGGATGGAGTCTGTGTCCAGGCAGGGGAATGGAGTCTGTGTCCAGGGAGGGGAATGGAGTCTGTTTCCAGGGAGGGGGATGGAGACTGTGTCCAGGGACGGGAATAGAGTCTGTGTCCAGGGAGGGGAACGGGGTCAGTTTCCAGGGATGGGATGGAGTCTTTATCCAAGGAGGGGGATGAAGTCTTTGTTAAGAAACGGGAATGGAGTCTGTGTCCAGGGAGGGGAACGGAGCCAGTGTCCATGGAGGGGGATGGAGTCTGTGTACAGGGAATGGAGTCTGTGACCAGTGAGGGAATGGAGTCGGTGTCCAGGAAGGGGATAGATTCTGTGTCCAGGGAGGGGATGGTTTCTGTGTCCAGGGAGGGGATGGAGTCTGTGTCCAGGGAGGGGATGGATTCTGTGTCCAGGGATTGGATGGATTCTGTGTCCAGGGAGGGGAATGGATTCTGTGTCCAGGGAGGGGATGGATTCTGTGTCCAGGGAGGGGATGGAGTCTGTGTCCAGGGAGGGGATGGAGTCTTTGTCCAGGGAGGGGAATGGAGTCTGTGTCCAGGGAGGGGATGGATTCTGTGTCCAGGGAGGGGATGGATTCTGTGTCCGGGGAGGGGATGGATTCTGTGTCCAGGGAGGGGATGAAGTCTGTGTGTAGGGAATGGAGTCTGTCTCCAGGGAGTGGAATGGAGTCTGTGTCCAGGGAGTGGATGGATTCTGTGTCCAGGGAGGGAATGGAGTCTGTGTCCAGGGAGGCGATGGAGTCTGTATCCCGGGAGGGGATGGATTCTGTGTCCAGGGAGGGGATGGAGTCTGTGTCCAGGGAGGGGGATGGAGTCAGTATCCAGGGAGGGGGATGGAGTCAGTGTCCAGGGAGGGGGATGGAGTCTGTGTCCAGGGAGGCGATGGAGTCTGTATCCAGGGAGGGGATGTAGTCTGTGTCCAGGGAGGGGATGGAGTCTGTGTCCAGGCAGGGGAATGGAGTCTGTGTCCAGGGAGGGGAATGGAGTCTGTTTCCAGGGAGGGGGATGGAGACTGTGTCCAGGGACGGGAATAGAGTCTGTGTCCATGGAGGGGAACGGAGTCAGTGTCCAGGGATGGGATGGAGTCTTTATCCAAGGAGGGGGATGAAGTCTGTGTTAAGGGACGGGAATGGAGTCTGTGTCCAGGGAGGGGAACGGAGCCAGTGTCCATGGAGGGGGATGGAGTCTGTGTACAGGGAATGGAGTCTGTGACCAGGGAGGGAAAGGAGTCGGTGTCCAGGAAGGGGATGGATTCTGTGTCCAGGGAGGGGATGGTTTCTGTGTCCAGGGAGGGGATGGAGTCTGTGTCCAGGGAGGGGATGGATTCTGTGTCCAGGGATTGGATGGATTCTGTGTCCAGGGAGGGGAATGGATTCTGTGTCCAGGGAGGGGATGGATTCTGTGTCCAGGGAGGGGAACGGAGTCTGTTTCCATGGAGGGGGATGGAGACTGTGTCCAGGGACGGGAATAGAGTCTGTGTCCAGGGAGGGGAACGGGCTCAGTTTCCAGGGATGGGATGGAGTCTTTATCCAAGGAGGGGGATGAAGTCTTTGTTAAGAAACGGGAATGGAGTCTGTGTCCAGGGAGGGGAACGGAGCCAGTGTCCATGGAGGGGGATGGAGTCTGTGTACAGGGAATGGAGTCTGTGACCAGTGAGGGAATGGAGTCGGTGTCCAGGAAGGGGAAAGATTCTGTGTCCAGGGAGGGGATGGTTTCTGTGTCCAGGGAGGGGATGGAGTCTGTGTCCAGGGAGGGGATGGATTCTGTGTCCAGGGATTGGATGGATGCTGTGTCCAGGGAGGGGAATGGATTCTGTGTCCAGGGAGGGGATGGATTCTGTGTCCAGGGAGGGGATGGAGTCTGTGTCCAGGGAGGGGATGGAGTCTTTGTCCAGGGAGGGGAATGGAGTCTGTGTCCAGGGAGGGGATGGATTCTGTGTCCAGGGAGGGGATGGATTCTGTGTCCGGGGAGGGGATGGATTCTGTGTCCAGGGAGGGGATGAAGTCTGTGTGTAGGGAATGGAGTCTGTCTCCAGGGAGTGGAATGGAGTCTGTGTCCAGCGAGTGGATGGATTCTGTGTCCAGGGAGGGAATGGAGTCTGTGTCCAGGGAGGGGATGGAGTCTGTGTCCAGGGAGGGGATGGATTCTGTGTCCAGGGCGAGGATGGAATCTGTGTCCAAGGAGAGAATGGAGTCAGTGTCCAGGGAGGGGGATGGAGTCTGTGTCCAGGGAGGGGATGGAGTCTGTGTCCAGGGAGGGGAATGGAGTCTGTGTCCAGGGAGGGGATGGATTCTGTCTCCAGGGAGGGGAAGTATTCTGTGTCCAGGGCGAGGATGGAATCTGTGTCCAGGGAGAGGATGGAGTCAGTGTCCAGGGAGGGGGATGGAGTCTGTGTCCAGGGAGGCGATGGAGTCTGTATCCAGGGAGGGGATGGAGTCTGTGTCCAGGGAGGGGATGGAGTCTGTGTCCAGGGAGGGGGATGGAGTCAGTATCCAGGGAGGGGGATGGAGTCAGTGTCCAGGGAGGGGGATGGAGTCTGTGTCCAGGGAGGCGATGGAGTCTGTATCCAGGGAGGGGATGGAGTCTGTGTCCAGGGAGGGGATGGAGTCTGTGTCCAGGCAGGGGAATGGAGTCTGTGTCCAGGGAGGGGAATGGAGTCTGTTTCCAGGGAGGGGGATGGAGACTGTGTCCAGGGACGGAAATAGAGTCTGTGTCCATGGAGGGGAACGGAGTCAGTGTCCAGGGATGGGATGGAGTCTTTATCCAAGGAGGGGGATGAAGTCTGTGTTAAGGGACGGGAATGGAGTCTGTGTCCAGGGAGGGGAACGGAGCCAGTGTCCATGGAGGGGGATGGAGTCTGTGTACAGGGAATGGAGTCTGTGACCAGGGAGGGAATGGAGTCGGTGTCCAGGAAGGGGATGGATTCTGTGTCCAGGGAGGGGATGGTTTCTGTGTCCAGGGAGGGGATGGAGTCTGTGTCCAGGGAGGGGATGGATTCTGTGTCCAGGGATTGGATGGATTCTGTGTCCAGGGAGGGGAATGGATTCTGTGTCCAGGGAGGGGATGGATTCTGTGTCCAGGGAGGGGATGAAGTCTGTGTCCAGGGAGGGGATGGAGTCTGTGTCCAGGGAGGGGAATGGAGTCTGTGTCCAGGGAGGAGATGGATTCTGTGTCCAGGGAGGGGATGGATTCTGTGTCCGGGGAGGGGATGGATTCTGTGTCCAGGGAGGGGATGAAGTCTGTGTGTAGGGAATGGAGTCTGTCTCCAGGGAGTGGAATGGAGTCTGTGTCCAGGGAGTGGATGGATTCTGTGTCCAGGGAGGGGAATTGATTCTGTGTCCAGGGAATGGACTCTCTGTCCAGGGAATGGAGTCTGTGTCCAGGGAGGGAATAGATTCTGTGTCCAGGGAATGGAGTCTTTGTCCAGGGACGGGAATGGAGTCTGTGGTCAGGGAGGGGAATTGATCCTGTGTCCAGGGAGGGGATGGTTTCTGTGTGCAGGGAGGGGATGGATTCTGTGTCCAGGGAGGCGGTTGGAGACTTTGTCCATGGAGGGGATGGATTCTGTGTCCAGGGAGGGGAATGGAGTCTGTTTCCAGGGTGGGGAATGGAGTCTGTGTCTAGGGAGGGGAATGGAGTCAGTGTCCAGGGAGGGGATGGAGTCTGTGTCCAGGGAGGGAATGGAGACTGTTTCTAGGGAGGGGATGGAGTCTTTGTCCAGGGACGGGAATGGAGTCTGTGTCCATGGAGGTGGATGGAGTCTGTATCCAGGGAGGGGATGGATTCTGTATCCAGGGAGGGGATGGATACTGTGTCCAGGGAGGGGATAGATTCTGTGTCCAGGGAGGGGATGGAGTCTGTGTCCAGGGAGGGGATGGATTCTGTGTCCAGGGATTGGATGGAGTCTGTGTCCAGGGAGGGTAGTGGAGTCTGTGTCAAGGGAGGGGATGGATTCTGTGTCCAGGAAGGGGAACGGAGCCAGTGTCCATGGAGGGGGTGCAGTCTGTGTACAGGGAATGGAGTCTGTGACCAGGGAGGGAATGGAGTCGGTGTCCAGGAAGGGGATGGATTCTGCGTCCAGGGAGGGGATGGTTTCTGTGTCCAGGGAGGGGATGGAGTCTGTGTCCAGGGAGGGGATGGAGTCTGTGTCCAGGGAGGGGATGGATTCTGTGTCCAGGGATTGGATGGATTCTGTGTCCAGGGAGGGGAATGGATTCTGTGTCCAGGGAGGGGATGGATTCTGTGTCCAGGGAGGGGATGGAGTCTGTGTCCAGGGAGGGGATGGAGTCTTTGTCCAGGGAGGGGAATGGAGTCTGTGTCCAGGGAGGGGATGGATTCTGTGTCCAGGGAGGGGATGGATTCTGTGTCCGGGGAGGGGATGGAGTCTGTGTCCAGGGAGGGGATGGAGTCAGTGTCCAGGGAGGGGAATGGAGTCTGTGTCCAGGGAGGGGATAGATTCTGTGTCCAGGGAGGGGATGGAGTCTGTGTCCAGGGAGGGGATGGATTCTGTGTCCAGGGATTGGAAGAAGTCTGTGTCCAGGGAGGGTAGTGGAGTCTGTGTCCAGGGAGGGGATGGATTCTGTGTCCAGGGAGGGGATGGATTCTGTGTCCAGGGAGGGGATGGATTCTGTGTCCAGGGAGGGGATAGATTTTGTGTCCAGGGAGGGGATGGATTCTGTGTCCAGGGAGTGGGATGGATTCTGTGACCAGGGAATGGAGTCAGTGTCCAGGGAGGGGAATGGAGTCTGTGTCCAGGGAGGGGAATGGAGTCTGTGTCGAGGGAGGGGAATGGAGTCAGTGTCCAGGGAGGGGATGGAGTCTGTGTCCAGGGAGGGGATGGAGTCTGTATCCAGGGAGGGGATGGATACTGTGTCCAGGGAGGGGATGGAGTCTGTGTCCAGGGAGGGGATGGAGTCAGTGTCCAGGGAGGGGAATGGAGTCTGTGTCCAGGGAGGGGATAGATTATGTGTCCAGGGAGGGGATGGAGTCTGTGTCCAGGGAGGGGATGGATTCTGTGTCCAGGGATTGGAAGAAGTCTGTGTCCAGGGAGGGTAGTGGAGTCTGTGTCCAGGGTGGGGATGGATTCTGTGTCCAGGGAGGTGATGGATTCTGTGTCCAGGGAGGGGATGGATTCTGTGTCCAGGGAGGGGATAGATTTTGTGTCCAGGGAGGGGATGGATTCTGTGTCCAGGGAGTGGGATGGATTATGTGACCAGGGAATGGATTCTGTGTCCAGGGAGGGGATGGAGTCTGTTTCCAGGGAGGGGATGGATTCTGTGTCCAGGGAGGGAATGGAGTCTGTTTCCAGGGAGGGGATGGAGTCTGTGTCCAGGGAGGGGATGGATTCTGTGTCCAGGGCGAGGATGGAATCTGTGTCCAAGGAGGGGATGGAGTCAGTGTCCAGGGAGGGGGATGGAGTCAGTGTCCAGGGAGGGGGATGGAGTCTGTGTCCAGGGAGGGGATGGAGTCTGTGTCCAGGGAGGGGAATGGAGTCTGTGTCCAGGGAGGGGATGGATTCTGTCTCCAGGGAGGGGATGCATTCTGTGTCCAGGGAGGTGATGGATTCTGTGTCCAGGGAGGGGATGGATTCTGTGTCCAGGGAGGGGATAGATTTTGTGTCCAGGGAGGGGATGGATTCTGTGTCCAGGGAGGGGATAGATTTTGTGTCCAGGGAGGGGATGGATTCTGTGTCCAGGGAGTGGGATGGATTATGTGACCAGGGAATGGATTCTGTGTCCAGGGAGGGGATGGAGTCTGTTTCCAGGGAGGGGATGGATTCTGTGTCCAGGGAGGGAATGGAGTCTGTTTCCAGGGAGGGGATGGAGTCTGTGTCCAGGGAGGGGATGGATTCTGTGTCCAGGGCGAGGATGGAATCTGTGTCCAAGGAGGGGATGGAGTCAGTGTCCAGGGAGGGGGATGGAGTCAGTGTCCAGGGAGGGGGATGGAGTCTGTGTCCAGGGAGGGGATGGAGTCTGTGTCCAGGGAGGGGAATGGAGTCTGTGTCCAGGGAGGGGATGGATTCTGTCTCCAGGGAGGGGATGCATTCTGTGTCCAGGGAGGTGATGGATTCTGTGTCCAGGGAGGGGATGGATTCTGTGTCCAGGGATTGGAAGAAGTCTGTGTCCAGGGAGGGTAGTGGAGTCTGTGTCCAGGGAGGGGATGGATTCTGTGTCCAGGGAGGGGATGGATTCTGTGTCCAGGGAGGGGATGGATTCTGTGTCCAGGGAGGGGATAGATTTTGTGTCCAGGGAGGGGATGGATTCTGTGTCCAGGGAGTGGGATGGATTCTGTGACCAGGGAATGGAGTCAGTGTCCAGGGAGGGGAATGGAGTCTGTGTCCAGGGAGGGGAATGGAGTCTGTGTCGAGGGAGGGGAATGGAGTCAGTGTCCAGGGAGGGGATGGAGTCTGTGTCCAGGGAGGGGATGGAGTCTGTATCCAGGGAGGGGATGGATACTGTGTCCAGGGAGGGGATGGAGTCTGTGTCCAGGGAGGGGATGGAGTCAGTGTCCAGGGAGGGGAATGGAGTCTGTGTCCAGGGAGGGGATAGATTATGTGTCCAGGGAGGGGATGGAGTCTGTGTCCAGGGTGGGGATGGATTCTGTGTCCAGGGAGGTGATGGATTCTGTGTCCAGGGCGAGGATGGAATCTGTGTCCAAGGAGGGGATGGAGTCAGTGTCCAGGGAGGGGGATGGAGTCAGTGTCCAGGGAGGGGGATGGAGTCTGTGTCCAGGGAGGGGATGGAGTCTGTGTCCAGGGAGGGGAATGGAGTCTGTGTCCAGGGAGGGGATGGATTCTGTCTCCAGGGAGGGGATGCATTCTGTGTCCAGGGAGGTGATGGATTCTGTGTCCAGGGAGGGGATGGATTCTGTGTCCAGGGATTGGAAGAAGTCTGTGTCCAGGGAGGGTAGTGGAGTCTGTGTCCAGGGAGGGGATGGATTCTGTGTCCAGGGAGGGGATGGATTCTGTGTCCAGGGAGGGGATGGATTCTGTGTCCAGGGAGGGGATAGATTTTGTGTCCAGGGAGGGGATGGATTCTGTGTCCAGGGAGTGGGATGGATTCTGTGACCAGGGAATGGAGTCAGTGTCCAGGGAGGGGAATGGAGTCTGTGTCCAGGGAGGGGAATGGAGTCTGTGTCGAGGGAGGGGAATGGAGTCAGTGTCCAGGGAGGGGATGGAGTCTGTGTCCAGGGAGGGGATGGAGTCTGTATCCAGGGAGGGGATGGATACTGTGTCCAGGGAGGGGATGGAGTCTGTGTCCAGGGAGGGGATGGAGTCAGTGTCCAGGGAGGGGAATGGAGTCTGTGTCCAGGGAGGGGATAGATTATGTGTCCAGGGAGGGGATGGAGTCTGTGTCCAGGGAGGGGATGGATTCTGTGTCCAGGGATTGGAAGAAGTCTGTGTCCAGGGAGGGTAGTGGAGTCTGTGTCCAGGGTGGGGATGGATTCTGTGTCCAGGGAGGTGATGGATTCTGTGTCCAGGGAGGGGATGGATTCTGTGTCCAGGGAGGGGATAGATTTTGTGTCCAGGGAGGGGATGGATTCTGTGTCCAGGGAGTGGGATGGATTATGTGACCAGGGAATGGATTCTGTGTCCAGGGAGGGGATGGAGTCTGTTTCCAGGGAGGGGATGGATTCTGTGTCCAGGGAGGGAATGGAGTCTGTTTCCAGGGAGGGGATGGAGTCTGTGTCCAGGGAGGGGATGGATTCTGTGTCCAGGGCGAGGATGGAATCTGTGTCCAAGGAGGGGATGGAGTCAGTGTCCAGGGAGGGGGATGGAGTCAGTGTCCAGGGAGGGGGATGGAGTCTGTGTCCAGGGAGGGGATGGAGTCTGTGTCCAGGGAGGGGAATGGAGTCTGTGTCCAGGGAGGGGATGGATTCTGTCTCCAGGGAGGGGATGCATTCTGTGTCCAGGGCGAGGATGGAATCTGTGTCCAGGGAGGGGGATGGAGTCAGTGTCCAGGGAGGGGGATGGAGTCTGTGTCCAGAGAGGCGATGGAGTCTGTATCCAGGGAGGGGATGGAGTCTGTGTCCAGGGAGGGGATGGAGTCTGTGTCCAGGGAGGGGGATGGAGTCAGTATCCAGGGAGGGGGCTGGAGTCAGTGTCCAGGGAGGGGGATGGAGTCTGTGTCCATGGAGGCGATGGAGTCTGTATCCAGGGAGGGGATGGAGTCTGTGTCCAGGGAGGGGATGGAGTCTGTGTCCAGGCAGGGGAATGGAGTCTGTGTCCAGGGAGGGGAATGGAGTCTGTTTCCAGGGAGGGGGATGGAGACTGTGTCCAGGGAGGGGGATGAAGTCTGTGTTAAGGGACGGGAATGGAGTCTGTGTCCAGGGAGGGGAACGGAGCCAGTGTCCATGGAGGGGGATGGAGTCTGTGTACAGGGAATGGAGTCTGTGACCAGGGAGTGAATGGAGTCGGTGTCCAGGAAGGGGATAGATTCTGTGTCCAGGGAGGGGATGGTTTCTGTGTCCAGGGAGGGGATGGAGTCTGTGTCCAGGGAGGGGATGGATTCTGTGTCCAGAAATTGGATGGATTCTGTGTCCAGGGAGGGGAATGGATTCTGTGTCCAGGGAGGGGATGGATTCTGTGTCCAGGGAGGGGATGGAGTCTGTGTCCAGGGAGGGGATGGAGTCTTTGTCCAGGGAGGGGAATGGAGTCTGTGTCCAGGGAGGGGATGGATTCTGTGTCCAGGGAGGGGATGGATTCTGTGTCCGGGGAGGGGATGGATTCTGTATCCAGGGAGGGGATGAAGTCTGTGTGTAGGGAATGGAGTCTGTCTCCAGGGAGTGGAATGGAGTCTGTGTCCAGGGAGTGGATGGATTCTGTGTCCAGGGAGGGAATGGAGTCTGTGTCCAGGGAGGGGATGGAGTCTGTGTCCAGGGAGGGGACGGATTCTGTGTCCAGGGCGAGGATGGAATCTGTGTCCAAGGAGGGGATGGAGTCAGTGTCCAGGGAGGGGGATGGAGTCAGTGTCCAGGGAGGGGGATGGAGTCTGTGTCCAGGGAGGGGATGGAGTCTGTGTCCAGGGAGGGGAATGGAGTCTGTGTCCAGGGAGGGGATGGATTCTGTCTCCAGGGAGGGGATGCATTCTGTGTCCAGGGCGAGGATGGAATCTATGTCCAGGGAGGGGATGGAGTCAGTGTCCAGGGAGGGGGATGGAGTCTGTGTCCAGGGAGGCGATGGAGTCTGTATCCAGGGAGGGGATGGAGTCTGTGTCCAGGGAGGGGATGGAGTCTGTGTCCAGGGAGGGGGATGGAGTCAGTATCCAGGGAGGGGGATGGAGTCAGTGTCCAGGGAGGGGGATGGAGTCTGTGTCCAGGGAGGCGATGGAGTCTGTATCCAGGGAGGGGATGGAGTCTGTGTCCAGGGAGGGGATGGAGTCTGTGTCCAGGGAGGGGATGGATTCTGTGTCCAGGGAGGGGATGGTGTCTGTGTCCAGGGAGGGGATGGATCTTTGTCCAGGGAGGGGAATGGAGTCTGTGTCCAGGGAGGGGATGGATTCTGTGTCCAGGGAAGGGATGGATTCTGTGTCCGGGGAGGTGATGGATTCTGTGTCCAGGGAGGGGATGAAGTCTGTGTGTAGGGAATGGAGTCTGTCTCCAGGGAGTGGAATGGAGTCTGTGTCCAGGGAGTGGATGGATTCTGTGTCCAGGGAGGGGAATTGATTATGTGTCCAGGGAATGTATTCTGTGTCCAGGGAATGGACTCTCAGTCCAGGGAATGGAGTCTGTGTCCAGGGAGGGAATAGATTCTGTGTCCAGGGAATGGAGTCTTTGTCCAGGGACGGAAATGGAGTCTGTGGCCAGGGAGGGGAATTGATTCTGTGTCCAGGGAGGGGATGGTTTCTGTGTCCAGTGTGTGGATGGATTATGTGTCCAGGGAGGCGGTTGGAGACAGTGTCCATGGAGCGGATGGATTCTGTGTCCAGGGAGGGGAATGGAGTCTGTTTCCAGGGAGGGGAATGGAGACTGTGTCCAGGGAGGGGAATGGATTCAGTGTCCAGGGAGGGGATGGAGTCTGTGTCCAGGGAGGGAATGGAGTCTGTTTCCAGGGAGGGGATGGAGTCTTTGTCCAGGGACGGGAATGGAGTCTGTGTCCATGGAGGTGGATGGAGTCTGTGTCCAGGGAGGGGATAGATTCTGTATCCAGGGAGGGGATGGATACTGTGTCCAGGGAGGGGATGGAGTCTGTGTCCAGGGAGGGGATGGAGTCAGTGTCCAGGGAGGGGAATGGAGTCTGTGTCCAGGGAGGGGATAGATTCTGTGTCCAGGGAGGGGATGGAGTCTGTGTCCAGGGAGGGGATGGATTCTGTGTCCAGGGATTGGAAGAAGTCTGTGTCCAGGGAGGGTAGTGGAGTCTGTGTCCAGGGAGGGGATGGATTCTGTGTCCAGGGAGGGGATGGATTCTGTGTCCAGGGAGGGGATGGATTCTGTGTCCAGGGAGTGGGATGGATTCTGTGACCAGGGAATGGAGTCAGTGTCCAGGGAGGAGAATGGAGTCTGTGTCCAGGGAGGGGAATGGAGTCTGTGTCGAGGGAGGGGAATGGAGTCAGTGTCCAGGGAGGGGATGGAGTCTGTGTCCAGGGAGGGGATGGAGTCTGTATCCAGGGAGGGGATGGATACTGTGTCCAGGGAGGGGATGGAGTCTGTGTCCAGGGAGGGGATGGAGTCAGTGTCCAGGGAGGGGAATGGAGTCTGTGTCCAGGGAGGGGATAGATTCTGTGTCCAGGGAGGGGATGAAGTCTGTGTCCAGGGAGGGGATGGATTCTGTGTCCAGGGATTGGAAGATGTCTGTGTCCAGGGAGGGTAGTGGAGTCTGTGTCCAGGGAGGGGATGGATTCTGTGTCCAGGGAGGTGATGGATTCTGTGTCCAGGGAGGGGATGGATTCTGTGTCCAGGGAGGGGATAGATTTTGTGTCCAGGGAGGGGATGGATTCTGTGTCCAGGGAGTGGGATGGGTTCTGTGACCAGGGAATGGATTCTGTGTCCAGGGAGGGGATGGATTCTGTGTCCAGGGAGTGGGATGGATTATGTGACCAGGGAATGGATTCTGTGTCCAGGGAGGGGAATGGAGTCTGTGTCCAGGGAGGGGAATGGAGTCTGTTTCGAGGGAGGGGAATGGAGTCAGTGTCCAGGGAGGGGATGGAGTCTGTGTCCAGGGAGGGGATGGAGTCTGTGTCCAGGGAGTGGAACGGAGTCAGTGTCCAGGGAGGGGATGGAGTCTGTATCCAGGGAGGGGGATGAAGTCTGTGTCCAGGGACGGGAATGGAGTCTGTGTCCAGGGAGGGGAAGGGAGCTAGTGTCCAGGGAGGGGGATGGAGTCTGTGTCCAGGGAATGGAGTTTGTGACCAGGGAGGGAATGGAGTCAGTGTCCAGGAAGGGGATGGATTCTGTGTCCAGGGAAGGGATGGATTCTGTGTCCAGGGAGGGGGATGGAGTCTGTGTTCATGGAATGGAGTCAGTGTCCACGGAGGGGGATGGCGTCTGTGTCCAGGGAGGGAATGGATTCTGTGTCCAGGGAGGGGATGGAGTCTGTTACCAGGGAGGGGATGGATTCTGTGTCCAGGGAGGGAATGGAGTCTGTTTCCAGGGAGGGGATGGAGTCTGTGTCCAGGGAGGGGATGGATTCTGTGTCCAGGGCGAGGATGGAATCTGTGTCCAAGGAGGGGATGGAGTCAGTGTCCAGGGAGGGGGATGGAGTCAGTGTCCAGGGAGGGGGATGGAGTCTGTGTCCAGGGAGGGGATGGAGTCTGTGTCCAGGGAGGGGAATGGAGTCTGTGTCCAGGGAGGGGATGGATTCTGTCTCCAGGGAGGGGATGCATTCTGTGTCCAGGGCGAGGATGGAATCTGTGTCCAGGGAGGGGGATGGAGTCAGTGTCCAGGGAGGGGGATGGAGTCTGTGTCCAGGGAGGCGATGGAGTCTGTATCCAGGGAGGGGATGGAGTCTGTGTCCAGGGAGGGGATGGAGTCTGTGTCCAGGGAGGGGGATGGAGTCAGTATCCAGGGAGGGGGCTGGAGTCAGTGTCCAGGGAGGGGGATGGAGTCTGTTTCCATGGAGGCGATGGAGTCTGTATCCAGGGAGGGGATGGAGTCTGTGTCCAGGGAGGGGATGGAGTCTGTGTCCAGGCAGGGGAATGGAGTCTGTGTCCAGGGAGGGGAATGGAGTCTGTTTCCAGGGAGGGGGATGGAGACTGTGTCCTGGGACGGGAATAGAGTCTGTGTCCAGGGAGGGGAACGGAGTCAGTTTCCAGGGATGGGATGGAGTCTTTATCCAAGGAGGGGGATGAAGTCTGTGTTAAGGGACGGGAATGGAGTCTGTGTCCAGGGAGGGGAACGGAGCCAGTGTCCATGGAGGGGGATGGAGTCTGTGTACAGGGAATGGAGTCTGTGACCAGGGAGTGAATGGAGTCGGTGTCCAGGAAGGGATAGATTCTGTGTCCAGGGAGGGGATGGTTTCTGTGTCCAGGGAGGGGATGGAGTCTGTGTCCAGGGAGGGGATGGATTCTGTGTCCAGGGATTGGATGGATTCTGTGTCCAGGGAGGGGAATGGATTCTGTGTCCAGGGAGGGGATGGATTCTGTGTCCAGGGAGGGGATGGAGTCTGTGTCCAGGGAGGGGATGGAGTCTTTGTCCAGGGAGGGGAATGGAGTCTGTGTCCAGGGAGGGGATGGATTCTGTGTCCAGGGAGGGGATGGATTCTGTGTCCGGGGAGGGGATGGATTCTGTATCCAGGGAGGGGATGAAGTCTGTGTGTAGGGAATGGAGTCTCTCTCCAGGGAGGGGGATGGAGTCTGTGTCCAGGGAGGGGATGGAGTCTGTGTCCAGGGAGGGGAATGGAGTCTGTGTCCAGGGAGGGGATGGATTCTGTCTCCAGGGAGGGGATGCATTCTGTGTCCAGGGCGAGGATGGAATCTATGTCCAGGGAGGGGATGGAGTCAGTGTCCAGGGAGGGGGATGGAGTCTGTGTCCAGGGAGGCGATGGAGTCTGTATCCAGGGAGGGGATGGAGTCTGTGTCCAGGGAAGGGATGGAGTCTGTGTCCAGGGAGGGGGATGGAGTCAGTATCCAGGGAGGGGGATGGGGTCAGTGTCCAGGGAGGGGGATGGAGTCTATGAACAGGGAGGCGATGGAGTCTGTATCCAGGGAGGGGATGGAGTCTGTGTCCAGGGAGGGGATGGAGTCTGTGTCCAGGGAGGGGATGGATTCTGTGTCCAGGGAGGGGATGGTGTCTGTGTCCAGGGAGGGGATGGATCTTTGTCCAGGGAGGGGAATGGAGTCTGTGTCCAGGGAGGGGATGGATTCTGTGTCCAGGGAAGGGATGGATTCTGTGTCCGGGGAGGTGATGGATTCTGTGTCCAGGGAGGGGATGAAGTCTGTGTGTAGGGAATGGAGTCTGTCTCCAGGGAGTGGAATGGAGTCTGTGTCCAGGGAGTGGATGGATTCTGTGTCCAGGGAGGGGAATTGATTTTGTGTCCAGGGAATGTATTCTGTGTCCAGGGAATGGACTCTCTGTCCAGGGAATGGAGTCTGTGTCCAGGGAGGGAATAGATTCTGTGTCCAGGGAATGGAGTCTTTGGCCAGGGAGGGGAATGGAGTCTGTGTCCAGGGAGGGGATGGATTCTGTCTCCAGGGAGGGGATGCATTCTGTGTCCAGGGCGAGGATGGAATCTATGTCCAGGGAGGGGATGGAGTCAGTGTCCAGGGAGGGGGATGGAGTCTGTGTCCAGGGAGGCGATGGAGTCTGTATCCAGGGAGTTGATGGAGTCTGTGTCCAGGGAGGGGATGGAGTCTGTGTCCAGGGAGGGGGATGGAGTCAGTATCCAGGGAGGGGGATGGGGTCAGTGTCCAGGGAGGGGGATGGAGTCTGTGTCCAGGGAGGCGATGGAGTCTGTATCCAGGGAGGGGATGGAGTCTGTGTCCAGGGAGGGGATGGAGTCTGTGTCCAGGGAGGGGATGGATTCTGTGTCCAGGGAGGGGATGGTGTCTGTGTCCAGGGAGGGGATGGATCTTTGTCCAAGGAGGGGAATGGAGTCTGTGTCCAGGGAGGGGATGGATTCTGTGTCCAGGGAAGGGATGGATTCTGTGTCCGGGGAGGTGATGGATTCTGTGTCCAGGGAGGGGATGAAGTCTGTGTGTAGGGAATGGAGTCTGTCTCCAGGGAGTGGAATGGAGTCTGTGTCCAGGGAGTGGATGGATTCTGTGTCCAGGGAGGGGAATTGATTATGTGTCCAGGGAATGTATTCTGTGTCCAGGGAATGGACTCTCTGTCCAGGGAATGGAGTCTGTGTCCAGGGAGGGAATAGATTCTGTGTCCAGGGAATGGAGTCTTTGTCCAGGGACGGAAATGGAGTCTGTGGCCAGGGAGGGGAATTGATTCTGTGTCCAGGGAGGGGATGGTTTCTGTGTCCAGTGTGTGGATGGATTCTGTGTCCAGGGAGGCGGTTGGAGACAGTTTCCATGGAGCGGATGGATTCTGTGTCCAGGGAGGGGAATGGAGTCTGTTTCCAGGGAGGGGAATGGAGTCTGTGTCCAGGGAGGGGAATGGATTCAGTGTCCAGGGAGGGGATGGAGTCTGTGTCCAGGGAGGGAATGGAGTCTGTTTCCAGGGAGGGGATGGAGTCTTTGTCCAGGGACGGGAATGGAGTCTGTGTCCATGGAGGTGGATGGAGTCTGTGTCCAGGGAGGGGATGGATTCTGTATCCAGGGAGGGGATGGATACTGTGTCCAGGGAGGGGATGGAGTCTGTGTCCAGGGAGGGGATGGAGTCAGTGTCCAGGGAGGGGATGGAGTCTGTGTCCAGGGAGGGGATGGAGTCTGTGTCCAGGGAGTGGAACGGAGTCAGTGTCCAGGGAGGGGATGGAGTCTGTGTCCAGGGAGTGGAACGGAGTCAGTGTCCAGGGAGGGGATGGAGTCTGTATCCAGGGAGGGGGATGAAGTCTGTGTCCAGGGACGGGAATGGAGTCTGTGTCCAGGGAGGGGAAGGGAGCTAGTGTCCAGGGAGGGGGATGGAGTCTGTGTCCAGGGAGGGGATGGAGTCTGTGTCCAGGGAGTGGAACGGAGTCAGTGTCCAGGGAGGGGATGGAGTCTGTATCCAGGGAGGGGGATGAAGTCTGTGTCCAGGGACGGGAATGGAGTCTGTGTCCAGGGAGGGGAAGGGAGCTAGTGTCCAGGGAGGGGGATGGAGTCTGTGTCCAGGGAATGGAGTTTGTGACCAGGGAGGGAATGGAGTCAGTGTCCAGGAAGGGGATGGATTCTGTGTCCAGGGAAGGGATGGATTCTGTGTCCAGGGAGGGGGATGGAGTCTGTGTTCATGGAGTGGAGTCAGTGTCCACGGAGGGGGATGGCGTCTGTGTCCAGGGAGGGAATGGATTCTGTGTCCAGGGAGGGGATGGAGTCTGTTTCCAGGGAGGGGATGGATTCTGTGTCCAGGGAGGGAATGTAGTCTGTTTCCAGGGAGGGGATGGAGTCTGTGTCCAGGGAGGGGATGGATTCTGTGTCCAGGGCGAGGATGGAATCTGTGTCCAAGGAGGGGATGGAGTCAGTGTCCAGGGAGTGGGTTGGAGTCAGTGTCCAGGGAGGGGGATGGAGTCTGTGTCCAGGGAGGGGATGGAGTCTGTGTCCAGGGAGGGGAATGGAGTCTGTGTCCAGGGAGGGGATGGATTCTGTCTCCAGGGAGGGGATGCATTCTGTGTCCAGGGCGAGGATGGAATCTGTGTCCAGGGAGGGGGATGGAGTCAGTGTCCAGGGAGGGGGATGGAGTCTGTGTCCAGGGAGGCGATGGAGTCTGTATCCAGGGAGGGGATGGGGTCTGTGTCCAGAGAGGGGATGGAGTCTGTGTCCAGGGAGGGGGATGGAGTCAGTATCCAGGGAGGGGGCTGGAGTCAGTGTCCAGGGAGGGGGATGGAGTCTGTGTCCATGGAGGCGATGGAGTCTGTATCCAGGGAGGGGATGGAGTCTGTGTCCAGGGAGGGGATGGAGTCTGTGTCCAGGCAGGTGAATGGAGTCTGTGTCCAGGGAGGGGAATGGAGTCTGTTTCCAGGGAGGGGGATGGAGACTGTGTCCAGGAACGGGAATAGAGTCTGTGTCCAGGGAGGGGAACGGAGTCAGTTTCCAGGGATGGGATGGAGTCTTTATCCAAGGAGGGGAATGAAGTCTGTGTTAAGGGACGGGAATGGAGTCTGTGTCCAGGGAGGGGAACGGAGCCAGTGTCCATGGAGGGGGATGGAGTCTGTGTACAGGGAATGGAGTCTGTGACCAGGGAGGGAATGGAGTCGGTGTCCAGGAAGGGGATAGATTCTGTGTCCAGGGAGGGGATGGTTTCTGTGTCCAGGGAGGGGATGGAGTCTGTGTCCAGGGAGGGGATGGATTCTGTGTCCAGGGATTGGATGGATTCTGTGTCCAGGGAGGGGAATGGATTCTGTGTCCAGGGAGGGGATGGATTCTGTGTCCAGGGAGGGGATGGAGTCTGTGTCCAGGGAGGGGATGGAGTCTTTGTCCAGGGAGGGGAATGGAGTCTGTGTCCAGGGAGGGGATGGATTCTGTGTCCAGGGAGGGGATGGATTCTGTGTCCGGGGAGGGGATGGAGTCTGTGTCCAGGGAGGGGATGGAGTCAGTGTCCAGGGAGGGGAATGGAGTCTGTGTCCAGGGAGGGGATAGATTCTGTGTCCAGGGAGGGGATGGAGTCTGTGTCCAGGGAGGGGATGGATTCTGTGTCCAGGGATTGGAAGAAGTCTGTGTCCAGGGAGGGTAGTGGAGTCTGTGTCCAGGGAGGGGATGGATTCTGTGTCCAGGGAGGGGATGGATTCTGTGTCCAGGGAGGGGATGGATTCTGTGTCCAGGGAGGGGATAGATTTTGTGTCCAGGGAGGGGATGGATTCTGTGTCCAGGGAGTGGGATGGATTCTGTGACCAGGGAATGGAGTCAGTGTCCAGGGAGGGGAATGGAGTCTGTGTCCAGGGAGGGGAATGGAGTCTGTGTCGAGGGAGGGGAATGGAGTCAGTGTCCAGGGAGGGGATGGAGTCTGTGTCCAGGGAGGGGATGGAGTCTGTATCCAGGGAGGGGATGGATACTGTGTCCAGGGAGGGGATGGAGTCTGTGTCCAGGGAGGGGATGGAGTCAGTGTCCAGGGAGGGGAATGGAGTCTGTGTCCAGGGAGGGGATAGATTCTGTGTCCAGGGAGGGGATGGAGTCTGTGTCCAGGGAGGGGATGGATTCTGTGTCCAGGGATTGGAAGAAGTCTGTGTCCAGGGAGGGTAGTGGAGTCTGTGTCCAGGGAGGGGATGGATTCTGTGTCCAGGGAGGTGATGGATTCTGTGTCCAGGGAGGGGATGGATTCTGTGTCCAGGGAGGGGATATATTTTGTGTCCAGGGATGGGATGGATTCTGTGTCCAGGGAGTGGGATGGATTATGTGACCAGGGAATGGATTCTGTGTCCAGGGAGGGGAATGGAGTCTGTGTCCAGGGAGGGGAATGGAGTCTGTGTCGAGGGAGGGGAATGGAGTCAGTGTCCAGGGAGGGGATGGAGTCTGTGTCCAGGGAGGGGATGGAGTCTGTGTCCAGGGAGTGGAACGGAGTCAGTGTCCAGGGAGGGGATGGAGTCTGTATCCAGGGAGGGGGATGAAGTCTGTGTCCAGGGACGGGAATGGAGTCTGTGTCCAGGGAGGGGAAGGGAGCTAGTGTCCAGGGAGGGGGATGGAGTCTGTGTCCAGGGAATGGAGTTTGTGACCAGGGAGGGAATGGAGTCAGTGTCCAGGAAGGGGATGGATTCTGTGTCCAGGGAAGGGATGGATTCTGTGTCCAGGGAGGGGGATGGAGTCTGTGTTCATGGAATGGAGTCAGTGTCCACGGAGGGGGATGGCGTCTGTGTCCAGGGAGGGAATGGATTCTGTGTCCAGGGAGGGGATGGAGTCTGTTTCCAGGGAGGGGATGGATTCTGTGTCCAGGGAGGGAATGGAGTCTGTTTCCAGGGAGGGGATGGAGTCTGTGTCCAGGGAGGGGATGGATTCTGTGTCCAGGGCGAGGATGGAATCTGTGTCCAAGGAGGGGATGGAGTCAGTGTCCAGGGAGGGGGATGGAGTCAGTGTCCAGGGAGGGGGATGGAGTCTGTGTCCAGGGAGGGGATGGAGTCTGTGTCCAGGGAGGGGAATGGAGTCTGTGTCCAGGGAGGGGATGGATTCTGTCTCCAGGGAGGGGATGCATTCTGTGTCCAGGGCGAGGATGGAATCTGTGTCCAGGGAGGGGGATGGAGTCAGTGTCCAGGGAGGGGGATGGAGTCTGTGTCCAGGGAGGCGATGGAGTCTGTATCCAGGGAGGGGATGGAGTCTGTGTCCAGGGAGGGGATGGAGTCTGTGTCCAGGGAGGGGGATGGAGTCAGTATCCAGGGAGGGGGCTGGAGTCAGTGTCCAGGGAGGGGGATGGAGTCTGTGTCCATGGAGGCGATGGAGTCTGTATCCAGGGAGGGGATGGAGTCTGTGTCCAGGGAGGGGATGGAGTCTGTGTCCAGGCAGGGGAATGGAGTCTGTGTCCAGGGAGGGGAATGGAGTCTGTTTCCAGGGAGGGGGATGGAGACTGTGTCCAGGGACGGGATTAGAGTCTGTGTCCAGGGAGGGGAACGGAGTCAGTTTCCAGGGATGGGATGGAGTCTTTATCCAAGGAGGGGGATGAAGTCTGTGTTAAGGGACGGGAATGGAGTCTGTGTCCAGGGAGGGGAACGGAGCCAGTGTCCATGGAGGGGGATGGAGTCTGTGTACAGGGAATGGAGTCTGTGACCAGGGAGGGAATGGAGTCGGTGTCCAGGAAGGGGATAGATTCTGTGTCCAGGGAGGGGATGGTTTCTGTGTCCAGGGAGGGGATGGAGTCTGTGTCCAGGGAGGGGATGGATTCTGTGTCCAGGGATTGGATGGATTCTGTGTCCAGGGAGGGGAATGGATTCTGTGTCCAGGGAGGGGATGGATTCTGTGTCCAGGGAGGGGATGGAGTCTGTGTCCAGGGAGGGGATGGAGTCTTGGTCCAGGGAGGGGAATGGAGTCTGTGTCCAGGGAGGGGATGGATTCTGTGTCCAGGGAGGGGATGGATTCTGTGTCCGGGGAGGGGATGGATTCTGTATCCAGGGAGGGGATGGATTCTGTCTCCAGGGAGGGGATGCATTCTGTGTCCAGGGCGAGGATGGAATCTATGTCCAGGGAGGGGATGGAGTCAGTGTCCAGGGAGGGGGATGGAGTCTGTGTCCAGGGAGGCGATGGAGTCTGTATCCAGGGAGGGGATGGAGTCTGTGTCCAGGGAGGGGATGGAGTCTGTGTCCAGGGAGGGGGATGGAGTCAGTATCCAGGGAGGGGGATGGGGTCAGTGTCCAGGGAGAGGGATGGAGTCTGTGTCCAGGGAGGCGATGGAGTCTGTATCCAGGGAGGGGATGGAGTCTGTGTCCAGGGAGGGGATGGAGTCTGTGTCCAGGGAGGGGATGGATTCTGTGTCCAGGGAGGGGATGGTGTCTGTGTCCAGGGAGGGGATGGATCTTTGTCCAGGGAGGGGAATGGAGTCTGTGTCCAGGGAGGGGATGGATTCTGTGTCCAGGGAAGGAATGGATTCTGTGTCCGGGGAGGTGATGGATTCTGTGTCCAGGGAGGGGATGAATTCTGTGTGTAGGGAATGGAGTCTGTCTCCAGGGAGTGGAATGGAGTCTGTGTCCAGGGAGTGGATGGATTCTGTGTCCAGGGAGGGGAATTGATTATGTGTCCAGGGAATGTATTCTGTGTCCAGGGAATGGACTCTCTGTCCAGGGAATGGAGTCTGTGTCCAGGGAGGGAATAGATTCTGTGTCCAGGGAATGGAGTCTTTGTCCAGGGACGGAAATGGAGTCTGTGGCCAGGGAGGGGAATTGATTCTGTGTCCAGGGAGGGGATGGTTTCTGTGTCCAGTGTGTGGATGGATTCTGTGTCCAGGGAGGGGAATGGAGTCTGTTTCCAGGGAGGGGAATGGAGTCTGTGTCCAGGGAGGGGAATGGATTCAGTGTCCAGGGAGGGGATGGAGTCTGTGTCCAGGGAGGGAATGGAGTCTGTTTCCAGGGAGGGGATGGAGTCTTTGTCCAGGGACGGGAATGGAGTCTGTGTCCATGGAGGTGGATGGAGTCTGTGTCCAGGGAGGGGATGGATTCTGTATCCAGGGAGGGGATGGATACTGTGTCCAGGGAGGGGATGGAGTCTGTGTCCAGGGAGGGGATGGAGTCAGTGTCCAGGGAGGGGAATGGAGTCTGTGTCCAGGGAGGGGATAGATTCTGTGTCCAGGGAGGGGATGGAGTCTGTGTCCAGGGAGGGGATGGATTCTGTGTCCAGGGATTGGAAGAAGTCTGTGTCCAGGGAGGGTAGTGGAGTCTGTGTCCAGGGAGGGGATGGATTCTGTGTCCAGGGAGGGGATGGATTCTGTGTCCAGGGAGGGGATGGATTCTGTGTCCAGGGAGGGGATAGATTTTGTGTCCAGGGAGGGGATGGATTCTGTGTCCAGGGAGTGGGATGGATTCTGTGACCAGGGAATGGAGTCAGTGTCCAGGGAGGGGAATGGAGTCTGTGTCCAGGGAGGGGAATGGAGTCTGTGTCGAGGGAGGGGAATGGAGTCAGTGTCCAGGGAGGGGATGGAGTCTGTGTCCAGGGAGGGGATGGAGTCTGTATCCAGGGAGGGGATGGATACTGTGTCCAGGGAGGGGATGGAGTCTGTGTCCAGGGAGGGGATGGAGTCAGTGTCCAGGGAGGGGAATGGAGTCTGTGTCCAGGGAGGGGATAGATTCTGTGTCCAGGGAGGGGATGGAGTCTGTGTCCAGGGAGGGGATGGATTCTGTGTCCAGGGATTGGAAGAAGTCTGTGTCCAGGGAGGGTAGTGGAGTCTGTGTCCAGGGAGGGGATGGATTCTGTGTCCAGGGAGGTGATGGATTCTGTGTCCAGGGAGGGGATGGATTCTGTGTCCAGGGAGGGGATAGATTTTGTGTCCAGGGAGGGGATGGATTCTGTGTCCAGGGAGTGGGATGGGTTCTGTGACCAGGGAATGGATTCTGTGTCCAGGGAGGGGAATGGAGTCTGTGTCCAGGGAGGGGAATGGAGTCTGTGTCGAGGGAGGGGAATGGAGTCAGTGTCCAGGGAGGGGATGGAGTCTGTGTCCAGGGAGGGGATGGAGTCTGTGTCCAGGGAGTGGAACGGAGTCAGTGTCCAGGGAGGGGATGGAGTCTGTATCCAGGGAGGGGGATGAAGTCTGTGTCCAGGGACGGGAATGGAGTCTGTGTCCAGGGAGGGGAAGGGAGCTAGTGTCCAGGGAGGGGGATGGAGTCTGTGTCCAGGGAATGGAGTTTGTGACCAGGGAGGGAATGGAGTCAGTGTCCAGGAAGGGGATGGATTCTGTGTCCAGGGAAGGGATGGATTCTGTGTCCAGGGAGGGGGATGGAGTCTGTGTTCATGGAGTGGAGTCAGTGTCCACGGAGGGGGATGGCGTCTGTGTCCAGGGAGGGAATGGATTCTGTGTCCAGGGAGGGGATGGAGTCTGTTTCCAGGGAGGGGATGGATTCTGTGTCCAGGGAGGGAATGTAGTCTGTTTCCAGGGAGGGGATGGAGTCTGTGTCCAGGGAGGGGATGGATTCTGTGTCCAGGGCGAGGATCGAATCTGTGTCCAAGGAGGGGATGGAGTCAGTGTCCAGGGAGTGGGTTGGAGTCAGTGTCCAGGGAGGGGGATGGAGTCTGTGTCCAGGGAGGGGATGGAGTCTGTGTCCAGGGAGGGGAATGGAGTCTGTGTCCAGGGAGGGGATGGATTCTGTCTCCAGGGAGGGGATGCATTCTGTGTCCAGGGCGAGGATGGAATCTGTGTCCAGGGAGGGGGATGGAGTCAGTGTCCAGGGAGGGGGATGGAGTCTGTGTCCAGGGAGGCGATGGAGTCTGTATCCAGGGAGGGGATGGGGTCTGTGTCCAGGGAGGGGATGGAGTCTGTGTCCAGGGAGGGGGATGGAGTCAGTATCCAGGGAGGGGGCTGGAGTCAGTGTCCAGGGAGGGGGATGGAGTCTGTGTCCATGGAGGCGATGGAGTCTGTATCCAGGGAGGGGATGGAGTCTGTGTCCAGGGAGGGGATGGAGTCTGTGTCCAGGCAGGTGAATGGAGTCTGTGTCCAGGGAGGGGAATGGAGTCTGTTTCCAGGGAGGGGGATGGAGACTGTGTCCAGGAACGGGAATAGAGTCTGTGTCCAGGGAGGGGAACGGAGTCAGTTTCCAGGGATGGGATGGAGTCTTTATCCAAGGAGGGGAATGAAGTCTGTGTTAAGGGACGGGAATGGAGTCTGTGTCCAGGGAGGGGAACGGAGCCAGTGTCCATGGAGGGGGATGGAGTCTGTGTACAGGGAATGGAGTCTGTGACCAGGGAGGGAATGGAGTCGGTGTCCAGGAAGGGGATAGATTCTGTGTCCAGGGAGGGGATGGTTTCTGTGTCCAGGGAGGGGATGGAGTCTGTGTCCAGGGAGGGGATGGATTCTGTGTCCAGGGATTGGATGGATTCTGTGTCCAGGGAGGGGAATGGATTCTGTGTCCAGGGAGGGGATGGATTCTGTGTCCAGGGAGGGGATGGAGTCTGTGTCCAGGGAGGGGATGGAGTCTTTGTCCAGGGAGGGGAATGGAGTCTGTGTCCAGGGAGGGGATGGATTCTGTGTCCAGGGAGGGGATGGATTCTGTGTCCGGGGAGGGGATGGAGTCTGTGTCCAGGGAGGGGATGGAGTCAGTGTCCAGGGAGGGGAATGGAGTCTGTGTCCAGGGAGGGGATAGATTCTGTGTCCAGGGAGGGGATGGAGTCTGTGTCCAGGGAGGGGATGGATTCTGTGTCCAGGGATTGGAAGAAGTCTGTGTCCAGGGAGGGTAGTGGAGTCTGTGTCCAGGGAGGGGATGGATTCTGTGTCCAGGGAGGGGATGGATTCTGTGTCCAGGGAGGGGATGGATTCTGTGTCCAGGGAGGGGATAGATTTTGTGTCCAGGGAGGGGATGGATTCTGTGTCCAGGGAGTGGGATGGATTCTGTGACCAGGGAATGGAGTCAGTGTCCAGGGAGGGGAATGGAGTCTGTGTCCAGGGAGGGGAATGGAGTCTGTGTCGAGGGAGGGGAATGGAGTCAGTGTCCAGGGAGGGGATGGAGTCTGTGTCCAGGGAGGGGATGGAGTCTGTATCCAGGGAGGGGATGGATACTGTGTCCAGGGAGGGGATGGAGTCTGTGTCCAGGGAGGGGATGGAGTCAGTGTCCAGGGAGGGGAATGGAGTCTGTGTCCAGGGAGGGGATAGATTCTGTGTCCAGGGAGGGGATGGAGTCTGTGTCCAGGGAGGGGATGGATTCTGTGTCCAGGGATTGGAAGAAGTCTGTGTCCAGGGAGGGTAGTGGAGTCTGTGTCCAGGGAGGGGATGGATTCTGTGTCCAGGGAGGTGATGGATTCTGTGTCCAGGGAGGGGATGGATTCTGTGTCCAGGGAGGGGATATATTTTGTGTCCAGGGATGGGATGGATTCTGTGTCCAGGGAGTGGGATGGATTATGTGACCAGGGAATGGATTCTGTGTCCAGGGAGGGGAATGGAGTCTGTGTCCAGGGAGGGGAATGGAGTCTGTGTCGAGGGAGGGGAATGGAGTCAGTGTCCAGGGAGGGGATGGAGTCTGTGTCCAGGGAGGGGATGGAGTCTGTGTCCAGGGAGTGGAACGGAGTCAGTGTCCAGGGAGGGGATGGAGTCTGTGACCAGGGAATGGAGTCAGTGTCCAGGGAGGGGAATGGAGTCTGTGTCCAGGGAGGGGAATGGAGTCTGTGTCGAGGGAGGGGAATGGAGTCAGTGTCCAGGGAGGGGATGGAGTCTGTGTCCAGGGAGGGGATGGAGTCTGTATCCAGGGAGGGGATGGATACTGTGTCCAGGGAGGGGATGGAGTCTGTGTCCAGGGAGGGGATGGAGTCAGTGTCCAGGGAGGGGAATGGAGTCTGTGTCCAGGGAGGGGATAGATTCTGTGTCCAGGGAGGGGATGGAGTCTGTGTCCAGGGAGGGGATGGATTCTGTGTCCAGGGATTGGAAGAAGTCTGTGTCCAGGGAGGGTAGTGGAGTCTGTGTCCAGGGAGGGGATGGATTCTGTGTCCAGGGAGGTGATGGATTCTGTGTCCAGGGAGGGGATGGATTCTGTGTCCAGGGAGGGGATATATTTTGTGTCCAGGGATGGGATGGATTCTGTGTCCAGGGAGTGGGATGGATTATGTGACCAGGGAATGGATTCTGTGTCCAGGGAGGGGAATGGAGTCTGTGTCCAGGGAGGGGAATGGAGTCTGTGTCGAGGGAGGGGAATGGAGTCAGTGTCCAGGGAGGGGATGGAGTCTGTGTCCAGGGAGGGGATGGAGTCTGTGTCCAGGGAGTGGAACGGAGTCAGTGTCCAGGGAGGGGATGGAGTCTGTATCCAGGGAGGGGGATGAAGTCTGTGTCCAGGGACGGGAATGGAGTCTGTGTCCAGGGAGGGGAAGGGAGCTAGTGTCCAGGGAGGGGGATGGAGTCTGTGTCCAGGGAATGGAGTTTGTGACCAGGGAGGGAATGGAGTCAGTGTCCAGGAAGGGGATGGATTCTGTGTCCAGGGAAGGGATGGATTCTGTGTCCAGGGAGGGGGATGGAGTCTGTGTTCATGGAATGGAGTCAGTGTCCACGGAGGGGGATGGCGTCTGTGTCCAGGGAGGGAATGGATTCTGTGTCCAGGGAGGGGATGGAGTCTGTTTCCAGGGAGGGGATGGATTCTGTGTCCAGGGAGGGAATGGAGTCTGTTTCCAGGGAGGGGATGGAGTCTGTGTCCAGGGAGGGGATGGATTCTGTGTCCAGGGCGAGGATGGAATCTGTGTCCAAGGAGGGGATGGAGTCAGTGTCCAGGGAGGGGGATGGAGTCAGTGTCCAGGGAGGGGGATGGAGTCTGTGTCCAGGGAGGGGATGGAGTCTGTGTCCAGGGAGGGGAATGGAGTCTGTGTCCAGGGAGGGGATGGATTCTGTCTCCAGGGAGGGGATGCATTCTGTGTCCAGGGCGAGGATGGAATCTGTGTCCAGGGAGGGGGATGGAGTCAGTGTCCAGGGAGGGGGATGGAGTCTGTGTCCAGGGAGGCGATGGAGTCTGTGTCCAGGGAGGGGATGGAGTCTGTGTCCAGGGAGGGGGATGGAGTCAGTATCCAGGGAGGGGGCTGGAGTCAGTGTCCAGGGAGGGGGATGGAGTCTGTGTCCATGGAGGCGATGGAGTCTGTATCCAGGGAGGGGATGGAGTCTGTGTCCAGGGAGGGGATGGAGTCTGTGTCCAGGCAGGGGAATGGAGTCTGTGTCCAGGGAGGGGAATGGAGTCTGTTTCCAGGGAGGGGGATGGAGACTGTGTCCAGGGACGGGAATAGAGTCTGTGTCCAGGGAGGGGAACGGAGTCAGTTTCCAGGGATGGGATGGAGTCTTTATCCAAGGAGGGGGATGAAGTCTGTGTTAAGGGACGGGAATGGAGTCTGTGTCCAGGGAGGGGAACGGAGCCAGTGTCCATGGAGGGGGATGGAGTCTGTGTACAGGGAATGGAGTCTGTGACCAGGGAGGGAATGGAGTCGGTGTCCAGGAAGGGGATAGATTCTGTGTCCAGGGAGGGGATGGTTTCTGTGTCCAGGGAGGGGATGGAGTCTGTGTCCAGGGAGGGGATGGATTCTGTGTCCAGGGATTGGATGGATTCTGTGTCCAGGGAGGGGAATGGATTCTGTGTCCAGGGAGGGGATGGATTCTGTGTCCAGGGAGGGGATGGAGTCTGTGTCCAGGGAGGGGATGGAGTCTTGGTCCAGGGAGGGGAATGGAGTCTGTGTCCAGGGAGGGGATGGATTCTGTGTCCAGGGAGGGGATGGATTCTGTGTCCGGGGAGGGGATGGATTCTGTATCCAGGGAGGGGATGGATTCTGTCTCCAGGGAGGGGATGCATTCTGTGTCCAGGGCGAGGATGGAATCTATGTCCAGGGAGGGGATGGAGTCAGTGTCCAGGGAGGGGGATGGAGTCTGTGTCCAGGGAGGCGATGGAGTCTGTATCCAGGGAGGGGATGGAGTCTGTGTCCAGGGAGGGGATGGAGTCTGTGTCCAGGGAGGGGGATGGAGTCAGTATCCAGGGAGGGGGATGGGGTCAGTGTCCAGGGAGAGGGATGGAGTCTGTGTCCAGGGAGGCGATGGAGTCTGTATCCAGGGAGGGGATGGAGTCTGTGTCCAGGGAGGGGATGGAGTCTGTGTCCAGGGAGGGGATGGATTCTGTGTCCAGGGAGGGGATGGTGTCTGTGTCCAGGGAGGGGATGGATCTTTGTCCAGGGAGGGGAATGGAGTCTGTGTCCAGGGAGGGGATGGATTCTGTGTCCAGGGAAGGGATGGATTCTGTGTCCGGGGAGGTGATGGATTCTGTGTCCAGGGAGGGGATGAATTCTGTGTGTAGGGAATGGAGTCTGTCTCCAGGGAGTGGAATGGAGTCTGTGTCCAGGGAGTGGATGGATTCTGTGTCCAGGGAGGGGAATTGATTATGTGTCCAGGGAATGTATTCTGTGTCCAGGGAATGGACTCTCTGTCCAGGGAATGGAGTCTGTGTCCAGGGAGGGAATAGATTCTGTGTCCAGGGAATGGAGTCTTTGTCCAGGGACGGAAATGGAGTCTGTGGCCAGGGAGGGGAATTGATTCTGTGTCCAGGGAGGGGATGGTTTCTGTGTCCAGTGTGTGGATGGATTCTGTGTCCAGGGAGGCGGTTGGAGACAGTGTCCATGGAGCGGATGGATTCTGTGTCCAGGGAGGGGAATGGAGTCTGTTTCCAGGGAGGGGAATGGAGTCTGTGTCCAGGGAGGGGAATGGATTCAGTGTCCAGGGAGGGGATGGAGTCTGTGTCCAGGGAGGGAATGGAGTCTGTTTCCAGGGAGGGGATGGAGTCTTTGTCCAGGGACGGGAATGGAGTCTGTGTCCATGGAGGTGGATGGAGTCTGTGTCCAGGGAGGGGATGGATTCTGTATCCAGGGAGGGGATGGATACTGTGTCCAGGGAGGGGATGGAGTCTGTGTCCAGGGAGGGGATGGAGTCAGTGTCCAGGGAGGGGAATGGAGTCTGTGTCCAGGGAGGGGATAGATTCTGTGTCCAGGGAGGGGATGGAGTCTGTGTCCAGGGAGGGGATGGATTCTGTGTCCAGGGATTGGAAGAAGTCTGTGTCCAGGGAGGGTAGTGGAGTCTGTGTCCAGGGAGGGGATGGATTCTGTGTCCAGGGAGGGGATGGATTCTGTGTCCAGGGAGGGGATGGATTCTGTGTCCAGGGAGGGGATAGATTTTGTGTCCAGGGAGGGGATGGATTCTGTGTCCAGGGAGTGGGATGGATTCTGTGACCAGGGAATGGAGTCAGTGTCCAGGGAGGGGAATGGAGTCTGTGTCCAGGGAGGGGAATGGAGTCTGTGTCGAGGGAGGGGAATGGAGTCAGTGTCCAGGGAGGGGATGGAGTCTGTGTCCAGGGAGGGGATGGAGTCTGTATCCAGGGAGGGGATGGATACTGTGTCCAGGGAGGGGATGGAGTCTGTGTCCAGGGAGGGGATGGAGTCAGTGTCCAGGGAGGGGAATGGAGTCTGTGTCCAGGGAGGGGATAGATTCTGTGTCCAGGGAGGGGATGGAGTCTGTGTCCAGGGAGGGGATGGATTCTGTGTCCAGGGATTGGAAGAAGTCTGTGTCCAGGGAGGGTAGTGGAGTCTGTGTCCAGGGAGGGGATGGATTCTGTGTCCAGGGAGGTGATGGATTCTGTGTCCAGGGAGGGGATGGATTCTGTGTCCAGGGAGGGGATAGATTTTGTGTCCAGGGAGGGGATGGATTCTGTGTCCAGGGAGTGGGATGGGTTCTGTGACCAGGGAATGGATTCTGTGTCCAGGGAGGGGAATGGAGTCTGTGTCCAGGGAGGGGAATGGAGTCTGTGTCGAGGGAGGGGAATGGAGTCAGTGTCCAGGGAGGGGATGGAGTCTGTGTCCAGGGAGGGGATGGAGTCTGTGTCCAGGGAGTGGAACGGAGTCAGTGTCCAGGGAGGGGATGGAGTCTGTATCCAGGGAGGGGGATGAAGTCTGTGTCCAGGGACGGGAATGGAGTCTGTGTCCAGGGAGGGGAAGGGAGCTAGTGTCCAGGGAGGGGGATGGAGTCTGTGTCCAGGGAATGGAGTTTGTGACCAGGGAGGGAATGGAGTCAGTGTCCAGGAAGGGGATGGATTCTGTGTCCAGGGAAGGGAAGGATTCTGTGTCCAGGGAGGGGGATGGAGTCTGTGTTCATGGAGTGGAGTCAGTGTCCACGGAGGGGGATGGCGTCTGTGTCCAGGGAGGGAATGGATTCTGTGTCCAGGGAGGGGATGGAGTCTGTTTCTAGGGAGGGGATGGATTCTGTGTCCAGGGAGGGAATGTAGTCTGTTTCCAGGGAGGGGATGGAGTCTGTGTCCAGGGAGGGGATGGATTCTGTGTCCAGGGCGAGGATGGAATCTGTGTCCAAGGAGGGGATGGAGTCAGTGTCCAGGGAGGGGGATGGAGTCAGTGTCCAGGGAGGGGGATGGAGTCTGTGTCCAGGGAGGGGATGGAGTCTGTGTCCAGGGAGGGGAATGGAGTCTGTGTCCAGGGAGGGGATGGATTCTGTCTCCAGGGAGGGGATGCATTCTGTGTCCAGGGCGAGGATGGAATCTGTGTCCAGGGAGGGGGATGGAGTCAGTGTCCAGGGAGGGGGATGGAGTCTGTGTCCAGGGAGGCGATGGAGTCTGTATCCAGGGAGGGGATGGAGTCTGTGTCCAGGGAGGGGATGGAGTCTGTGTCCAGGGAGGGGGATGGAGTCAGTATCCAGGGAGGGGGCTGGAGTCAGTGTCCAGGGAGGGGGATGGAGTCTGTGTCCATGGAGGCGATGGAGTCTGTATCCAGGGAGGGGATGGAGTCTGTGTCCAGGGAGGGGATGGAGTCTGTGTCCAGGCAGGGGAATGGAGTCTGTGTCCAGGGAGGGGAATGGAGTCTGTTTCCAGGGAGGGGGATGGAGACTGTGTCCAGGGACGGGAATAGAGTCTGTGTCCAGGGAGGGGAACGGAGTCAGTTTCCAGGGATGGGATGGAGTCTTTATCCAAGGAGGGGAATGAAGTCTGTGTTAAGGGACGGGAATGGAGTCTGTGTCCAGGGAGGGGAACGGAGCCAGTGTCCATGGAGGGGGATGGAGTCTGTGTACAGGGAATGGAGTCTGTGACCAGGGAGGGAATGGAGTCGGTGTCCAGGAAGGGGATAGATTATGTGTCCAGGGAGGGGATGGTTTCTGTGTCCAGGGAGGGGATGGAGTCTGTGTCCAGGGAGGGGATGGATTCTGTGTCCAGGGATTGGATGGATTCTGTGTCCAGGGAGGGGAATGGATTCTGTGTCCAGGGAGGGGATGGATTCTGTGTCCAGGGAGGGGATGGAGTCTGTGTCCAGGGAGGGGATGGAGTCTTTGTCCAGGGAGGGGAATGGAGTCTGTGTCCAGGGAGGGGATGGATTCTGTGTCCAGGGAGGGGATGGATTCTGTGTCCGGGGAGGGGATGGAGTCTGTGTCCAGGGAGGGGATGGAGTCAGTGTCCAGGGAGGGGAATGGAGTCTGTGTCCAGGGAGGGGATAGATTCTGTGTCCAGGGAGGGGATGGAGTCTGTGTCCAGGGAGGGGATGGATTCTGTGTCCAGGGATTGGAAGAAGTCTGTGTCCAGGGAGGGTAGTGGAGTCTGTGTCCAGGGAGGGGATGGATTCTGTGTCCAGGGAGGGGATGGATTCTGTGTCCAGGGAGGGGATGGATTCTGTGTCCAGGGAGGGGATAGATTTTGTGTCCAGGGAGGGGATGGATTCTGTGTCCAGGGAGTGGGATGGATTCTGTGACCAGGGAATGGAGTCAGTGTCCAGGGAGGGGAATGGAGTCTGTGTCCAGGGAGGGGAATGGAGTCTGTGTCGAGGGAGGGGAATGGAGTCAGTGTCCAGGGAGGGGATGGAGTCTGTGTCCAGGGAGGGGATGGAGTCTGTATCCAGGGAGGGGATGGATACTGTGTCCAGGGAGGGGATGGAGTCTGTGTCCAGGGAGGGGATGGAGTCAGTATCCAGGGAGGGGAATGGAGTCTGTGTCCAGGGAGGGGATAGATTCTGTGTCCAGGGAGGGGATGGAGTCTGTGTCCAGGGAGGGGATGGATTCTGTGTCCAGGGATTGGAAGAAGTCTGTGTCCAGGGAGGGTAGTGGAGTCTGTGTCCAGGGAGGGGATGGATTCTGTGTCCAGGGAGGTGATGGATTCTGTGTCCAGGGAGGGGATGGATTCTGTGTCCAGGGAGGGGATATATTTTGTGTCCAGGGAGGGGATGGATTCTGTGTCCAGGGAGTGGGATGGATTATGTGACCAGGGAATGGATTCTGTGTCCAGGGAGGGGAATGGAGTCTGTGTCCAGGGAGGGGAATGGAGTCTGTGTCGAGGGAGGGGAATGGAGTCAGTGTCCAGGGAGGGGATGGAGTCTGTGTCCAGGGAGGGGATGGAGTCTGTGTCCAGGGAGTGGAACGGAGTCAGTGTCCAGGGAGGGGATGGAGTCTGTATCCAGGGAGGGGGATGAAGTCTGTGTCCAGGGACGGGAATGGAGTCTGTGTCCAGGGAGGGGAAGGGAGCTAGTGTCCAGGGAGGGGGATGGAGTCTGTGTCCAGGGAATGGAGTTTGTGACCAGGGAGGGAATGGAGTCAGTGTCCAGGAAGGGGATGGATTCTGTGTCCAGGGAAGGGATGGATTCTGTGTCCAGGGAGGGGGATGGAGTCTGTGTTCATGGAATGGAGTCAGTGTCCACGGAGGGGGATGGCGTCTGTGTCCAGGGAGGGAATGGATTCTGTGTCCAGGGAGGGGATGGAGTCTGTTTCCAGGGAGGGGATGGATTCTGTGTCCAGGGAGGGAATGGAGTCTGTTTCCAGGGAGGGGATGGAGTCTGTGTCCAGGGAGGGGATGGATTCTGTGTCCAGGGCGAGGATGGAATCTGTGTCCAAGGAGGGGATGGAGTCAGTGTCCAGGGAGGGGGATGGAGTCAGTGTCCAGGGAGGGGGATGGAGTCTGTGTCCAGGGAGGGGATGGAGTCTGTGTCCAGGGAGGGGAATGGAGTCTGTGTCCAGGGAGGGGATGGATTCTGTCTCCAGGGAGGGGATGCATTCTGTGTCCAGGGCGAGGATGGAATCTGTGTCCAGGGAGGGGGATGGAGTCAGTGTCCAGGGAGGGGGATGGAGTCTGTGTCCAGGGAGGCGATGGAGTCTGTATCCAGGGAGGGGATGGAGTCTGTGTCCAGGGAGGGGATGGAGTCTGTGTCCAGGGAGGGGGATGGAGTCAGTATCCAGGGAGGGGGCTGGAGTCAGTGTCCAGGGAGGGGGATGGAGTCTGTGTCCATGGAGGCGATGGAGTCTGTATCCAGGGAGGGGATGGAGTCTGTGTCCAGGGAGGGGATGGAGTCTGTGTCCAGGCAGGGGAATGGAGTCTGTGTCCAGGGAGGGGAATGGAGTCTGTTTCCAGGGAGGGGGATGGAGACTGTGTCCAGGGACGGGAATAGAGTCTGTGTCCAGGGAGGGGAACGGAGTCAGTTTCCAGGGATGGGATGGAGTCTTTATCCAAGGAGGGGGATGAAGTCTGTGTTAAGGGACGGGAATGGAGTCTGTGTCCAGGGAGGGGAACGGAGCCAGTGTCCATGGAGGGGGATGGAGTCTGTGTACAGGGAATGGAGTCTGTGACCAGGGAGGGAATGGAGTCGGTGTCCAGGAATGGGATAGATTCTGTGTCCAGGGAGGGGATGGTTTCTGTGTCCAGGGAGGGGATGGAGTCTGTGTCCAGGGAGGGGATGGATTCTGTGTCCAGGGATTGGATGGATTCTGTGTCCAGGGAGGGGAATGGATTCTGTGTCCAGGGAGGGGATGGATTCTGTGTCCAGGGAGGGGATGGAGTCTGTGTCCAGGGAGGGGATGGAGTCTTTGTCCAGGGAGGGGAATGGAGTCTGTGTCCAGGGAGGGGATGGATTCTGTGTCCAGGGAGGGGATGGATTCTGTGTCCGGGGAGGGGATGGATTCTGTATCCAGGGAGGGGATGAAGTCTGTGTGTAGGGAATGGAGTCTGTCTCCAGGGAGTGGAATGGAGTCTGTGTCCAGGGAGTGGATGGATTCTGTGTCCAGGGAGGGAATGGAGTCTGTGTCCAGGGAGGGGATGGAGTCTGTGTCCAGGGAGGGGACGGATTCTGTGTCCAGGGCGAGGATGGAATCTGTGTCCAAGGAGGGGATGGAGTCAGTGTCCAGGGAGGGGGATGGAGTCAGTGTCCAGGGAGGGGGATGGAGTCTGTGTCCAGGGAGGGGATGGAGTCTGTGTCCAGGGAGGGGAATGGAGTCTGTGTCCAGGGAGGGGATGGATTCTGTGTCCAGGGAGGCGATGGAGTCTGTATCCAGGGAGGGGATGGAGTCTGTGTCCAGGGAGGGGATGGAGTCTGTGTCCAGGGAGGTGGATGGAGTCAGTATCCAGGGAGGGGGATGGAGTCAGTGTCCAGGGAGGGGGATGGAGTCTGTGTCCAGGGAGGCGATGGAGTCTGTATCCAGGGAGGGGATGGAGTCTGTGTCCAGGGAGGGGATGGAGTCTCTTTCCAGGGAGGGGGATGGAGACTGTGTCCAGGGACGGGAATAGAGTCTGTGTCCAGGGAGGGGAACGGAGTCAGTGTCCAGGGATGGGATGGAGTCTTTATCCAAGGAGCGGGATGAAGTCTGTGTTAAGGGACGGGAATGGAGTCTGTGTCCAGGGAGGGGAACGGAGCCAGTGTCCATGGAGGGGGATGGAGTCTGTGTACAGGGAATGGAGTCTGTGACCAGGGAGGGAATGGAGTCGGTGTCCAGGAAGGGGATGGATTCTGTGTCCAGGGAGGGGATGGTTTCTGTGTCCAGGGAGGGGATGGAGTCTGTGCCCAGGGAGGGGATGGATTCTGTGTCCAGGGATTGGATGGATTCTGTGTCCAGGGAGGGGATGGAGTCTGTGTCCAGGGAGGGGATGGAGTCTTTGTCCAGGGAGGGGAATGGAGTCTGTGTCCAGGGAGGGGATGGATTCTGTGTCCAGGGAGGGGATGGATTCTGTGTCCGGGGAGGGGATGGATTCTGTGTCCAGGGAGGGGATGAAGTCTGTGTGTAGGGAATGGAGTCTGTCTCCAGGGAGTGGAATGGAGTCTGTGTCCAGGGAGTGGATGGATTCTGTGTCCAGGGAGGGGAATTGATTCTGTGTCCAGGGAATGGATTCTGTGTCCAGGGAATGGACTCTCTGTCCAGGGAATGGAGTCTGTGTCCAGGAAGGGAATAGATTCTGTGTCCAGGGAATGGAGTCTTTGTCCAGGGACGGGAATGGAGTCTGTGGCCAGGGAGGGGAATTGATTCTGTGTCCAGGGAGGGGATGGTTTCTGTGTCCAGGGAGGGGATGGATTCTGTGTCCAGGGAGGAGTTTGGAGACTGTGTCCATGGAGGGGATGGATTCTGTGTCCAGGGAGGGGAATTGAGTCTGTTTCCAGGGAGGGGAATGGAGTCTGTGTCCAGGGAGGGGAATGGAGTCAGTGTCCAGGGAGGGGATGGAGTCTGTGTCCAGGGAGGGAATGGAGTCTGTTTCCAGGGAGGGGATGGAGTCTTTGTCCACTGACGGGAATGGAGTCTGTGTCCATGGAGGTGGATGGAGTCTGTATCCAGGGAGGGGATGGATTCTGTTTCCAGGGAGGGGATGGATACTGTGTCCAGGGAGGGGATAGATTCTGTGTCCAGGGAGGGGATGGAGACTGTGTCCAGGCAGGGGATGGATTCTGTGTCCAGGCAGGGGATGGATTCTGTGTCCAGGGATTGGATGGAGTCTGTGTCCAGGGAGGGTAGTGGAGTCTGTGTCCAGGGAGGGGATGGATTCTGTGTCCAGGGAGGGGATGGATTCTGTGTCCAGGGAGGGGATAGATTTTGTGTCCAGGGAGGGGATGGATTCTGTGTCCAGGGAGTGGGATTGATTCTGTGACCAGGGAATGGAGTCAGTGTCCAGGGAGGGGAATGGAGTCTGTGTCCAGGGAGGGGAATGGAGTCTGTGTCGAGGGAGGGGAATGGAGTCAGTGTCCAGGTAGGGGATGGAGTCTGTGTCCAGGGAGGGGATGGAGTCTGTGTCCAGGGAGTGGAACGGAGTCAGTGACAGGGAGGGGATGGAGTCTGTATCCAGGGAGGGGGATGAAGTCTGTGTCCAGGGACGGGAATGGAGTCTGTGTCCTGGGGGGGGAACGGAGCCAGTGTCCAGGGAGGGGGATGGAGTCTGTTTCCAGGGAATGGAGTTTGTGACCAGGGAGGGAATGGAGTCAGTGTCCAGGAAGGGGATGGATTCTGTGTCCAGGGAAGGGATGGATTCTGTGTCCAGGGAGGGGGATGGAGTCTGTGTTCATGGAATGGAGTCAGTGTCCACGGAGGGGGATGGCGTCTGTGTCCAGGGAGGGAATGGATTCTGTGTCCAGGGAGGGGATGGAGTCTGTTTCCAGGGAGGGGATGGATTCTGTGTCCAGGGAGGGAATGGAGTCTGTGTCCAGGGAGGGGATGGAGTCTGTGTCCAGGGAGGGGATGGATTCTGTGTCCAGGGCGAGGATGGAATCTGTTTCCAAGGAGGGGATGGAGTCAGTGTCCAGGGAGGGGGATGGAGTCAGTGTCCAGGGAGGGGGATGGAGTCTGTGTCCAGGGAGGGGATGGAGTCTGGGTCCAGGGAGGGGAATGGAGTCTGTGTCCAGGGAGGGGATGGATTCTGTCTCCAGGGAGGGGATGCATTCTGTGTCCAGGGAGGGGGATGGAGTCTGTGTCCAGGGAGGCGATGGAGTCTGTATCCAGGGAGGGGATGGAGTCTATGTCCAGGGCGGGGATGGAGTCTCTGTCCAGGGAGGGGGATGGAGTCAGTATCCAGGGAGGGGGATGGAGTCAGTGTCCATGGAGGGGGATGGAGTCTGTGTCCAGGGAGGCGATGGAATCTGTATCCAGGGAGGGGATGGAGTCTCTGTCCAGGGAAGGGATGGAGTCTGTGTCCAGGCAGGGGAATGGAGTCTGTGTCCAGGGAGGGGAATGGAGTCTGTTTCCAGGGAGGGGGATGGAGACTGTGTCCAGGGACGGGAATAGAGTCTGTGTCCAGGGAGGGGAACGGAGTCAGTGTCCAGGGATGGGATGGAGTTTTTATCCAAGGAGGGGGATGAAGTCTATGTTAAGGGACGGGAATGGAGTCTGTGTCCAGGGAGGGGAACGGAGCCAGTGTCCATGGAGGGGGTGGAGTCTGTGTACATGGAATGGAGTCTGTGACCAGGGAGGGAATGGAGTCGGTGTCCAGGAAGGGGATGGATTCTGTGTCCAGGGAGGGGATGGTTTCTGTGTCCAGGGAGGGAATGGAGTCTGTGTCCAGGGAGGGGATGGATTCTGTGTCCAGGGATTGGATGGATTCTGTGTCCAGAGAGGGGAATGGATTCTGTGTCCAGGGAGGGGATGGATTCTGTGTCCAGGGAGGGGATGGTGTCTGTGTCCAGGGAGGGGATGGAGTCTTTGTCCAGGGAGGGGAATGGAGTCTGTGTCCAGGGAGGGGATGGATTCTGTGTCCAGGGAAGGGATGGATTCTGTGTCCGGGGAGGGGATGGATTCTGTGTCCAGGGAGGGGATGAAGTCTGTGTGTAGGGAATGGAGTCTGTCTCCAGGGAGTGGAATGGAGTCTGTGTCCAGGGAGTGGATGGATTCTGTGTCCAGGGAGGGGAATTGATTCTGTGTCCAGGGAATGTATTCTGTTTCCAGGGAATGGACTCTCTGTCCAGGGAATGGAGTCTGTGTCCAGGGAGGGAATAGATTCTGTGTCCAGGGAATGGAGTCTTTGTCCAGGGACGGGAATGGAGTCTGTGGCCAGGGAGGGGAATTGATTCTGTGTCCAGGGAGGGGATGTTTTCTGTGTCCAGGGTGTGGATGGATTCTGTGTCCAGGGAGGCGGTTGGAGACTGTGTCCATGGAGGGGATGGATTCTGTGTCCAGGGAGTGGAATGGAGTCTGTTTCCAGGGAGGGGAATGGAGTCTGTGTCCAGGGAGGGGAATGGAGTCAGTGTCCAGGGAGGGGATGGAGTCTGTGTCCAGGGAGGGAATGGAGTCTGTTTCCAGGGAGGGGATGGAGTCTTTGTCCAGGGCCGGGAATGGAGTCTGTGTCCATGGAGGTGGATGGAGTCTGTGTCCAGGGAGGGGATGGATTCTGTATCCAGGGAGGGGATGGATATTGTGTCCAGGGAGGGGATGGAGTCTGTGTCCAGGGAGGGGATGGAGTCAGTGTCCAGGGAGGGGAATGGAGTCTGTGTCCAGGGAGGGGATAGATTCTGTGTCCAGGGAGGGGATGGAGTCTGTGTCCAGGGAGGGGATGGATTCTGTGTCCAGGGATTGGAAGAAGTCTGTGTCCAGGGAGGGTAGTGGAGTCTGTGTCCAGGGAGGGGATGGATTCTGTGTCCAGGGATTGGATGGATTCTGTGTCCAGGGAGGGGAATGGATTCTGTGTCCAGGGAGGGGATGGATTCTGTGTCCAGGGAGGGGATGGAGTCTGTGTCCAGGGAGGGGATGGAGTCTTTGTCCAGGGAGGGGAATGGAGTCTGTGTCCAGGGAGGGGATGGATTCTGTGTCCAGGGAGGGGATGGATTCTGTGTCCGGAGAGGGGATGGATTCTGTATCCAGGGAGGGGATGAAGTCTGTGTGTAGGGAATGGAGTCTGTCTCCAGGGAGTGGAATGGAGTCTGTGTCCAGGGAGTGGATGGATTCTGTGTCCAGGGAGGGAATGGAGTCTGTGTCCAGGGAGGGGATGGAGTCTGTGTCCAGGGAGGGGACGGATTCTGTGTCCAGGGCGAGGATGGAATCTGTGTCCAAGGAGGGGATGGAGTCAGTGTCCAGGGAGGGGGATGGAGTCAGTGTCCAGGGAGGGGGATGGAGTCTGTGTCCAGTGAGGGGATGGAGTCAGTGTCCAGGGAGGGGAATGAAGTCTGTGTCCAGGGAGGCGATGGAGTCTGTATCCAGGGAGGGGATGGAGTCTGTGTCCAGGGAGGGGATGGAGTCTGTGTCCAGGGAGGGGGATGGAGTCAGTATCCAGGGAGGGGGATGGAGTCAGTGTCCAGGGAGGGGGATGGAGTCTGTGTCCAGGGAGGCGATGGAGTCTGTATCCAGGGAGGGGATGGAGTCTGTGTCCAGGGAGGGGATGGAGTCTCTTTCCAGGGAGGGGGATGGAGACTGTGTCCAGGGACGGGAATAGAGTCTGTGTCCAGGGAGGGGAACGGAGTCAGTGTCCAGGGATGGGATGGAGTCTTTATCCAAGGAGCGGGATGAAGTCTGTGTTAAGGGACGGGAATGGAGTCTGTGTCCAGGGAGGGGAACGGAGCCAGTGTCCATGGAGGGGGATGGAGTCTGTGTACAGGGAATGGAGTCTGTGACCAGGGAGGGAATGGAGTCGGTGTCCAGGAAGGGGATGGATTCTGTGTCCAGGGAGGGGATGGTTTCTGTGTCCAGGGAGGGGATGGAGTCTGTGCCCAGGGAGGGGATGGATTCTGTGTCCAGGGATTGGATGGATTCTGTGTCCAGGGAGGGGATGGAGTCTGTGTCCAGGGAGGGGATGGAGTCTTTGTCCAGGGAGGGGAATGGAGTCTGTGTCCAGGGAGGGGATGGATTCTGTGTCCAGGGAGGGGATGGATTCTGCGTCCGGGGAGGGGATGGATTCTGTGTCCAGGGAGGGGATGAAGTCTGTGTGTAGGGAATGGAGTCTGTCTCCAGGGAGTGGAATGGAGTCTGTGTCCAGGGAGTGGATGGATTCTGTGTCCAGGGAGGGGAATTGATTCTGTGTCCAGGGAATGGATTCTGTGTCCAGGGAATGGACTCTCTGTCCAGGGAATGGAGTCTGTGTCCAGGTAGGGAATAGATTCTGTGTCCAGGGAATGGAGTCTTTGTCCAGGGACGGGAATGGAGTCTGTGGCCAGGGAGGGGAATTGATTCTGTGTCCAGGGAGGGGATGGTTTCTGTGTCCAGGGAGGGGATGGATTCTGTGTCCAGGGAGGAGTTTGGAGACTGTGTCCATGGAGGGGATGGATTCTGTGTCCAGGGAGGGGAATTGAGTCTGTTTCCAGGGAGGGGAATGGAGTCTGTGTCCAGGGAGGGGAATGGAGTCAGTGTCCAGGGAGGGGATGGAGTCTGTGTCCAGGGAGTGAATGGAGTCTGTTTCCAGGGAGGGGATGGAGTCTTTGTCCACTGACGGGAATGGAGTCTGTGTCCATGGAGGTGGATGGAGTCTGTATCCAAGGAGGGGATGGATTCTGTTTCCAGGGAGGGGATGGATACTGTGTCCAGGGAGGGGATAGATTCTGTGTCCAGGGAGGGGATGGAGTCTGTGTCCAGGCAGGGGATGGATTCTGTGTCCAGGCAGGGGATGGATTCTGTGTCCAGGGATTGGATGGAGTCTGTGTCCAGGGAGGGTAGATGAGTCTGTGTCCAGGGAGGGGATGGATTCTGTGTCCAGGGAGGGGATGGATTCTGTGTCCAGTGAGGGGATAGATTTTGTGTCCAGGGAGGGGATGGATTCTGTGTCCAGGGAGTGGGATGGATTCTGTGACCAGGGAATGGAGTCAGTGTCCAGGGAGGGGAATGGAGTCTGTGTCCAGGGAGGGGAATGGAGTCTGTGTCGAGGGAGGGGAATGGAGTCAGTGTCCAGGTAGGGGATGGAGTCTGTGTCCAGGGAGGGGATGGAGTCTGTGTCCAGGGAGTGGAACGGAGTCAGTGTCCAGGGAGGGGATGGAGTCTGTATCCAGGGAGGGGGATGAAGTCTGTGTCCAGGGACGGGAATGGAGTCTGTGTCCTGGGGGGGGGAACGGAGCCAGTGTCCAGGGAGGGGGATGGAGTCTGTTTCCAGGGAATGGAGTTTGTGACCAGGGAGGGAATGGAGTCAGTGTCCAGGAAGGGGATGGATTCTGTGTCCAGGGAAGGGATGGATTCTGTGTCCAGGGAGGGGGATGGAGTCTGTGTTCATGGAATGGAGTCAGTGTCCACGGAGGGGGATGGCGTCTGTGTCCAGGGAGGGAATGGATTCTGTGTCCAGGGAGGGGATGGAGTCTGTTTCCAGGGAGGGGATGGATTCTGTGTCCAGGGAGGGAATGGAGTCTGTGTCCAGGGAGGGGATGGAGTCTGTGTCCAGGGAGGGGATGGATTCTGTGTCCAGGGCGAGGATGGAATCTGTTTCCAAGGAGGGGATGGAGTCAGTGTCCAGGGAGGGGGATGGAGTCAGTGTCCAGGGAGGGGGATGGAGTCTGTGTCCAGGGAGGGGATGGAGGTTGTGTCCAGGGAGGGGAATGGAGTCTGTGTCCAGGGAGGGGATGGATTCTGTCTCCAGGGAGGGGATGCATTCTGTGTCCAGGGAGGGGGATGGAGTCTGTGTCCAGGGAGGCGATGGAGTCTGTATCCAGGGAGGGGATGGAGTCTATGTCCAGGGCGGGGATGGAGTCTCTGTCCAGGGAGGGGGATGGAGTCAGTATCCAGGGAGGGGGATGGAGTCAGTGTCCATGGAGGGGGATGGAGTCTGTGTCCAGGGAGGCGATGGAATCTGTATCCAGGGAGGGGATGGAGACTGTGTCCAGGGAAGGGATGGAGTCTGTGTCCAGGCAGGGGAATGGAGTCTGTGTCCAGGGAGGGGAATGGAGTCTGTTTCCAGCGAGGGGGATGGAAACTGTGTCCAGGGACGGGAATAGAGTCTGTGTCCAGGGAGGGGAACGGAGTCAGTGTCCAGGGATGGGATGGAGTCTTTATCCAAGGAGGGGGATGAAGTCTGTGTTAAGGGACGGGAATGGAGTCTGTGTCCAGGGAGGGGAACGGAGCCAGTGTCCATGGAGGGGGTGTAGTCTGTGTACATGGAATGGAATCTGTGACCAGGGAGGGAATGGAGTCGGTGTCCAGGAAGGGGATGGATTCTGTGTCCAGGGAGGGGATGGTTTCTGTGTCCAGGGAGGGGATGGAGTCTGTGTCCAGGGAGGGGATGGATTCTGTGTCCAGGGATTGGATGGATTCTGTGTCTAGAGAGGGGAATGGATTCTGTGTCCAGGGAGGGGATGGATTCTGTGTCCAGGGAGGGGATGGTGTCTGTGTCCAGGGAGGGGATGGAGTCTTTGTCCAGGGAGGGGAATGGAGTCTGTGTCCAGGGAGGGGATGGATTCTGTGTCCAGGGAAGGGATGGATTCTGTGTCCGGGGAGGGGATGGATTCTGTGTCCAGGGAGGGGATGAAGTCTGTGTGTAGGGAATGGAGTCTGTCTCTAGGGAGTGGAATGGAGTCTGTGTCCAGGGAGTGGATGGATTCTGTGTCCAGGGAGGGGAATTGATTCTGTGTCCAGGGAATGTATTCTGTTTCCAGGGAATGGACTCTCTGTCCAGGGAATGGAGTCTGTGTCCAGGGAGGGAATAGATTCTGTGTCCAGGGAATGGAGTCTTTGTCCAGGGACGGGAATGGAGTCTGTGGCCAGGGAGGGGAATTGATTCTGTGTCCAGGGAGGGGATGGTTTCTGTGTCCAGGGTGTGGATGGATTCTGTGTCCAGGGAGGCGGTTGGAGACTGTGTCCATGGAGGGGATGGATTCTGTGTCCAGGGAGGGGAATGGAGTCTGTTTCCAGGGAGGGGAATGGAGTCTGTGTCCAGGGAGGGGAATGGAGTCAGTGTCCAGGGAGGGGATGGAGTCTGTGTCCAGGGAGGGAATGGAGTCTGTTTCCAGGGAGGGGATGGAGTCTTTGTCCAGGGACGGGAATGGAGTCTGTGTCCATGGAGGTGGATGGAGTCTGTGTCCAGGGAGGGGATGGATTCTGTATCCAGGGAGGTGATGGATACTGTGTCCAGGGAGGGGATGGAGTCTGTGTCCAGGGAGGGGATGGAGTCAGTGTCCAGGGAGGGGAATGGAGTCTGTGTCCAGGGAGGGGATAGATTCTGTGTCCAGGGAGGGGATGTAGTCTGTGTCCAGGAAGGGGATGGATTCTGTGTCCAGGGATTGGAAGAAGTCTGTGTCCAGGGAGGGTAGTGGAGTCTGTGTCCAGGGAGGGGATGGATTCTGTGTCCAGGGAGGGGATGGATTCTGTGTCCAGGGAGGGGATGGATTCTGTGTCCAGGGAGGGGATAGATTTTGTGTCCAGGGAGGGGATGGATTCTGTGTCCAGGGAGTGGGATGGATTCTGTGACCAGGGAATGGAGTGTCCAGGGAGGGGAATGGAGTCTGTGTCCAGGGAGGGGAATGGAGTCTGTGTCGAGGGAGGGGAATGGAGTCAGTGTCCAGGGAGGGGATGGAGTCTGTGTCCAGGGAGGGGATGGAGTCTGTATCCAGGGAGGGGATGGATACTGTGTCCAGGGAGGGGATGGAGTCTGTGTCCAGGGAGGGGATGGAGTCAGTGTCCAGGGAGGGGAATGGAGTCTGTGTCCAGGGTGGGGATAGATTCTGTGTCCAGGGAGGGGAATGGAGTCTGTGTCCAGGGAGGGGAATGGAGTCTGTTTCCAGGGAGGGGGATGGAGACTGTGTCCAGGGACGGGAATGGTGTCTGTGTCCAGGGAGGGGAACGGAGCCAGTGTCCATGGAGGGGGTGGAGTCTGTGTACATGGAATGGAGTCTGTGACCAGGGAGGGAATGGAGTCGGTGTCCAGGAAGGGGATGGATTCTGTGTCCAGGGAGGGGATGGTTTCTGTATCCAGGGAGTGGATGGATTCTGTGTCCAGGGAGGCGGTTAGAGACTGTGTCCATGGAGGGGATGGATTCTGTGTCCAGGGAGGGGAATGGAGTCTTTTTCCAGGGAGGGGAATGGAGTCTGTGTCCAGGGAGGGGAATGGAGTCAGTGTCCAGTGAGGGGACGGAGTCTGTGTCCAGGGAGGGGATGGATTCTGTATCCAGGGAGGGGATGGATACTGTGTCCAGGGAGGGGATGGAGTCTGTGTCCAGGGAGGGGATGGAGTCAGTGTCCAGGGAGGGGAATGGAGTCTGTGTCCAGGGAGGGGATAGATTCTGTGTCCAGGGAGGGGATGGAGTCTGTGTCCAGGGAGGGGATGGATTCTGTGTCCAGGGATTGGAAGAAGTCTGTGTCCAGGGAGGGTAGTGGAGTCTGTGTCCAGGGAGGGGATGGATTCTGTGTCCAGGGAGGGGATGGATTCTGTGCGCAGGAAGGGGATGGATTCTGTGTCCAGGGAGGGGATAGATTTTGTGTCCAGGGAGGGGATGGATTCTGTGTCCAGGGAGTGGGATGGATTCTGTGACCAGGGAATGGAGTCAGTGTCCAGGGAGGGGAATGGAGTCTGTGTCCAGGGAGGGGAATGGAGTCTGTGTCGAGGGAGGGGAATGGAGTCAGTGTCCAGGGAGGGGATGGAGTCTGTGTCCAGGGAGGGGATGGAGTCTGTATCCAGGGAGGGGATGGATACTGTGTCCAGGGAGGGGATGGAGTCTGTGTCCAGGGATGGGATGGAGTCAGTGTCCAGGGAGGGGAATGGAGTCTGTGTCCAGGGTGGGGATAGATTCTGTGTCCAGGGAGGGGATGGAGTCTGTGTCCAGGGAGGGGAATGGAGTCTGTGTCCAGGGAGGGGAATGGAGTCTGTGTCGAGGGAGGGGAATGGAGTCAGTGTCCAGGGAGGGGGATGGAGTCAGTGTCCAGGGAGGGGGATGGAGTCTGTGTCCAGGGAGGGGATGGAGTCTGTGTCCAGGGAGGGGAATGGAGTCTGTGTCCAGGGAGGGGATGGATTCTGTCTCCAGGGAGGGGATGCATTCTGTGTCCAGGGCGAGGATGGAATCTGTGTCCAGGGAGGGGATGGAGTCAGTATCCAGGGAGGAGGATGGAGTCAGTGTCCAGGGAGGGGGATGGAGTCTGTGTCCAGGGAGGCGATGGAGTCTGTATCCAGGGAGGGGATGGAGTCTGTGTCCAGGGAGGGGATGGAGTCTGTGTCCAGGGAGGGGGATGGAGTCAGTATCCAGGGAGGGGGATGGAGTCAGTGTCCATGGAGGGGGATGGAGTCTGTGTCCAGGGCGGCGATGGAGTCTATATCCAGGGAGTGGATGGAGTCTCTGTCCAGGGAAGGGATGGAGTCTGTGTCCAGGCAGGGGAATGGAGTCTGTGTCCAGGGAGGGTAATGGAGTCTGTGTCGAGGGAGGGGAATGGAGTCAGTGTCCAGGGAGGGGATGGAGTCTGTGTCCAGGGAGGGGATGGAGTCTGTATCCAGGGAGGGGATGGATACTGTGTCCAGGGAGGGGATGGAGTCTGTGTCCAGGGAGGGGATGGAGTCAGTGTCCAGGGAGGGGAATGGAGTCTGTGTCCAGGGTGGGGATAGATTCTGTGTCCAGGGAGGGGAATGGAGTCTGTGTCCAGGGAGGGGAATGGAGTCTGTTTCCAGGGAGGGGGATGGAGACTGTGTCCAGGGACGGGAATGGTGTCTGTGTCCAGGGAGGGGAACGGAGCCAGTGTCCATGGAGGGGGTGGAGTCTGTGTACATGGAATGGAGTCTGTGACCAGGGAGGGAATGGAGTCGGTGTCCAGGAAGGGGATGGATTCTGTGTCCAGGGAGGGGATGGTTTCTGTGTCCAGGGAGTGGATGGAGTCTGTGTCCAGGGAGGGGATGGATTCTGTGTCCAGGGATTGGATGGATTCTATGTCCAGAGAGGGGAATGGATTCTGTGTCCAGGGAGGGGATGGATTCTGTGTCCAGGGAGGGGATGGTGTCTGTGTCCAGGGAGGGGATGGAGTCTTTGTCCAGGGAGGGGAATGGAGTCTGTGTCCAGGGAGGGGATGGATTCTGTGTCCAGGGAAGGGATGGATTCTGTGTCCGGGGAGGGGATGGATTCTGTGTCCAGGGAGGGGATGAAGTCTGTGTGTAGGGAATGGAGTCTGTCTCCAGGGAGTGGAATGGGGTCTGTGTCCAGGGAGTGGATGGATTCTGTGTCCAGGGAGGGGAATTGATTCTGTGTCCAGGGAATGTATTCTGTTTCCAGGGAATGGACTCTCTGTCCAGGGAATGGAGTCTGTGTCCAGGGAGGGAATAGATTCTGTGTCCAGGGAATGGAGTCTTTGTCCAGGGACGGGAATGGAGTCTGTGGCCAGGGAGGGGAATTGATTCTGTGTCCAGGGAGGGGATGGTTTCTGTGTCCAGGGTGTGGATGGATTCTGTGTCCAGGGAGGCGGTTAGAGACTGTGTCCATGGAGGGGATGGATTCTGTGTCCAGGGAGGGGAATGGAGTCTTTTTCCAGGGAGGGGAATGGAGTCTGTGTCCAGGGAGGGGAATGGAGTCAGTGTCCAGTGAGGGGACGGAGTCTGTGTCCAGGGAGGGGATGGATTCTGTATCCAGGGAGGGGATGGATACTGTGTCCAGGGAGGGGATGGAGTCTGTGTCCAGGGAGGGGATGGAGTCAGTGTCCAGGGAGGGGAATGGAGTCTGTGTCCAGGGAGGGGATAGATTCTGTGTCCAGGGAGGGGATGGAGTCTGTGTCCAGGGAGGGGATGGATTCTGTGTCCAGGGATTGGAAGAAGTCTGTGTCCAGGGAGGGTAGTGGAGTCTGTGTCCAGGGAGGGGATGGATTCTGTGTCCAGGGAGGGGATGGATTCTGTGCGCAGGAAGGGGATGGATTCTGTGTCCAGGGAGGGGATAGATTTTGTGTCCAGGGAGGGGATGGATTCTGTGTCCAGGGAGTGGGATGGATTCTGTGACCAGGGAATGGAGTCAGTGTCCAGGGAAGGGAATGGAGTCTGTGTCCAGGGAGGGGAATGGAGTCTGTGTCGAGGGAGGAGAATGGAGTCAGTGTCCAGGGAGGGGATGGAGTCTGTGTCCAGGGAGGGGATGGAGTCTGTATCCAGGGAGGGGATGGATACTGTGTCCAGGGAGGGGATGGAGTCTGTGTCCAGGGATGGGATGGAGTCAGTGTCCAGGGAGGGGAATGGAGTCTGTGTCCAGGGTGGGGATAGATTCTGTGTCCAGGGAGGGGATGGAGTCTGTGTCCAGGGAGGGGAATGGAGTCTGTGTCCAGGGAGGGGAATGGAGTCTGTGTCGAGGGAGGGGAATGGAGTCAGTGTCCAGGGAGGGGGATGGAGTCAGTGTCCAGGGAGGGGGATGGAGTCTGTGTCCAGGGAGGGGATGGAGTCTGTGTCCAGGGAGGGGAATGGAGTCTGTGTCCAGGGAGGGGATGGATTCTGTCTCCAGGGAGGGGATGCATTCTGTGTCCAGGGCGAGGATGGAATCTGTGTCCAGGGAGGGGATGGAGTCAGTATCCAGGGAGGAGGATGGAGTCAGTGTCCAGGGAGGGGGATGGAATCTGTGTCCAGGGAGGCGATGGAGTCTGTATCCAGGGAGGGGATGGAGTCTGTGTCCAGGGAGGGGATGGAGTCTGTGTCCAGGGAGGGGGATGGAGTCAGTATCCAGGGAGGGGGATGGAGTCAGTGTCCATGGAGGGGGATGGAGTCTGTGTCCAGGGCGGCGATGGAGTCTATATCCAGGGAGTGGATGGAGTCTCTGTCCAGGGAAGGGATGGAGTCTGTGTCTAGGCAGGGGAATGGATTCTGTGTCCAGGGAGGGGATGGATTCTGTGTCCAGGGAGGGGATGGTGTCTGTGTCCAGGGAGGGGATGGAGTCTTTGTCCAGGGAGGGGAATGGAGTCTGTGTCCAGGGAGGGGATTGATTCTGTGTCCAGGGAAGGGATGGATTCTGTGTCCGGGGAGGGGATGGATTCTGTGTCCAGGGAGGGGATGAAGTCTGTGTGTAGGGAATGGAGTCTGTCTCCAGGGAGTGGAATGGAGTCTGTGTCCAGGGAGTGGATGGATTCTGTGTCCAGGGAGGGGAATTGATTCTGTGTCCAGGGAATGTATTCTGTTTCCAGGGAATGGAACCTCTGTCCAGGGAATGGAGTCTGTGTCCAGGGAGGGAATAGATTCTGTGTCCAGGGAATGGAGTCTTTGTCCAGGGACGGGAATGGAGTCTGTGGCCAGGGAGGATGAATTGATTCTGTGTCCAGGGAGGGGAAGGTTTCTGTGTCCAGGGTGTGGATGGATTCTGTGTCCAGGGAGGCGGTTGGAGACTGTGTCCATGGAGGGGATGGATTCTGTGTCCAGGGAGGGGAATGGAGTCTGTTTCCAGGGAGGGGAATGGAGTCTGTGTCCAGGGAGGGGAATGGAGTCAGTGTCCAGGGAGGGGATGGAGTCTGTGTCCAGGGAGGGAATGGAGTATGTTTCCAGGGAGGGGATGGACTCTTTGTCCAAGGACGGGAATGGAGTCTGTGTCCATGGAGGTGGATGGAGTCTGTGTCCAGGGAGGGGATGGATTCTCTATCCAGGGAGGGGATGGATACTGTGTCCAGGGAGGGGATGGAGTCTGTGTCCAGGGAGGGGATGGAGTCAGTGTCCAGGGAGGGGAATGGAGTCTGTGTCCAGGGCGGGGATAGATTCTGTGTCCAGGGAGGGGATGGAGTCTGTGTCCAGGGAGGGGATGGATTCTGTGTCCAGGGATTGGAAGAAGTCTGTGTCCAGGGAGGGTAGTGGAGTCTGTGTCCAGGCAGGGGATGGATTCTATGTCCAGGGAGGGGATGGATTCTGTGTCCAGGGAGGGGATGGATTCTGTGTCCAGGGAGGGGATAGATTTTGTGTCCAGGGAGGGGATGGATTCTGTGTCCAGGGAGTGGGATGGATTCTGTGACCAGGGAATGGAGTCAGTGTCCAGGGAGGGGAATGGAGTCTGTGTCCAGGGAGGGGAATGGAGTCTGTGTCGAGGGAGGGGAATGGAGTCAGTGTCCAGGGAGGGGATGGAGTCTGTGTCCAGGGAGGGGATGGAGTCTGTATCCAGGGAGGGGATGGATACTGTGTCCAGGGAGGGGATGGAGTCTGTGTCCAGGGAGGGGATGGAGTCAGTGTCCAGGGAGGGGAATGGAGTCTGTGTCCAGGGTGGGGATAGATTCTGTGTCCAGGGAGGGGATGGAGTCTGTGTCCAGGGAGGGGATGGATTCTGTGTCCAGGGATTGGAAGAAGTCTGTGTCCAGGGAGGGTAGTGGAGTCTGTGTCCAGGGAGGGGATGGATTCTGTGTCCAGGGAGGGGATGGATTCTGTGTCCAGGGAGGGGATGGATTCTGTTTCCAGGGAGGGGAATGGAGTCTGTGTCCAGGGAGTGGAATGGAGTCAGTGTCCAGGGAGGGGATGGAGTCTGTGTCCACGGAGGGAATGGAGTATGTTTCCAGGGAGGGGATGGAGTCTTTGTCCAGGGACGGGAATGGAGTCTGTGTCCATGGAGGTGGATGGAGTCTGTGTCCATGGAGGTGGATGGAGTCTGTGTCCAGGGAGGGGATGGAGTCTGTGTCCAGGGAGTGGAACGGAGTCAGTGTCCAGGGAGGGGATGGAGTCTGTATCCAGGGAGGGGGATGAAGTCTGTGTCCAGGGACGGGAATGGAGTCTGTGTCCAGGGAGGGGAAGGGAGCTAGTGTCCAGGGAGGGGGATGGAGTCTGTGTCCAGGGAATGGAGTTTGTGACCAGGGAGGGAATGGAGTTAGTGTCCAGGAAGGGGATGGATTCTGTGTCCAGGGAAGGGATGGATTCTGTGTCCAGGGAGGGGGATGGAGTCTGTGTTCATGGAATGGAGTCAGTGTCCACGGAGAGGGATGGCGTCTGTGTCCAGGGAGGGAATGGATTCTGTGTCCAGGGAGGGGATGGAGTCTGTTTCCAGGGAGGGGATGGATTCTGTGTCCAGGGAGGGAATGGAGTCTGTTTCCAGGGAGGGGATGGAGTCTGTGTACAGGAAGGGGATGGATTCTGTGTCCAGGGCGAGGATGGAATCTGTGTCCAAGGAGGGGATGGAGTCAGTGTCCAGGGAGGGGGATGGAGTCAGTGTCCAGGGAGGGGGATGGAGTCTGTGTCCAGGGAGGGGATGGAGACTGTGTCCAGGGAGGGGAATGAAGTCTGTGTCCAGGGAGGGGATGGATTCTGTCTCCAGGGAGGGGATGCATTCTGTGTCCAGGGCGAGGATGGAATCTGTGTCCAGGGAGGGGATGGAGTCAGTGTCCAGGGAGGGGGATGGAGTCAGTGTCCAGGGAGGGGGATGGCGTCTGTGTCCAGGGAGGCGATGGAGTCTGTATCCAGGGAGGGGATGGAGTCTGTGTCCAGGGAGGGGATGGAGTCTGTGTCCAGGGAGGGGAATGGAGTCAGTATCCAGTGAGGGGGCTGGAGTCAGTGTCCAGGGAGGGGGATGGAGTCTGTGTCCAGGGAGGCGATGGAGTCTGTATCCAGGGACGGGATGGAGTCTGTGTCCAGGGAGGGGATGGAGTCTGTGTCCAGGCAGGGGAATGGAGTCTGTGTCCAGGGAGGGGAATGGAGTCTGTTTCCAGGGAGGGGGATGGAGACTGTGTCCAGGGACGGGAATAGAGTCTGTGTCCAGGGAGGGGAACGGAGTCAGTTTCCAGGGATGGGATGGAGTCTTTATCCAAGGAGGGGGATGAAGTCTGTGTTAAGGGACGGGAATGGAGTCTGTGTCCAGGGAGGGGAACGGAGCCAGTGTCCATGGAGGGGGATGGAGTCTGTGTACATGGAATGGAGTCTGTCACCTCGGAGGGAATGGAGTCGGTGTCCAGGAAGGGGATAGATTCTGTGTCCAGGGAGGGGATGGTTTCTGTGTCCAGGGAGGGGATGGAGTCTGTGTCCAGGGAGGGAATGGAGTCAGTATCCAGGAAGTAGATGGATTCTGTATCCAGGGAGGGGATGGAGTCTGTGTCCAGGGAGGGTATGGATTCTGTGTCCAGGGAGGTGAATGGATTCTGTGTCCAGGGAGGGGATGGATTCCGTGTCCAGGGAGGGGATGGCGTCTGTGTCCAGGGAAGGGATGGAGTCTGTGTCCAGGGAGGGGAGTGGAGTCTGTGTCCAGGGAGGGGATGGATTCTTTTTCCAGAGAGGGGATGGATTCTGTGTCCAGGGAGGGGATGGATTCTGTGTCCAGGGAGGGGATGGATTTTGTGTCCAGCGAGGGGATGGATTCTGTGTCCAGGGAGGGGGATGGATTCTGTGTCCAGGGAAAGGAGTCAGTGTCCAGGGAGGGGAATGGATTCTGTGTCCAGGGAGGGGAATGGAGACTGTGTCCAGGGAGGGGAATGGAGTCAGTGTCCAGGGAGGTGATGGAGTCTGGGTCCAGGGAGGGAATGGATTCTGTGTCCAGGGAGGGGAACGGAGTACGTGTCCAGGGAGGGGATGGAGTCTGTGTCCAGGGAGGGGGTTGAAGTCTGTGTCCAGGGACGGGAATGGAGTCTGTGTCCAGGGAGGGGAACGGAGCCAGTGTCCAGGGTGGGGGATGGAGTCTGTATCCAGGGAATGGAGTCTGTGACCAGGGAGGGAATGGAGTCTGTGTCCAGGAAGTGGATGGATTCTGTGTCCAGGGAAGGGATTGAGTCTGTGTCCAGGGAGGGGATGGAGTCTGTGTCCAGGGAGGGGATGGATTCTGTGTCCAGGGATTGGATGGATTCTGTTTCCAGGGAGGGGAATGGATTCTGTGTCCAGGGAGTGGATGGATTCTGTGTCCAGGGAGGGGATGGAGTCTGTGTCCAGGGCGAGGATGGAATCTGTGTCCAGGCAGGGGAATGGAGTCTGTGTCCAGGGAGGGGATGGATTCTGTGTCCAGGGAGGGGAATGGAGACTGTGTCCAGGGACGGGAATAGAGTCTGTGTCCAGGGAGGGGAACGGAGTCAGTTTCCAGGGATGGGATGGGGTCTTTATCCAAGGAGGGGGATGAAGTCTGTGTTAAGGGACGGGAATGGAGTCTGTGTCCAGGGAGGGGAACGGAGCCAGTGTCCATGGAGGGGGATGGAGTCTGTGTACAGGGAATGGAGTCTGTGACCAGGGAGGGAATGGAGTCGGTGTGCAGGAAGGGGATAGATTCTGTGTCCAGGGAGGGGATGGTTTCTGTGTCCAGGGAGGGGATGGAGTCTGTGTCCAGGGAGGGGATGGATTCTGTGTCCAGGGATTGGATGGATTCTGTGTCCAGGGAGGGGAATGTATTCTGTGTCCAGGGAGGGGATGGATTCTGTGTCCAGGGAGGGGATGGAGTCTGTGTCCAGGGAGGGGATGGAGTCTTTGTCCAGGGAGGGAAATGGAGTCTGTGTCCAGGGAGGGGATGGATTCTGTGTCCAGGGAGGGGATGGATTCTGTGTCCGGGGAGGGGATGGATTCTGTGTCCAGGGAGGGGATGAAGTCTGTGTGTAGGGAATGGAGTCTGTCTCCAGGGAGTGGAATGGAGTCTGTGTCCAGGGAGTGGATGGATTCTGTGTCCAGGGAGGGGAATTGATTCTGTGTCCAGGGAATGGATTCTGTGTCCAGGGAATGGACTCTCTGTCCAGGGAATGGAGTCTGTGTCCAGGGAGGGAATAGATTCTGTGTCCAGGGAATGGAGTCTTTGTCCAGGGACGGGAATGTAGTCTGTGGCTAGGGAGGGGAATTGATTCTGTGTCCAGGGAGGGGATGGTTTCTGTGTCCAGGGAGGGAATGGATTCTGTGTCCAGGGAGGCGGTTGGAGACTGTGTCCATGGAGGGGATGGATTCTGTGTCCAGGGAGGGGAATGGAGTCTGTTTCCAAGGAGGGGAATGGAGTCTGTGTCCAGGGAGGGGAATGGAGTCAGTGTCCAGGGAGGGGATGGAGTCTGTGTCCAGGGAGGGAATGGTGTCTGTTTCCAGGGAGGGGATGGAGTCTTTGTCCAGGGACGGAAATGGAGTCTGTGTCCATGGAGGTGGATGGAGTCTGTGTCCAGGGAGGGGATGGATTCTGTATCCAGGGAGGGGATGGATACTGTGTCCAGGGAGGGGATGGAGTCTGTGTACAGGGAGGGGATGGAGTCAGTGTCCAGGGAGGGGGATGGAGTCTGTGTCCAGGGAGGGGATAGATTCTGTGTCCAGGGAGTGGATGGAGTCTTTGTCGAGGGAGGGGATGGATTCTGTGTCCAGGGAGGGGAATGGATTCTGTGTCCAGGGAGGGGATGGATTCTGTGTCCAGGGAGATGATGGAGTCTGTGTCCAGGGAGGGGATGGAGTCTTTGTCCAGGGAGGGTAATGGAGTCTGTGTCCAGGGAGGGGATGGATTCTGTGTCCAGGGAGGGGATGGATTCTGTGTCCGGGGAGGGGATGGATTCTGTGTCCAGGGAGGGGATGGAGTCTGTGTGCAGGGAATGGAGTCTGTCTCCAGGGAGTGGAATGGAGTCTGTGTCCAGGGAGTGGATGGATTCTGTGTCCTGGAAGGGGAATTGATTCTGTGTCCAGGGAATGTATTCTGTGTCCAGGGAATGGACTCTCTGTCCAGGGAATGGAGTCTGTGTCCAGGGAGGGAATAGATTCTGTGTCCAGGGAATGGAGTCTTTGTCCAGGGACGGGAATGGAGTCTGTGGCCAGGGAGGGGAATTGATTCTGTGTCCAGGGAGGGGATGGTTTCTGTGTCCAGGGAGGGGATGGATTCTGTGTCCAGGGAGGCGGATGGAGACTGTGTCCATGGAGGGGATGGAGTCTGTGTCCAGGGAGGGGAATGGAGTCTGTTTCCAGGGAGGGGAATGGAGCCTGGTCCAGGGAGGGGAATGGAGTCAGTGTCCAGGGAGGGGATGGAGTCTGTGTCCAGGGAGGGAATGGAGTCTGTTTCCAGGGAGGGGATGGAGTCTTTGTCCAGGGACGGGAATGGAGTCTTTGTCCAGGGACGGGAATGGAGTCTGTGTCCATGGAGGTGGATGGTGTCTGTGTCCAGGGAGGGGATGGATTCTGTATCCAGGGAGGGGATGGATACTGTGTCCAGGGAGGGGATGGAGTCTGTGTCCAGGGAGGGGATGGAGTCAGTGTCCAGGGAGGGGGATGGAGTCTGTGTCCAGGGAGGGGATGGATTTTTTGTCCAAGGAGGGGATGGAGTCTGTGTCCAGGGAGGGGATGGATTCTGTGTCCAGTGAGGGAATGGAGCCTGCGTCCAGGGAGGGGATTGAGTCTGTGTCCAGGGAGGGGAATGGAGTCTGTGTCCAGGGAGTGGATGGATTTTGTCTACAGGGAGGGGATGTATTCTGTGTCCAGGGTGGGGATGGAGTCTGTGTCCAGGGAGGGGATGGAGTCAGTGTCCAGGGAGGTGAATGGAGTCAGTGTCCAAGGAGGGGGATGGAGTCTGTGTCCAGGGAGGGGATGGATTCTGTGTCCAGGGAGGGGATGGATTCTGTGTCCAGGGAGGGGAATGGAGTCTGTCCAGGGAGGGGATGGATTCTCTCTCCAGGGAGGGGATGGATTCTGTGTCCAGGGCGAGGATGGAATCTGTGTCCAAGGAGGGGATGGAGTCAGTGTCCAGGGAGGGTGATGGAGTCAGTGTCCAGGGAGGGGGATGGAGTCTGTGTCCAGGGATGGGATGGAGTCTGTGTCCAGGGAGGGGAATGGAGTCTGTGTCCAGGGAGGGGATGGATTCTGTCTCCAGGGAGGGGATGCATTCTGTGTCCAGGGCGAGGATGGAATCTGTGTCCAGGGAGGGGATGGAGTCAGTGTCCAGGGAGGGGAATGGAGTCAGTGTCCAGGACGGGGGATGGAGTCTGTGTCCAGGGAGGCGATGGAGTCTGTGTCCAGGGAGGGGATGGAGTCTGTGTCCAGGGAGGGGATGGAGTCTGTGTCCAGGCAGGGGAATGGAGTCTGTGTCCAGGGAGGGGAATGGAGTCTGTTTCCAGGGAGGGGATGGATTCTGTGTCCATGGAGGGGGTTGGATTCTGTGTCCAGGGACGGGAATGGAGACACTGTCCAGGGAGGGGAACGGAGTCAGTGTCCAGGGAGGGGGATGGAGTCTGTGTCCAGGGAGGGGATGGAGTCTGTGTCCAGGGAGGGGAACGGAGTCAGTGTCCAGGGAGAGGATGGAGACTGTATCCAGGGAGGGGAATGAAGTCTGTGTCCAGGGACGGGAATGGAGTCTGTGTCCAGGGAGGGGAACGGAGCCAGTGTCCAGGGAGGGGGATGGAGTCTGTGTCCAGGGAATGGAGTCTGTGACCAGGGAGGGAATGGAGTCAGTGTCCAGGAAGCGGATGGATTCTGTGTCCAGGGAGGGAATGGTGTCTGTTTCCAGGGAGGGGATGGAGTCTTTGTCCAGGGACGGAAATGGAGTCTGTGTCCATGGAGGTGGATGGAGGCTGTGTCCAGCGAGGGGATGGATTCTGTATCCAGGGAGGGGAAGGATACTGTGTCCAGGGAGGGGATGGAGTCTGTGTACAGGGAGGGGATGGAGTCAGTGTCCAGGGAGGGGGATGGAGTCTGTGTCCAGGGAGGGGATAGATTCTGTGTCCAGGGAGTGGATGGAGTATTTGTCCAGGGAGGGGATGGATTCTGTGTCCAGGGATTGGATGGATTCTGTGTCCAGGGAGGGGAATGGATTCTGTGTCCAGGGAGGGGATGGATTCTGTGTCCAGGGAGATGATGGAGTCTGTGTCCAGGGAGGGGATGGAGTCTTTGTCCAGGGAGGGAATGGAGTCTGTGTCCAGGGAGGGGATGGATTCTGTGTCCAGGGAGGGGATGGAGTCTGTGTGAAGGGAATGGAGTCTGTCTCCAGGGAGTGGAATGGAGTCTGTGTCCAGGGAGTGGATGGATTCTGTGTCAAGGAAGGGGAATTGATTCTGTGTCCAGGGAATGTATTCTGTGTCCAGGGAATGGACTCTCTGTCCAGGGAATGGAGTCTGTGTCCAGGGAGGGAATAGATTCTGTGTCCAGGGAATGGAGTCTTTGTCCAGGGACGGGAATGGAGTCTGTGGCAAGGGAGGGGAATTGATTCTGTGTCCAGGGAGGGGATGGTTTCTGTGTCCAGGGAGGGGATGGATTCTGTGTCCAGGGAGGCGGATGGAGACTGTGTCCATGGAGGGGATGGAGTCTCTGTCCAGGGAGGGGAATGGAGTCTGTTTCCAGGGAGGGGAATGGAGCCTGGTCCAGGGAGGGGAATGGAGTCAGTGTCCAGGGAGGGGATGGAGTCTGTGTCCAGGGAGGGAATGGAGTCTGTTTCCAGGGAGGGGATGGAGTCTTTGTCCAGGGACGGGAATGGAGTCTTTGTCCAGGGACGGGAATGGAGTCTGTGTCCATGGAGGTGGATGGTGTCTGTGTCCAGTGAGGGGATGGATTCTGTATCCAGGGAGGGGATGGATACTGTGTCCAGGGAGGGGATGGAGTCTGTGTCCAGGGAGGGGATGGAGTCAGTGTCCAGGGAGGGGGATGGAGTCTGTGTCCAGGGAGGGGATGGATTTTTTGTCCAAGGAGGGGATGGAGTCTGTGTCCAGGGAGGGGATGGATTCTGTGTCCAGTGAGGGAATGGAGCCTGCGTCCAGGGAGGGGATTGAGTCTGTGTCCAGGGAGGGGAATGGAGTCTGTGTCCAGGGAGTGGATGGATTTTGTCTACAGGGAGGGGATGTATTCTGTGTCCAGGGTGGGGATGGAGTCTGTGTCCAGGGAGGGGATGGAGTCAGTGTCCAGGGAGGTGAATGGAGTCAGTGTCCAAGGAGGGGGATGGAGTCTGTGTCCAGGGAGGGGATGGATTCTGTGTCCAGGGAGGGGATGGATTCTGTGTCCAGGGAGGGGAATGGAGTCTGTCCAGGGAGGGGATGGATTCTCTCTCCAGGGAGGGGATGGATTCTGTGTCCAGGGCGAGGATGGAATCTGTGTCCAAGGAGGGGATGGAGTCAGTGTCCAGGGAGGGTGATGGAGTCAGTGTCCAGGGAGGGGGATGGAGTCTGTGTCCAGGGATGGGATGGAGTCTGTGTCCAGGGAGGGGAATGGAGTCTGTGTCCAGGGAGGGGATGGATTCTGTCTCCAGGGAGGGGATGCATTCTGTGTCCAGGGCGAGGATGGAATCTGTGTCCAGGGAGGGGATGGAGTCAGTGTCCAGGGAGGGGGATGGAGTCAGTGTCCAGGACGGGGGATGGAGTCTGTGTCCAGTGAGGCGATGGAGTCTGTGTCCAGGGAGGGGATGGAGTCTGTGTCCAGGGAGGGGATGGAGTCTGTGCCCAGGCAGGGGAATGGAGTCTGTGTCCAGGGAGGGGAATGGAGTCTGTTTCCAGGGAGGGGATGGATTCTGTGTCCATGGAGGGGGTTGGATTCTGTGTCCAGGGACGGGAATGGAGACACTGTCCAGGGAGGGGAACGGAGTCAGTGTCCAGGGAGGGGGATGGAGTCTGTGTCCAGGGAGGAGATGGAGTCTGTGTCCAGGGAGGGGAACGGAGTCAGTGTCCAGGGAGGGGATGGAGACTGTATCCAGGGAGGGGAATGAAGTCTGTGTCCAGGGACGGGAATGGAGTCTGTGTCCAGGGAGGGGAACGGAGCCAGTGTCCAGGGAGGGGGATGGAGTCTGTGTCCAGGGAATGGAGTCTGTGACCAGGGAGGGAATGGAGTCAGTGTCCAGGAAGCGGATGGATTCTGTGTCCAGGGAAGGGATGGAGTCTGTGTCCTGGGAGGGGATGGAGTCTGTGTCCAGGGAGGGGATGGATTCTGTGTCCAGGGATTGGATGGATTCTGTGTCCAGGGAGGGGAATGGATTCTGTGTCCAGGGAGGGGATGGATTCTGTGTCCAGGGAGGGATGGAGTCTGCGTCCAGGGAGGGGATGGAGTCTGTGTCCAGGGAGGGGAATGGAGTCTGTGTCCAGGGAGGGGATGGATTCTGTGTCCAGGGAGGGGATGCATTCTGTGTCCAGGGAGGGGATGGATTCTCTGTCCAGGGAGGGGAAGGAGTCTGTGTCCAGGGAAGGGAGTCGGTGTCCAGGGAGTGGAATGGAGTCTGTGTCCAGGGTGGGGATAGATTCTGTCTCCAGGGAGGGGAATTGATTCTGTGTCCAGGGAATGGATTCTGTGTCCAGGGAATGGACTCTGTGTCCATGGAATGGAGTCTGTGTCCAGGGAGGGGATGGAGTCAATGTCCAGGGAGGGGAAAGGAGTCTGTGTCCAGGGAGAGGATGGATTCTGTGTCCAGGGAGGGGATGGATTCTGTGTCCAGGGAGGGGATGGATCTGTGTCCAGGGAGGGGATGGATTCTGTGTCCAGGGAGGGGATGGATTCTGTGTACAGGGAGGGGGATGGAGTCTTTGTCCAGGGACGGGAATGGAGTCTGTGGCCAGGGAGGGGAATTGATTCTGTGTCCAGGGAGGGGATGGTTTCTGTGTCCAGGGAGGGGATGGATTCTGTGTCCAGGGAGGCGGATGGAGACTGTGTCCATGGAGGGGATGGAGTCTGTGTCCAGGGAGGGGAATGGAGTCTGTTTCCAGGGAGGGGAATGGAGCCTGGTCCAGGGAGGGGAATGGAGTCAGTGTCCAGGGAGGGGATGGAGTCTGTGTCCAGGGAGGGAATGGAGTCTGTTTCCAGGGAGGGGATGGAGTCTTTGTCCAGGGACGGGAATGGAGTCTTTGTCCAGGGACGGGAATGGAGTCTGTGTCCATGGAGGTGGATGGTGTCTGTGTCCAGGGAGGGGATGGATTCTGTATCCAGGGAGGGGATGGATACTGTGTCCAGGGAGGGGATGGAGTCTGTGTCCAGGGAGGGGATGGAGTCAGTGTCCAGGGAGGGGGATGGAGTCTGTGTCCAGGGAGGGGATGGATTTTTTGTCCAAGGAGGGGATGGAGTCTGTGTCCAGGGAGGGGATGGATTCTGTGTCCAGTGAGGGAATGGAGCCTGCGTCCAGGGAGGGGATTGAGTCTGTGTCCAGGGAGGGGAATGGAGTCTGTGTCCAGGGAGTGGATGGATTTTGTCTACAGGGAGGGGATGTATTCTGTGTCCAGGGTGGGGATGGAGTCTGTGTCCAGGGAGGGGATGGAGTCAGTGTCCAGGGAGGTGAATGGAGTCAGTGTCCAAGGAGGGGGATGGAGTCTGTGTCCAGGGAGGGGATGGATTCTGTGTCCAGGGAGGGGATGGATTCTGTGTCCAGGGAGGGGAATGGAGTCTGTCCAGGGAGGGGATGGATTCTCTCTCCAGGGAGGGGATGGATTCTGTGTCCAGGGCGAGGATGGAATCTGTGTCCAAGGAGGGGATGGAGTCAGTGTCCAGGGAGGGTGATGGAGTCAGTGTCCAGGGAGGGGGATGGAGTCTGTGTCCAGGGATGGGATGGAGTCTGTGTCCAGGGAGGGGAATGGAGTCTGTGTCCAGGGAGGGGATGGATTCTGTCTCCAGGGAGGGGATGCATTCTGTGTCCAGGGCGAGGATGGAATCTGTGTCCAGGGAGGGGATGGAGTCAGTGTCCAGGGAGGGGGATGGAGTCAGTGTCCAGGACGGGGGATGGAGTCTGTGTCCAGGGAGGCGATGGAGTCTGTGTCCAGGGAGGGGATGGAGTCTGTGTCCAGGGAGGGGATGGAGTCTGTGTCCAGGCAGGGGAATGGAGTCTGTGTCCAGGGAGGGGAATGGAGTCTGTTTCCAGGGAGGGGATGGATTCTGTGTCCATGGAGGGGGTTGGATTCTGTGTCCAGGGACGGGAATGGAGACACTGTCCAGGGAGGGGAACGGAGTCAGTGTCCAGGGAGGGGGATGGAGTCTGTGTCCAGGGAGGGGATGGAGTCTGTGTCCAGGGAGGGGAACGGAGTCAGTGTCCAGGGAGAGGATGGAGACTGTATCCAGGGAGGGGAATGAAGTCTGTGTCCAGGGACGGGAATGGAGTCTGTGTCCAGGGAGGGGAACGGAGCCAGTGTCCAGGGAGGGGGATGGAGTCTGTGTCCAGGGAATGGAGTCTGTGACCAGGGAGGGAATGGAGTCAGTGTCCAGGAAGCGGATGGATTCTGTGTCCAGGGAGGGAATGGTGTCTGTTTCCAGGGAGGGGATGGAGTCTTTGTCCAGGGACGGAAATGGAGTCTGTGTCCATGGAGGTGGATGGAGGCTGTGTCCAGCGAGGGGATGGATTCTGTATCCAGGGAGGGGAAGGATACTGTGTCCAGGGAGGGGATGGAGTCTGTGTACAGGGAGGGGATGGAGTCAGTGTCCAGGGAGGGGGATGGAGTCTGTGTCCAGGGAGGGGATAGATTCTGTGTCCAGGGAGTGGATGGAGTATTTGTCCAGGGAGGGGATGGATTCTGTGTCCAGGGATTGGATGGATTCTGTGTCCAGGGAGGGGAATGGATTCTGTGTCCAGGGAGGGGATGGATTCTGTGTCCAGGGAGATGATGGAGTCTGTGTCCAGGGAGGGGATGGAGTCTTTGTCCAGGGAGGGAATGGAGTCTGTGTCCAGGGAGGGGATGGATTCTGTGTCCAGGGAGGGGATGGACTCTGTGTCCGGGGAGGGGATGGATTCTGTGTCCAGGGAGGGGATGGAGTCTGTGTGAAGGGAATGGAGTCTGTCTCCAGGGAGTGGAATGGAGTCTGTGTCCAGGGAGTGGATGGATTCTGTGTCCAGGAAGGGGAATTGATTCTGTGTCCAGGGAATGTATTCTGTGTCCAGGGAATGGACTCTCTGTCCAGGGAATGGAGTCTGTGTCCAGGGAGGGAATAGATTCTGTGTCCAGGGAATGGAGTCTTTGTCCAGGGACGGGAATGGAGTCTGTGGCAAGGGAGGGGAATTGATTCTGTGTCCAGGGAGGGGATGGTTTCTGTGTCCAGGGAGGGGATGGATTCTGTGTCCAGGGAGGCGGATGGAGACTGTGTCCATGGAGGGGATGGAGTCTGTGTCCAGGGAGGGGAATGGAGTCTGTTTCCAGGGAGGGGAATGGAGCCTGGTCCAGGGAGGGGAATGGAGTCAGTGTCCAGGGAGGGGATGGAGTCTGTGTCCAGGGAGGGAATGGAGTCTGTTTCCAGGGAGGGGATGGAGTCTTTGTCCAGGGACGGGAATGGAGTCTTTGTCCAGGGACGGGAATGGAGTCTGTGTCCATGGAGGTGGATGGTGTCTGTGTCCAGTGAGGGGATGGATTCTGTATCCAGGGAGGGGATGGATACTGTGTCCAGGGAGGGGATGGAGTCTGTGTCCAGGGAGGGGATGGAGTCAGTGTCCAGGGAGGGGGATGGAGTCTGTGTCCAGGGAGGGGATGGATTTTTTGTCCAAGGAGGGGATGGAGTCTGTGTCCAGGGAGGGGATGGATTCTGTGTCCAGTGAGGGAATGGAGCCTGCGTCCAGGGAGGGGATTGAGTCTGTGTCCAGGGAGGGGAATGGAGTCTGTGTCCAGGGAGTGGATGGATTTTGTCTACAGGGAGGGGATGTATTCTGTGTCCAGGGTGGGGATGGAGTCTGTGTCCAGGGAGGGGATGGAGTCAGTGTCCAGGGAGGTGAATGGAGTCAGTGTCCAAGGAGGGGGATGGAGTCTGTGTCCAGGGAGGGGATGGATTCTGTGTCCAGGGAGGGGATGGATTCTGTGTCCAGGGAGGGGAATGGAGTCTGTCCAGGGAGGGGATGGATTCTCTCTCCAGGGAGGGGATGGATTCTGTGTCCAGGGCGAGGATGGAATCTGTGTCCAAGGAGGGGATGGAGTCAGTGTCCAGGGAGGGTGATGGAGTCAGTGTCCAGGGAGGGGGATGGAGTCTGTGTCCAGGGATGGGATGGAGTCTGTGTCCAGGGAGGGGAATGGAGTCTGTGTCCAGGGAGGGGATGGATTCTGTCTCCAGGGAGGGGATGCATTCTGTGTCCAGGGCGAGGATGGAATCTGTGTCCAGGGAGGGGATGGAGTCAGTGTCCAGGGAGGGGGATGGAGTCAGTGTCCAGGACGGGGGATGGAGTCTGTGTCCAGGGAGGGGATGGAGTCTGTGTCCAGGCAGGGGAATGGAGTCTGTGTCCAGGGAGGGGATGGAGTCTGTGCCCAGGCAGGGGAATGGAGTCTGTGTCCAGGGAGGGGAATGGAGTCTGTTTCCAGGGAGGGGATGGATTCTGTGTCCATGGAGGGGGTTGGATTCTGTGTCCAGGGACGGGAATGGAGACACTGTCCAGGGAGGGGAACGGAGTCAGTGTCCAGGGAGGGGGATGGAGTCTGTGTCCAGGGAGGAGATGGAGTCTGTGTCCAGGGAGGGGAACGGAGTCAGTGTCCAGGGAGGGGATGGAGACTGTATCCAGGGAGGGGAATGAAGTCTGTGTCCAGGGACGGGAATGGAGTCTGTGTCCAGGGAGGGGAACGGAGCCAGTGTCCAGGGAGGGGGATGGAGTCTGTGTCCAGGGAATGGAGTCTGTGACCAGGGAGGGAATGGAGTCAGTGTCCAGGAAGCGGATGGATTCTGTGTCCAGGGAAGGGATGGAGTCTGTGTCCTGGGAGGGGATGGAGTCTGTGTCCAGGGAGGGGATGGATTCTGTGTCCAGGGATTGGATGGATTCTGTGTCCAGGGAGGGGAATGGATTCTGTGTCCAGGGAGGGGATGGATTCTGTGTCCAGGGAGGGATGGAGTCTGCGTCCAGGGAGGGGATGGAGTCTGTGTCCAGGGAGGGGAATGGAGTCTGTGTCCAGGGAGGGGATGGATTCTGTGTCCAGGGAGGGGATGCATTCTGTGTCCAGGGAGGGGATGGATTCTCTGTCCAGGGAGGGGAAGGAGTCTGTGTCCAGGGAAGGGAGTCGGTGTCCAGGGAGTGGAATGGAGTCTGTGTCCAGGGTGGGGATAGATTCTGTCTCCAGGGAGGGGAATTGATTCTGTGTCCAGGGAATGGATTCTGTGTCCAGGGAATGGACTCTGTGTCCATGGAATGGAGTCTGTGTCCAGGGAGGGGATGGAGTCAATGTCCAGGGAGGGGAAAGGAGTCTGTGTCCAGGGAGAGGATGGATTCTGTGTCCAGGGAGGGGATGGATTCTGTGTCCAGGGAGGGGATGGATCTGTGTCCAGGGAGGGGATGGATTCTGTGTCCAGGGAGGGGATGGATTCTGTGTACAGGGAGGGGGATGGAGTCTGTGTCCAGGGAGGGGAATGGAGTCTGTGTCCAGGGAAGGGATGGATTCTGTGTCCAGGGAGGGGATGGATTCTGTGTCCAGGGAGGGGATGGATTCTGTGTTCAGGGAGGGGATGGATTATGTGTACAGGGAGGGGATGTATTATGTGTACAGGGAGGGGGATGGAGTCTGTGTCCAGGGAATGGAGTCATTGTCCAGGGAGGGGGATGGAGTCTGTGTCCAGGGAGGGGATGGATTCTGTGTCCAGGGAGGGGATGGAGTCTGTGTCCAGGGTGAGGATGGATTCTGTGTCCAGTGAGGGAATGGAGCCTTTGTCCAGGGAGGGGATTGAGTCTGTGTCCAGGGAGGGGAGTGGAATCTGTGTCCAGGGAGGGGATGGATTTTGTCTACAGGGATGGGATGTATTCTGTGTCCAGGGAGGGGATGGAGTCTGTGTCCAGGGAGGGGATGGAGTCAGTATGCAGGGAGGGGGATGGAGTCAGTGTCCAGGGAGGGGGATGGAGTCTGTGTCCAAGGAGGGGATGGATTCTGTGTCCAATGAGGGGATGGAGTCTGTGTCCAGGGAGGGGATGGAGTCTGTGTCCAGGCAGGGGAATGGAGTCTGTGTCCAGGGAGGGGAATGGAGTCTGTGTCCAGGGAGGGGGATGGAATCTGTGTCCATGGAATGGAGTCTGTGTCCAGGGAGGGAATGGAGTCAGTGTCCAGGAAGGGGATGGATTCTGTATCCAGGGAGGGGATGGAGTCTGTGTCCAGGGAGGGTATGGATTCTGTGTCCAGGGAGGGGAATGGATTCTGTGTCCAGGGAGGGGATGGATTCTGTGTCCAGGGAGGGGATGGCGTCTGTGTCCAGGGAAGGCATGGAGTCTGTGTCCAGGGAGGGGATTGGAGTCTGTGTACAGGGAGGGGATGGATTCTTTTTCCAGGGAGGGGATGGATTCTGTGTCCAGGGAGGGGATGGATTCTGTGTCCAGGGAGGTGATGGATTTTGTGTCCAGGGAGAGGATGGATTCTGTGTCCAGGGAGGGGGATGGATTCTGTGTCCAGGGAAAGGAGTCAGTGTCCAGGGAGGGGAATGGATTCTGTGTACAAGGAGGGGGATGGAGTCTGTGTCCATGGAGGGGATGGAGTCTGTGTCCAGGCAGGGGAATGGAGTCTGTGTCCAGGGAGGGGAATGGAGTCTGTGTCCAGGGAGGGGATGGATTCTGTGTCCAGGGAGGGGATGGATTCTGTGTCCAGGGAGGGGATGGATTCTGTGTCCAGGGAGGGGATGGATTATGTGTACAGGGAGGGGATGGATTATGTGTACAGGGAGGGGGATGGAGTCTGTGTCCAGGGAATGGAGTCAGTGTCCAGGGAGAGGGATGGAGTCTGTGTCCAGGGAGGGGATGGATTCTGTGTCCAGTGAGGGAATGGAGCCTTTCTCCAGGGAGGGGATTGAGTCTGTGTCCAGGGATGGGAATGGAATCTGTGTCCAGGGAGGGGATGGATTTTGTCTACAGGGAGATGATGTATTCTGTGTCCAGGGAGGGGATGGAGTCTGTGTCCAGGGAGGGGATGGAGTCAGTGTGCAGGGAGGGGGATGGAGTCAGAGTCCAGGGAGGGGGATGGAGTCTGTATCCAGGGAGGGGATGAATTCTGTGTCCAATGAGGAGATGGAGTCTGTGTCCAGGGAGGGGATGGAGTCTGTGTCCAGGCAGGGGAATGGAGTCTGTGTCCATGGAGGGGAATGGAGTCTGTGTCCAGGGAGGGGGATGGAGTCTGTGTCAAGGCCGGGAATGGAGACTGTGTCCAGGGAGGGGAACGGAGTCAGTGTTCAGGGAGGGGGATGGATTCTGTGTCCAGGGAGGGGGATGGAGTTTGTGTCCGGGGATGGGAATGGAGTCTGTGTCCAGGGAAGGGATGGATTCTGTGTCCAGGGAGGGGATGGATTCTGTGTCCAGGGAGGGGATGGATTCTGTGTCCAGGGAGGGGATGGATTATGTGTACAGGGAGGGGATGGATTATGTGTACAGGGAGGGGGATGGAGTCTGTGTCCAGGGAATGGAGTCATTGTCCAGGGAGGGGGATGGAGTCTGTGTCCAGGGAGGGGATGGATTCTGTGTCCAGGGAGGGGATGGAGTCTGTGTCCAGGGTGAGGATGGATTCTGTGTCCAGTGAGGGAATGGAGCCTTTGTCCAGGGAGGGGATTGAGTCTGTGTCCAGGGAGGGGAGTGGAATCTGTGTCCAGGGAGGGGATGGATTTTGTCTACAGGGATGGGATGTATTCTGTGTCCAGGGAGGGGATGGAGTCTGTGTCCAGGGAGGGGATGGAGTCAGTATGCAGGGAGGGGGATGGAGTCAGTGTCCAGGGAGGGGGATGGAGTCTGTGTCCAAGGAGGGGATGGATTCTGTGTCCAATGAGGGGATGGAGTCTGTGTCCAGGGAGGGGATGGAGTCTGTGTCCAGGCAGGGGAATGGAGTCTGTGTCCAGGGAGGGGAATGGAGTCTGTGTCCAGGGAGGGGGATGGAATCTGTGTCCAGGGAATGGAGTCTGTGTCCAGGGAGGGAATGGAGTCAGTGTCCAGGAAGGGGATGGATTCTGTATCCAGGGAGGGGATGGAGTCTGTGTCCAGGGAGGGTATGGATTCTGTGTCCAGGGAGGGGAATGGATTCTGTGTCCAGGGAGGGGATGGATTCTGTGTCCAGGGAGGGGATGGCGTCTGTGTCCAGATAAGGCATGGAGTCTGTGTCCAGGGAGGGGATTGGAGTCTGTGTACAGGGAGGGGATGGATTCTTTTTCCAGGGAGGGGATGGATTCTGTGTCCAGGGAGGGGATGGATTCTGTGTCCAGGGAGGTGATGGATTTTGTGTCCAGGGAGAGGATGGATTCTGTGTCCAGGGAGGGGGATGGATTCTGTGTCCAGGGAAAGGAGTCAGTGTCCAGGGAGGGGAATGGATTCTGTGTACAAGGAGGGGGATGGAGTCTGTGTCCATGGAGGGGATGGAGTCTGTGTCCAGGCAGGGGAATGGAGTCTGTGTCCAGGGAGGGGAATGGAGTCTGTGTCCAGGGAGGGGATGGATTCTGTGTCCAGGGAGGGGATGGATTCTGTGTCCAGGGAGGGGATGGATTCTGTGTCCAGGGAGGGGATGGATTATGTGTACAGGGAGGGGATGGATTATGTGTACAGGGAGGGGGATGGAGTCTGTGTCCAGGGAATGGAGTCAGTGTCCAGGGAGAGGGATGGAGTCTGTGTCCAGGGAGGGGATGGATTCTGTGTCCAGTGAGGGAATGGAGCCTTTCTCCAGGGAGGGGATTGAGTCTGTGTCCAGGGATGGGAATGGAATCTGTGTCCAGGGAGGGGATGGATTTTGTCTACAGGGAGATGATGTATTCTGTGTCCAGGGAGGGGATGGAGTCTGTGTCCAGGGAGGGGATGGAGTCAGTGTGCAGGGAGGGGGATGGAGTCAGAGTCCAGGGAGGGGGATGGAGTCTGTATCCAGGGAGGGGATGAATTCTGTGTCCAATGAGGAGATGGAGTCTGTGTCCAGGGAGGGGATGGAGTCTGTGTCCAGGCAGGGGAATGGAGTCTGTGTCCATGGAGGGGAATGGAGTCTGTGTCCAGGGAGGGGGATGGAGTCTGTGTCAAGGCCGGGAATGGAGACTGTGTCCAGGGAGGGGAACGGAGTCAGTGTTCAGGGAGGGGGATGGATTCTGTGTCCAGGGAGGGGGATGGAGTTTGTGTCCGGGGATGGGAATGGAGTCTGTGTCCAGGGAGGGGAACGGAGTCAGTGTCAAGGGAGGGGGATGGAATCTGTGTCCAGGGAATGGAGTCTGTGTCCAGGGAGGGAATGGAGTCAGTGTCCAGGAAGTGGATGGATTCTGTATCCAGGGAGGGGATGGAGTCTGTGTCCAGGGAGGGTATGGATTCTGTGTCCAGGGAGGGGAATGGATTCTGTGTCCTGGGAGGGGATGGATTCCGTGTCCAGGGAGGGGATGGCGTCTGCGTCCAGGGAAGGGATGGAGTCTGTGTCCATGGAGGGGAGTGGAGTCTGTGTCCAGGGAGGGGATGGATTCTTTTTCCAGGGAGGGGATGGATTCTGTGTCCAGGGAGGGGATGGATTCTGTGTCCAGGGAGGGGATGGATTTTGTGTCCAGGGCGGGGATGGATTCTGTGTCCAGGGAGAGGGATGGATTCTGCGTCCAGGGAAAGGAGTCAGTGTCCAGGGAGGGGAATGGATTCTGTGTCCAGGGAGGGGAATGGAGACTGTGTCCAGGGAGGGGAATGGAGTCAGTGTCCAGGGAGGTGATGGAGTCTGGGTCCAGGGAGGGGATGGATTCTGTGTCCAGGGAGGGGAACGGAGTACGAGTCCAGGGAGGGGATGGAGTCTGTGTCCAGGGAGGGGGTTGAAGTCTGTGTCCAGGGACAGAAATGGAGTCTGTGTCCAGGGAGGGGAACGGAGCCAGTGTCCAGGGAGGGGGATGGAGTCTGTATCCAGGGAATGGAGTCTGTGACCAGGGAGGGAATGGAGTCTGTGTCCAGGAAGTGGATGGATTCTTTGTCCAGGGAAGGGATTGAGTCTGTGTCCAGGGAGGGGATGGAGTCTGTGTCCAGGGAGGGGATGGATTCTGTGTCCAGGGATTGGATGGATTCTGTTTCCAGGGAGGGGAATGGATTCTGTGTCCAGGGAGTGGATGGATTCTGTGTCCAGGGAGGGGATGGAGTCTGTGTCCCGGGAGGGGATGGAGTCTGTGTCCAGGGAGGGGAATGGAGTCTGTGTCCAGGGAGGGGATGGATTCTGTGTCCAGGGAGGGGATGGATTCTTTGTAAAGGGAGGGGATGGATTCTGTGTCCAGGGAGGGGATGGAATCCGTGTCCAGGGAATGGAGTCTGTGTCAAGGGAGTGGAATGGAGTCTGTGTCCAGGGAGGGGATGGATTCTGTGTCCAGGGATGGGAATTGATTCTGTGTCCAGGGAATGGATTCTGTGTCCAGGGAATGGACTCTGTGTCCAGGGAATGGAGTCTGTGTCCAGGGAGGGAATAGATTCTGTGTCCAGGGAATGGAGTCTTTGTCCAGGGACGGAAATGGAGTCTGTGTCCAGGGAGGGAATGGATTCTGTGTCCAGGGAGGGGATGGATTCTGTGTCCAGGGAGGGGCTGGATTCTGTGTCCAGGGAGGGGGATGGAGTCTGTGTCCATCGAGGGGATGGATTCTGTGTCCAGGGAGGGGATGGAGTCTGTTTCCAGGGTGGGGATGGTGTCCATGTCCAGGGACGGGAATGGAGTCTGTGTCCATGGAGGGGGATGGAGTCTGTGTCCTGGGACGGGAATGGAGTCTGTGTCCAGGGAGGGGAACGGAGTCAGTGTCCAGGGAGGGGGATGGAGTCTGTGTCCAGGGAATGGAGTCTGTGTCCAGGGAGGGGATGGATTCTGTGTCCAGGGAGGGGATGGATTCTGTATCCAGGGAGGGGATGGATAATGTGTCCAGGGAGGGAATGGAGTCTGTGTCCAGGTAGGGGATGGAGTCAGTGTCCAGGGAGGGGAATGGAGTCTGTCTCCAGGGAGGGTATGGATTCTCTGTCCAGGGAGGGGATGGATTCTCTGTCCGGGGAGGGGATGGATTCTGTGTCCAGGGAGGAGATGAAGTCTGTGTGCAGGGAATGGAGTCTGTCTCCAGGGAGTGGAATGGAGTCTGTGTCCAGGGAGTGGATGGATTCTGTGTCCAGGGAGGGGAATTGATTCTGTGTCCAGGGAATGGATTCTGTGTCCAGGGAATGGACTCTCTGTCCAGGGAATGGAGTCTGTGTCCAGGGAGGACATAGATTCTGTGTCCAGGGAATGGGGTCTTTGTCCAGGGACGGGAATGGAGTCTGTGGCCAGGGAGGGGAATTGATTCTGTGTCCAGGGAGGGGATGGTTTCTGTGTCCAGGGTGGGGATGGATTCTGTGTCCAGGGAGGCGGTTGGAGACTGTGTCCATGGATGGGATGGATTCTTTGTCCAGGGAGGGGAATGGAGTCTGTTTCCAGGGAGGGGAATGGAGTCTGTGTCCAGGGAGGGGAATGGAGTCAGTGTCCAGGGAGGGGATGGAGTCTGTGTACAGGGAGGGAATGGAGTCTGTTTCCAGGGAGGGGATGGAGTCTTTGTCCACGGACGGGAATGGAGTCTGTGTCCATGGAGGTGGATGGAGTCTGTGTCCAGGGAGGGGATGGATTATGTATCCAGTGAGGGGATGGATACTGTGTCCAGGGAGGGGATGGAGTCTGTGTCCAGGGAGGGGATGGAGTCAGTGTCCAGGGAGGGGGATGGAGTCTGTGTCCAGGGAGGGGATAGATTCTGTGTCCAGGGAGGGGATGGAGTCTGTGTCCAGGGAGGGGATGGATTCTGTGTCCAGGGATTGGATGGATTCTGTGTCCAGGGAGGGGAATGGATTCTGTTTCCAGGGACGGGATGGATTTTGTGTCCAGGGAGGGGATGGAGTCTGTGTCCAGGGAGGGGATGGAGTATTTGTCCAGTGAGAGGAATGGAGTCTGTGTCCAGGGAGGGGATGGATTCTGTGTCCAGGGAGTGGATGGATTCTGTTTCCGGGGAGGGGATGCATTCTGTGTCCAGGGAGGGGATGGAGTCTGTGTGCAGGGAATCGAGTCTGTCTCCAGGGAGTGGAATGGAGTCTGTGTCCAGGGAGTGGATGGATTCTGTGTCCAGGGAGGGGAATTGATTCTGTGTCCAGGGAATGTATTCTGTGTCCAGGGAATGGACTCCTTGTCCAGGGAATGGAGTCTGTGTCCAGGGAGGGAATAGATTCTGTGTCCAGGGAATGGAGTCTTTGTCCAGGGACGGGAATGGAGTCTGTGGCCAGGGAGCGGAATTGATTCTGTGTCCAGGGAGCGGATGGTTTCTGTGTTCAGGGAGGGGATGGATTCTGTGTCTAGGGAGGCGGATGGAGACTGTGTCCATGGAGGGGATGGATTCTGTGTCCAGGGAGGGGAATGGAGTCTGTTTCCAGGGAGGGGAATGGAGTCTGTGTCCAGGGAGGGGAATGGAGTCAGTGTCCAGGGAGGGGTTGGAGTCTGTGTCCAGGGAGGGAATGGAGTCTGTTTCCAGGGAGGGGATGGAGTCTTTGTCCAGGGACGGGAATGGAGTCTGTGTCCATGTAGGTGGATGGAGTCTGTGTCCAGGGAGGGGATGGATTCTGTATCCAGGGAGGGGATGGATACTGTGTTCAGGGAGGGGATGGAGTCTGTGTTCAGGGAGGGGATGGAGTCTGTGTCCAGGGAGGGGATGAAGTCAGTGTCCAGGGAGGGGGATGGAGTCTGTGTCCAGGGAGGGGATGGATTTTTTGTCCAAGGAGGGGATGGAGTCTGTGTCCAGGGAGGGGATGGATTCTGTGTCCAGTGAGGGAATGGAGCCTGTGTCCAGGGAGGGGATTGAGTCTGTGTCCAGGGAGGGGATGGATTCTGTGTACAGGCAGGGGGATGGAGTCTGTGTCCAGGGAGGGGAATGGAGTCTGTGTCCAGGGAAGGGATGGATTCTGTGTCCAGGGAGGGGATGGATTCTGTGTCCAGGGAGGGGATGGATTCTGTGTCCAGGGAGGGGATGGATTATGTGTACAGGGAGGGGATGGATTATGTGTACAGGGAGGGGGATGGAGTCTGTGTCCAGGGAATGGAGTCATTGTCCAGGGAGGGGGATGGAGTCTGTGTCCAGGGAGGGGATGGATTCTGTGTCCAGGGAGGGGATGGAGTCTGTGTCCAGGGTGAGGATGGATTCTGTGTCCAGTGAGGGAATGGAGCCTTTGTCCAGGGAGGGGATTGAGTCTGTGTCCAGGGAGGGGAGTGGAATCTGTGTCCAGGAAGGGGATGGATTTTGTCTACAGGGAGGGGATGTATTCTGTGTCCAGGGAGGGGATGGAGTCTGTGTCCAGGGAGGGGATGGAGTCAGTATGCAGGGAGGGGGATGGAGTCAGTGTCCAGGGAGGGGGATGGAGTCTGTGTCCAAGGAGGGGATGGATTCTGTGTCCAATGAGGGGATGGAGTCTGTGTCCAGGGAGGGGATGGAGTCTGTGTCCAGGCAGGGGAATGGAGTCTGTGTCCAGGGAGGGGAATGGAGTCTGTGTCCAGGGAGGGGGATGGAGTCTAGTCCAGGGCCGGGAATGGAGACTGTGTCCAGGGAGAGGAACGGAGTCAGTGTTCAGGGAGGGGGATGGTTTCTGTGTCCAGGGAGGGGGATGGAGTTTGTGTCCGGGGATGGGAATGGAGTCTGTGTCCAGGGAGGGGAACGGAGTCAATGTCCAGGGAGGGGGATGGAATCTGTGTCCAGGGAATGGAGTCTGTGTCCAGGGAGGGAATGGAGTCAGTGTCCAGGAAGGGGATGGATTCTGTATCCAGGGAGGGGATGGAGTCTGTGTCCAGGGAGGGTATGGATTCTGTGTCCAGGGAGGGGAATGGATTCTGTGTCCAGGGAGGGGATGGATTCTGTGTCCAGGGAGGGGATGGCGTCTGTGTCCAGGGAAGGCATGGAGTCTGTGTCCAGGGAGGGGATTGGAGTCTGTGTACAGGGAGGGGATGGATTCTTTTTCCAGGGAGGGGATGGATTCTGTGTCCAGGGAGGGGATGGATTCTGTGTCCAGGGAGGTGATGGATTTTGTGTCCAGGGAGAGGATGGATTCTGTGTCCAGGGAGGGGGATGGATTCTGTGTCCAGGGAAAGGAGTCAGTGTCCAGGGAGGGGAATGGATTCTGTGTACAAGGAGGGGGATGGAGTCTGTGTCCATGGAGGGGATGGAGTCTGTGTCCAGGCAGGGGAATGGAGTCTGTGTCCAGGGAGGGGAATGGAGTCTGTGTCCAGGGAGGGGATGGATTCTGTGTCCAGGGAGGGGATGGATTCTGTGTCCAGGGAGGGGATGGATTCTGTGTCCAGGGAGGGGATGGATTATGTGTACAGGGAGGGGATGGATTATGTGTACAGGGAGGGGGATGGAGTCTGTGTCCAGGGAATGGAGTCAGTGTCCAGGGAGAGGGATGGAGTCTGTGTCCAGGGAGGGGATGGATTCTGTGTCCAGTGAGGGAATGGAGCCTTTGTCCAGGGAGGGGATTGAGTCTGTGTCCAGGGATGGGAATGGAATCTGTGTCCAGGGAGGGGATGGATTTTGTCTACAGGGAGATGATGTATTCCGTGTCCAGGGAGGGGATGGAGTCTGTGTCCAGGGAGGGGATGGAGTCAGTGTGTAGGGAGGGGGATGGAGTCAGAGTCCAGGGAGGGGGATGGAGTCTGTATCCAGGGAGGGGATGAATTCTGTGTCCAATGAGGAGATGAAGTCTGTGTCCAGGGAGGGGATGGAGTCTGTGTCCAGGCAGGGGAATGGAGTCTGTGTCCATGGAGGGGAATGGAGTCTGTGTCCAGGGAGGGGGATGGAGTCTGTGTCAAGGCCGGGAATGGAGACTGTGTCCAGGGAGGGGAACGGAGTCAGTGTTCATGGAGGGGGATGGATTCTGTGTCCAGGGAGGGGGATGGAGTTTGTGTCCGGGGATGGGAATGGAGTCTGTGTCCAGGGAGGGGAACGGAGTCAGTGTCAAGGGAGGGGGATGGAATCTGTGTCCAGGGAATGGAGTCTGTGTCCAGGGAGGGAATGGAGTCAGTGTCCAGGAAGTGGATGGATTCTGTATCCAGGGAGGGGATGGAGTCTGTGTCCAGGGAGGGTATGGATTCTGTGTCCAGGGAGGGGAATGGATTCTGTGTCCTGGGAGGGGATGGATTCCGTGTCCAGGGAGGGGATGGCGTCTGCGTCCAGGGAAGGGATGGAGTCTGTGTCCAGGGAGGGGAGTGGAGTCTTTGTCCAGGGAGGGGATGGATTCTTTTTCCAGGGAGGGGATGGATTCTGTGTCCAGGGAGGGGATGGATTCTGTGTCCAGGGAGGGGATGGATTTTGTGTCCAGGGCGGGGATGGATTCTGTGTCCAGGGAGAGGGATGGATTCTGCGTCCAGGGAAAGGAGTCAGTGTCCAGGGAGGGGAATGGATTCTGTGTCCAGGGAGGGGAATGGAGACTGTGTCCAGGGAGGGGAATGGAGTCAGTGTCCAGGGAGGTGATGGAGTCTGGGTCCAGGGAGGGGATGGATTCTGTGTCCAGGGAGGGGAACGGAGTACGTGTCCAGGGAGGGGATGGAGTCTGTGTCCAGGGAGGGGGTTGAAGTCTGTGTCCAGGGACAGAAATGGAGTCTGTGTCCAGGGAGGGGAACGGAGCCAGTGTCCAGGGAGGGGGATAGAGTCTGTATCCAGGGAATGGAGTCTGTGACCAGGGAGGGAATGGAGTCTGTGTCCAGGAAGTGGATGGATTCTGTGTCCAGGGAAGGGATTGAGTCTGTGTCCAGGGAGGGGATGGAGTCTGTGTCCAGGGAGGGGATGGATTCTGTGTCCAGGGATTGGATGGATTCTGTTTCCAGGGAGGGGAATGGATTCTGTGTCCAGGGAGTGGATGGATTCTGTGTCCAGGGAGGGGATGGAGTCTGTGTCCCGGGAGGGGATGGAGTCTGTGTCCAGGGAGGGGAATGGAGTCTGTGTCCAGGGAGGGGATGGATTCAGTGTCCAGGGAGGGGATGGATTCTTTGTAAAGGGAGGGGATGGATTCTGTGTCCAGGGAGGGGATGGAATCCGTGTCCAGGGAATGGAGTCTGTGTCAAGGGAGTGGAATGGAGTCTGTGTCCAGGGAGGGGATGGATTCTGTGTCCAGGGATGGGAATTGATTCTGTGTCCAGGGAATGGATTCTGTGTCCAGGGAATGGACTCTGTGTCCAGGGAATGGAGTCTGTGTCCAGGGAGGGAATAGATTCTGTGTCCAGGGAATGGAGTCTTTGTCCAGGGACGGAAATGGAGTCTGTGTCCAGGGAGGGAATGGATTCTGTGTCCAGGGAGGGGATGGATTCTGTGTCCAGGGAGGGGCTGGATTCTGTGTCCAGGGAGGGGGATGGAGTCTGTGTCCATCGAGGGGATGGATTCTGTGTCCAGGGAGGGGATGGAGTCTGTTTCCAGGGTGGGGATGGTGTCCATGTCCAGGGACGGGAATGGAGTCTGTGTCCATGGAGGGGGATGGAGTCTGTGTCCTGGGACGGGAATGGAGTCTGTGTCCAGGGAGGGGAACGGAGTCAGTGTCCAGGGAGGGGGATGGAGTCTGTGTCCAGGGAATGGAGTCTGTGTCCAGGGAGGGGATGGATTCTGTGTCCAGGGAGGGGATGGATTCTGTATCCAGGGAGGGGATGGATAATGTGTCCAGGGAGGGAATGGAGTCTGTGTCCAGGGAGGGGATGGATTCAGTGTCCAGGGAGGGGAATGGAGTCTGTCTCCAGGGAGGGTATGGATTCTCTGTCCAGGGAGGGGATGGATTCTCTGTCCGGGGAGGGGATGGATTCTGTGTCCAGGGAGGAGATGAAGTCTGTGTGCAGGGAATGGAGTCTGTCTCCAGGGAGTGGAATGGAGTCTGTGTCCAGGGAGTGGATGGATTCTGTGTCCAGGGAGGGGAATTGATTCTGTGTCCAGGGAATGGATTCTGTGTCCAGGGAATGGACTCTCTGTCCAGGGAATGGAGTCTGTGTCCAGGGAGGACATAGATTCTGTGTCCAGGGAATGGGGTCTTTGTCCAGGGACGGGAATGGAGTCTGTGGCCAGGGAGGGGAATTGATTCTGTGTCCAGGGAGGGGATGGTTTCTGTGTCCAGGGTGGGGATGGATTCTGTGTCCAGGGAGGCGGTTGGAGACTGTGTCCATGGATGGGATGGATTCTTTGTCCAGGGAGGGGAATGGAGTCTGTTTCCAGGGAGGGGAATGGAGTCTGTGTCCAGGGAGGGGAATGGAGTCAGTGTCCAGGGAGGGGATGGAGTCTGTGTCCAGGGAGGGAATGGAGTCTGTTTCCAGGGAGGGGATGGAGTCTTTGTCCACGGACGGGAATGGAGTCTGTGTCCATGGAGGTGGATGGAGTCTGTGTCCAGGGAGGGGATGGATTATGTATCCAGTGAGGGGATGGATACTGTGTCCAGGGAGGGGATGGAGTCTGTGTCCAGGGAGGGTATGGAGTCAGTGTCCAGGGAGGGGGATGGAGTCTGTGTCCAGGGAGGGGATAGATTCTGTGTCCAGGGAGTGGATGGAGTCTGTGTCCAGGGAGGGGATGGATTCTGTGTCCAGGGATTGGATGGAGTCTGTGTCCAGGGAGGGGAATGGATTCTGTTTCCAGGGACGGGATGGATTTTGTGTCCAGGGAGGGGATGGAGTCTGTGTCCAGGGAGGGGATGGAGTATTTGTCCAGTGAGAGGAATGGAGTCTGTGTCCAGGGAGGGGATGGATTCTGTGTCCAGGGAGTGGATGGATTCTGTGTCCGGGGAGGGGATGCATTCTGTGTCCAGGGAGGGGATGGAGTCTGTGTGCAGGGAATGGAGTCTGTCTCCAGGGAGTGGAATGGAGTCTGTGTCCAGGGAGTGGATGGATTCTGTGTCCAGGGAGGGGAATTGATTCTGTGTCCAGGGAATGTATTCTGTGTCCAGGGAATGGACTCCTTGTCCAGGGAATGGAGTCTGTGTCCAGGGAGGGAATAGATTCTGTGTCCAGGGAATGGAGTCTTTGTCCAGGGACGGGAATGGAGTCTGTGGCCAGGGAGCGGAATTTATTCTGTGTCCAGGGAGCGGATGGTTTCTGTGTTCAGGGAGGGGATGGATTCTGTGTCTAGGGAGGCGGATGGAGACTGTGTCCATGGAGGGGATGGATTCTGTGTCCAGGGAGGGGAATGGAGTCTGTTTCCAGGGAGGGGAATGGAGTCTGTGTCCAGGGAGGGGAATGGAGTCAGTGTCCAGGGAGGGGTTGGAGTCTGTGTCCAGGGAGGGAATGGAGTCTGTTTCCAGGGAGGGGATGGAGTCTTTGTCCAGGGACGGGAATGGAGTCTGTGTCCATGTAGGTGGATGGAGTCTGTGTCCAGGGAGGGGATGGATTCTGTATCCAGGGAGGGGATGGATACTGTGTTCAGGGAGGGGATGGAGTCTGTGTTCAGGGAGGGGATGGAGTCTGTGTCCAGGGAGGGGATGGAGTCAGTGTCCAGGGAGGGGGATGGAGTCTGTGTCCAGGGAGGGGATGGATTTTTTGTCCAAGGAGGGGATGGAGTCTGTGTCCAGGGAGGGGATGGATTCTGTGTCCAGTGAGGGAATGGAGCCTGTGTCCAGGGAGGGGATTGAGTCTGTGTCCAGGGAGGGGATGGATTCTGTGTACAGGGAGGGGGATGGAGTCTGTGTCCAGGGAGGGGAATGGAGTCTGTGTCCAGGGAAGGGATGGATTCTGTGTCCAGGGAGGGGATGGATTCTGTGTCCAGGGAGGGGATGGATTCTGTGTCCAGGGAGGGGATGGATTATGTGTACAGGGAGGGGATGGATTATGTGTACAGGGAGGGGGATGGAGTCTGTGTCCAGGGAATGGAGTCATTGTCCAGGGAGGGGGATGGAGTCTGTGTCCAGGGAGGGGATGGATTCTGTGTCCAGGGAGGGGATGGAGTCTGTGTCCAGGGTGAGGATGGATTCTGTGTCCAGGGCGAGGATGGAATCTGTGTCCAGGGAGGGGATTGAGTCTGTGTCCAGGGAGGGGGATGGAGTCAGGGTCCAGGGAGGGGGATGGAGTCTGTGTCCAGGGAGGGGATGGAGTCTGTGTCCAGGTAGGGGAATGGAGTCTGTGTCCAGGGAGGGGATGGATTCTGTCTCCAGGGAGGGGATGCATTCTGCGTCCAGGGCGAGGATGGAATCTGTGTCCAGGGAGGGGATGGAGTCAGTGTCCAGGTAGGGGGATGGAGTCAGTGTCCAGGGCGGGGAATGGAGTCTGTGTCCAGGGAGGCGATGGAGTCTGTGTCCAGGGAGGGGATGGAGTCTGTGTCCAGGGAAGGAATGGAGTATGTGTCCAGGCAGGGGAATGGAGTCTGTGTCCAGGGAGGGGAATGGAGTCTGTTTCCAGGGAGGGGATGGATTCTGTGTCCATGGAGGGGGATGGATTCTGTGTCCAGGTACGGGAATGGAGACTGTGTCCAGGGAGGGGAACGGAGTCAGTGTCCAGGGAGGGGGATGGAGTCTGTGTCCAGGGAGAGGGATGGAGTCTGTGTCCGGGGACGGGAATGGAGTCTGTGTCCAGTGGAAGGGATGGAGTCTGTGTCCAGGGAGGGGAGTGGAGTCTGTGTTCAGGAATGGGATGGATTCTGTGTCCAGGGAGGGGATGGATTCTGTGTCCAGGGAGGGGAATGGAGTCTGTGTCCAGGGAGGGGAATGGAGTCAGTGTCCAAACAGGGGATGGAGTCTGTGGCCAGGGAGGGGATGGAGTCTGTGTCCAGGGAGGGGAACGGAGTCAGTGTCCAGGGAGTGGATGGAGACTGTATCCAGGGAGGGGAATGAAGTCTCTGTCCAGGGACGGGAATGGAGTCTGTGTCCAGGGAGGGGAACGGAGCCAGTGTCCAGGGAGGGGGATGGAGTCTGTGTCCAGGGAATGGAGTCTGTGACCAGGGAGGGAATGGAGTCAGTGTCCAGGAAGCGGATGGATTCTGTGTCCAGGAAAGGGATGGAGTCTGTGTCCTGGGAGGGGATGGAGTCTGTGTCCAGGGAGGGGATGGATTCTGTGTCCAGGGATTGGATGGATTCTGTGTCCAGGGAGGGGAATGGATTCTGTGTCCAGGGAGGGGATGGATTCTGTGTCCAGGGAGGGATGGAGTCTGCGTCCAGGGAGGGGATGGAGTCTGTGTCCAGGGAGGGGAATGGAGTCTGTGTCCAGGGAGGGGATGGATTCTGTGTCCAGGGAGGGGATGGATTCTGTGCCCAGGGAGGGGATGGATTCTGTGTCCAGGGAGGGGATGGATTCTGTGTCCAGGGAGGGGATGGATTCTGTGTACAGGGAGGGGGATGGAGTCTGTGTCCATGGAGGGGATGGAGTCTGTGTCCAGGCAGGGGAATGGAGTCTGTGTCCAGGGAGGGGAATGGAGTCTGTGTCCAGGGAGGGGATGGATTCTGTATCCCGGGAGGGGATGGATTCTGTGTCCAGGGAGGGGATGGATTCTGTGTCCAGGGAGGGGATGGATTATTTGTACAGGGAGGGAATGGATTATGTGTACAGGGAGGGGGATGGAGTCTGTGTCCAGAGAGGGGATGGATTCTGTGTCCAGGGATGGGATGGATTCTGTGTCCAGGGAGGGGATGGATTCTGTGTCCAGGGAGGGGATGGATTCTGTATCCAGGGAGGGGATGGAGTCTGTGTCCAGGGAGGGGATGGAGTCTTTGTCCAGTGAGAGGAATGGAGTCTGTGTCCAGGGAGGGGATGGATTCTGTGTCCAGGGAGGGGATGGATTCTGTGTCCGGGTAGGGGATGCATTCTGTGTCCAGGGAGGGGATGGAGTCTGTGTGCAGGGAATGGAGTCTGTCTCCAGGGAGTGGAATGGAGTCTGTGTCCAGGGAGTGGATGGATTCTATGTCCAGGGAGGGGAATTGATTCTGTGTCCAGGGAATGTATTCTGTGTCCAGGGAATGGACTCCTTGTCCAGGGAATGGAGTCTGTGTCCAGGGAGGGAATAGATTCTGTGTCCAGGGAATGGAGTCTTTGTCCAGGGACGGGAATGGAGTCTGTGGCCAGGGAGCGGAATTGATTCTGTGTCCAGGGAGGGGATGGTTTCTGTGTTCAGGGAGGGGATGGATTCTGTGTCTAGGGAGGCGGATGGAGACTGTGTCCATGGAGGGGATGGATTCTGTGTCCAGGGAGGGGAATGGAGTCTGTGTCCATGGAGGTGGATGGAGTCTGTGTCCAGGGAGGGGATGGATTCTGTATCCAGGGAGGGGATGGATACTGTGTTCAGGGAGGGGATGGAGTCTGTGTCCAGGGAGGGGATGGAGTCAGTGTCCAGGGAGGGGGATGGAGTCTGTGTCCAGGGAGGGGATGGATTTTTTGTCCAAGGAGGGGATGGAGTCTGTGTCCAGGGAGGGGATGGATTCTGTGTCCAGTGAGGGAATGGAGCCTGTGTCCAGGGAGGGGATTGAGTCTGTGTCCAGGGAGGGGAATGGAGTCTGTGTCCAGGGAGGGGATGGATTTTGTCTACAGGGAGGGGATGTATTCTGCGTCCAGGGAGGGGAATGGAGTCTGTGTCCAGGGAGGGGATGGATTCTGTCTCCAGGGAGGGGATGGATTCTGTGTCCAGGGCGAGGATGGAATCTGTGTCCAAGGAGGGGATGGAGTCAGTGTCCAGGGAGGGGGATGGAGTCAGTGTCCAGGGAGGGGGATGGAGTCTGTGTCCAGGGTGGGGATGGAGTCTGTGTCCAGGGAGGGGAATGGAGTCTGTGTCCAGGGAGGGGATGGATTCTGTCTCCAGGGAGGGGATGCATTCTGTGTCCAGGGCGAGGATGGAATCTGTGTCCAGGGAGGGGATGGAGTCAGTGACCAGGTAGGGGGATGGAGTCAGTGTACAGGGCGGGGGATGGAGTCTGTGTCCAGGGAGGCGATGGAGTCTGTGTCCAGGGAGGGGATGGAGTCTGTGTCCAGGGAGTGGATGGAGTATGTGTCCAGGCAGGGGAATGGAGTCTCTGTCCAGGGAGGGGAATGGAGTCTGTTTCCAGGGAGGGGATGGATTCTGTGTCCAGGGACGGGAATGGAGACTGTGTCCAGGGAGGGGAACGGAGTCAGTGTCCAGGGAGGGGGATGGAGTCTGTGTCCAGGGAGGGGGATGGAGTCTGTGTCCGGGGACGGGAATGGAGTCTGTGTCCAGTGGAAGGGATGGAGTCTGTGTCCAGGGAGGGGAGTGGAGTCTGTGTTCAGGAATGGGATGGATTCTGTGTCCAGGGAGGGGATGGATTCTGTGTCCATGAAGGGGAATGGAGTCTGTGTCCAGGGACGGGAATGGAGTCAGTGTCCAAACAGGGGATGGAGTCTGTGTCCAGGGAGGGGATGGAGTCTGTGTCCAGGGAGGGGAACGGAGTCAGTGTCCAGGGAGTGGATGGAGACTGTATCCAGGGAGGGGAATGAAGTCTCTGTCCAGGGACGGGAATGGAGTCTGTGTCCAGGGAGGGGAACGGAGCCAGTGTCCAGGGAGGGGGATGGAGTCTGTGTCCAGGGAATGGAGTCTGTGACCAGGGAGGGAATGGAGTCAGTGTCCAGGAAGCGGATGGATTCTGTGTCCAGGGAAGGGATGGAGTCTGTGTCCTGGGAGGGGATGGAGTCTGTGTCCAGGGAGGGGATGGATTCTGTGTCCAGGGATTGGATGGATTCTGTGTCCAGGGAGGGATGGAGTCTGCGTCCAGGGAGGGGATGGAGTCTGTGTCCAGGGATGGGAATGGAGTCTGTGTCCAGGGAGGGGATGGATTCTGTGTCCAGGGAGGGGATGGATTCTGTGTCCAGGGAGGGGATGGATTCTGTGTCCAGGGAGGGGATGGATTCTGTGTCCAGGGAGGGGATGGATTCTGTGTCCAGGGAGGGGGATGGATTATGTGTACAGGGAGGGGATGGATTATGTGTACAGGGAGGGGGATGGAGTCTGTGTGCAGAGAGGGGATGGATTCTGTGTCCAGGGATGGGATGGATTCTGTGTCCAGGGAGGGGATGGATTCTGTGTCCAGGAAGGGGATGGAGTCTGTGTCCAGGGAGGGGATGGATTCTGTGTCCAGGGATGGGATGGATTCTGTGTCCAGGGAGGGGATGGATTCTGTGTCCAGAGAGTGAAATGGATTATGTGTCCAGGGAGGGGATGGAATCTGCGTCCAGGGAGGGGAATGGAGTCTGTGTCCATGGAGGGGATGGAGTCTGTGTCCAGGGAGGGGAATGGAGTCTGTGTCCAGGGAGGGGATGGATTCTGTGTCCAGGGAGGGGATGGATTCTGTGTCCATAGAGGGGAATGGAGTCTGTGTCCAGGGAGGGGATGGATTCTGTGTCCAGGGAGGGGATGGATTCTGTGTCCAGGGAGGGGATGGATTCTGTGTCCAGGGAGGGGATGGATTCTGTGTCCAGGGAGGGGATGGATTCTGTGTCCAGGGAGGGGATGGATTCTGTGTCCAGGGAGGGGATGGATTATGTGTACAGGGAGGGGATGGATTATGTGTCCAGAGAGTGAAATGGATTATGTGTCCAGGGAGGGGATGGATTCAGCGTCCAGGGAGGGGAATGGAGTCTGTGTCCATGGAGGGGATGGAGTCTGTGTCCAGGCAGGGGAATGGAGTCTGTGTCCAGGGAGGGGAATGGAGTCTGTGTCCAGGGAGGGGATGGATTCTGTGTCCAGGGAGGGGATGGATTCTGTGTCCAGGGAGGGGATGGATTCTGTGTCCAGGGAGGGGATGGATTATGTGTACAGGGAGGGGATGGATTATGTGTACAGGGAGGGGGATGGAGTCTGTGTCCAGAGAGGGGATGGATTCTGTGTCCAGGGATGGGATGGATTCTGTGTCCAGGGAGGGGATGGATTCTGTGTCCAGGAAGGGGATGGAGTCTGTGTCCAGGGAGGTGCTGGATTCTGTGTCCAGGGATGGGATGGATTCTGTGTCCAGGGAGGGGATGGATTCTGTGTCCAGAGAGTGAAATGGATTATGTGTCCAGGGAGGGGATGGATTCTGCGTCCAGGGAGGGGAATGGAGTCTGTGTCCATGGAGGGGATGGAGTCTGTGTCCAGGGAGGGGAATGGAGTCTGTGTCCAGGGAATGGAGTCTGTGTCCAGGGAGGGGATGGATTCTGTGTCCCGGGAGGGGAATGGATTCTGTGTCCAGGGACGGGATGGATTCTGTGTCCAGGGAGGGGAATGGAGTCTGTATCCAGGGAGGGGAATGGATTCTGTGTCCAGGGAGGGGAATGGAGTCTGTGTCTAGGGAGGGGAATGGAGTTTGTGTCCAGGGAGGGGAATGGAGTCTGTGTCCAGGGAGTGGAATGGAGTCTGTGTCCAGGGAGGGGAATGGATTCTGTGTCCAGGGAGGGGGATGGAGTCTTTGTCCAGGGAGGGGATGGATTTTTTGTCCAAGGAGGGGATGGAGTCTGTGTCCAGGGAGGGGATGGATTCTGTGTCCAGTGAGGGAATGGAGCCTGTGTCCAGGGAGGGGATTGAGTCTGTGTCAAGGGAGGGTAAATGGAGTCTGTTTCCAGGGAGGGGATGGATTCTGTGTCCATGGAGGGGGATGGATTCTGTGTCCAGGGACGGGATGGATTTTGTCTACAGGGAGGGGAGGAGTCTGTGTCCAGGGAGGGGAATGGAGTCTGTGTCCAGGGAGGCGATGGAGTCTGTGTCCAGGGAGGGGATGGATTCTGTGTCCAGGGAAGGGATGGAGTATGTTTCCAGGCAGGGGAATGGAGTCTTTGTCAAGGGAGGGTAAATGGAGTCTGTTTCCAGGGAGGGGATGGATTCTGTGTCCATGGAGGGGGATGGATTCTGTGTCCAGGGACGGGAATGGAGACTGTGTCCATGGAGGGGAACGGAGTCAGTGTCCAGGGAAGGGGATGGAGTCTGTGTCCAGGGAGTGGATGGATTCGGTGTCCAGGGAGGGGAATTGATTCTGTGTCCAGGGAATGGATTCTGTGTCCAGGGAATGGACTCTCTGTCCAGGGAATGGAGTCTGTGTCCAGGGAGGGAATAGATTCTGTGTCCAGGGAATGGAGTCTTTGTCCAGGGACGGGAATGGAGTCTGTGGCCAGGGAGCGGAATTGATTCTGTGTCCAGGGAGGGGATGGTTTCTGTGTCCAGGGAGGGGATGGATTCTGTGTCCAGGGAGGCGGATGGAGACTGTGTCCATGGAGGGGATGGATTCTGTGTCCAGGGAGGGGAATGGAGTCTGTTTCCAGGGAGGGGAATGGAGTTTGTGTCCAGGGAGGGGAATGGAGTCAGTGTCCAGGGAGGGGATGGAGTCTGTGTCCAGGGAGGGAATGGAGTCTGTTTCCAGGGAGGGGATGGAGTCTTTGTCCAGGGACGGGAATGGAGTCTGTGTCCATGGAGGTGGATGGAGTCTGTGTCCAGGGAGGGGATGGATTCTGTATCCAGGGAGGGGATGGATACTGTGTCCAGGGAGGGGATGGAGTCTGTGTCCAGGGAGGGGATGGATTCTGTCTCCAGGGAGGGGATGGATTCTGTGTCCAGGGCGAGGATGGAATCTGTGTCCAAGGAGGGGATGGAGTCAGTGTCCAGGGAGGGGGATGGAGTCAGTGTCCAGGGAGGGGGATGGAGTCTGTGTCCAGGGAGGGGATGGAGTCTGTGTCCAGAGAGTGAAATGGATTATGTGTCCAGGGAGGGGATGGATTCTGCGTCCAGGGAGGGGAATGGAGTCTGTGTCCATGGAGGGGATGGAGTCTGTGTCCAGGGAGGGGAATGGAGTCTGTGTCCAGGGAATGGAGTCTGTGTCCAGGGAGGGGATGGATTCTGTGTCCCGGGAGGGGAATGGATTCTGTGTCCAGGGACGGGATGGATTCTGTGTCCAGGGAGGGGAATGGAGTCTGTATCCAGGGAGGGGAATGGATTCTGTGTCCAGGGAGGGGAATGGAGTCTGTGTCTAGGGAGGGGAATGGAGTTTGTGTCCAGGGAGGGGAATGGAGTCTGTGTCCAGGGAGTGGAATGGAGTCTGTGTCCAGGGAGGGGAATGGATTCTGTGTCCAGGGAGGGGGATGGAGTCTTTGTCCAGGGAGGGGATGGATTTTTTGTCCAAGGAGGGGATGGAGTCTGTGTCCAGGGAGGGGATGGATTCTGTGTCCAGTGAGGGAATGGAGCCTGTGTCCAGGGAGGGGATGGATTCTGTGTCCATGGAGGGGAATGGATTCTGTGTCCAGGGAGGGGAATGGAGTCTGTGTCTAGGGAGGGGAATGGAGTTTGTGTCCAGGGAGGGGAATGGAGTCTGTGTCCAGGGAGTGGAATGGAGTCTGTGTCCAGGGAGGGGAATGGATTCTGTGTCCAGGGAGGGGGATGGAGTCTTTGTCCAGGGAGGGGATGGATTTTTTGTCCAAGGAGGGGATGGAGTCTGTGTCCAGGGAGGGGGATGGAGTCAGTGTCCAGGGAGGGGGATGGAGTCTGTGTCCAGGGATGGGATGGAGTCTGTGTCCAGAGAGTGAAATGGATTATGTGTCCAGGGAGGGGATGGATTCTGCGTCCAGGGAGGGGAATGGAGTCTGTGTCCATGGAGGGGATGGAGTCTGTGTCCAGGGAGGGGAATGGAGTCTGTGTCCAGGGAATGGAGTCTGTGTCCAGGGAGGGGATGGATTCTGTGTCCCGGGAGGGGAATGGATTCTGTGTCCAGGGACGGGATGGATTCTGTGTCCAGGGAGGGGAATGGAGTCTGTATCCAGGGAGGGGAATGGAGTCTGTGTCCAGGGAGTGGAATGGAGTCTGTGTCCAGGGAGGGGAATGGATTCTGTGTCCAGGGAGGGGGATGGAGTCTTTGTCCAGGGAGGGGATGGATTTTTTGTCCAAGGAGGGGATGGAGTCTGTGTCCAGGGAGGGGATGGATTCTGTGTCCAGTGAGGGAATGGAGCCTGTGTCCAGGGAGGGGATTGAGTCTGTGTCAAGGGAGGGTAAATGGAGTCTGTTTCCAGGGAGGGGATGGATTCTGTGTCCATGGAGGGGGATGGATTCTGTGTCCAGGGACGGGATGGATTTTGTCTACAGGGAGGGGAGGAGTCTGTGTCCAGGGAGGGGAATGGAGTCTGTGTCCAGGGAGGCGATGGAGTCTGTGTCCAGGGAAGGGGATGGATTCTGTGTCCAGGGAAGGGATGGAGTATGTGTCCAGGCAGGGGAATGGAGTCTGTGTCAAGGGAGGGTAAATGGAGTCTGTTTCCAGGGAGGGGATGGATTCTGTGTCCATGGAGGGGGATGGATTCTGTGTCCAGGGACGGGAATGGAGACTGTGTCCATGGAGGGGAACGGAGTCATTGTCCAGGGAAGGGGATGGAGTCTGTGTCCAGGGAGTGGATGGATTCGGTGTCCAGGGAGGGGAATTGATTCTGTGTCCAGGGAATGGATTCTGTGTCCAGGGAATGGACTCTCTGTCCAGGGAATGGAGTCTGTGTCCAGGGAGGGAATAGATTCTGTGTCCAGGGAATGGAGTCTTTGTCCAGGGACGGGAATGGAGTCTGTGGCCAGGGAGCGGAATTGATTCTGTGTCCAGGGAGGGGATGGTTTCTGTGTCCAGGGAGGGGATGGATTCTGTGTCCAGGGAGGCGGATGGAGACTGTGTCCATGGAGGGGATGGATTCTGTGTCCAGGGAGGGGAATGGAGTCTGTTTCCAGGGAGGGGAATGGAGTCTGTGTCCAGGGAGGGGAATGGAGTCAGTGTCCAGGGAGGGGATGGAGTCTGTGTCCAGGGAGGGAATGGAGTCTGTTTCCAGGGAGGGGATGGAGTCTTTGTCCAGGGACGGGAATGGAGTCTGTGTCCATGGAGGTGGATGGAGTCTGTGTCCAGGGAGGGGATGGATTCTGTATCCAGGGAGGGGATGGATACTGTGTCCAGGGAGGGGATGGAGTCTGTGTCCAGGGAGGGGATGGATTCTGTCTCCAGGGAGGGGATGGATTCTGTGTCCAGGGCGAGGATGGAATCTGTGTCCAAGGAGGGGATGGAGTCAGTGTCCAGGGAGGGGGATGGAGTCAGTGTCCAGGGAGGGGGATGGAGTCTGTGTCCAGGGAGGGGATGGAGTCTGTGTCCAGGGAGGGGAATGGAGTCTGTGTCCAGGGAGGGGATGGATTCTGTCTCCAGGGAGGGGAATGGAGTCAGTGTCCAGGGAGGGGGATGGAGTCTGTGTCCAGGGAGGGGATGGAATCTGTGTCCAGGGAGGAGATGGATTCTGTGTCAAGGGAGGGAATGGAGTCTGTGTCCAGGGAGGGGATGGAGTCTGTGTCCAGGGAGGGGAAAGGAGTCTGTGTCCAGGGAGGGGATGGATTCTGTCTCCAGGGAGTGGATGGATTCTGTGTCCAGGGCGAGGATGGAATCTGTGTCCAAGGAGGGGATGGAGTCAGTGTCCAGGGAGGGGGATGGAGACAGTGTCCAGGGAGGGGGTTGGAGTCTGTGTCCAGGGAGGGGATGGAGTCTGTATCCAGTGAGGGGATGGAGCCTGTGTCCAGGGAGGGGATTGAGTCTGTGTCCAGGGAGGGGAATGGAGTCTGTGTCCAGGGAGGGGATGGATTTTGTCTACAGGGAGGGGATGTATTCTGTGTCCAGGGAGGGGATGGAGTCTGTGTCCAGGGAGGGGATGGAGTCAGTGTCCAGGGAGGGGAATGGAGTCAGTGTCCAGGGAGGGGGATGGAGTCTGTGTCCAGGGAGGGGATGGATTCTGTGTCCAGGGAGGAGATGGATTCTGTGTCCAGGGAGGGAATGGAGTCTGTGTCCAGGGAGGGGATGGAGTCTGTGTCCAGGGAGGGGAAAGGAGTCTGTGTCCAGGGAGGGGATGGATTCTGTCTCCAGGGAGGGGATGAATTCTGTGTCCAGGGCGAGGATGGAATCTGTGTCCAAGGAGGGGATGGAGTCAGTGTCCAGGGAGGGGGATGGAGTCAGTGTCCAGGGAGGGGGATGGAGTCTGTGTCCAGGGAGGGGATGGAGTCTGTGTCCAGGGAGGGGAATGGAGTCTGTGTCCAGGGAGGGGATGGATTCTGTCTCCAGGGAGGGGATGCATTCTGTGTCCAGGGCGAGGATGGAATCTGTGTCCAGGGAGGGGATGGAGTCAGTGTCCAGGGAGGGGGATGGAGTCAGTGTCCAGGGAGGGGGATGGAGTCAGTGTCCAGGGAGGGGGATGGAGTCAGTGTCCAGGGCGGGGGATGGAGTCTGTGTCAAGGGAGGGGATGTATTCTGTGTCCAGGGAGGGGATGGAGTCTGTGTCCAGGGAGGGGATGGAGTCAGTGTTCAGGGAGGGGAATGGAGTCAGTGTCCAGGGAGGGGGATGGAGTCTGTGTCCAGGGAGGGGATGGAATCTGTGTCCAGGGAGGAGATGGATTCTGTGTCAAGGGAGGGAATGGAGTCTGTGTCCAGGGAGGGGATGGAGTCTGTGTCCAGGGAGGGGAAAGGAGTCTGTGTCCAGGGAGGGGATGGATTCTGTCTCCAGGGAGGGGATGGATTCTGTGTCCAGGGCGAGGATGGAATCTGTGTCCAAGGAGGGGATGGAGTCAGTGTCCAGGGAGGGGGATGGAGTCAGTTTCCAGGGAGGGGGATGGAGTCTGTGTCCAGGGAGGGGATGGATTCTGTGTCCAGGGAGGGGATGGAGTCAATGTCCAGGGAGGGGGATGGAGTCAGTGTCCAGGGAGGGGAATGGAGTCTGTGTCCAGTGAGGGGATGGAGTCTGTGTCCAGGGAGGGGAATGGAGTCTGTGTCCAGGGAGGGGATGGATTCTGTCTCCAGGGAGGGGATGCATTCTGTGTCCAGGGCGAGGATGGAATCTGTGTCCAGGGAGGGGATGGAGTCAGTGTCCAGGGAGGGGGATGGAGTCAGTGTCAAGGGAGGGGATGTATTCTGTGTCCAGGGAGGGGATGGAGTCTGTGTCCAGGGAGGGGATGGAGTCAGTGTTCAGGGAGGGGAATGGAGTCAGTGTCCAGGGAGGGGGATGGAGTCTGTGTCCAGGGAGGGGATGGAATCTGTGTCCAGGGAGGAGATGGATTCTGTGTCAAGGGAGGGAATGGAGTCTGTGTCCAGGGAGGGGATGGAGTCTGTGTCCAGGGAGGGGAAAGGAGTCTGTGTCCAGGGAGGGGATGGATTCTGTCTCCAGGGAGGGGATGGATTCTGTGTCCAGGGCGAGGATGGAATCTGTGTCCAAGGAGGGGATGGAGTCAGTGTCCAGGGAGGGGGATGGAGTCAGTGTCCAGGGAGGGGGATGGAGTCTGTGTCCAGGGAGGGGATGGAGTCTGTATCCAGTGAGGGAATGGAGCCTGTGTCCAGGGAGGGGATTGAGTCTCTGTCCAGGGAGGGGAATGGAGTCTGTGTCCAGGGAGGGGATGGATTTTGTCTACAGGGAGGGGATGTATTCTGTGTCCAGGGAGGGGATGGAGTCTGTGTCCAGGGAGGGGATGGAGTCAGTGTCCAGGGAGGGGAATGGAGTCAGTTTCCAGGGAGGGGGATGGAGTCTGTGTCCAGGGAGGGGATGGATTCTGTGTCCAGGGAGGAGATGGATTCTGTGTCCAAGGAGGGAATGGAGTCTGTGTCCAGGGAGGGGATGGAGTCTGTGTCCAGGGAGGGGAAAGGAGTCTGTGTCCAGGGAAGGGATGGATTCTGTCTCCAGGGAGGGGATGGATTCTGTGTCCAGGGCGAGGATGGAATCTGTGTCCAAGGAGGGGATGGAGTCAATGTCCAGGGAGGGGGATGGAGTCAGTGTCCAGGGAGGGGAATGGAGTCTGTGTCCAGTGAGGGGATGGAGTCTGTGTCCAGGGAGGGGAATGGAGTCTGTGTCCAGGGAGGGGATGGATACTGTCTCCAGGGAGGGGATGCATTCTGTGTCCAGGGCGAGGATGGAATCTGTGTCCAGGGAGGGGATGGAGTCAGTGTCCAGGGAGGGGGATGGAGTCTGTGTCCAGGGAGGTGGATGGATTCTGTGTCCGGGGACGGGAATGGAGTCTGTGTCCAGTGGAAGGGATGGAGTCTGTGTCCAGGGAGGGGAGTGGAGTCTGTGTCCAGGGATGGGATGGATTCTGTGTCCAGGGAGGGGATGGATTCTGTGTCCAGGGAGGGGAATGGAGTCTGTGTCCAGGGAGGGGAATGGAGTCAGTGTCCAAGCAGGGGATGGAGACTGTGTCCAGGGAGGGGATGGATTCTGTGTCCATGGAGGGGGATGGATTCTGTGTCCAGGGACGGGAATGGAGACTGTGTCCATGGAGGGGAACGGAGTCAGTGTCCAGGGAAGGGGATGGAGTCTGTGTCCAGGGAGTGGATGGATTCGGTGTCCAGGGAGGGGAATTGATTCTGTGTCCAGGGAATGGATTCTGTGTCCAGGGAATGGACTCTCTGTCCAGGGAATGGAGTCTGTGTCCAGGGAGGGAATAGATTCTGTGTCCAGGGAATGGAGTCTTTGTCCAGGGACGGGAATGGAGTCTGTGGCCAGGGAGCGGAATTGATTCTGTGTCCAGGGAGGGGATGGATTCTGTGTCCAGGGAGGCGGATGGAGACTGTGTCCATGGAGGGGATGGATTCTGTGTCCAGGGAGGGGAATGGAGTCTGTTTCCAGGGAGGGGAATGGAGTCTGTGTCCAGGGAGGGGAATGGAGTCAGTGTCCAGGGAGGGGATGGAGTCTGTGTCCAGGGAGGGAATGGAGTCTGTTTCCAGGGAGGGGATGGAGTCTTTGTCCAGGGACGGGAATGGAGTCTGTGTCCATGGAGGTGGATGGAGTCTGTGTCCAGGGAGGGGATGGATTCTGTATCCAGGGAGGGGATGGATACTGTGTCCAGGGAGGGGATGGAGTCTGTGTCCAGGGAGGGGATGGATTCTGTCTCCAGGGAGGGGATGGATTCTGTGTCCAGGGCGAGGATGGAATCTGTGTCCAAGGAGGGGATGGAGTCAGTGTCCAGGGAGGGGGATGGAGTCAGTGTCCAGGGAGGGGGATGGAGTCTGTGTCCAGGGAGGGGATGGAGTCTGTGTCCAGGGAGGGGAATGGAGTCTGTGTCCAGGGAGGGCATGGATTCTGTCTCCAGGGAGGGGAATGGAGTCAGTGTCCAGGGAGGGGGATGGAGTCTGTGTCCAGGGAGGGGATGGAATCTGTGTCCAGGGAGGAGATGGAATCTGTGTCCAGGGAGGAGATGGATTCTGTGTCCAGGGAGGGGATGGAGTCTGTGTCCAGGGAGGGGAAAGGAGTCTGTGTCCAGGGAGGGGAAAGGAGTCTGTGTCCAGGGAGGGGATGGATTCTGTCTCCAGGGAAGGGATGGATTCTGTGTCCAGGGCGAGGATGGAATCTGTGTCCAAGGAGGGGATGGAGCCAGTGTCCAGGGAGGGGGATGGAGACAGTGTCCAGGGAGGGGGTTGGAGTCTGTGTCCAGGGAGGGGATGGAGTCTGTATCCAGTGAGGGAATGGAGCCTGTGTCCAGGGAGGGGATTGAGTCTGTGTCCAGGGAGGGGAATGGAGTCTGTGTCCAGGGAGGGGATGGATTTTGTCTACAGGGAGGGGATGTATTCTGTGTCCAGGGAGGGAATGGAGTCAGTGTCCAGGGAGGGGAATGGAGTCAGTGTCCAGGGAGGGGGATGGAGTCTGTGTCCAGGGAGGGGATGGATTCTGTGTCCAGGGAGGAGATGGATTCTGTGTCCAGGGAGGGAATGGAGTCTGTGTCCAGGGAGGGGATGGAGTCTGTGTCCAGGGAGGGGAAAGGAGTCTGTGTCCAGGGAGGGGATGGATTCTGTCTCCAGGGAGGGGATGGATTCTGTGTCCAGGGCGAGGATGGAATCTGTGTCCAAGGAGGGGATGGAGTCAGTGTCCAGGGAGGGGGATGGAGTCAGTGTCCAGGGAGGGGGATGGAGTCTTTGTCCAGGGAGGGGAGTGGAGTCTGTGTCCAGGGATGGGATGGATTCTGTGTCCAGGGAGGGGATGGATTCTGTGTCCAGGGAGGGGAATGGAGTCTGTGTCCAGGGAGGGGAATGGAGTCAGTGTCCAAGCAGGGGATGGAGACTGTGTCCAGGGAGGGGATGGATTCTGTGTCCATGGAGGGGGATGGATTCTGTGTCCAGGGACGGGAATGGAGACTGTGTCCATGGAGGGGAACGGAGTCAGTGTCCAGGGAAGGGGATGGAGTCTGTGTCCAGGGAGTGGATGGATTCGGTGTCCAGGGAGGGGAATTGATTCTGTGTCCAGGGAATGGATTCTGTGTCCAGGGAATGGACTCTCTGTCCAGGGAATGGAGTCTGTGTCCAGGGAGGGAATAGATTCTGTGTCCAGGGAATGGAGTCTTTGTCCAGGGACGGGAATGGAGTCTGTGGCCAGGGAGCGGAATTGATTCTGTGTCCAGGGAGGGGATGGATTCTGTGTCCAGGGAGGCGGATGGAGACTGTGTCCATGGAGGGGATGGATTCTGTGTCCAGGGAGGGGAATGGAGTCTGTTTCCAGGGAGGGGAATGGAGTCTGTGTCCAGGGAGGGGAATGGAGTCAGTGTCCAGGGAGGGGATGGAGTCTGTGTCCAGGGAGGGAATGGAGTCTGTTTCCAGGGAGGGGATGGAGTCTTTGTCCAGGGACGGGAATGGAGTCTGTGTCCATGGAGGTGGATGGAGTCTGTGTCCAGGGAGGGGATGGATTCTGTATCCAGGGAGGGGATGGATACTGTGTCCAGGGAGGGGATGGAGTCTGTGTCCAGGGAGGGGATGGATTCTGTCTCCAGGGAGGGGATGGATTCTGTGTCCAGGGCGAGGATGGAATCTGTGTCCAAGGAGGGGATGGAGTCAGTGTCCAGGGAGGGGGATGGAGTCAGTGTCCAGGGAGGGGGATGGAGTCTGTGTCCAGGGAGGGGATGGAGTCTGTGTCCAGGGAGGGGAATGGAGTCTGTGTCCAGGGAGGGCATGGATTCTGTCTCCAGGGAGGGGAATGGAGTCAGTGTCCAGGGAGGGGGATGGAGTCTGTGTCCAGGGAGGGGATGGAATCTGTGTCCAGGGAGGAGATGGAATCTGTGTCCAGGGAGGAGATGGATTCTGTGTCCAGGGAGGGGATGGAGTCTGTGTCCAGGGAGGGGAAAGGAGTCTGTGTCCAGGGAGGGGAAAGGAGTCTGTGTCCAGGGAGGGGATGGATTCTGTCTCCAGGGAAGGGATGGATTCTGTGTCCAGGGCGAGGATGGAATCTGTGTCCAAGGAGGGGATGGAGCCAGTGTCCAGGGAGGGGGATGGAGACAGTGTCCAGGGAGGGGGTTGGAGTCTGTGTCCAGGGAGGGGATGGAGTCTGTATCCAGTGAGGGAATGGAGCCTGTGTCCAGGGAGGGGATTGAGTCTGTGTCCAGGGAGGGGAATGGAGTCTGTGTCCAGGGAGGGGATGGATTTTGTCTACAGGGAGGGGATGTATTCTGTGTCCAGGGAGGGAATGGAGTCAGTGTCCAGGGAGGGGAATGGAGTCAGTGTCCAGGGAGGGGGATGGAGTCTGTGTCCAGGGAGGGGATGGATTCTGTGTCCAGGGAGGAGATGGATTCTGTGTCCAGGGAGGGAATGGAGTCTGTGTCCAGGGAGGGGATGGAGTCTGTGTCCAGGGAGGGGAAAGGAGTCTGTGTCCAGGGAGGGGATGGATTCTGTCTCCAGGGAGGGGATGGATTCTGTGTCCAGGGCGAGGATGGAATCTGTGTCCAAGGAGGGGATGGAGTCAGTGTCCAGGGAGGGGGATGGAGTCAGTGTCCAGGGAGGGGGATGGAGTCTGTGTCCAGGGAGGGGATGGAGTCTGTGTCCAGGGAGGGGAATGGAGTCTGTGTCCAGGGAGGGGATGGATTCTGTCTCCAGGGCGGGGATGCATTCTGTGTCCAGGGCGAGGATGGAATCTGTGTCCAGGGAGGGGATGGAGTCAGTGTCCAGGGAGGGGGATGGAGTCAGTGTCCAGGGAGGGGGATGGAGTCAGTGTCCAGGGAAGGGGATGGAGTCAGTGTCCAGGGCGGGGGATGGAGTCTGTGTCAAGGGAGGGGATGTATTCTGTGTCCAGGGAGGGGATGGAGTCTGTGTCCAGGGAGGGGATGGAGTCAGTGTTCAGGGAGGGGAATGGAGTCAGTGTCCAGGGAGGGGATGTATTCTGTGTCCAGGGAGGGGATGGAGTCTGTGTCCAGGGAGGGGATGGAGTCAGTGTCCATGGAGGGGAATGGAGTCAGTTTCCAGGGAGGGGGATGGAGTCTGTGTCCAGGGAGGGGATGGATTCTGTGTCCAGGGAGGAGATGGATTCTGTGTCCAAGGAGGGAATGGAGTCTGTGTCCAGGGAGGGGATGGAGTCTGTGTCCAGGGAGGGGAAAGGAGTCTGTGTCCAGGGAGGGGATGGATTCTGTCTCCAGGGAGGGGATGGATTCTGTGTCCAGGGCGAGGATGGAATCTGTGTCCAAGGAGGGGATCGAGTCAATGTCCAGGGAGGGGGATGGAGTCAGTGTCCAGGGAGGGGAATGGAGTCTGTGTCCAGTGAGGGGATGGAGTCTGTGTCCAGGGAGGGGAATGGAGTCTGTGTCCAGGGAGGGGATGGATTCTGTCTCCAGGGAGGGGATGCATTCTGTGTCCAGGGAGGGGATGCATTCTGTGTCCAGGGCGAGTATGGAATCTGTGTCCAGGGAGGGGATGGAGTCAGTGTCCAGGGAGGGGGATGGAGTCAGTGTCCAGGGAGGGGGATGGAGTCAGTGTCCAGGGAGGGGGATGGAGTCAGTGTCCAGGGCGGGGGATGGAGTCTGTGTCAAGGGAGGCGATGGAGTCTGTGTCCAGGGAGGGGATGGAGTCTGTGTCCAGGGAGGAGATGGAGTCTGTGTCCAGGCAGGGGAATGGAGTCTTTGTCCAGGGAGGGGAATGGAGTCTGTTTCCAGGGAGGGGATGGATTCTGTGTCCATGGAGGGGATGGAATCTGTGTCCAAGGAGGGGATGGAGTCAGTGTCCAGGGAGGGGGATGGAGTCAGTGTCCAGGGAGGGGGATGGAGTCTGTGTCCAGGGAGGGGATGGAGTCTGTGTCCAGGGAGGGGAATGGAGTCTGTGTCCAGGGAGGGGATGGATTCTGTCTCCAGGGCGGGGATGCATTCTGTGTCCAGGGCGAGGATGGAATCTGTGTCCAGGGAGGGGATGGAGTCAGTGTCCAGGGAGGGGGATGGAGTCAGTGTCCAGGGAGGGGGATGGAGTCAGTGTCCAGGGAGGGGGATGGAGTCAGTGTCCAGGGCGGGGGATGGAGTCTGTGTCAAGGGAGGGGATGTATTCTGTGTCCAGGGAGGGGATGGAGTCTGTGTCCAGGGAGGGGATGGAGTCAGTGTTCAGGGAGGGGAATGGAGTCAGTGTCCAGGGAGGGGATGTATTCTGTGTCCAGGGAGGGGATGGAGTCTGTGTCCAGGGAGGGGATGGAGTCAGTGTCCAGGGAGGGGAATGGAGTCAGTTTCCAGGGAGGGGGATGGAGTCTGTGTCCAGGGAGGGGATGGATTCTGTGTCCAGGGAGGAGATGGATTCTGTGTCCAAGGAGGGAATGGAGTCTGTGTCCAGGGAGGGGATGGAGTCTGTGTCCAGGGAGGGGAAAGGAGTCTGTGTCCAGGGAGGGGATGGATTCTGTCTCCAGGGAGGGGATGGATTCTGTGTCCAGGGCGAGGATGGAATCTGTGTCCAAGGAGGGGATGGAGTCAATGTCCAGGGAGGGGGATGGAGTCAGTGTCCAGGGAGGGGAATGGAGTCTGTGTCCAGTGAGGGGATGGAGTCTGTGTCCAGGGAGGGGAATGGAGTCTGTGTCCAGGGAGGGGATGGATTCTGTCTCCAGGGAGGGGATGCATTCTGTGTCCAGGGCGAGTATGGAATCTGTGTCCAGGGAGGGGATGGAGTCAGTGTCCAGGGAGGGGGATGGAGTCAGTGTCCAGGGAGGGGGATGGAGTCAGTGTCCAGGGAGGGGGATGGAGTCAGTGTCCAGGGCGGGGGATGGAGTCTGTGTCAAGGGAGGCGATGGAGTCTGTGTCCAGGGAGGGGATGGAGTCTGTGTCCAGGGAGGAGATGGAGTCTGTGTCCAGGCAGGGGAATGGAGTCTTTGTCCAGGGAGGGGAATGGAGTCTGTTTCCAGGGAGGGGATGGATTCTGTGTCCATGGAGGGGGATGGATTCTGTGTCGAGGGACGGGAATGGAGACTGTGTCCAGGGAGGGGAACGGAGTCAGTGTCCAGGGAGGGGGATGGAGTCTGTGTCCAGGGAGGTGGATGGATTCTGTGTCCGGGGACGGGAATGGAGTCTGTGTCCAGTGGAAGGGATGGAGTCTGTGTCCAGGGAGGGGAGTGGAGTCTGTGTCCAGGGATGGGATGGATTCTGTGTCCAGGGAGGGGATGGATTCTGTGTCCAGGGAGGGGAATGGAGTCTGTGTCCAGGGAGGGGAATGGAGTCAGTGTCCAAGCAGGGGATGGAGACTGTGTCCAGGGAGGGGATGGATTCTGTGTCCATGGAGGGGGATGGATTCTGTGTCCAGGGACGGGAATGGAGACTGTGTCCATGGAGGGGAACGGAGTCAGTGTCCAGGGAAGGGGATGGAGTCTGTGTCCAGGGAGTGGATGGATTCGGTGTCCAGGGAGGGGAATTGATTCTGTGTCCAGGGAATGGATTCTGTGTCCAGGGAATGGACTCTCTGTCCAGGGAATGGAGTCTGTGTCCAGGGAGGGAATAGATTCTGTGTCCAGGGAATGGAGTCTTTGTCCAGGGACGGGAATGGAGTCTGTGGCCAGGGAGCGGAATTGATTCTGTGTCCAGGGAGGGGATGGTTTCTGTGTCCAGGGAGGGGATGGATTCTGTGTCCAGGGAGGCGGATGGAGACTGTGTCCATGGAGGGGATGGATTCTGTGTCCAGGGAGGGGAATGGAGTCTGTTTCCAGGGAGGGGAATGGAGTCTGTGTCCAGGGAGGGGAATGGAGTCAGTGTCCAGGGAGGGGATGGAGTCTGTGTCCAGGGAGGGAATGGAGTCTGTTTCCAGGGAGGGGATGGAGTCTTTGTCCAGGGAGCGGAATTGATTCTGTGTCCAGGGAGGGGATGGTTTCTGTGTCCAGGGAGGGGATGGATTCTGTGTCCAGGGAGGCGGATGGAGACTGTGTCCATGGAGGGGATGGATTCTGTGTCCAGGGAGGGGAATGGAGTCTGTTTCCAGGGAGGGGAATGGAGTCTGTGTCCAGGGAGGGGAATGGAGTCAGTGTCCAGGGAGGGGATGGAGTCTGTGTCCAGGGAGGGAATGGAGTCTGTTTCCAGGGAGGGGATGGAGTCTTTGTCCAGGGACGGGAATGGAGTCTGTGTCCATGGAGGTGGATGGAGTCTGTGTCCAGGGAGGGGATGGATTCTGTATCCAGGGAGGGGATGGATACTGTGTCCAGGGAGGGGATGGAGTCTGTGTCCAGGGAGGGGATGGATTCTGTCTCCAGGGAGGGGATGGATTCTGTGTCCAGGGCGAGGATGGAATCTGTGTCCAAGGAGGGGATGGAGTCAGTGTCCAGGGAGGGGGATGGAGTCAGTGTCCAGGGAGGGGGATGGAGTCTGTGTCCAGGGAGGGGATGGAGTCTGTGTCCAGGGAGGGGAATGGAGTCTGTGTCCAGGGAGGGGATGGATTCTGTCTCCAGGGAGGGGAATGGAGTCAGTGTCCAGGGAGGGGGATGGAGTCTGTGTCCAGGGAGGGGATGGAATATGTGTCCAGGGAGGAGATGGATTCTGTGTCCAGGGAGGGGATGGAGTCTGTGTCCAGGGAGGGGAAAGGAGTCTGTGTCCAGGGAGGGGATGGATTCTGTCTCCAGGGAGGGGATGGATTCTGTGTCCAGGGCGAGGATGGAATCTGTGTCCAAGGAGGGGATGGAGTCAGTGTCCAGGGAGGGGGATGGAGTCAGTGTCCAGGGAGGGGGATGGAGTCTGTGTCCAGGGAGGGGATGGAGTCTGTGTCCAGGGAGGGGAATGGAGTCTGTGTCCAGGGAGGGGATGGATTCTGTCTCCAGGGCGGGGATGCATTCTGTGTCCAGGGCGAGGATGGAATCTGTGTCCAGGGAGGGGATGGAGTCAGTGTCCAGGGAGGGGGATGGAGTCAGTGTCCAGGGAGGGGGATGGAGTCAGTGTCCAGGGAGGGGGATGGAGTCAGTGTCCAGGGCGGGGGATGGAGTCTGTGTCAAGGGAGGGGATGTATTCTGTGTCCAGGGAGGGGATGGAGTCTGTGTCCAGGGAGGGGATGGAGTTAGTGTTCAGGGAGGGGAATGGAATCAGTGTCCAGGGAGGGGATGTATTCTGTGTCCAGGGAGGGGATGGAGTCTGTGTCCAGGGAGGGGATGGAGTCAGTGTCCAGGGAGGGGAATGGAGTCAGTTTCCAGGGAGGGGGATGGAGTCTGTGTCCAGGGAGGGGATGGATTCTGTGTCCAGGGAGGAGATGGATTCTCTGTCCAAGGAGGGAATGGAGTCTGTGTCCAGGGAGGGGATGGAGTCTGTGTCCAGGGAGGGGAAAGGACTCTGTGTCCAGGGAGGGGATGGATTCTGTATCCAGGGAGGGGATGGATTCTGTGTCCAGGGCGAGGATGGAATCTGTGTCCAAGGAGGGGATGGAGTCAATGTCCAGGGAGGGGGATGGAGTCAGTGTCCAGGGAGGGGAATGGAGTCTGTGTCCAGTGAGGGGATGGAGTCTGTGTCCAGGGAGGGGAATGGAGTCTGTGTCCAGGGAGGGGATGGATTCTGTCTCCAGGGAGGGGATGCATTCTGTGTCCAGGGCGAGGATGGAATCTGTGTCCAGGGAGGGGATGGAGTCAGTGTCCAGGGAGGGGGATGGAGTCAGTGTCCAGGGAGGGGGATGGAGTCAGTGTCCAGGGAGGGGGATGGAGTCAGTGTCCAGGGCGGGGGATGGAGTCTGTGTCAAGGGAGGCGATGGAGTCTGTGTCCAGGGAGGGGATGGAGTCTGTGTCCAGGGAGGAGATGGAGTCTGTGTCCAGGCAGGGGAATGGAGTCTTTGTCCAGGGAGGGGAATGGAGTCTGTTTCCAGGGAGGGGATGGATTCTGTGTCCATGGAGGGGGATGGATTCTGTGTCGAGGGACGGGAATGGAGACTGTGTCCAGGGAGGGGAACGGAGTCAGTGTCCAGGGAGGGGGATGGAGTCTGTGTCCAGGGAGGTGGATGGATTCTGTGTCCGGGGACGGGAATGGAGTCTGTGTCCAGTGGAAGGGATGGAGTCTGTGTCCAGGGAGGGGAGTGGAGTCTGTGTCCAGGGATGGGATGGATTCTGTGTCCAGGGAGGGGATGGATTCTGTGTCCAGGGAGGGGAATGGAGTCTGTGTCCAGGGAGGGGAATGGAGTCAGTGTCCAAGCAGGGGATGGAGACTGTGTCCAGGGAGGGGATGGATTCTGTGTCCATGGAGGGGGATGGATTCTGTGTCCAGGGACGGGAATGGAGACTGTGTCCATGGAGGGGAACGGAGTCAGTGTCCAGGGAAGGGGATGGAGTCTGTGTCCAGGGAGTGGATGGATTCGGTGTCCAGGGAGGGGAATTGATTCTGTGTCCAGGGAATGGATTCTGTGTCCAGGGAATGGACTCTCTGTCCAGGGAATGGAGTCTGTGTCCAGGGAGGGAATAGATTCTGTGTCCAGGGAATGGAGTCTTTGTCCAGGGACGGGAATGGAGTCTGTGGCCAGGGAGCGGAATTGATTCTGTGTCCAGGGAGGGGATGGTTTCTGTGTCCAGGGAGGGGATGGATTCTGTGTCCAGGGAGGCGGATGGAGACTGTGTCCATGGAGGGGATGGATTCTGTGTCCAGGGAGGGGAATGGAGTCTGTTTCCAGGGAGGGGAATGGAGTCTGTGTCCAGGGAGGGGAATGGAGTCAGTGTCCAGGGAGGGGATGGAGTCTGTGTCCAGGGAGGGAATGGAGTCTGTTTCCAGGGAGGGGATGGAGTCTTTGTCCAGGGACGGGAATGGAGTCTGTGTCCATGGAGGTGGATGGAGTCTGTGTCCAGGGAGGGGATGGATTCTGTATCCAGGGAGGGGATGGATACTGTGTCCAGGGAGGGGATGGAGTCTGTGTCCAGGGAGGGGATGGATTCTGTCTCCAGGGAGGGGATGGATTCTGTGTCCAGGGCGAGGATGGAATCTGTGTCCAAGGAGGGGATGGAGTCAGTGTCCAGGGAGGGGGATGGAGTCAGTGTCCAGGGAGGGGGATGGAGTCTGTGTCCAGGGAGGGGATGGAGTCTGTGTCCAGGGAGGGGAATGGAGTCTGTGTCCAGGGAGGGGATGGATTCTGTCTCCAGGGAGGGGAATGGAGTCAGTGTCCAGGGAGGGGGATGGAGTCTGTGTCCAGGGAGGGGATGGAATTTGTGTCCAGGGAGGAGATGGATTCTGTGTCAAGGGAGGGAATGGAGTCTGTGTCCAGGGAGGGGATGGAGTCTGTGTCCAGGGAGGGGAAAGGAGTCTGTGTCCAGGGAGGGGATGGATTCTGTCTCCAGGGAAGGGATGGATTCTGTGTCCAGGGCGAGGATGGAATCTGTGTCCAAGGAGGGGATGGAGTCAGTGTCCAGGGAGGGGGATGGAGACAGTGTCCAGGGAGGGGGTTGGAGTCTGTGTCCAGGGAGGGGATGGAGTCTGTATCCAGTGAGGGAATGGAGCCTGTGTCCAGGGAGGGGATTGAGTCTGTGTCCAGGGAGGGGAATGGAGTCTGTGTCCAGGGAGGGGATGGATTCTGTCTCCAGGGAGGGGATGGATTCTGTGTCCAGGGCGAGGATGGAATCTGTGTCCAAGGAGGGGATGGAGTCAGTGTCCAGGGAGGGGGATGGAGTCAGTGTCCAGGGAGGGGGATGGAGTCTGTGTCCAGGGAGGGGATGGAGTCTGTGTCCAGGGAGGGGAATGGAGTCTGTGTCCAGGGAGGGGATGGATTCTGTCTCCAGGGCGGGGATGCATTCTGTGTCCAGGGCGAGGATGGAATCTGTGTCCAGGGAGGGGATGGAGTCAGTGTCCAGGGAGGGGGATGGAGTCAGTGTCCAGGGAGGGGGATGGAGTCAGTGTCCAGGGAGGGGGATGGAGTCAGTGTCCAGGGCGGGGGATGGAGTCTGTGTCAAGGGAGGGGATGTATTCTGTGTCCAGGGAGGGGATGGAGTCTGTGTCCAGGGAGGGGATGGAGTCAGTGTTCAGGGAGGGGAATGGAGTCAGTGTCCAGGGAGGGGATGTATTCTGTGTCCAGGGAGGGGATGGAGTCTGTGTCCAGGGAGGGGATGGAGTCAGTGTCCAGGGAGGGGAATGGAGTCAGTTTCCAGGGAGGGGGATGGAGTCTGTGTCCAGGGAGGGGATGGATTCTGTGTCCAGGGAGGAGATGGATTCTGTGTCCAAGGAGGGAATGGAGTCTGTGTCCAGGGAGGGGATGCAGTCTGTGTCCAGGGAGGGGAAAGAGTCTGTGTCCAGGGAGGGGATGGATTCTGTCTCCAGGGAGGGGATGGATTCTGTGTCCAGGGCGAGGATGGAATCTGTGTCCAAGGAGGGGATGGAGTCAATGTCCAGGGAGGGGGATGGAGTCAGTGTCCAGGGAGGGGAATGGAGTCTGTGTCCAGTGAGGGGATGGAGTCTGTGTCCAGGGAGGGGAATGGAGTCTGTGTCCAGGGAGGGGATGGATTCTGTCTCCAGGGAGGGGAAGCATTCTGTGTCCAGGGCGAGGATGGAATCTGTGTCCAGGGAGGGGATGGAGTCAGTGTCCAGGGAGGGGGATGGAGTCAGTGTCCAGGGAGGGGGATGGAGTCAGTGTCCAGGGAGGGGGATGGAGTCAGTGTCCAGGGCGGGGGATGGAGTCTGTGTCAAGGGAGGCGATGGAGTCTGTGTCCAGGGAGGGGATGGAGTCTGTGTCCAGGGAGGAGATGGAGTCTGTGTCCAGGCAGGGGAATGGAGTCTTTGTCCAGGGAGGGGAATGGAGTCTGTTTCCAGGGAGGGGATGGATTCTGTGTCCATGGAGGGGGATGGATTCTGTGTCGAGGGACGGGAATGGAGACTGTGTCCAGGGAGGGGAACGGAGTCAGTGTCCAGGGAGGGGGATGGAGTCTGTGTCCAGGGAGGTGGATGGATTCTGTGTCCGGGGACGGGAATGGAGTCTGTGTCCAGTGGAAGGGATGGAGTCTGTGTCCAGGGAGGGGAGTGGAGTCTGTGTCCAGGGATGGGATGGATTCTGTGTCCAGGGAGGGGATGGATTCTGTGTCCAGGGAGGGGAATGGAGTCTGTGTCCAGGGAGGGGAATGGAGTCAGTGTCCAAGCAGGGGATGGAGACTGTGTCCAGGGAGGGGATGGATTCTGTGTCCATGGAGGGGGATGGATTCTGTGTCCAGGGACGGGAATGGAGACTGTGTCCATGGAGAGGAACGGAGTCAGTGTCCAGGGAAGGGGATGGAGTCTGTGTCCAGGGAGTGGATGGATTCGGTGTCCAGGGAGGGGAATTGATTCTGTGTCCAGGGAATGGATTCTGTGTCCAGGGAATGGACTCTCTGTCCAGGGAATGGAGTCTGTGTCCAGGGAGGGAATAGATTCTGTGTCCAGGGAATGGAGTCTTTGTCCAGGGACGGGAATGGAGTCTGTGGCCAGGGAGCGGAATTGATTCTGTGTCCAGGGAGGGGATGGTTTCTGTGTCCAGGGAGGGGATGGATTCTGTGTCCAGGGAGGCGGATGGAGACTGTGTCCATGGAGGGGATGGATTCTTTGTCCAGGGAGGGGAATGAAGTCTGTTTTCAGGGAGGGGAATGGAGTCTGTGTCCAGGGAGGGGAATGGAGTCAGTGTCCAGGGAGGGGATGGAGTCTGTGTCCAGGGAGGGAATGGAGTCTGTTTCCAGGGAGGGGATGGAGTCTTTGTCCAGGGACGGGAATGGAGTCTGTGTCCATGGAGGTGGATGGAGTCTGTGTCCAGGGAGGGGATGGATTCTGTATCCAGGGAGGGGATGGATACTGTGTCCAGGGAGGGGATGGAGTCTGTGTCCAGGGAGGGGATGGATTCTGTCTCCAGGGAGGGGATGGATTCTGTGTCCAGGGCGAGGATGGAATCTGTGTCCAAGGAGGGGATGGAGTCAGTGTCCAGGGAGGGGGATGGAGTCAGTGTCCAGGGAGGGGGATGGAGTCTGTGTCCAGGGAGGGGATGGAGTCTGTGTCCAGGGAGGGGAATGGAGTCTGTGTCCAGGGAGGGGATGGATTCTGTCTCCAGGGAGGGGAATGGAGTCAGTGTCCAGGGAGGGGGATGGAGTCTGTGTCCAGGGAGGGGATGGAATCTGTGTCCAGGGAGGAGATGGATTCTGTGTCAAGGGAGGGAATGGAGTCTGTGTCCAGGGAGGGGATGGAGTCTGTGTCCAGGGAGGGGAAAGGAGTCTGTGTCCAGGGAGGGGATGGATTCTGTCTCCAGGGAAGGGATGGATTCTGTGTCCAGGGCGAGGATGGAATCTGTGTCCAAGGAGGGGATGGAGTCAGTGTCCAGGGAGGGGGATGGAGACAGTGTCCAGGGAGGGGGTTGGAGTCTGTGTCCAGGGAGGGGATGGAGTCTGTATCCAGTGAGGGAATGGAGCCTGTGTCCAGGGAGGGGATTGAGTCTGTGTCCAGGGAGGGGAATGGAGTCTGTGTCCAGGGAGGGGATGGATTTTGTCTACAGGGAGGGGATGTATTCTGTGTCCAGGGAGGGGATGGAGTCTGTGTCCAGGGAGGGGATGGAGTCAGTGTCCAGGGAGGGGAATGGAGTCAGTGTCCAGGGAGGGGGATGGAGTCTGTGTCCAGGGAGGGGATGGATTCTGTGTCCAGGGAGGAGATGGATTCTCTGTCCAGGGAGGGAATGGAGTCTGTGTCCAGGGAGGGGATGGAGTCTGTGTCCAGGGAGGGGAAAGGAGTCTGTGTCCAGGGAGGGGATGGATTCTGTCTCCAGGGAGGGGATGGATTCTGTGTCCAGGGCGAGGATGGAATCTGTGTCCAAGGAGGGGATGGAGTCAGTGTCCAGGGAGGGGGATGGAGTCAGTGTCCAGGGAGGGGGATGGAGTCTGTGTCCAGGGAGGGGATGGAGTCTGTGTCCAGGGAGGGGAATGGAGTCTGTGTCCAGGGAGGGGATGGATTCTGTCTCCAGGGCGGGGATGCATTCTCTGTCCAGGGCGAGGATGGAATCTGTGTCCAGGGAGGGGATGGAGTCAGTGTCCAGGGAGGGGGATGGAGTCAGTGTCCAGGGAGGGGGATGGAGTCAGTGTCCAGGGAGGGGGATGGAGTCAGTGTCCAGGGCGGGGGATGGAGTCTGTGTCAAGGGAGGGGATGTATTCTGTGTCCAGGGAGGGGATGGAGTCTGTGTCCAGGGAGGGGATGGAGTCAGTGTTCAGGGAGGGGAATGAAGTCAGTGTCCAGGGAGGGGGATGGAGTCTGTGTCCAGGGAGGGGATGGAATCTGTGTCCAGGGAGGAGATGGATTCTGTGTCAAGGGAGGGAATGGAGTCTGTGTCCAGGGAGGGGATGGAGTCTGTGTCCAGGGAGGGGAAAGGAGTCTGTGTCCAGGGAGGGGATGGATTCTGTCTCCAGGGAGGGGATGGATTCTGTGTCCAGGGCGAGGATGGAATCTGTGTCCAAGGAGGGGATGGAGTCAGTGTCCAGGGAGGGGGATGGAGTCAGTGTCCAGGGAGGGGGATGGAGTCTGTGTCCAGGGAGGGGATGGAGTCTGTATCCAGTGAGGGAATGGAGCCTGTGTCCAGGGAGGGGATTGAGTCTGTGTCCAGGGAGGGGAATGGAGTCTGTGTCCAGGGAGGGGATGGATTTTATCTACAGGGAGGGGATGTATTCTGTGTCCAGGGAGGGGATGGAGTCTTTGTCCAGGGAGGGGATGGAGTCAGTGTCCAGGGAGGGGAATGGAGTCAGTTTCCAGGGAGGGGGATGGAGTCTGTGTCCAGGGAGGGGATGGATTCTGTGTCCAGGGAGGAGATGGATTCTGTGTCCAAGGAGGGAATGGAGTCTGTGTCCAGGGAGGGGATGGAGTCTGTGTCCAGGGAGGGGAAAGGAGTCTGTGTCCAGGGAGGGGATGGATTCTGTCTCCAGGGAGGGGATGGATTCTGTGTCCAGGGCGAGGATGGAATCTGTGTCCAAGGAGGGGATGGATTCAATGTCCAGGGAGGGGGATGGAGTCAGTGTCCAGGGAGGGGAATGGAGTCTGTGTCCAGTGAGGGGATGGAGTCTGTGTCCAGGGAGGGGAATGGAGTCTGTGTCCAGGGAGGGGATGGATTCTGTCTCCAGGGAGGGGATGCATTCTGTGTCCAGGGCGAGGATGGAATCTGTGTCCAGGGAGGGGATGGAGTCAGTGTCCATGGAGGGGATGGAGTCTGTCACCAGGCAGGGGAATGGAGTCTGTGTCCAGGGAATGGATGCTGTGTCCAGGGAGGGGATGGATTCTGTGTCCAGGGAGGGGATGGATTCTCTGTCCAGGGAGGGGAATGGAGTCTGTATCCAGGGAGGGGAATGGATTCTGTGTCCAGGGAGGGGAATGGATTCTGTGTCCAGGGAGGGGAATGGAGTTTGTGTCCAGGGAGTGGAATGGAGTCTGTGTCCAGGAAGTGTAATGGAGTCTGTGTCCAGGGAGGGGAAAGGATTCTGTGTCCAGGGAGGGGGATGGAGTCTTTATCCAGGGAGGGGATGGATTTTTTGTCCAAGGAGGGGATGGAGTCTATGTCCAGGGAGGGGATGGATTCTGTGTCCAGTGAGGGAATGGAGCCTGTGTCCAGGGAGGGGATTGAGTCTGTGTCCAGGGAGGGGAATGGAGTCTGTGTCCAAAGAGGGGATGGATTTTGTCTACAGGGAGGGGATGTATTCTGTGTCCAGGGAGGGGATGTATTCTGTGCCAAGGGAGGGGATGGAGTCTGTGTCCAGGGAGGGGATGGAGTCAGTGGCCAGGGAGGGGAATGGAGTCAGTGTCCAGGGAGGGGGATGGAGTCTGTGTCCAGGGAGGGGATGGATTCTGTGTCCAGGGAGGAGATGGATTCTGTGTCCAGGGAGGGAATGGAGTCTGTGTCCAGGGAGGGGATGGATTCTGTCTCCAGGGAGGGGATGGATTTTGTGTCCAGGGCGAGGATGGAATCTGTGTCCAAGGAGGGGATGGAGTCAGTGTCCAGGGAGGGGGATGGAGTCAGTGTCCAGGGACGGGGATGGAGTCTGTGTCCAGGGAGGGGAATGGAGTCTGTGTCCAGGCAGGGGAATGGAGTCTGTGTCCAGGGAGGGTAAATGGAGTCTGTTTCCAGGGAGGGGATGGATTCTGTGTCCATGGAGGGGGATGGATTCTGTGTCCAGGGACGGGAATGGAGACTGTGTCCAGGGAGGGGAACGGAGTCAGTGTCCAGAGAGGGGGATGGAGTCTGTGTCCAGGGAGGGGGATGGAGTCTTTGTACGGGGACGGGAATGCAGTCTGTGTCCAGTGGAAGGGATGGAGTCTGTGTCCAGGGAGGGGAGTGGAGTCTGTGTCCAGGGATGGGATGGATTCTGTGTCCAGGGAGGGGATGGATTCTGTGTCCAGGGAGGGGAATGGAGTCTGTGTCCAGATGGGGAATGGAGTCAGTTTCCAAGCAGGGGATGGAGTCTGTGTCCAGGGAGGGGATGGAGTCTGTGTCCAGGGAGGGGAACGGAGTCAATGTCCAGGGAGGGGATGGAGACTGTATCCAGGGAGGGGAATGAAGTCTGTGTCCAGGGACCGGAATGGAGTCTGTGTCCAGGGAGGGGAACGGAGCCAGTGTCCAGGGAGGGGGATGGAGTCTGTGTCCAGGGAATGGAGTCTGTGACCAGGGAGGGAATGGAGTCAGTGTCCAGGAAGCGGATGGATTCTGTGTCCAGGGAAGGGATGGAGTCTGTGTCCTGGGAGGGGATGGAGTCTGTGTCCAGGGAGGGGATGGATTCTGTGTCCAGGGATTGGATGGATTCTGTGTCCAGGGAGGGGAATGGATT